>NC_138890.1:138351257-139008083 GCF_965194825.1 Balaenoptera physalus | reverse complement strand
GCCACTTTGCTGAAAAAAGAACTTATCTTTATATGATTTTCCTCTTTAAAATTGTCTGAGAGGATAAAGCTCTGCAGAGAAAAAACTAAGTTCCAACTAACTATTGATTATTCTGTAGATAACTTCATTCACAGTTGGGAGAAAAAATAATAAGTTTGCACATAAAAACTTCTTAAGTAGCCTGTGGTTTCCGTCATAAATTTTTGTTTTGCTTTTCTGTAATGAACTGAAATGGAGACTCAATTTGATCAACTACAAGGAAATAAACATAATATGACCTAAATTTACTAAACAATGCTTTAAGGCAAGTATTTAAATTCTTGGAGTATATGTTTGGTTTTCTCTTAACTATTTTATTTTAGTCTCTTTAGACTTATTTTAGTCTCTTGACTATTGCTTATACTTAATAACTGAATGTTTGTGTCAGGCATCATTTCTCAAAATTATATTTTCCCCTATGGATGCAATGTTAAATTAATGTGGTAACGTGATAATGCTAATAATTCAGCTACTGTTCCATAAACTTCCATGTCTTTTTTTTAATCTGGCAAAAGCTTTCTCTCAAGATAATCATTATACTTGATAGATAATCTTCCAAGTAGTACTCCTGATCTATCTGCATACTCATTAAAACATTTATTGTTGGTATCGGAGTTTCTGAATTTCTGTATCTCTGAGACAATAGAAATTCCCCAGGTTATGCTATGGAGAATTTTTTATATTAGAATTTATATTTAAGTCTCACATTGTTTGAATACTCAAATTCTAATTTTAAACGTGATTTATTTTTGATGACTGACATGAATTCAATCAATTAAATCAATGAATTAAATCAACACCGATTTTAATTTTTGGAGTTCAGTTAACCTAACACAGATTAAAGATTTGACAGCCTAAGTCATTGCCCCCCTTCTCACTCATTTTTTCTTAGTAGAGTGATAAAACGAAAGCGTTGTATATAATTATCTTTAATAAGAGGAGACATAGTATGGCTATAAGGATGGGGACAAGTGGATGAATTGATATTAAATGGCAGAATTTGGTGTTGATTGGATGTGTAGGGTGGGGTGTGTTGATTGCATATGTGGGGTATGAATTGGGGGAATTCATTAAACGAATTTCAAAGCATAGTGAATTTGTTTACCTGGGGATAAAGCCTTTATTTAATTCTTCTAATGAAAAGAATATGCTTTTTACCTGAATCCTTTTTATAAATATCAGTTTGCTCTCCACATAATTTTCAAAAGTAGCATATAATATATATGACATTAAAATTAAGTAATTACCTTTCCATTTTGAATAGTCATGTTTGAAGTGACTTTGGTTAACAAGATTGGCTCTTTTGAAATCTGGAAGTCTGTATAAGTGGTTAAAGAGATAAAGTTTGCTTGAAAAGACCATTTAAGGCATGTGTTGATTAATGATTCCAAAATAAATCGTTACTCTTCTGCTTAGATAATAACCACACACATCCAAGGAAGATCTTGCCTTGCTCAAGGGGCTACAGAGAAGGGTACATTTTGAGAATTTTTTTTGTTTTTGTTCAGCAACACAGTGATACACAGCATTTAGAACTTCTTCCTTTATTATTTAGAAACTTGGAACCTTTTATGTCATAATTTTATTTTTTAAAAATTCAAGAATTTGACCTCATTCTTCCAGCTCTGACTCAAGAAAATAATGGGTGTAATTGTGGAGTTGTGACTGTTTTAGCTTGTAAACATAAACGAATACCTTTTTCTTGTTTTTACAGCTGACCTTTTAAATAAAACAGCATTCAGTTTTCCTGCTTTTGTGGACTAATTTGCAGAACATATAATTTGAAACCTGATGAAAATGTATTCATCTTTAGTTGTACAATTTATGTAAGTGTTCTTAAATTTGGTTCTTTTAGAAACAAAAGGAGCATCTTCCCTTAACTTCTAATTAGATCTTATTTAATTTCCCTAAGCAAGAATATTAAGTTTTTTTTAAAGGTGGATATTATACTACCCTTAATCATACAGTTGCCATAATCAGACCTAGTCTTATGTGATCATAAATAACTTGATCTTGGTCACTGATAAAACATGAAAGTAAAATTATCTTTTAAGTAGATAAATAAATTCCTACTTTATTGGTGGCCTCTAGAACAATACCAACTTTAAAATTCACACCTTCCTATCGAAGTGAAAGTATTCTGAAATGACAGTTTTCAAGGCTTGTCACTTTGTTATATGATTTTCTAACACATTTTTCTTGTCTGTGAAGTATTTAAAATTCATTCTAAGTCAAAAAACCCTAGTTCATTCCAAACTAAGAATCTAGTAGATGACACCCTTGCTTTTGACTTCTCACTCTTACCTCTATTTTAAAAATGCATAAAATTCCTAATCCCATTGCTACAGCACTGTTCTTTTTCTTCACCCAGTTTCCCTCTCCACTGTATTCAACAACAGTAGTGGGAATTGTTTCTTTTATTAATGTATGTCTCTAATCCTCCTGTAGAAGTAATTGAGGCACCCAGTAATGTTAAGTGCAAAAACAAGGATTAGGTGAATCCATCAGTTACACAGAAGAGGAAACAATAAGGAAAATATACGCCTTTCCTCCATGTCATTGTTCCATGAGTGCTTCCTCGCTCTGTGCCAGGCACAGCGGATATAGTAGTGACAGTACTGACCTACTGACCGGGACCCTGACCTCCTGGGCAGACAGACAAATGTACATATAAATAAACCAGATAATTACAGATGACAGGAGGTTTTTCAAAAGCAAATTAACAGGATGATGTGATAATCCCTGGGAAATGCTATTTCTGATTAAGGAAAAAATTTCTTTTTTAAATTATTTCCTCTATGTAGAGACGAGGTATGATACTCGAACTGTCCAGCTAAGTCAGTTCATTTCTCCAGAGGTTTACTTGGGGGTTTGATTTGGCCCTTGAAGGAGTCATGATATTATCACTGCCACTGCTTATGCATCAAGCCACCAGTATTGATTGAGTGCCTGTTGTATTTCAGGCCCTGGTCTGGCCTTTGGGAACAAAACTGTCAAATTCCCTGATCTCAATGAGCTTGCCATTTGTTCTCTGCTTTGATATAACCCACCTTGGGAGCAACTGGAAGTCTCTTTCCTCTCCGAAGAAAGTTTCAAGGGGAAGACACACCAGGGAACTTGCTTTTCCATTTGTACCCTCCATTAGGCTTGGGAAAGTGAAACAGATGTAGTCAGAGGGTTAGATTTTGGAATTAATCATGCTTGTCTTATCTCTTTCCTTTTAGTGGTAGTTGTTTTCGTAGCACCTCACATACTGCTTTTCACAGGTGAGATGCTGGTGAATATTAATGACTGACTTCCTGTGTGTTCACACCACTGATCTAGTGGTGTATGTGTATGTGTTCCAGACTTCTGAGGGCCTTTATCTATGTGCCGGACACTAGGGTTTGAACAATAGAGCCTTCTTCAACAAGTCTCTCTTCATTAAAGAGAGACTCATCTGGAGACCTTATGGAATTTTCTTTTGGAGATTTTATGTCAAATATGGAAGGCCATTAATAAATTTCTGTTTTTACATTTGCCTAATTAATTTATATTTGCCTTGAGACTTTTTCATGCTTTAAAAAGTGCTTTTATTTATTTTTAGTCTTAAGAGCTTGAACTTTCAAAATATTCTTAAAATGTAGGGATGGAGGTTTGTTTTAAATTTACATTTTAGGTAAGAAAAATGTCATTTGGGGGAGCTTACTAGAAAAGAATAATGGACTACAAAATGTATTGATTCTATAAGTTTTTATTAGGATCCACTATGTGGCAGGCACTTTGCTGGCTGCTGGGAATATGATGACGGACACAGTGAATGTGCTTGATTTCATTATGCAATCAGGCAAAAATACTCAATGAAATATTTTCAGTACTGTTGTACAAAATGTGATGTGATAATCATTTAGCAAGATCCCTGTTTTCAAGAAAACTGTAATGGGGCAGAGTTCATAAAATTTAATTTGGTGAAGAAATTTTATTAAAGTAAGGTGAGTGTCATATGATACTGACGACACACCTGTATATGGTTGTAGTTCAAAGGAAGGAGCAACTGCATTGCCTTGAGTGAGGCACTGGGTTCTTAAAGATAAGTATAATTCAAAAGAGTATCAAGAAAGATAACAGTGACATTAAAATTGGTTTACATTTATTGGGCACTCACGTGATCCATACAGTTTTACACACACACACACACACACACACACACACACACACGAACACACAACCTGTCATATACTTTGAGTTGACATTTTCAGTTTTGGAGGTTTAACTTCTTTAAATAAATTGTTATTGTTTAAGTACTGAAAACTTTGTAGGGAATATTTTCTTCCTTTATCTTATCACCTCAATTATATCAGAAATGTAATGAAAATGAGAGAGGAAAATATATGACATAGGGCTTCCCTGGTGGCGCAGTGGTTGAGAATCTGCCTGCCAATGCAGGGGACACGGGTTCGAGCCCTGGTCTGGGAAGATCCCACATGCCACGGAGCAACTGGGCCCGTGAGCCACAATTACTGAGCCTGAGCGTCTGGAGCCTGTGCTCCGCAACAAGAGAGGCCGCGATGGTGAGAGGCCCGCGCACCGCGATGAAGAGTGGTCCCCACTTGCCGCAACTAGAGAAAGCCTTCACACAGAAACGAAGACTCAACACAGTCATAAATAAATAAATAAAAGAACGTGAATTTCTTTAAAAAAAAAAAATATATATATATATATGACATAAATATGACAAAGCCTTGTTGTAGGAAATTTTTGTGTAATTAGTGTAATACAAGGACATTCCAATTTAATAGCAGTTAGTAAAGAGAAAATGACTTTAGAAGAATGAACTTTTTAAAAAACTTTTGGTAGATTTTTTTTCCTTTTTTGGCTGCGTTGGGTCTTCGTTGCCACGCACGGGCTTTCTCTAGATGCGGCGAGCGGGAGCCACTCTTCGTTGTGGTGCGTGGGCTACTCATTGCGGTGGCTTCTCTTATTGCGGAGCATGGGCTCTAGGCGCGCGGGCTTCAGTAGTTGCGGCGCACGGGCTTAGTTGCTCCGCGGCATGTGGGATCTTCCCGGACCAGGGCTCGAACCCATGTCCCCTGCATTGGCAGGCGGATTCTTAACCACTGCGCCACCAGGGAAGTCCCCCTCGTAGTTATTTTAAGATCGTTGACTTTAGATAACCCCTAAATTATTAATTGTTCCAAGTGCTGCTTTGACTTTTCATTTCTCCTTGAAAGTTTGCAATGCTAAGGAAGTGAGGCATTTATTGCCTTTTTCATTTCAGTTTTTATTCTTAAGGAGAAGGCAGAAATCTCCTAGATTCAGCATTTGACCTGGAACAGTCCTCTGTGTTAGATGGTGAGGAACCCGAGATTGAGTGAGAGAATGACTACTCCCAGGTCACACAGGCATCCCAGCATGGCCTGCAAAGCCACACTTTCTTACTTCAGGACTTTTTCCACAACACGTGACTTTTCTTGGAGAAAACAAATCTAAAAATCGAGCCCTCCTATCCCCTCTTTTAAGTTTTAGAAACCAAGCTGTTTGCTTATTGTAAGAAAACAACTCTGAATACATGAACTTAGGTTTCATAATTAATCTTTAATCTTGGAGACCATTAAAAGGTGGGAGTCAACTAAAATTGTAGTCTGTCTGCTTTCTCATATTGGTGAACTTGGTGAAGGTAGAACTCACACTGTGGCAAGATTGCGCAGAGGGCTTAGGCTTTGCTTAAGGGACCACTTGACAAAATAAGGAAGAGCTTGTATTTGTTTTTTTATTTCAGCTCAGAAAATTTCTTCCCAGTTAATATTGTACTTGGTTTCAGCTTCCCCAAAAGCCTATGAACTGCCCTAACCTTATATTTATAGCTTCTCTTCCATGGCCCTCCCAGTTGCACACACTGTTGCCTTTGACATCGTCTTTGGAATTCTGTGTTTTTCAGCACCATTTGTCTATTTAGAGAGTCTGACCTTGTCCATGGCATTGTCTTGATTCTGCCTGCACACATACTCCCCAGTTTTTTTTTAAAAATGAGTAGTTTTATTATGATTCTTATTTTTTCTCTCCATATCTTACTCAGACCTATTAAAATACTAACGTTTGAGAAAAATCTAGGTCAAGCCTTTTGAATTAGTTTAGTTTTTGAGTAAAATGCGAGTACTGAAGAAGAGGAAAGAAGGTATCATATCCACTGGTACTCAGATAAAAAGGGTCACATTTGCAGTGCTCTCCAGCAGTGGGTATGTTAACTTCTAGGTACTCAGCCTGTTTGGTTGGGTGGATGTTGCCATGTACATTACAGTGCTCGCTATGATGATGTATACCTGAAGGTGGGCATGGTGACAACACTGAAGCTTTTCAGCCCCTGCCTCAGTGCCAGGGATGTAGCTCTGTGAGAAACAAGAATCCAGTCACGATAGGAGTAAATTTGCAGTACATTTGCAGTGAATTTGCAACAAATAACAGCTTTGTAGTACGTCTGTTGATGTCCATGGGTTAATGCCTCAATATCTCACAACTTATGCTTTTCTTATATGAAAGGTTCTGTATTAGATACTTAAGGGTCCTCCAGGCCCCTCAGTTTTATAACAGTCTGAACATTCATTCTTTGAACATTTATTTTCCATATTTAGACATGAATTATAGGGGAAAGTACCTGCTGTATAAAGCAAAATTTAAAATTTAATTGATAACATATTGAAATGATTGACTTTGCTGTTGTTGCTGTTATTTTTGAGCTGTATTTAACATTTGTTTAGCTTGCCCTCATATTAAATCTTTTCCTGTAGTTAGAAGTTGTCTTCTCTGTGCGTTCTATAGGGAATCTGGTGCCAAATCTGCCTCAGGCTGGAGAGTCTGGCCTACTTTTCCTACTTTTAGCCTTTGAGACTCGCGGTGCCTCAAAGTCCTTATCATTCTGGATATCCTGGTAATTCTCCTTGGCGTATGTAGATCCTGATCACCAACTGACCATCAAAAGGCCATTTATCTGTCTTCTTTTCAAGTCATAATCAGAAAATGTTGCTTATTTTTCTACTGTCTTTGAAATACATTTCATCTATTTCTTTTTACCTTTTCAATGTAACAATTTAAAATTACATCTGTGGCTTGCAGTATATTTCATTTGGACAGTGCTGCTTTAAAATAAGAATGCATGAAGAATGTTTCAAAATGGTTTTGGAAAGCTGGATTCGTTAATCTATTTGCAGAGATGCAAAATCAGTCTAGAGCAGTGTAATTTTTAAATTTAGAACCACTTCATGGTCAATAATTTGCTTCCTTGTAAAGCAAGTGAGAGCTTTAATGTTGCATATGGGATGGATGCGACATTTACAAACAGACAAACTACAAACTGCCACAGCAGTGTCTTCGTTGCCATCTTGATTCTCTTCTCAATATAGACTGAGACTCATGTACACAAGGAAAAATGTTTTGGTGGAAATTGTTGTTTCAGATTTTTAAAGTGTATTATTTTAAAATTGAGATTATTGACCTGAGTAGTACTGTAAGCAGTACTAGTCAGAGATTGGCTTTGGATTTGTGTTATGCTTTGTTGAGCTTCCAGACACCAAAGTAAATCAAGGGGTTTTCTTCATGTGAGTTTTATGTGCGTCACTTGATTATAGGAGAACAACCACAGTAGCTAATTAGCTTGCTTCTTTTTTAATTGCCACTTCCTAATGTGTCACACAGGTGAGGAAAGAAAAATACTAATTTGATAAAGATGTCTGACTTAATTTTAGTTAACTGGGCTCATTTTCTTTTAAAATCAGAAGGCTGCAATATAAGATATAAAAATTGGAAATGTAATTACTTGTATGAGATAAATTATTGAAAACGAAGTTTTTAAAGCCAGTTACTTTTATTACTTTCAAAAATAGTTCACTGATTCAGACAGTTGCTCTATCTCAGGCATCATGGCTCAGGAGAATGTGTGATTTCAGAAGTAAAAGATGAAAAGAACATTGGTGATGCCTTTTGGTCACATATCTAGGAACTATTTTCTATAATACCTGCTTAATTATGAAGGGTAGAGAATGGAATAATAAGGCTTATTATGGAATAATAAGGTATATTATTTCAAAGCACCAAGGTCCAACTGAAAAACTAAAAATAATAGCAGAGTTCTTATAGATACAATGTAAACATTGTAAAGGAGGTAAAATAAGGTATAAGTAACATGGAGATAAACAGTCTAGGAATTAAAAATTCATGTGTTTAAAAGGAATTGGTGGGATGGAGCTAGGACTTGATTTTCATCATAAGCTAGCTGCATGTACCATTTAATTTGTTGCCATTTGTCTGCATTTCTTTAATATGTATTTTTAATTTGGTCTCGGGCAGTATTTCTTAAAATGTGGTTCAGAATTCTGCATCAGAATTATTGGAGTGCATGTAAAATGCAGATTCCTAAGTCCCAGAATAATTGTATCAGTTTTTCTGAGTGTGATGCCTGGAAATCTGTGTTTTAACTTGAATCTCAGTGGAATCTTTTAAATTGAAGTTTAATTGGTTTACAAAATTATGTTAGTTTCAGGTGTACAGCATAGTGATTCAGTATTTTTGCAGATTATTCTCCATTGTAGGTTATTACAAGTTAATGGGTATAATTCCCTGTGCTATACAGTATATCCTTGTTGGTTATCTATTTTTTACACATAGTAGTTTGTATCTGTTACTCCCATACCCCTAGTTTGTCCCTCCTCCCTTTCTACTCTCATTTGGTAAAGATAACTTTGTTTTCTATATCTGTGGGTCTGTTTTTGTTTTGCATATACATTCATTTGTATTATTTTTTAGAATCCACATATAAGTGATATCGTATAGTATTTGTCTTTTCCTGTCTTATTTCACTAAGCATAATATTTTCTAGTTCAATCCAGGTTGCTGCAAATAGTAGTATTTTATTCTTTATGGCTGAGTAATGTTTCATTGTATATATATACCCCCAGTGGAATCTTGAGCACATTAAAGTGTGAGAATCTCTTTGAGATGTCAGAGTATATTTGGTGAAAATTTTCATGTCATGTGAAGTATCTCAGCAGTAACTAAAATGAATGTGCACTATAAATTCATTGGTATTGATATAATATACAATTCTAGCCAGCCCTGAACAGCATAATATTGGGATTTACAAAGTGCTTTTTGATAGTGGTGGTTGGGGACCAGCCATTTCTGTATCAGTAGTAAGATGTCAGTGACCTTATTTCCCAATTCTCAGGGAGGGAGGGGGAAGCAAGTCCTTTGTTGGCATTTTATAATTGCAACGTTGTGGACAGCACATAGGGAATTAAGCCTAAACAAAGTGTGCTTTTAAGTGGGGGGCAGGGTTGTTCTGCTGCGATTACATCAGGGATGATATCCTTGTCTCAGCCAAGTACCTATGTTATAAATACCATAAACACTACTTTTACTTTGGTTATGGTATTTTGACAGCAAATAATAAAATGCCTGGACTCAAAATGGCTTAAATATGAAGGAAATTTATTATCTCAAATGACTGAAAGACCAGAGCTGTAGTAAGATGAAGTCAGGGCATACATCAGGGACTAAGTTATGTCATTAAGGAACTGGTTATTTAGGCTTCATCCTAAGGCTGTTTTTCCTCCTGTTTCCAAGATGGCTGCCATTAATAATCAGCACTTTGCTTACTTCCTTGTTCAGATTCAACAGAAAGAGTGAGGGGATTCCCTTATATCAATTTCATTGTAGTGGAATTATCATACTCCACTATGTGGTTGTTTCAAGGTAGTGTAGGTACTAATTTTATTGAGCATCTTTGTATGTCTCTTTATTTACTTGAACTAGATTCTCTCTTGGATATATTTTAAAAGTGGAATTGTTGGATTAAGATAGGCTCATGCTCAGAAATTACTTTCTGAATTGGTTGTATCAATTTAGACTGCAGGCAGAAATGCATGAAAATCACCATTTCCCCCCATTCTTGGCTGTAATTGATGTTACATTTTAAAATTTGTATCAATATTAGGGCGTTAAATCATATCCCATCATTATTTTAATTTGCATCTACTGATTATTAGCGAGTTGGAGTATTTTTTGAGTTTCTTGAAAGTTTGGAACTTTATTTCTGTGAGGTTTTATATTCTTTTGCATATATTTTATTGGGTCTTAAATACTTTTCTTAGTTACTTTTAGGCATTCTTTATATATTCTGAATAGTTGGTTTATGGGAGGCAAAACTTTTAATGTGTTATCAATTTTCTTTTATCTGAAAAATCATGTAATCCTCTTCCTGTCCCATTTGACTGTATCTGGAATCTTTTGATTGTATACTTCCTGTGACGGTTAATGTCAGAAACAAGCCTACTTAACAATAATTTTAGTAGTTAAGATCAGGGTTTTGAATCCAGAAGCTTCAGTTTGAATCCAGGCTCTTCATGATTTTGGGTAGTTACTTCATCTCTCTAATTTCTACATAGGAATAATAACTTGCGATAATAAACACACACAGACACAAATGTCTAAGTCAGAGCTCAAAACTATACCCACAATAAATGGAAGGAATAATACTATCGTTATTATTAATAAGGAAAAGAATAGCACTGACAATTTTCATTTCACCAAATAGCTTATGCTTTCAGAGTGCTTTTACTTAAATAAAACTTGGTTATCTAAGCATTTCCTAATTCATATTTTAATAGTCCATTGTGATGCTGGTAGCATCGGGTGATTGATTTCTGCCATTTTCATATACTGAGACACATATATCTTGCTTATGAAATCACCACTCAAGGGCTTCATAATTTACACAAAAATCTATATAGCTACTTTTTTATTGGGTAGTCTTGTCTAAGTAAGTGTTAGATTTGCATATAATTATGTAGTTCATTAAATCAATATGTTCTTTGTAAACTGACGTAAAATCTTTTTATACAGTTATAAGAGCATGTATTGGTTTAATAAATCAGACACTTGTCAACCATGCATCAGTGTAAATTGTTGTTTGTATATAGTGTGAGTATAGTTCTTTAGACAGAGTACGTAATTCATCATTCAGTTAGCATAAATATATGATCAGTCAGTATTTACCTCCCATGGCCCAAATCCTGCAGGAAGGGAACTTTCTTAGATACATAGAAATTATAATTGTTTCTCATTTGATGATTCTACTAGGGTGCTTTTGTGTTTTGCATATATTTTAAATTTAGATATTTTTAAAAACTCATTTCACTATAAAAATTAAATAGACTTGACAAGTATAGAATGAATAATCTTTTTCTCAAAAGCAATATGGCAAATTCTAAAGGTTTGATTAAAATCCTTAGGCCATTAAAACTAACCTCTTAATATTTGAATATAATGTTTGATTTTGAGGCAAAATCAAAAATCTCCAAAGAGATACTCCAGAGAGTATCTGAGAGAGATTCACTCATTCATTGATTAGGGGACATGTTCTGCTACTTTTCAGGGAACAGTAGCCAGGTGTAGAGACCATACTACTTGCCAACATTGTCTTTAAAAAGCTGATGATATTGACTGCTTCTTTTGGATTTGAATGCCTGCTGGTATTTTCCTGCTTCTGCTTGCTGTGATCTCCTCTTGTTATCAATGGAGAGTTAAAAAAAATTATATATTCATGACATAAACATATATATAAGTGCAAAATCAGACAGTATGGGCTTATATCAACTGTATTTACCATAATTTAGAATAATATGCTTTAACTGCTCTTTATTGATTTGTCAATTTTAGACAGCTTCTATTGAATGCCTGTTATAGTAGTATTTATCCCCTCTTGCATCTCCTTAGCCCATAATATCTCCATATAGACATTTCAATGCATTGATGCATTTTTGGTTGCATCAGTAAATCAGCATTACATTTACATTGACTATATCATTGTATTATAACTGTATATTTTTTCTTATATAACTTTTCCTAGGATTAAAGATTGTCTATGAATTTTTTTCATTAGCTTTTATTTGACTATATATCTATTTTTTTTTCAATTATTTCAGAACATTTGCCATGGCTCTCAATAGTTTTCCCAAATGGTCAAACACCTCAAAAAAAATTATCAGTGAGCCATCTCTCTCCACTCCTTACCCATCCTGGTGACCTTCCCTGAGTTCTTTTTTTTTCCTTGAGTCTGACCCATTTTCTGTGTACGTCTGATGCACATGTGTTATCCTTCAACGTAGCCTTGTGTTGTATCCTCTGTTTACTGGATGCCATGCTTTCCCGTTTTTGTTGAAAAGTGTACTCTTTTAGCTGCGAAAGAAAAGTTATGTTGGAAGTCATGTTTTTGAGTCTGGGGATGTCTAAAATATTTTTATTTAACCCTCATTTTAATTGACAAATTGAGAAGGTATGGAAATCTGGGTTAGCACTCATTGTCCCTCATAATTTTGAAGACATTGCTTGACAGTCTTCTACTATCTGGTGCTATTGAGTATACAGTACCTTGCTGATTCTGATTCCTATATACTTAACTTGTCTTTGTCTGGAAGCTTGATTTTAGAGCTTTCTTTATCCTTGAAGTTTTGACATTTCACAATGAGGTGGTTTAGAGTAGATTTTTTTAAGAAGTCTATTAGACTTGACATTCACAGGAAGGCCTTCTGATATAGAGGCTTCTGTCCTTCTAAGAAATTTTCTTGTACTATATCTTTGATAATATTTCTTCACCTCCTTCAACTCCTTTTTTTTTTTTTTTTGAGTCTATTGTTGAACTTCCTAAAATGATCCTCTATGTTTCTTATATTTATTTTCATATTTTCCGTGTCTTTATCTTTATTCTGCTTTCTCAAGATTTCTTCACTTTTATCTTCCAACCCTTTCTTTTGAATTTTTAATTGTCAGTATATATATATTCTTTATTTCCAGGGCTCTTTCTTAGTTCTTTTATTTTTCTTTTCCTAATTTTTTTCCTTTTGAAAATACTTTGTTAAAACATTTTGTTTTATTTTATGTACTTAATATCTTCTGGCTATCTGTGTCTCTCTGTATCAACTTAAGTTCCTTCTACTTCCTTCATTGTTTCTGTTTTCTCCAAGTTTCCTTTTCTGTTTGTTTTGGTCTCTCACATTCATGTTGGAGGCTTTTCTCAAATGTCTAGTGATCGTTCACTGCCTATTTATGTTCAAAAGTAAGGCAGTGGGTAAAATATAGTAATAATATGTGTAAGCATTATAGTAGGAGGCAGTAATCAATGAAACTCTAGAGTGCAGTAGCCATGTGGTTTAGAGGACTGTTTCATTTCAGGATTCATCCAGAAATTTACTCCTCCCACAAAAAGTACCCAGTGTCATTAAAACCTGCTACTGTTGCAAAGCATAAAAGAAAGGGAAAAATAAGAGCAATGGAAAGACCCAGAGCCCCAGAGAGAGAAAGACAGAGACAGAGAGACAGAAAAAGTTGTAGACGGACTAAGAGTCAAAGATGGGTAGATGGATTGATAAGGGTGAATGCAGGAGGAAGGGAGAAGGGAGAAAGAAGAGAGAATAAATGATAGTGAGAATATATATTCAGAGATGTTTGTGAAGTGAACTTAATGACCCTTCAATAGAGAGAAGATTTGTGTTAATTTTGGCCAGAAAAAAAATGACAAGAGAAAATTCACATGAATAATTTTCTGGGGTTAATCATTACGTTTTTATTTTATTACATGATTACTCCTGAAATAGTCCTTTCTCAGTTATCTAAAGGTGATAAAGTGAGCACCTTCCATCAGCTTCTTATTTATTCAGATCTATTTACATGTCTGATTCAACCTGAAGTATAAATTGAGTTTTTTTGTAATTTCATGGGTCTTTGCTTAGATACTATCTTCTAATGATATTTATCTTTATTTTGGGATGATTTATGAGGCAGTGATTGCTGTTGCCTTAGAACTTTATCAGCAATAGTAGTAGAGAAGTACTCACATGCTTCTTAACTATATCCTTTTCAAAAGGAAATCTTTCTATTTAGAAGAATCGGAGACTAGAATGCGTTGAACACCCAGTGGTACCCAATCTCACTGAATTCTGCTAATTCTCATTTTTGTACCACTCCTTTGTTCTGGTAGGAACCTTTTAGATTTCTCTAAAGAACAGTGTGTGTGTGTGTGTGTGTGTGTGTGTGTGTGTGTGTTTGCTCCTTCATAGTGCGGATTTTCTTGAATTTCATTCTCCTTTTTTAAAATAGCAATATGTAAGTGTGACAGATTAGCAGTGTAACTCTACTACTGACTTTTGAAAAAGAACATAATTTTGTATCCATGTCTGCAACCTACATATATGATGAAAAATATTACATCTAAGAGGTTCTGGTTTGAATGACTTAACCTAGCCTCCGAGTATCTATCTCTGTCTCTATCTCTATTTCTATCTATATATTATATATTCATACACACAGATGGGCATGTCTCAAATATCTTGATCTGATCCTCATTTTAATTGATAGATTGAGAAGGTATGGAAGGTGGGTATGTGTACATACATACATGTGTATGTATATGCACTCAAATATATATATATTTGAATGCTTTCCTAGCCTTAGCATATAGTAGTATGTTTAAGTACTTTTTAGAATGTGAATGGTTTCTTGTTACTGGCCATCTGTAAAATGGCATCTTGATTCCTCCTCTGGTAAACAGAACCTACCTCCCTCATCCTGCATCCTCGGAACTTGGCAGTTTGGCCTGTTGTAGAGCTAACTCTTACGACACCATTCATTTCCCAAGTTTCAAACATTATCATCTATCAGACATCAGTTCCTACCTTTTTCTCTGCAAAGAGAAAACCTGCTTCATTCAGGAAATCACCCATAGTGAAAATGAGTGACCTTCTCTCCAGTCAGGGGTAAATGGGAGGTAGTTTAATCCAGTCGTGTGCCTGGCCTCTCTTGCCCACCTTCCCACCCTGATTGATTCAGGGCTGTGGCTATAGGACTCACATCTGGCCTCTCAGATATGAGGAGTTCCCTACCGCGAAGCTTCTGGACCTGACTCCTGTTAGAGTTGCTCTTAAGAAGGAAATACACACAGGATGCCTCTTCTGCTTTGGACGTGCTCATGTCTGGGTGTGATGTTGGGACTGTAGCAACCATCTTTTTGGCCACATAGGAAGTTAACCCAAAGGTGAAACGATAAACTGAGACAGAAAGGAAAGATGGAAGAAACTTGAGTCCTTGATGGCATTGTTGAACTGCTGAGTTAAATAATTAAACAACCATGGAGTACCCCCCTGCCCCTCCCACACGCATACTCCCCCTCCACACATGCCCCTCCCTCCAACATACATTTCTGTGCTTTTTCTTATATGAGATAATTGAGGTCTTTTTGGAAAGTCAGGTCAGCTTGAGCCAAAAACATCATGAATGAAACATATCACTGCTTTACCTTTTACTTCCGTTTTCCATGGTGATTATTAATACACCTGTTAACCCTCTTTTTGTTTTTAAGCCAGTGGAGTAAATGATAGGCCAGGTTATTTGTCTGGTATTATTGCCATAATGATAAGCCTTCAGAGAAACAAAAATCTAAAGGATTTTTCTGCAAAATTGATTTACCTGTTTCCCAAAGGATCTTATTACTTCTTCTATCTCTGAGAAATATTTATGGTACAATGTGATTTTCTTCTTTATCAATTTAAAGTTTTATTAATCGTCACTTTATTCAAGATGGTTTGAAATAGATTACAAAGTGGAATGACACTTATTATGTCCAAAATGATAACAAACAGTGTATGCTGACCTTTGGTTATTGATTACCATTTTGTATATTTATCCCAGGGCTATATGTTTAGAAATAGGTATTTAGCATTTTATTTAAAAAAAAAAGAAACTTCTGGAAAAGGTTTTCTGTTTCTCCACAGTGAATATATACTGTTTTGTGAAGCACCTATAAAGCTACAGAATGTTCATGTTTTTTATGTTTTAATCACTGTATTGTTGATTGCAGAAACAAAAGAAACAGGAACACTTTAGAATCTATTCAGTTTCATATTGATTTTATGTTAATATAAGGAAATGTTTTATTCTAAGAAAGGTACAAAATGGTAGCAATTGGTAAAGATTCTTGGCAAAACAACCTACCAGGTTTTTAAATTACTGCAGTTTATTACTTCTGCACTCATTCATTCAGTAAGCACAGAGGACCAGCCTCTACAGGCCACCCTGAGTATAGAAAAGTCCCTGTCCTCATGACACTCACAGGTCAGGGGACAGATAAAAAGTCAGACATTACAGTACATTCTAATGTTGTAAGTGACAGTACAGACAAGTGCTGTGAGCTATGGGAGCATAATAGGTTGGGAACCAAATACAGATCTGTAGGGAGGAGAGGAGAGGTGTTTTGGTACAAGGAGTATTTAATGTAGGGAAGTGGGAGGCACTTAAAATGTTTTTAATTTTAAAAAGTTCTAAATGCTAATATTGGACTTGATCTTTATCATGTTTTTATGTTTGCGGCATGAGATTTATATAATAAACTCAATGCAGAGATATAATAACTAAATGTAATATAACAACTAAATATAATAATAATAACTAAAATTTACTCAGTGTTTACCCTGGTGGTTAAGGAGTGGAGAGGAGAATTTTAATCCCCCTTCTGTCAAGTACTTGCTGTGTGACTTTAGGCATAGTTATTGAGCTACATTTTCCTCATCTGTAAAATGGGTATGATAGTGGTCTGTATGTCACAGGGCTACTGTGAGGTTTCAGTGAGTTAAATCTCCAAGGGATTTAGAAGAGTGCTTGGCATATATAGAGTGATCAATAAGCTTCAGCTGTTATTGTTATTCTTTTGACAACATCGTATCATCTTTTTAATAGTCTGACAAGGTAAGGTGGGAAACAGAATAATGGCACTGCAGTGTCCACATTCTAATCCCAGAGCCTGTGAATATGTTCCCTTGAATGACACAGAGAAATTTGCAGATGGGGTTAAGTTAACATTTCATCATGGGGAGATTATCCTGGATTATCATAGTGAGCCCAGTGTAATGACAGGGACCCTTAGAGGCGGGAGAGTCAGAGTGGGAGATATAATGAAGGCAGCAGAGGGTTGAAGTCAGAGATTTGCAGATGCTGTGCTGTTGGCTATGAAGATGGAGAGAAGAAAGCACCAGGAGGCAAGGAATGTCGTAGGCAGCCTCTAGAAGCTTGAAATGCCCAAAAGAGATTTTCCCCTCAGGCTTTGGGGTAGGGGTTGGTGGGGAGAACGGGACATGGCCCTGCTGACAACTTGATTTTGGCCTGGTCAAGTCTATTTTGGAATTGTGACCTCCAGAACTGTAAGATAATAAATTTGTGTAAATTTAAGCCACTGAGTTTGTGGCAGTTGGTTAGAGCAGCAATAGAAAGCAAATACAGATAGGCATTATTCCCCTTTCTCAAATGAGGAAATGAGCTCTGGGAAGTGAAATCACTGGTAAGGTTACTGGAAACTCTGAGATGTGAGCAGGGCTTGTAGGCCGTGTGAGGGGATAGTCACCAGTGGACCCGGGGCCTACAACCCTGTGCAAGGCCTGCAATTAAGCCTTCCTGCGGGTCCTGAGCCTCTCCAGCTCTTAAGGTAGCAAATTGCCTCTCTTCTCCCTGAGATACATTCTTGCAGGTAGCCCACCACTGGCTTTTCCACTCTGTTAAATCACTTACCACTTTTCTAGCCCCTTCTCTTTTTCCAAAAGTGTTAGACATCTCTTTTCCATGGTTGGCTCTCTCATCCTTCCTGCCCTTGTGAATTTATGCCCCTCCCGCCCCTTTTCCCTGCTTTTAGTCTCATTTTAGTAAGAGTTCATCAGGAAACAGAAATCCGTGGTCAGCCAGCCACGCTCACCCCAAGCAGCATACTAATTTCTGACCTGTAGCAGTGCCTCCTGTCACTTCAGTACCCTCAAAAGATTGCGAACAGTAGCATATTTTCAGCCAGATGACCACAGTGAAAAAACGTCTCACGTGGTCATCATGAAAGCACCCGGGGTTTTTGCACTCTTTAGTAATCTTTCCATACAATCTTGGTGGTAGACCAGTAGGTGGTAGGCAGTGCTTTTTCACAGCCTGCCAAAATACTCACAATGGATACATTTCATATTTGGGGACAGATTTATATGAATTCACTTATATTTTTTACAGATATTCTGGGCGTTTACTCATACTTTCATGAACTCCTTCCCCATATTGGGGGAGGAAAGAGACTTGCAATGCATACTTTTTAGATGTGTGTGGGTCAGCGTGTCCCGGTATTCATAAAGACCTTTAATAAAAATGAGGTACTGCCAAAGAGACGACCAAAATTGGTCATTTAATAAGGAAAAGACAATATGATTAATCAGAATTTTAAAATGTTCATTTTTAAACAATTATTCAGACCACCATATCATGGGCAGTAGTAACAAGGGGAGTAAGTAAATATTAATTAAAAGAATATTTTTAAAAAACCCTAGTGTTTACATTGTAATACATGGTATGTTTACCTTATAATGTAGATTAGCAAATTTTCGTGTCTCTATATAATTGGAAGTTGTAACTCTTAGGTCTTTACAGAACAGATATGTAGAGCTGCTTTTTCTTTCTTGTGTAGTGTACAAGAATAATTCAGAGTTTTTCATTTGTTCTTTAAAGGTGAACATTGTTTTAGAGCTTGATTTTCAGTTTTCAGTTCCCAACTTTCTAATTGTAATTCCATTTCTCTTCCACTCTCACATCCGAATGGATGAAACTGACATTGTAACAAGAATCTCAAATTTATTATGCTTTGTCGAAATGAGTAATTCTTTCCAAAATTTTGCTGTGCTTCAAAATGGTCTTCTGAGACTCTTGTGCTCTCGCATGGAGGCCGAGAATTGCTAACTTGGAGCCTCCTGTAAAGAAAGGAAGATGCTGTTATTCCTTACACTAGAATCCTGTTAAATTACAAAGGAAGATGACTTGATGGTGTGGCACAGAGCCTTATAAGTGAGGCAATAATTATATGATATAGGATAGTTCTGATTTAATAGTTGTGTCAATATAGTGCATATCATTTTTTTTTTTACTTGCTCATCAAAGGGTTTGTTGGTTAAATGAGCCTAATGCCTGGATAACATTGAGATTCTCAGATTAAAGGAATTTGGTAAAATTTTCTTGCTACTAGTGAACGTAAATTGTGTTTGAACAAACGTACTGTAAGTTTACTATGTTTTTTTTAAAATTTAATTTAATTTATTTATTTTTATATAGCAGGTTCTTATTACTTATCTATTTTATACATATTAGTGTATATATGTCAATCCAAATCTCCCAATTCATCCCACCACCACCACCACCCTCTCCCCACTTTCCCCCTTGGTGTCCATACGTTTGTTCTCTACATCTGTGTCTCTATTTCATCCTTGCAAACCGGTTCATCTGTACCATTTTTCTAGAATCCACATATATGCGTTAGTATATGATATTTGTTTTTCTCTTTCTGACGTACTTCACTCTGTATGACAGTTTCTAGGTCCATCCACATCTCTACAAATGACCCAGTTTTGTTTCTTTTTATGGCTGAGTAATATTCCATTGTATATACGTACCACATCTTCTTTATCCGTTCATCTGTCGATATGCATTTAGTTTGCTTCCATGACCTGGCTATTGTAAATAGTGCTGCAATGAACATTGGAGTGCATGTGTCTTTTTGAATTAGTCTGTCGATGGGCATTTAGTTTGTTTCCATGACCTGGCTATTGTAATTAGTGCTGCAGTGTATGTTGGGGTGCATATTTTCTCTGGGTATACGCCCAGTAGTGGAATTGCTGGGTCATATGGTAATTCGTTTTTATTTTTAAAAATTTATATTATTTATTTTTTATTTTTGGCTGCATTGGGTCTTTGTCACTGAATGCAGGCTTTCTCTAATTGTGGTGAGCAGGGGCTACTCTTTGTTGTGGTGCATGGGCTTCTCATTGCAGTGGCTTCTCCTGTTGCAGAGCACGGTCTCTAGAAGCATGGGCTTCAGTAGTTGTGCTGCATGGGCTTCAGTAATTGTGGCACGTGGGCTCAGCAGCTGTGGCACAAGGGCTTAGTTGCTCTGCGGCATGTGGGATCTTCCCAGACCAGGGCTCAAACCCGTGTCCCCTGCATTGGTAGGCAGATTCTTAACCACTGTGCCACCAAGGAAGCCCTCATATGGTAATTCTATTTTTAGTTTTTTAAGGAACCTCCATACTGTTCTCCATAGTGGCTGTATCAATTTACATCCCCACCAACAGTGCGAGAGGGTTCCCTTTTCTCCACACCCTCTCCAGCATTTGTTGTTTGTAGATTTTCTGATGATGCCCATTCTAACTGGTGTGAGGTGATATCTCACTGTAGTTTTGATTTGCTTTTCTCTAATAATTAGTGAGGTTGAGCAGCTTTTCATGTGCCTCTTGGCCATCTGTATGTCTTCTTTGGAGAAATGTCTATTCAGGTCTTCTGCCCATTTTTGGATTGGGTTGTTTGTTTTTGTAATATTGAGCTGCATGAGCTGTTTATATATTTTGGAGATTAATCCTTTGTTCATTGATTCGTTTGCAAATATTTTCTCCCATTCTGAGGGTTGTCTTTTCGTCTTGTTTATAGTTTCCTTTGCTGTGCAAAAGATTTTAAGTTTCATTAGGTCCCATTTGTTTATTTTTGTTTTTATTTCCGTTACTCTAGGAGGTGGGTTAAAAAATATCTTGCTGTGATTTATGTCAAAGAGTGTTCTTCCTGTGTTTTCCTCTAAGAGTTTTATAGTGTCCAGTCTTACATTTAGGTCTTTAATCCATTTTGAGTTTACTCTTGTGGATGGTGTTAGGGAGTGTTCTAATTTTATTCTTTTTACATGTAGCTGTCAAGTTTTCCCAACACCACTTATTGAAGAGACTGTCTTGAGAAATCCAACAACTTCTGGTTGAAGATGAATCCACAGCAATGGGCAGTACAGACAGTATCTCCAATGAACCTCCAGGAAAACTGTTGGTTTCTATAAATGATGTGTTAAAACAGCTTTTCGGTTGTGAAGTTCAACCATAGGTTAATACCTTCAATCTTGTTTTTCCAAAGAATTTATACAGTCTCTGTTCTTTACAAAATACATTCAGAAGCCTTGAAATTTTCTTTTTAACATAACTTCTTTTAGATAGGATTCCCTCTTCTGTTCTGTTCTGGAGGTGAGAAGTCCAAAATCAAGGTGTCAGCAGGGCTGCACTGCCTCTGGAGACTCTAGGGGAGAATCCTTCCTTGCCTCTTTCAGCTTCTGGTGGATGTTGACATTTGTTGGCTTCTGGCCACAGTACTCCAAACTCTGCTTCTGTCTTTACATTGCTTTCTCCTCTATGCCTGTCTTCTCTTCTGTCTCCTACTATGTTTTTAATATTTATTCCATTCATTCATTCATTCAGCAAATAGCAAATACACACCTACTATGTATCAGCAACTGTTCTTAGAGCCGTGTTAACGGTGAACAAGGCAGAGTAGGCAAAGGGAGATCATGTAGGGCATTTTAAGAAATTTGATTTTTATTTTAACTACAAGGGGGGGGTCATTGGATGATTTTGTGGGAAAGTTACATGATTTTCAAATATGTAAGTTATATAATTTATAAATATTGGGTTAGCCAAAAAGTTCTTTCAGATTTCTCTGTATCACCTTACGGAAAAGCCCGAACGAACTTCTTGGCCAACCCGATAGATCACTGTGGCTTCTCTGCACAAAGTGGATTATTTGGAGAAACAAAAAGGGAGTTGGACGACTGGGTGCATGCATTAAAGTAGTTCGGGGGAAGGATGACGGTGGCTTGCCTTGGGGTTAAAGAAGAGGAGATGCAGAGCAGTGGATAGCTTCAGAAGGTGGTGTCAGTAAGACTTAGGATGCAATAGACAGACGTGAAGGGGTGGGTGAGGGAAGGAAAGGAATTAATCATGATGCCATAGTTTTGGGCCTGAGCAGGTATTTAGATAGTCAAGATAGAGAAGTCTGGGGAAGAGCAGGTAGAGGAGAGGAGAGAGAAGGAGTTGTAAGACTGAGCCCTGGAACATTCCATAATTTAGTGGTCAAGCAAGAAGATGGGCTCAGCAGTTGAAAGTAAGGAGAAACCATAGACAAGAAACTAAGAGAGAGGATGATGTCATGGAAGCTAAGAAAAGGAAGTGTTACAAGAAAGAGAACATGTTTAATTGTCCAGTGCTAATGAGGGTTCAGCTCTTGTAGGGAGAGAGAACTGGCCATCGGATTGGGGAACAAAGAGGCTGTTGATTATATTAACAAGACAAGCCCAAAATTTGATTGGGTTAAAGGAAAAACAAGAGCTAAGAAAATAGCAGAAATAGTGCGTATTGGCAACTCTTTCAAGAAATGTTCGTATGAAGTGGAACAGAGAAATAGGGTGGTAGCCCGGAAAAATTATCCTAGATTATACTAGAGTATGTTTGGTTGCTGATGGAAAGAGGTAAGGAGAATTTGATGATGGCAAACAGGCTAATTTTATGCGTGAGGTTGTTGAGAAGTTGAGAGTATAAGCATCAAGGAATTATACAGTTGTGACCAATTGAAATTCACGTTAAAATCTGGGAATTTGACCATTGGTAAGAAGTTTGATAAAACTTAATGAATCTTTGTACACCAAATTTTGAAAGTGATACACAGGTAAATTGATCTTAATAACTACTTTCTCTCGAAGAAGGAATCTTGTATTGTCTTCTTGATAAAAATTGTAAACATACTATTGAATAAATAGGAAGCGCTTTTAAAACCATGGAGAAAGCATATGTATATCTTATCTCTGAAAGTGTGCCAACAGGAATTTGGCCAGAGAATATTATCAATATTTTGGTCCTTTATTGTAGGTTTTAAGAAGAACCATATTAAAATTTGTGTCTTTCTCCCCTCTCAGAAGTTAAGTGGTTTAAAAGATAAAGAGGGAAATTATAAAAAATATTTTCACAGAGTCCCCAGAGAAAGAACACCCCTTGGAAACAAAACATGCAGTACATTTTCAGAAACCATTTTCATCATGGAAAGTCAAAGTCGACTCTAGATCAGTTTCATGCTAATAATTGAAACCTAAGAGGCTTAACAGAACCTGTAGTGTCTTGTTAGGTATAGCTGTTATAAGCCATACAATTCTCAGGCAAATTATTTGAAAACATTTGACCTATTTCTGTCCTGGTTATGGATCCCATCAACAGTCATATATTATCATTAACGGAGAACTTTTCAAAAATAGTGTTTTAGAAATCTTCCTATTATTGCTCCAAAAGTGTACTTTGCATTGCTTACATTGTGAGAGACGTTGACTCCTTCACTGTCAAGGTCTGGCTCAGGCAGCAGTTTGCATTCAGTAGGGATCTAGACTATACATCAAGGGAAGGTGTGTGTTTCGGACCCCTCTTCTCCCCTCTTGTGTGTTCTCAGCTCCAGTGTCTTCCCATAGCACTTTGGCTGCAGTTAACAAAAAACCATAATAACTTTGGCTTAAATGAGAAGTGTTTTTCCTTCTCATGTTGGTCTTTCAGGGAGGGTCTGGTCTCTGTGCTCAGGGACCCAGGCCCTTCCAGCTCGCCCCTTCCTTGTGGGCCAGGATGGTATGTGTGTCCTAACAAGAAGGAAGAACGGAGGAGGAAGAAGGCAAAGGGACATTTACCAGCTGCCTCTTAGAGGAGGCTCCCAGAAGCTGCCGCAGGATAGCTTTGTGTGACCCATATTGGCCAGGATGTGATCCTATCCTAATTCCTGGGCGCAGTGGAGGCTAGGGAATGTAGTCTTGATACGGGGCAGCAATGTTCCAGGGTAAACATCCGGTTTCCATAGCAAAAGGCGTGAATACATATTGGGGTCAAGGAGCTGTGCCACTGCATCCAACCCCTGACGTCACAGAGGTCTGCATTTCCTTGAAATATACATGCTCTTGATCATCTTTCTTCTTCCCTTCCATGGGTCTTTGACGATGAGAAAATGGCAGCCCTTCCTCCCAGCCATGCTGCCCTAGGGTTCAAGTCTTACTGAGCAGAGTGAAGGCTGGATAGCATTCTCTTGGGAGCTCTCAGCCTGGAGCCCTTGTGTGGTGCACACTTTGCACAGCTGTACGTGGCAGCGCTGTTTCCCTGCTCTAAGATCTTTTTCTCCTGTGTCCTCTGCTACTTTGGGGGAGAAGAGCAATCTAATTATCTAATTAAAGTGATTCACAGGAGGTAAAAATAATTTTTTTTACCTTCCAACAGGGGCTATTATGAAATATTTTTGAGTTGGGATAAAACCCTTTCAGCCCTTTAATATCCCTGTGTGTAAAACTTTCCAATAGCAGTCTCCCTGTTCTGAAGAGAAGTCTGTCTCACTTAGTATAGGAGTTAAGAGGTTGCAGCAGTGGCTGCCCCCTGTGTTTCAGAAAGCATGCAGTTTAAACACCAGTGCGTACAGGAGACTCTAAGTTGTTTGTTTGTTTTCTAGAGGTAGCATTAGCTTTTGTAATGCAGTCATACCGTAGATGATTTATTGGAAGAAGAAAATTGGCCAGTTGTTTAAGAAACATGAAGCTAATTTTGCTTGTGTTGTAGTCCACCAATTCAGTAATTTATCTCAGAATACAGAGCTGACATTGTTGAGACAGAATATTCAATTCACTGGATCTCTCCTCCCATCTTCTCTGAATTCCAAGTCAAGTACTTGCGACTTAAATAACCAGTTGTATTGCTCTGTGCTTACCACTGACCGTGGTTGATTAGTTCACATGGGTGGATTATAGCTGAAACAGTCAGTACTAATTTGGGAATGAGTTTAATAATATTGTGTGGCTGAAACTATCTTTTTCTCCTGTAACTTTTAGATGGTTTTTTGAACACCATCTGAAATAGTGTCTTATTTAGCATGAAAGTGTGAGTGAGTTCATAGAAATGTTTTCTCCTTAGTGAAAAACAAAAAGTTCTTCTTGGTTGGTAAGAAATCATGCCTTTGTATGCAACATGAAATGAGTTAAAAAAACTACTAGAACTGTATTCTGATTTTTTTCAGATAGTTTTTATAATATAGTCTTTTCTTTTTTATGTATTTTGTTTTCTGTGTATCTATATCATGCTCTAAAAATGTTGTAGCTTTGTAATAGTATTAAGAACGTGACTGAGTAGATGAATCAGATTTTATTTTTCATGCCCAAGCTGTTTCCTTTTTCAATGTGTCCAATTAAAATATGTTACAGTTTTCATAGTGAATGTTTCAGTGTAATATTTGAAGGATGAGGGACAGCTGGACTGAAACAGTTGTTTTTTTTGTGAAAGTTTTGGGAGATTACTAAAATCTGCTTTAAAATTACCTATATTTGTTTTTTCCTGCTGTTAATTTCTAACTAAGGGCTCTGGAAAACTGTGGTACAAAAAGCTGTGGTACAAACTTCTTTGTATTCACCAGCTCCCTTTCTTCCTGAGCACACAGCCAGACTATATTGTCCAGCCTCCCTGGCAGTTCATCATGATCATGCATTTGAGTTCCAGGGAATGGAGTGTGGATGGAAATGATGGAAATGATGTATAACATTTCAAGGCTTTGCCGGTGAAACTCTTCTCCACGGCTTCCGTGTTTTGTTTCCTGAGCATGTGATTTAATGCTGAGGCGGATGAAGCCTTAGCAGATGGTTGGACACGACAGACAATAAGCCTGGAGCCCTCAATGACTGTGCGGAGCAGAATTACCCCCTCTTATCCACGTACTGCGATATGGATGAGAAGTCAACGTCTGCAGTGTTAAACTGCTGAAAACACATGTAAAAATTGATACCAAAAAGTATATGCTTCTCAGCCCTCTTGGGACCATGGAATCGAGCTGTGTACTCTGGAGGAAATAGGATTTAGTGAAGACAAGACATTGTCTCTGCCACAGATAACTGGCCAAAATTTTCAGGCACGGATGTTTTATGTGCTTAAAGAGTCTATGCATCTTATATTATCTCAGATGTTTCCTAACCTTGCAAAGTGATATGAGTTTTATACTCACTAGGAATGTTTGGGATAGTCTAGCATCAAGAAGGCATTTCAGTTCAGTCTAAATCGTGAATATTTCTGCAGCAAATAATTAACATTGGTAATTGCACCTTTTCATAGCCAGCTTACTGGAATGATCTGTAATGCAGCTTGGCAACTGTCAACAGCTATCAGAAGCCATTTGAAATAATTTACTGATTAGAGATAAGTTCTTAATTCGTGCCCAGCTTTTCTACTCGATGAATGCTAAAGCAGAGTTTTGCCTCTTAAATACGGTAGTAGTTTTTCCTTGACATGCAAATAATTGTTATAAACTAAAAATTCCTTTCCCTTGAGAATCAACTTTCAGATGCTTTTAATGGATGATACTTTTTCAAAAATGTTATCATTTGGTTCACAGATGTTTGTTTTAGAGTTAGATTTGCTTTAAAAACTCACTCACTTCCCCTGGAGTGAAATTCTGTCTGTGCCGTCTCAGGAAGCAATGGAAGGACATTAAATTTCTCCTTCTTATACTCTTGCCCAAGTGCTTAACTAGTACATTTTCTACCAGAATAGATCATTCTTTCTCAGTTCCTGGATGGAACAGTTGCCTTCTTATGACTTTGGTGAAGATGATGATAATATGATTAAGTGTTTGGATATCAAAGGCCAGTGGCCTATGTTTTCTGAAAGAATTGGTTTTTTGGTTTGGGCTGGTTTACATTTAATTTCATTTAGGTGGTTTGGGTTTGCTTGAATACCAGATTCTGGGCCTAATTCTATAACTTTCTTGCTATACAATATCAATGCTTTCTCCTTCATTCATTCGTTCGTACCTATAACAGGAAAAGTTAGGAAGCCCTTTAAAACTCTGTGATAGTGTGATCCATTGAATTTATGATTTACACGTGGCAGGTAGTACCATTATCCTTGGTGATTGTAATCCTAGAGGTAAGAATAAGTTCTTGAAGAAGGATAATAACAAAAGAGAAAACTGAATGAGAAAAATAAAAAATATATGTACATCAGTGAGGACTATTTTCAGATTTCCCCAAAGATGTTCATTTCTATTCCTTATTAGATTGAAAAAAAAAAATCTTTCAGGAAATGGGGAGGGAGATTTTTAAAAAGTTCTTCTCGAAGTGTTATCTCCTAGAAACATTGAAACTTTTCTAACATTTATTTATGAGAAATTTAGTTTTGTTTTACAGTTTAAGTAGAGAATTTGAAATCCTCCAGGAGAAATTATTCTGTTTGGGTCCACGTACATCTGTGCAGTGACATTCATATAAATATTCTTCAGGATCAGCTGTAGAAATTCTTAAAAATATGATTGTCTATTCAGATTACATGCCTTTCCTTTCTGCTTTTGGAATGGACAGACAAATATATAGCTCAGTGAAATTATATTATGTGTGGAAATTGATTCTTTACTCTTACCTACCTTATTAAGCATGCAAATTGCCTACATTTCAGTAGATGCATTTAAAATAGATCATAGCTAATCAAATGTGTCGCTTTGTTTCCTTCTAAATGACACAGTGTACGTGCCAGCACAGCAAAGGAAAGAAATCAGTTTGGTTATCCTTTACTGAAGACAGAAGTTGATTGGTTCAGAAATGAATTTGCAACTACATGAATTGATATTTATGAATTGATGTGTAGATGAGTAGGAATCACAGTTTTTCAAAAACAAACGATGGCTCATGAATATATGGTGAAATGTTAGATAATTCTTCCCTCTTCTACCCATCTGTGTGTAGTTTATTAGTGGAAAATAATGTAATTATGTTATTTGTTTTAAAAATTTTTTGTGAAAGCAATACATAATACAATACAATTTTGGCTGTATATGATACTCTTTTATTTTATATTTTTATTTGTATAATTGGAGTTAAAATGTCTGAACTTTTTTGATTGGAGTAGTAATCTAATACCAGTTAAATGAATTTAGTTGTTTTCCATAAAGCGTTTTACTTAATGCCTGTGTATGTGTGTATTAGCTAGAAGTGAATGTTGACTAACATCTAAAGTAAGAAAAACAATTAAGAAATTATTTACCTATTTATACTTTTAATAAAATATTTATACATAGGTTCAAATAAAAATCTTGTATTTGGGGACTTCTCTGGTGGCGCAGTGGTTAAGAATCCGCCCGCCAATGCAGGGAACATGGGTTCGATCCCTGGTCCGGGAAGATCCCACATGCGGCAAACCAACTAAGACCGTGAGCCACAACTACTAAGCCTGCGTGCCCTAGAGCCCACGTGCCACAACTACTGAAGCCCTCATGCCTAGAGCCCATGCTCCGCAACAAGAGAAGCCACCACAATGAGAAGCCCATGCACCACAACGAAGAGTAGCCCCTGCTCGCCACAACTAGAGAAAGCCCGTGCGCAGCAATGAAGACCCAACACAGCCAAAAAAAAACCGACTTATATTTGATTTCACTGTTAATCATTACAGTTAATCCGAGAAAGTATTGGCTAACTATTGCTTCCTAACATAAGTACATGTTCAATCAGGGTGTGTCTGTGAAATTCAAACATAATTTCCTGAGTTTACTGCTAGTAATGGCTGTTAACTAAAGCAAAATGAGTGGGCTAAATAACATAAATTAAAGGGTAATGCGTCAATTTACTAGTTGTTTTTTCCATGGCAGACATTTTCGGTTGTTTATGCAGTACACCACACTGGTGCTAAAAGAAGTATTTACAGTTTAGTTACGTTGCCATAGCAGTAGAAGATCTGTTAGGTCCTAAGCCAGTCTTTCTAAAATATAATCAGTATGTTCTTTTCTATTGGTGTTTGTATTTCAATATGGCAGTGCTAATGTTGGCCTTATCAGTTTGTAAGCAATTCTGCTTAGTTTTTCTAATTCTGTTCATGTAAGTGAGATTTCCTTCAAATCATGACTGTAGAAGCCTCCCTCAGAGCCTGAGCTGTTTATGGCTATGGCACCTACTCCTCCGGTATTTCCATGTCTCTTTTAAGAAAGCTGACAATTTGTTTGCTTTATATGTGGTTATTCCACAGCTGTACCATGTTGATTCAAGTTGTCCTCTTCCCAACTTAAAAAAAAAAAAATTCTGTTACTTAGCTGTGTCTTAGATCTGGGTTTGAAGCTTCACTTTTTCCCTTAGTAGGATGTGACTTTGGGAGTTTGTGTGTGCATGTGTGTGTATATACACACACACACATACACACACACATATATTTATTTATTTGGTTGCACCGGGCCTTAGTTGTGGCACGCAGGATTTGCGCTGCAGCATGCGGGCTCCTTCAGTTGCTGCATGTGGACTCTTAGTTGTGGCATGCAGGATCTAGTTCCCTGACCAGGGATCGAACCCAGGCCCCTGCATTGGGAACACGGAGTCTTAACCACTGGACCACCAGGGAAGTCCCTGGGAATGTTTTTGTTTGTTTTTTTTTTAAATTTATTTATTTTTGGCTGCGTTGGGTCTTTGTTGCTGCACGCAGGCTTTATCTAGTTGTGGCGAGTAGGGGCTACTCTTTTTTGTGGTGCGCAGGCTTCTCATTGCGGTGGCTTCTCTTGTTGCAGAGCACCTAGGCACGCGGGCTTCAGTAGTTGCGGCATGCAAGCTCAGTAGTTGTGGCTCGCGGGCTCTAGAGCGCAGGATCAGTAGCTGTGGCTCACGGGCTTAGTTGCTTCGCGGCATGTGGGATCTTCGTGGACCAGGGCATGAACCCATGTCCCCTGCATTGGCAGGTGGATTCTTAAGCACTGCGCCACCAGGGAAGCCTCCTTGGGAAAGTTTTTAAACTTAGGAGTCTAAACTGTACAATAATAGTGAATTTAGGGTGTTTTATTAAATGACATATTTAAGTGCTTGGCATATAAAACATATTCAGTGAAAATACATTGAATGAAAGAAGTATGTGTAAACTGTTTCATTAGCTGTCTTCCAAGCTTTCTTTCTTTCTTTCTTTCTTTTTTTTTTTAACATCTTTATTGGAGTATAATTGCTTTACAATGGTGTGTTAGTTTCTGCTTTATAACAAAGGGAATCAGCTATACATATACATATATCCCCACATCTCCTCCCTCTTGCATCTCCCTCCGACCCTCCCTATCCCACCCCTCTAGGTGGTCACAAATCACCGAGCTGATCTCCCTGTGCTATGTGGCTGCTTTCCAAAATAGCTAGCTATTTTACATTTGGTACTGTATATATTTCCATGCCACTCTCTCACTTCGTCCCAGCTTACCCTTCCCCCTCCCCATGTCCTCAATCCATTCTCTACGTCTGCATCTTTATTCCTATACTGCCCCTAGGTTCTTCAGAAACTTTTTTTTTCTTACATTCCATAAATATGTGTTAGCAATGGTATTTGTTTTTCTCTTTCTGACTTACTTCACTCTGTATGACAGACTCTAGGTTCCTCCACCTCACTACAAAAAACTCACTTCCATTTCTTTTTATGGCTGAGTAATATTCCATTGTATATATGTGCCACATCTTCTTTATGCATTCATCTGTTGATGGACACTTAAGTTGCTTCCATGTCCTGGCTATTGTAAATAGAGCTGCAATGAACACTGTGGTACATGACTCTTTTTGAATTATGGTTTTCTCAAGGTATATGCCCAGTAGTGGGATTGCTGGGTCATATGGTAGTTCTGTTTTTAGTTTTTTAAGGAACCTCCATACTGTTCTCCATAGTGGCTGTATCAACTTACATTCCCACCAACAGTGCAAGAGGGTTCCCTTTTCTCCACACCCTCTCCAGCATTTATTGCTTGTAGATTTTTTGATGATGGCCATTCTGACTGGTGTGAGATGATATCTCATTGTAGTTTTGATTTGCATTTCTCTAATGATTAGTGATGTTGAGCATCCTTTCATTTGTTTGTTGGCAGTCTGTATATCTGTAGTCTGTCTTTAGGTCTTCTGCCCATTTTTGGATTGGGTGTTTTTTTTTTGATATTGAGCTGCATGAGCTGCTTGTAAATTTTGGAGATTAATCCTTTGTCAGTTGCTCCATTTGCAAATATTTTCTCCCATTCTGAGGGTTATCTTTTTGTCTTGTTTATGGTTTCCTTTGCTGTGCAGAAGCTTTTAAGTTTTATTAGGACCCATTTGTTTATTTTTGTTTTTATATCTATTTCTCTAAGAGGTGGGTCAAACAGGATCTTGCTGTGATTGCTGTCATAGAGTGCTCTGCCTATGTTTTCCTCTAAGAGTTTTATAGTGTCTAGCCTTACATTTAGGTCTTTAATCCATTTTGAGTTATTTTTGTGTATGGTGTAAGGGAGTGTTCTAATTTCATTCTTTTACATGTAGCTGTCCAGTTTTCCCAGTACCACTTACTGAAGATGCTGTCTTTTCTCCATTGTATATTCCTGCCTCCTTTATCAAAAATAAGGTGACCATATGTGCGTGGGTTTATCTCTGGGCTTTCTATCCTGTTCCATTGATCTATATTTCTGTTTTTGTGCCAGTACCATACTGTCTTGATTACTGTGGCTTTGTAGTATAGCCTGAAGTCCAGGAGACTGATTCCTCCAACTCCATTTTTCTTTCTCAAGATTGCTTTGGCTATTCGGGGTCTTTTGTGTTTCCATACAAATTGTGAAATTTTTCATACTAGTTCTGTGAAAAATGCCATTGGTAGTTTGATAGGGATTGCATTGAATCTGTCGATTACTTTGGGTAGTATAGTCATTTTCACAATGTTGATTCTTCCAATCCAAGAACATGGTATATCTCTCCATCTGTTTGTATGATCTTTAATTTCTTTCATCAATGTCTTATAGTTTTCTGCATACAGGTCTTTTGTCTCCTTAGGTAGGTTTATTCCTAGGTATTTTATTCTTTTTGTTGCAATGGTAAATGTTTCCATTAAGGAGTGTTTCCTTAATTTGTCTCTCAGATTTTTCATCATTAGTATATAGGAATGTGAGAGATTTCTGTGCATTAATTTTGTATCCTGCTACTTTACCAAATTTGTTGATTAGCTCTAGTAGTTTTCTGGTAGCATCTTTAGGATTCTCTGTGTACAGTATCATGTCATCTGCAAACAGTGACAGCTGTACTTCTTCCTTTCTGATTTGGATTCCTTTTATTTCTTTTTCTTCTCTGATTGCTGTGGCTAAAACTTCCAATACTGTGTTGAATAATAATGGTGAGAGTGGGCAACCTTGTCTTGTTCCTGACCTTAGTGGACATGGTTTCAGTTTTTCACCATTGAGAACGATGTTGGCTGTGGGTTTGTCATATACGGCCTTTATTATGTTGAGGTAAGTTCCCTCTATGCCTACTTTCTGGAGGGTTTTTATCGTAAATGGGTGTTGAATTTTGTCAGAAGCTCTTTCTGCATCTATTGAGGTGATCATATGGTTTTTCTCCTTCAGTTTGTTGATATGATGTATCACATTGATTGATTTGCATATACTGAAGAATCCTTGCATTCCTGGGATAAACCCCACTTGATCATGGTGTATGATCCTTTTAATGTGCTGTTGGATTCTGTTTGCTAGTATTTTGTAGAGGATTTTTGCATCTTTGTTCATCAGTGATATTGGCCTGTAGTTTTCTTTTTTTGTGACATCTTTGTCTGGTTTTGGTATCAGGGTGATGGTGGCCTCATAGAATGAGTTTGAGAGTGTTCCTCCCTCTGCTATATTTTGGAAGAGTTTGAGAAGGATAGGTGTTATCTTTTCTCTAAATGTTTGATAGAATTTGTCTGTGAAGCCCTCTGGTCCTGGGCTTTTGTTTGTTGGAAGATTTTTAATCACAGTCTCAATTTCAGTGCTTGTGATCAGTCTGTTTATATTTTCTATTTCTTCCTGGTTCAGTCTCGGAAGGTTGTGCTTTTCTAAGAACGTGTCCATTTCTTCCAGGTTGTCCATTTTATTGGCATAGAGTTGCTTGTAGTAATCTCTCATGATCCTTTCTGTATTTCTGCAGTGTCAGTTGTTACTTCTCCTTTTTCATTTCTAATTCTGTTGATTTGAGTCTTCTCCCTTTTTTTCTGGATGAGTCTGGCTAATGGTTTATCAATTTTGTTTATCTTCTCAAAGAACCAGCTTTTAGTTTTATTGATCTGTGCTATTGTTTCCTTCACTTCTTTTTCATTTATTTCTGATCTGATCTTTATGATTTCTTTCCTTCTGCTACCTTGGGGTTTTTTTTGTTGTTCTTCCTCTAATTGCTTTAGGTGTAAGTTTAGCTTGTTTATTTGAGATGTTTCTTGTTTCTTGTGGTAGGATTGTATTGCTATACACTTCCCTCTTAGAACTGCTTTTGCTGCATCCCATAGGTTTTGGGTCGTCGTGTTTTCATTGTCATTTGTTTCTAGGAATTTTTTAATTTCCTCTTTGATTTCTTCAGTGACCTCTTGGTTATTTAGTAGCATATTGTTTAGCCTCCATGTTTGTATTTTTTTTACAGATTTCTCTCCTGTAATTGATATCTAGTCTCATAGCATTGTGGTTGGAAAAGATACTTGATACGATTTCAATTTTGTTAAATTTACCACGGCTTGATTGTGACCCAAAATATGATCTCTCCTGGAGGATGTTCCATGAACACTTGAGAAGAAAGTGTATTCTGTTGTTTTAGGATGGAATGTCGTATAAATATCAATTAAGTCCATCTTTAATGTATCATTTAAAGCTTGTGTTTTCTTATTTATTTTCTTTTTGGATGATCTGTCCATTGGTGAAAGCGGGGTGTTAAAGTCCCCTACTATGATTGTATTATTGTCAGTTTCCCCTTTTATGGCTTTTAGCATTTGCCTTATGTATTGAGGTGCTCCTATGTTGGGTGCATAAATATTTACAATTGTTATATCTTCTTCTTGGATCGATCCCTTGATCATTATATAGTGTCCTTCTTTGTCTCTTGTAATAGTCTTTATTCTAAAGTCTATTTTGTCTGATATGAGAATTGCTACTCCAGCTTTCTTTTGACTTCCATTTGCATGGAATATCTTTTTCCATCCCTTCGCTTTCAGTCTGAAGTGGGTCTCTAGGTCTGAAGTGAGTCTCTTGTAGACAGCATATATACGGGTCTTGTTTTTGTATCCATTCAGCCAGTCTTTTTCTTTTGGTTGGAGAATTTAATCCATTTACATTTAAGGTAATTATCGATATGTATGTTCCTATTACCATTTTCTTAATTGTTTTGGGTTTGTTATTGTAGGTCTTTTCCTTCTCCTGTGTTTCCTGCCTAGAGAAGTTCCTTTAGCATTTGTTGTAAAGCTGGTTTGGTGGTGCTGAATTCTCTTAGCTTTTGCTTGTCTGTAAAGGTTTTAATTTCTCCATCGAATCTGAATGAGATCTTTGCTGGATAGAGTAATGTTGGTTGTAGGTTTTTCCCTTTCATCAGTTTAAATATGTCCTGCCACTCCCTTCTGGCTTGCAGAGCTTCTGCTGAAAGATCAGCTGTTAACCTTATCGGGATTCCCTTGTATGTTATTTGTTGTTTTTCCCTTGCTGCTTTTAATAGTTTTTCTTTGTATTTAATTTTTGATAGTTTGATTAATATGTGTCTTGGCGTGTTTCTCCTTGGATTTATCCTGTATGGGACTCTCTGTGCTTCCTGGACTTGATGACTATTTCCTTTCCCCTATTAGGGAAATTTTCAACTATAATCTCTTCAAATGTTTTCTCAGTCCCATTCTTTTTCTCTTCTTCTTCTGGGATCCCTATAATGTAAATGTTGGTGCGTTTAATGTTGTCCCAGAGGCCTCTGAAACTGTCCTAAATTCTTTTTTTTCTTTTTTCTTTATTATGCTCTGCAGTAGTTATTTCCACTGTTTTATCTTCCAGGTCACTTATCCGTTCTTCTGCCTTTGTTATTCTGCTATTGATTCCTTGTAGAGAATTTTTAATTTCATTTATTGTGTTGTTCATCATTGTTTGTTTGCAATTTAGTTCTTCTAGGTCCTTGTTAAACGTTTCTTGTATTTTCTCCATTCTATTTCCAAGATTTTGGATCATCTTTACTATTATTACTCTGAATTCTTTTTCAGGTAGACTGCCTATTTCTTCTTCATTTGTTTTGGCTGGTAAGTTTTTACTTTGCTCCTTCAACTGCTTTGTGTTTCTTTGTCTTCTCAATTTGCTTAACGTACTGTGTTTAGCATCTTCTTTCACAGGCTACAAGTTTGTAGTTCCCCTTGTGTTTGGTGTCTGCCCCCAGTGGGTAAGGTTTGTTCAATGGGTTGTGTAGGCTTCCTGGTGGAGGGGACTAGTACCTGTGTTCTGTGGATGAGACTGGATCTTGTCTTTCTGGTGGGCAGGACTGCATCCCGTGGTGTGTTTTGAGGTGTCTGCGACCTTATTATGATCTTAGGCAGCCTCTCTGCTAATGGGTGGGTTTGTGTTCCTGTCTTGCTAGTTGTTTGGCATAGGGTGTCCAGCACTGTAGCTTGCTGGTCGTTGAGTGGGGCTGGGTCTTAGCATTGAGATGGTGTTGTTTGGGAGAGCTTTTGCTGTTTGATATTATGTGGAGCTGGGAGGTCTGTGGTGGACCAATGTCCAGAAGTTGCCTCTCCCAACTCAGAGGCACAGGCCTGACACCTGGCCAGAGCACCAAGACTCTGTCAGCCACATGGCTCAGAAGAAAAGGGAGAAAAAAAAGGAAAGAAAGAAAAATAAAATAAAATAAAGTTATTAAAATAAAATTTTTCTTAATTATTAAAAATTAAAAAAATTTAAAAGTAGTAAAAAAAACATAATGAAAGAAGAGAGCAACCAGACCAAAACACAAATCCACCAATTATAACAAGTATTAAAAACTATAGTAAAAAAAAAAAAAATAACGGACAGAACCCTAGGACAAATGGTCAAAGCAAAGCTATACAGACAAAATCACACAAAGAAGCCTACACATACTCACAAAAAGAGAAAACGGAAAAAATATATATATATATCTATATTTTTAAAAAAAGGAAGAGAGGGGCTTCCCTGGTGGCGCAGTGGTTGAGAGTCTGCCTGCCAATGCAGGGGACACGGGTTCGAGCCCTGGTCTGGGAAGATCCCACATGCCACGGAGCAACTAGGCCCGTGAGCCACAGTTACTGAGCCTGTGCGTCTGGAGCCTGTGCTCTGCAACAAGAGAGGCCGCGACAGTGAGAGGCCCGCACACCGCGATGAAGAGTGGCCCTCGCTCGCCACAACTAGAGAAAGCCCTCGCACAGAAACGAAGACCCAAAACAGCCATAAATAAATAAATAAATAAAAATTTAAAAATGACTAATACTCTCTAAAAAAAAAACACACATTAATTTGTTTAAAAAAAAAAAAAAGGAAGAGAGCAACCAAATCAATAAACAAATCTACCATTGATAATAAACTCTAAATACTAAACTAAGATAAACATAAAACCAGAAACAAATCAGATGCAGAAAGGAAACCCCAAGTCTACAGTTGCTCCCAAAGTCCACTGCCTCAATTTGGGGATGATTCGTTGTCTATTCAGGTATTCCACAGATGCAAGGTACATCAAGTTGATTTTGGAGATTTAGTCCACTGCTCCTGAGGCTGCTGGGAGAAATTTCCCTTTGTCTTCTTTGTTCACACAGCTCCTGTGGTTCAGCTTTGGATTTGACCCCGCCTCTGGGTGTAGGTCACCTGAGGGCGTCTGTTCCCGATCCAACAGGACGGAGTTAAAGTAGCAGCTGATTAGTGGGCTCTGGCTCACTCAGGCCAGAGAGTGGGAGGGGTACGGATTCGGAGCGAGCCTGTGGCGGCAGAGGCCGGCGTGACGTTGCACCAGCCTGAGACACGCCGTGCGTTCTCCTGGGGAAGCTGTCCCTGGATCACTGGACCCTGGCCGTGGCGGGCTGCACAGGCTCCCGGGAGGGGAGGTGTGGATAGTGACCTGTGCTGCACACAGGCTTCTTGGTGGCTGCAGCAGCAGCAGCCTTAGCGCCTCATGCCCGTCTCTGGGGTCCGCGCTGATCGCCGCGGCTCGCACCCGTCTCTGGAGCTTGTTTAGGCGGCGCTCTGAATCCCCTCTCCTCGCGCACCAGGAAAGAAAGAGGCAAGAAAAAGTCTCTTGTCTCTTCGGCAGCTCCAGACCTTTTCCCGGACTCCCTCCCGGCTAGCTGTGGCGCACTAGTCCCTTCAGGCTGTGATCACGCAGCAAACCCCAGTCCTCTCCCTGGGATCCAACCGAAGCCCGAGCCTCAGCTCCCAGCCCCCGCCCACCCCGGCGGGTGAGCAGACAAGCCTCTCAGGCTGGTGAGTGCTGGTCGGCACCGATCCTCTGTGCGGGAATCTCTCCACTTTGCCCTCCGCACCCCTGTTGCTGTGCTCTCCTCCGTGGCTCTGAAGCTTCCCCCCTCCGCCACCCACCGTCTCCACCAGTGAAGGGCCTTCCTAGTGTGTGGAAACTTTTCCTCCTTCACAGCTCCCTCCCACTGGTGCAGGTCCCGTCCCTATTCTTTTGTCTCTGTTTTTTCTTTCTTCTTTTGCCCTACCCAGGTACATGGGGAGTTTCTTGCCTTTTGGGAGGTCTGAGGTCTTCTGCCAGCGTTCAGTAGGTGTTCTGTAGGAGTTGTTCCACATGTAGATGTATTTCTGATGTATTTGTGGGGAGGAAGGTGATCTCCATGTCTTACTCCTCAGCCATCGTGAAGGTCTCTCCCCAAGCTTTATTTCTTTTCCCGTTTTATAAATATGTTTTTCCTGCTATGAGTACCTCAGATTTGATTTCAAAGTCTGAGAGGGTAGGCTGCTTTTTCTCATTTAAGCACATTAATTAGCATCACTAACTACTCTAGAGCACATTTTGTATTGCCAATGATGTCCCAATTAAAAAATCCCCTGGGAACAAAGCTCCATTTAATAAAGTTGGCTTGGGCACAGTGATGGTTGAGAAAGTTCCCTTTGCCCAGTGCAGGAAAACCCACAAGGGAGCTGTTTGCATGCTGGTCTCTTGGAGACTTGCTGGCTCCTGAATATTCTCCAAGAAGGGCAGTTCAGGCTGGTCACAGGCAAATGCAAGAGGCACTGATCAGTGCTTGGATCATCTCTGTCCCCATGCTGTAGACCTGTCCCAAAAGGCAGAAGCCAAGCCACTCTATTTGTCCAAAGGGCAAGACTCCTTTATTTAGAGGGAAAGGGTGGAGGTGCACTGGGGAGGGAATTCACATCTTAGAATAAATACATCCCTGCTTCCTTTATTATTTCTTCTTGTGGAAGCAAACAGAAGCGTGTGCCATTGGAAACTCCTCTCCTATGGGTAGTTTAAGGACAAGGTAATCCCCAAAGGGGAGAATTTGGGGGGGGGATAAATTCGGAATTTGGGATTAACATATATACAGTATTCATGTACAACAGATAATCAACAAGGACCTACTCTATAGCACAGGGAGCTCTACTCAATATTCTGTAATAACCTATATTGGAAAAGAATCTGAAAAAGAATGTGGATATATGTTCATGTGGAAAAAAAAAAAAAACAGGGTAATCCCATGCTATGGTGACGTATATAGTCATAAATCAAAACCATTCTCATATATCTCAGGGCCTTTGATGTTTGTAAGAGAAACACAGGCACTTCGTTTGTGGTAGTGTTTTGTGAGTGACAGGGCATTGCCCTGTTAATGGTTTTGGTAATCATTTTATCCTTAGCTCCCTATCAGCAGGGCTCTAGTATTTCTATGACCACTTCCCGCTTTTGTAATGAACATTTGAGCTACTTTCTTGCACAAAGAGCTGTAGGCCCATGTGGACACGACGTGAGTCAGCCCTGGCTCTCACGTGCCAAACACCCGCTTCTGCTGAAGTTTGCCCAGTTGCTGCGCCTACTGTTTCTGCCTCTCCCCAGGCTTGGCTTCCTCTGGAAAACGTGGACACTGATCCACTCAAGCTGTGTCTCTCTTTTTGTGTTGTTTTTCTTTGTGTAGATACTGTGTCGAGTGCTTTGATTGAATGTATTGCAGTGGTAGATGTGGACAATATTTTTAAAAAGTAAAATATATCAGGTAATCTACATTACTTGTAGGCTTGCGTGCAGTTCTTTTCAACAAAACGTTTTAAGGTTGATTATGATTTGCACCTTCTGCTGTGCTGCAGGCTATAGGTACTACAGGTACACAGAGGAATAAAATGCAGTTTCTGCCCATGAAGGGGTCTGGGTTCTACACTTAGTTTGGAAGATAAAGGCTAGAAAATGAAAAATTTGAAGAATGAAGATGGTGCATTTAAACTCCTCCAGTCTTTCTCCTTTGCTCATCTGCAAATTTCTGCCCAATTATCACTTTGTCTGGGAAACTTTCCTTCCCCCGCACCGTGGGAAAGTCACATGCCCTTGTTTTGTGCTCCAGTTTATGGTGTAGTCTTTCCTTCAGAGCATTTGTCATAACTGTAATTTTCATTTGTTCGGGTGATATTTTCATTGTGTTTTCCTTCGATGGACTAGGAAGTTCCTGAGTTCAGGGGTCCTATCTATTTTAATTCAACTCTGTTGGCACAGAGTAGGTCTTCAACAACCATTTACTCCATACTTGGTTGAATGAATACTGAGTTCTGACTATTAAGGACTGGTGAGAACTGATTATTGAATTCAGTTTCTTGTTACATTCTTTTCACTCTGAATGTGAATGTCATTTCTCTCAAGGGCTTAATATTTCTAGTGTTTTGGTAAAGACTCTCATGTGTGCTTTTAAAAGCTCTCTTTTGTTTTGTAGTATTTTTAGTCATAATGGGATAATCACTTTGAATTGCTTCCTCAGAGTCACGTTTGTGATTGGTGGATGTGTTAAGATATTTGAGTGCCTTATATTTAAGTGGGTGCATATTTGAGAAGGAAAGTTTTGGGACTGGAGCTGGGTAGACATGATCATCGCCCGCATTCATTAGTTCTGTGCCATTTTTCTAGGTGGAAGGAAGTTAAGGCTTAAGTATTTTCCTTTAAATTCTAATGAGTATTTCTAAGCCATTATTTTGTTTCCTTTGTTAAATGACAACATCCAGTGAAGACACTGCATTGATACTTGCAATTTTAGAAAACAGAGTGGGTGTAGGTGACGAGTGGATGCTATTGAATTAGGGTGACGTAAAAGAGTGATCAGAATGTTGAATTATCTAGGAAACAACTCATTTAAAATGGTAAAAGTGATTCTATTGATCTTAACATTTTGAGTTCTGATCAACTTTTGTCATTTTGATATATTTTTTTCATACAATCTTTTAAAATTGACCTTATTCTTGTATTCTTTTTCCTCTCTGTTATTCTGAGTGAAATTTAATTGGTGGTTATCTCAGCTTCGCTTTTGCTATTTGTCAAACTATCTGTTTATATGTTAGGCCCTTGTTTTCTTAGGAATCACACTTTCAGAGTTAAGGTCCTACGGTTTCCTCAGTTTGTAAAGAAATACACAGATTGATTTGTTTTTTATTTTTCTTTCTTTTTTTTTTTTTGGCACCCATATGGGACTTTTGGTTACACCCCTTCCATTATTAGTTGCCTTTTCTTTCCCGAGAATGCCTGATACAGAAATAGTTCTAAAAAAGTAGTAAAACTAATATTTTAATATTTTTAACAATTTAATATCAAATACCTTTCTTTTTTTTAATATTTTCTTTTTTTTTTTTTTTAAGATTTTTGTTTATTTATTTATTTAATTTATTTTTGGCTGCGTCGGGTCTTTAGTTGCAACACGCAGGCTCTTTGTTGCCGTGTGTGGGCTTCTCTCTAGTTGTGGTGTGCGGGTTTTCTCTTCTCTTGTTCAGACGCGCGGGTTTAGTTGCCCCGTGGCATGTGGGATCTTAGTTCCCTGACCAGGGATTGAACCCGCGTCCCCTGCATTGTGAGGCGGATTCTTTACCACTGGACCACCAGGGAAGTCCCCAAAATTTCCTACCTTTTTAAAAAATATTCGTTACCTGAACAGAATTTATTTTAGAATGTAAAATGGGAGAAGAAAGGAGCTAGATGCATTTGAGAATGCACTTATAGTAAAATAAACATTTCAAGTACTTTCTTAAAGCGAACACATATGGAAATGTATTAACTAAGGTATGAAGAAGTGTTTTGGCTTGTCTCCTCCTAATTAGGGCAAGCACCTGGCTATATTTCCTCTTTTAAGATTGGAATAGGTTTTTTAAAAACATAAGAGTCATCAGCACAGATTGTAGATGGATTTTAACTGGCTTTTGTTTAGTCTTAGTTTTATCAATTTTTTCTTTGTTAGTCTCTGTCATTTTATAAGTGTCAAACCTACTTTTATGTCTTGAAAAAGCTGATATGACAGAACTGGGTTGTGTGTGGATTATTAACCAGTACATTAGCTGTTGAAATATTTATTCATCGCCAAAAATCATTGAGATTTTTTGTTACATTTTAAATGATTTCTTTTGGAAATAATTTATACTTCTAGAATATCAATAAGTTCTTTTGTTATGATGATCAAAGGTGAAATATAACAGGTGAAGAAATAACTGCATAAAGTTAGTCATGTTGATTAGAAGCCAAGGTGTAACCTGTGAGGGAAAGGGTACCTGGTGGGGTTGGGCTTACTTTGGGACAGAAACTTTATTCTTTTGACTCTGTGTTCAGAAATACTTTGAGGAAGAAGAAGATTAGATCTTGTCACAAAATAATCAGAAGTTTCTTGCCGTAACAAAGCTCAGTGTGCAAAATTCACAAGAGGCCAAAAGACTTACAGGAAAATGTCAGAAAACCTAGCTCTGCTTCTGGTTCCACATGGAATTGAATGAATCCCTTTAAATTTATGTTTCTTCATCTGTAAAATGAGGGTGTGCATGAGGTGATTACTGACTTCTGTTGTACTTGAACACACTGTGAAATCCAGATCATATTGTGAACATTTTTTTTTTCCATTTCCAAAGCCTTTTTTATCCTTTGGTTGGCCTTCAGAGAGTGAAATCAAAACAACCTCTCTCCATTTTGAATTTCTTTGTTCAATTGATTTCTCTTTCGCTCTTCTGTCCAAAAGAATGAGCATGTTCGTCTGTTGGACTTGAGTCAAATGAAAATGTAAAATAGATAATTCACAGCATTGTGCATTTGCTTGTACAGGTCTGGCTCATGTAAATCTGGTAAGTCTGGTAGATATCTTAAATTTATCTATATGCTAAAGAAGAAAGATGTACTTGTTGAACTTTGAATAAAGGACTGCTAGACAGCTTTTTGTCCTTTCCATTATGAAGATATATTCATCCTGATCTTACTGTGAAGGGAAATGTTCATTACCTCTTTCAGATATTTTTCTTTTTTTTTTGATACAGTTATTGGGAAAGCATAAGGTATAGGACTCAATGCTTAGGTATTTATGTGTAGATTTCTTATTATAATCAGTTATGTATTTGCTTAATTATAGAATGTGGCCTATGAATCATCGTTTTAAATATTAAAAGTTGAAATATTTCAATTATCCAAATTCATTATCCAGAATTTATAAATCTAAAATGCTCTGAGAATTGAAGCAGAATTATTTTGTAAATTTGGCCCATGTTTAGCGGCAAACTGACCTGAACTGACATGAGATTATTTATAGTGGCAACATTCATGCATCTCCCTCCATATATATTATTGTTTTTGATGGTAAGGTGTAAAATATGCACTCTGTTACCTTTCTAATATATGAAAAACTCTGAATTTCAAAACACATCTGGCCACTGGGGATTCAGATAAGAGACTGATATCTTTATCATTATTAATTTTCCCAAAAGATTAGCATGTGAGCATAAGAATATTGGTTTCTTACTCACTATTGCTGGTAGTGGAAATACAATGCAATAATTTAGTTCTTGTGCCTAAGAAAGGTTGGAATTAGAATCTGGAAAAATAAAATAAATGCAATATGCGGGAGAATCTTAAAGAACACAGAACATATGATAGTACTTATGTATCAAAATTGTGATTTTTGTTTGTTTTCTATAAATGTAAATAGTGTTTTGTACAGATTTGCTAAATGGTTAAAAGAAATTCTGACTAGAAATAGTTGATATGCAGACTGATATTTGCATAAAAGCTAATTAATGAACTGCTTTGGAAACATTCAATATTTTGTTGAGTAATTTGGCTTTGAAAACAAAATAGTAAAAATTGTTTTCTTAAATGACAAATGCAAATGACATAAAATAGTTTTGACTCAGCAGATTGTATTTCTTTCAGTAACTATAGGAATGAAATTGTGAATAATTTTCACATAATGGTGCTTTTAAACTTCTGATCTGTGCTCATAGATGACATTCAAAATTGATGAAAAACTTGCTCCTGACATAACAGATGGTGTCTGTTGGGCTGTCTGATGGGCAACTTGACTTTAAAAAAAAAATTGAAAATTCAGTTGCTAGTACCAACATTTTTTTTTAAATTGAAGTATAGTTGATGTATAACATTATATAACTTACAGGTGTACAGTACAGTGATTCACAATTTTTAAGGGTTATACTCCATTTATAGTTATTATAAAATATTGGCTATATTCCCCATATTGTACAATATATCCTTGTAGCTTATTTTATACCTAATAGTTTATACCTTTTAATCCTCTACCTCTTTGTTGCCCCTCCCACCTTGCTCTACCTCCTGGTAACCACTAGTTTTTTCTCTACATCTGTGAGTCTGCTTCTTTTTCATTATGTTCACCAGTTTGTTGTGGTACCAATACTTTTTGAAATTTTTATTTTGCTTAAAAAGCTTTATATTTTAAAATTCTTTATGAAATAGTTTTTAAAAAGCTTTAAAATGTTTCCCTGATTGATTGACTTTAACTTAATATTCTTATTTTATGACTTTTTTGAAAAATTATATTAAGCTGTAATAGCTATATATATATGTTTAGGTTTCAATTAAACTATACTCAGGGTCAGAAAAGGTAGTTGTAAAATAATTTAGGAAATGGCTTATCAATTATTGACTCACTACCTCACAATTTGTTATACATAAAAAGGGACTTTTTGTCAATACAGTAGAATCTAATGCCTTTATTATCTTTTTCAATCTCTTATCATGTGAGGCTTCATTTTAATATTCAGTATGATTACTTATTTTCCTACTAAGTCAGATTCTCTACAATTCCCTACATATCTGGTTCTCACACTTGTTCATCTTTTCCTTAAATCTGTAGGACTCATCAATTTCCGGTGTATTCTCCGGTATTACAGTTACCTCCAAAAGCCTTCCATAAGTGGCCTTGTGCCATATAGAGCATTTCCGTACTTTGCTCACACTCTGTACAGTAACTGATAACTTTTCTAATGAGGAAGGGGAACTTAAGTGACATACTTTGTTATGAAAAATAATGTTGGAAAATCTTGTGGGAGTCTATGATCTAATGATGTTAAATGCAAACATATGGATAAGAGTGGTACAGAAATTTTTAACATTGAACTTTATCTTTCTCTTTTATGGAGGTTTTATTTCAGATCCCATATGGACATCTATCTTTTTTTCTATTAGTATATGTGAACTTTATAATAATTTATGAAGGATCTCTTGAGAGTAGAGTTGGGGCTTGGGAAATCTCATAAAGGAAATTTCATCATTTTCCTTTTTCTCTGGCCCTCTTAAGAAAAGGAAAGGAAAGAAAGAGAAGAAAAGACCTTTGTGATGGTGCAGAAGTAGAGTATCCAGTTCTTCATTTGCTTTGGGCTGTCACTGGATGAGTAAAGTAATCATAATAATCATAATTATACATAGTCAGTTCTACGTGATAACAGAGGGAGGCATGTAGGTGAACTGTTTGCAGAAGTAATCACAATCATTTCAAACAAGTCAATTTGTCACTAATGTATTTACTGTTATATAACATTGATTCTCCTTTCCTATTTCACGTCCTTAGAGCTATATATTTCCCAACCAAATCGCAAATGTCCCCAGGATGGCTAGTGTACATTTTCTATCTCAAATTGACTGAACAAAGACAGTTAATGTGCTTTCTCTTATTCTCTCTCCCTCCCTGCTTTGCTTTTCTCTGCATTCTTTGCCCTGAGAAATTTCTACATTGACTTATCTGGGGTTAAGAGGTTTATCAGTTTTTATAAATAGAGAAGTGACTTTCCATGGGTGCTGGAGTTTTCCCATTTTCTTCAGTGAATTCACAGTGCCAAAATCAAGGATGCCAAGACACGGATTTATTCTGTAACCATGCATTGCCTAGAAAGGGAAGTTAAGAGATTGGGGTCTTTTTGCCCACCCTAAATTCAAACCCGAAGAAGGTTAGGTATGCAGAACCACGTATTAGACAAACTATATTCTAGAGTCTCAATATCATTACTATTACTATAATAGAAATCCATCATGAGCAGGAGGGTTTGTAGTGATTGGAAGAACATTTTTATAAGTCAGATTGATGGTTGCTTCTCTCATTTGGTAGTGCTATAATAGGATTCCAGTGTACATTTGTATGGCTCCTGGGGAGCTGGCCGAGCAGAATAGTTTCTGTAATTTTATTTAAACGTATTTGCATGGCTTGCAGATACTGAAATTTCAAGACCTTCAAGTGCCTTTTGCTGTTTGTTCAGATTTTATAATCAATATTGCAAATATCAAGTATAATGTTTTCATGATTTTGAGCATGTTGAATTATAGATGAATGTACTTGAACCCTCTGCACATAATATATAAACACAGGCAATGTGACTCCTGTCTTCTCTCATTCAGGACATTATACAGTACAGTAAAATTCCATCACAATGATTTGTTTCATGCAGACACATTATAGGCCAAATTATATCCCTTAAAATATTTCATATGTAAAGAAAAATCTGTTCCATGAGTGAAAGACAGCGTTATTCATCTCTCCTAAAATTAGACTTATTAACAGACTTAATTTAATTGGATTTAGGTTGTTTATCTTTGATAAGACATAAAATACTTATTCTACCATATTTTAAGAGTCATTCAGTGTACATGGGAAGAGAGCTATATGTATATTTTGAGTGCCTCTTAGGATACAATATGCATAATATTGAGCTTCTGGGACACAACAGTGAATGAGCTACATAGACATCTAGTAGAATAAGATACATTAGATCTAGTGTGGGAAAGAAGCATTGATCTGATTTTCACCCAAATTATAGCTGTGAAAGTTTTAGGAGGCGTTAGGATAGGGCCCTATGAAAGTGTTTATTAAAGGGACAATCCTGTCTGGGTCAGGTTGGACAGAGCGGGGTTGAACCCGAGAGGGAGGACCTGAGAAAGTAAAAATGTAAACTAATTCCTAAAGGACACATAGGATCTAACCAGGAGATATAGAGGAGTTTGCCCCATTTTATTAATGAATGTATCTCACAAGTATTTGATTTGTGAAATATAACTTTTAAATTCTAGTAGTTTTTCTCTATAAATATACTTGATTACTATTATAAAGTTTATTCCAGAAAAGTTAGGAAGAAGAGAAAAGCAGACATCATCAGCAATAACAACAATCAATGATTCAGGAAACCTTCTCCCAAAAAGGATACCTTAGATCCTTCTTCCCCACCAAAATGCCCTATACAACTATAAATCAATATTTTAATAAGTATATATAAAAATTGGAATTTTTAACAAAAATGGAGTCACAGCATCATTAGATTATAGTTTTACATCCTTTTATTGTCTGCACCATCCTTGTAATAGATGCACCATTATTTATTTAACCATTCCCTATTTGTGAACTTTTCAGTTACTTCTAACTTTTCAACAACCCAAAAGTATTTTAGGCAAAGTGCACAAGTATTTATGAAGTTGACTTTATCATTTTAGCACCAAAATTAATCTGAAATAAGGAAGCATTCATTTATAAATTCCAAAGCTTCTTTATTTATGTTTGCATGATTCAAATGAGAATAGGGAATACAGATATTTAACTTACTGAGATACATATTCTTTATCAGAAAAAACTCATTTGTAATGCCATGAACAGAAATCATTTGCATTATGATCAGTTTTTTTACAACTTAGCTTTTATCCCTATAGAGTATAAAAATAGCTGAGGTGATCAGAAATCCCTTTACAATCAGATACTCATTTGCAGGGGCCCATTGTTCCAACAGAAAACCCTCAGAATCCTTTTTGCCCATTTTCATGTTTTTGACAGTTTTTCCTTGTAGTCTTCCTCCTGTGATCATAAGTAATTTCCAAAGGTAATTCTTCATCACAAAAAGCTTCAGCAAGAGTGTTAATTGGCTATAGAGGCCTCCTTGAGTTTGCAAATCTAGAATCATGACCTATTGAGGTGATAGAATTTAACTTCTCTCCAGAATTTTTCGTTAGAAATCTTAGATTGGAGTTTTAAAAGCCTCTATTATTTGCTTCTCTGAGGCTAGGAAAACAAAACCAAGACACTCTACAACAGATTTCACCTTGAATACCTATGTAATTGGATGAATAGCTGTTTTGTTGAGTCCTGCCAGAAAGCAACCTTTCTCACCTGCTGTAACTCTGGGAACCGACCAGCCTGACAATTTTCCTGGCAGGGATTTGTAGGCATTAGTTCCACATAAAAGTCAATTCTTGTTTCCCAGTAGTTGCTTGTCATTTCTGATTAAATGAAAATCATTTTGAAATATATTCTAGGGATAGCTTTGGTTACACAATTGCTTTGTCCAATAATATACTGGTAAAAAAGAGAGGGCAGATTCTTACTGAACCTGTGAAAATAACTATAGGGCCATAAAACATAAGGAGTCTCATTAGGAGTTTCTGAATTTTGGAGGGATCAGTAAGAATCAGATGCTCTTTCTAAATGTTTCATTTTAGTTTACAAAAGCAGTGTCTACAAAATTGAAGTTAGTTACAGCTCAAAAATAAAGAAAAAAGATGAAAGTCTTCCTCATCTGTCTGTTAGAAAATAGAATATTAAAACAGGAACAACAGTATCTCAACAAATAGCTGATCGGTTAACTCAATTATATGTAATTCTTTTTTTTTTTAACATCATTTTTGGAGTATAATTGCTTTACAGTGGTGTGTTAGTTTCTGCTTTATAACAAAGTGAATCAGCTATACATATACGTATATCCCCATATCTCCTCCCTCTTGTGTCTCCCTCCCACCCTCCCTATCCCACCCCTCTAGGTGGTCACAAATCACTGAGCTGATCTCCCTGTGCTATGCAGCTGCTTCCCACTAGCAAACTATTTTATATTTGGTAGTGTATATATGTCCATGCCACTCTCTCACTTCGTCCCAGCTTACCCTTCCCCCTCCCCGTGTCCTCAAGTACATTCTGTACGTCTGCGTCTTTATTCCTGTCCTGCCCCTAGGTTCTTCAGAACCTTTTTTTTTTTTTTTAGATTCCATATATATGTGTTAGCATACCATTAAACTGCCACCTTTCCTTGGTTAAACCATCCACATGGTTCTCTTTGTGTTAAATATTTGTTACTTTGAGGCTGTCTTTTAGTTACATATTCACTGGCTTAAGAATGAATTGCATTTGCTAATTGAATATCTAGTAATCAATTAACTTTGTGGTCAAAATATGTCAGATTTAAGTACATTACCCTTGTTTTCAAATAATTATACTTTCCACATTAATCTTGTGAGAACAAATCAGTTTTCAAAAGCTTAATGAAGAGTGAAAGGCTAATTGATTTTAGTAAGCACTAGGAAATACTATTCTACAGTCTGAAAGTCTCCTGTTTCATTGCTGACCTCCCAAAAGGCTGTAGTCCAGAAAGAAAGAATCAAGAAAATCAGCAGATAGGACTACAGCTTTCCAAATCCAATTTTACATACATACAGTATTGAAATAAAATGGTAAATCGAATGCCCATGAAGGACTAACAAAAATCATTTCACCACAAGGAAAAAAATGTTATACCCTAAAGAAAATGAACTTATCTTTGACAAACAGAAAAATAATAAATAACTTGCAACTTTTATTGTATAAAATCTAATGTATCACAATTGCTTTCAGGTCATGAGTTCTGTAAAAGTTATGAATAGTACTTAAAACCCCAAATCACTAGTGTATTCTCTACTTTCAAATAATTAGGCAAAAATCATGAAATTAAACCATGGGTAAATGTCTATTAATTTTTTTGTTTGTTTTTTTAACATCTTTATTGGAGTATAATTGCTTTACAATAGTGTGTTAGTTTCTGCTTTATAACAAAGTGAATCAGCTATACATATACATATATCCCCATATCTCCTCCCTCTTGCGTCTCCCTCCCACCCTCGCTATCCCAGCCCTCTAGGTGGTCACAAAGCACCAAGCTGATCTCCCTATGCTATGCGGCTGCTTCCCACTAGCTATCTATTTTACATTTGGTAGTGTATATATGTCCACGCCACTCTCTCACTTCATCCCAGCTTACCCTTCCCACGTCCCGTGTCCTCAAGTCCATTCTCTACGTCTGCGTCTTAATTCCTGTCCTGCCCCTAGGCTCTTCAAAACCATTTTTTTTTTAGATTCCATATATATGTGTTAGCATATGGTATTTGTTTTTCTCTTTCTGCCTTCACTCTGTATGACAGACTCTAGGTCCATCCACCTCACTACAAATAACTCAATTCCGTTTCTTTTTATGGCTGAGTAATATTCCATTGTATATATGTGCCACATCTTCTTTATCCATTCATCTGTCGATGGGCACTTAGGTTGCTTCCATGTCCTGGCTGTTGTAAATAGAGCTGCAATGAACATTGTGGTACATGACTCTTTTTGAATTATGGTTTTCTCAGGGTATATGCCCAGTAGTGGAATTGCTGGGTCATATGGTAGTTCTATTTTTAGTTTTTTAAGGAACCTCCATACTGTTCTCCATAGTGGCTGTATCAATTACATTCTCACCAACAGTGCAAGAGGGTTCCCTTTTCTCCACACCCTCTCCAGCACTTATTGTTTGTTGTCTATTAGTATTTAATTTAAATAGCTTGTAGATGTTTACGTTAAAATAACTCAAGCAGTTTAATAGGTCCGTGTCCAAATTAGGATGATTTTGGTTCTAAGAAACAAAAATATTTTATGCTGACTTAAACTGTAAAAGCAAAGTTATTTGTTCCTGCCATGAAAACTTCATTGATAAAGCGATGTAGGTTTATTTTGGTCAGGGCTCTGCCTCTGTCTCCGTCTCTGAAATTTTCTAAGTTCCGCCTTTCTCTGCTCACCATGGGTGTTAGAAGGCTCCCAGCAGAAGCTGTGGCCATATGCTTCTTCATCCACAAATAGGAGGAGCAAGTGTCATTTCCCAAAACCATTAAATAAAAGTTCCAAGCTTTACTCTGAACGAATCACTCTGAACCAACTACCGATGATGCCAAGGTATAGGCTAGGTGACTTCTCTTTCCTACTTCAGGAGAGGGATCGGCAATTCTGATTGGCTTATGTCTCCACCTGAGAGAAGGGATTCTCCTCCCCCAAATTCAAGGGCGTTTTCCTGCAGCAGGGAGGGGAAGGAGGGGAATGGAGAGTGAGGAGGCCTTGTGGATGTCCATTACAGAATTATTTTACATCTTCTCGTGCTTGACTGTTTGGGGAGGGGAGAAAGTTGAGAAATCGTTTTCGTTGATCATTGCCTCCCATGCCACAAGCTGCTTTCTTCCACATGACACCCTCCATGTAATACTCTCTACAAGATGAAGAAGTAGATGTTACCTCACCTAACAAATAAGCGGGAGAAAGTTAGCCAATTTAATGTTCTCAGGTTCACGTGGTTCATAAAGGCACATTCTAAAGCCCATGCTCTTTCTTCTGCACTCTTCAGGTTGTAGACTAGATCATATTTGCTAAGTAATTTTGTGAGGAAGTTTATTCCAAGTTGGAAGATCAAAGGATGCATACATTTTAAATAAACATTCATTCTGCAAATAATGACAATGTTCCTACGATGTGCTGAGTGTATGGTAGGTGCTGGCATACTGTGGTGAAGAAAATAGGTGCCTTCTAACCTCACAGATTTCGTGGGAGAAGCAAATGTTAATGTCACGCAGTTAAGTTTAAAATTACAAACTGTGTGACTGCCCTGTCGTAAGATCTGTCCAAGTCTGGGAAGGTTGATCGGAAAGCTTTTTCCTGGGAGGTGACATTTGAGTTGAGATCTGAAGGATGAGAATGAATTCACAAGAAGAAAAGGAGCGGGAGGAGGGGGAGAGAATTCCAGGCAGCGGGAACAAGGCATGGCTAAGAATTGAAAGCGTCCTTTTTGTCAGAGCATAGAGAGTGAAGCAAGAGGATGAGACGAGGAGATAGGCTGGATCCTGCAGGGTCTTCGGGTAGTATTAAGAATTGTGCTTGGTATTCCACAAGAAATTGTACCTTAACTATTGGAGAAAGTTGGTGAGATAATATCTGAGTATTTATTGCAGTTATCTCTCTGAATATTTATAATGTTTTCTTAATACATGTTTTCTTGCCTCTACAAAGCCTTACTTCAGTTACAGAATGATTGCATCATATTCAGCATTTCAGCCTTGACATGCTGTTCAAATCATTTGTAGTAGCTTTAGACTTTTTATAATCACTTATAACTTGAACTTAGATGTAAAATGGTGAAGGCAAAGGCCTCTACATTTTAGTGAATATTTACCAAAAGAGTACTGAATTAGTTATAGTTGCGAACTGTGCAGAAAACTCCAGACATTAAAGTTAGAGGGAAGAAATATGGAAATTATATATATATATTATACATATTTATATATCTATAAATTTAATGTAGGTTTCGGGTAATATTTATATACAATTAACTTAATGGTGGTGACTTGACATGTTGTCCACTATTCATGTCCTGTTGGAGTTGCACTTGTGACCTCCTCTTATTTCTGGTTATGATTAAAGAAAGAGAGAGAAGCAGAACGTTATTTAAATATACTGTTGGCTTTTGCATTTGACTAAGTCAGCATAAAAGAACGATTTTGCTCGTACCATATGGTATATTAATACCATAAATAAAGCATGCATCTAGGTTACTAATTAAAGTTGGGCTGAGGTTTTTCGAGTTCATCCTTGTTGAGAAGATGGTTTACTTAGAAGTCTAAACATTCGACCTATAGTGTAATATTTAAGCTTAGAAAGTTGCTGACTCAGCCACTTCCCTAAAATCAAACAAAAGAACACCATGGCTTTTGATTCCATTACTTCACACGCTGCAAGTATAACTTTAAAAATTATCAAAATAAGCTTTGAAAATGGGAACATGTATATTATTGAGAAACAGTGTTTATTGGGCAAGAGTCTTCACCCTTTACTTTTGTCAGGGGTGGTATAAATTGCCTCGTGTCAACAATTTATTTCCTTGGTAGGAAAGATGAACTTTCTGTTCTGGAGTGAGAGCTTCCTGCTCTTGTCTTCATGTTGAGAGGAACAGAGGAAGGGAGGCAGATACATGCGCAGGGTTTTCACTGGAGGCCTTGAGCAAAGCATGCTTATTCCTTGCATGGAATATATGATGTTGCAACAAATTCCTGCTCAAACATTTTGCATACCACTGCCTCTTCTGTCTAGGAGAACTGACATTCTTTCTTCTATACTTTCAGGATAGGAGTAGATTAAATAAAGACTTCCATGTGTACTGCTCTCCTGACAAGTAAATTAATTAAACTACTGATCAGTTTGAAATGCTAACATGTCTATTTTTTGTGAAAATAACTGGTGCTTCCATTTTTTAGAGCATCTCAGAGATCTTCCTCTATATCGTGTCATTGAATTTCAGCTCATGCTGTCAGATCTGGTAGTAATTCAAGTATCATCCTCATTACGTTGATTTGAAAATGAAAAAGACAGAGAACACACATGACCTGGGTGTTCAGAACCAATTCTACTTCTGTATATCACAAAAAGCCTGTGAAGAGAATGTGATGAAAGGGCCTGACACTCCACGTGAACAGTGGTGTGTACCCACAGGGAGAACTGCTGGGTACCTGCATTTGCTGATTGATTTTTATCAAACATTTGAGCACTTGCCTACTACTTGGTAGGTATTCTGTCCAGGACTGTCATGGTATATCTTCAGGTAATTTAGGAAAAAGATATGATCTGTTCATTTATTCAGAAGTTATTTTATTGATAAGTTACACTGTCAGAGCCCTGGGAATTTGAAGATGAAAATGTTTGGTCTGTACCTTCAGTCTAAGGACAGTTAAGGTCAAGGTGAAGTGGGACATGAAGGAAAGAACACCCAAGTCTGCCTGGGTTATTGAAGTTTCGTAGGAAATTGTTCTTCAGACTGAATCTTGAGGGTGGAGGGGCGTGTGTTCTAGGAAAGTAAGTCTACGTGCAGAAGTAATAGTCAATTAATAATATTATTAATGAAGCAGCTAATGTTTATTGACTACTTTGGTGTCATTTTTTTTCTTCTCAGTGCTTTACCCGTATTAACTTGTTTACTCCTCACAACAACCCCAAAAGATAGGTACTACAGACAAGGAAACTGAGGCAGAGAACAGTTAGTTATCTAGCCCTCGTTCGCACAGTTAATAATGGCAGAGTCAGATTCAAAGCCCAACAGTCTGACGCCGCCACATTCCTCTGTGTGAAAAAGCTGGCCTGTTTCGAGAATGGTAGAACCTGAAATGGTTGGAAGTTAAGGTCTGTGGGTATTTATCAGGGTTTTGGCTGGTCAGGTACTTAAGGGTCAGATCATGAAGAGCCTTGGAAGACATGCTAAAGAGTTAGAATTTTATTCTACAGGATCAGTATTTATATGTTTTTGAAAACAAGATCCAGAGCTTACCTTCATCGGTATCACTTGGGGTGCCTTTTAGAGATACACACTCCCAAGTTCTGCTTCAGATCTACTGTATCAGAATTCCCCTGCTCCAGAAAGTGGCCAAGGGGCTTGTGCCCTGAGTGGTCAAGTGGTAAGTTGATCCCTAGCTCCTAACAGCAGCCGCTGCTCTTATTTGTACTGAATTTCTTGGTATTTAATTTGCTGAGTTGAAAATTAACATAAAGAAGGCTATGAGTTCTGTTTTGTATGTGTTGGGTTTAATATGCTTTCAGAATATCCTATGGGAAATGTGAGGGAAAAAAAGAAGCTGCCTGCTTGATTTAGAGATAGGGAATTTTTGAGTCTTCTGCTTATAGCTGGTTGGAGACACTTATGGATATAGTTGAGATTACTCATGTGAAAAAATAGAGCAGTCAGCATGGCTGGAAAGCATTGAAATATGAAAACAACATGAAACGTGAAATATTGAAAGGGATTAAGAAGACATCAAAAGCAAGCGGGACCCAGGGAGAGGTGGAGTTCAGGAACCAAGGAAGGAGGGTTTCATGACGTCTTCGTTTTTATTAAATGCATCTGAGAACTTGTGTAAGAAAGGAACTAGAAAAAAAAAAAGGTCAATGGTGACCTGAAGAAGCAGAATTTTGGGGGAGTAGTACTAGGAGTGGAAGCTGGATTGTAATGTGCATGTAAAGTGGGTGGCTAGTGAGAACAGGTGAGATTATTCTTTGTAAAAACTTAACTTTAAGAAGAAAAGTATGGTGATAAAAAAGGCTACAAGGTAAAGGGAGAGCTTAAACATTACTAGCTTTTTTACTTTTTACACAGTTCACATTTATTATAAGGATTGAAACAATACAGATATAAACAAAGAATAGAGTTCCGTTTCATCCAATAACCTAAAGATAGCAACTGTTGAAGTTTGTCGTTATTTTTCAAGCCATGTTTCTATCTGTATATGTAGTAGATATGCATTTACACATTTTAAATGAAAATATGTTACAGCAGTCTACATTTTTGTATGTACCTTATTGTATTAGAAACACTTATCTCTTTCTTTTTTTTATATAAATTTATTTATTTTATTTATTTATTTTTGGCTGCATTGGGTCTTCGTTGCTGCACGTGGGCTTTCTCTAGTTGTGGCGAGCGGGGGCTACTCTTTGTAGCGGTGCGCAGGCTTCTCATTGTGGTGGCTTCTCTTGTTGCGGAGCACGAGCTCTAGGCGTGCGGGCTTCAGTAGTTGCAGCACGTGGGCTCAGTAGTTGTGGCTCGTGGGCTCTAGAGCGCAGTCTCAGTAGTTGTGGCACACGGACTTAGTTGCTTCGAGGCATGTGGGATCTTCCCGGACCAGGGCTCGAACCGGTGTCCCCTGCATTGGCAGGCGGATTCTTAACCACTGTGCCAGCAGGGAAGCCCAATTATCTCTTTCATTATGTATTATTTTACACCATTATTTTTTCACAGTTGCCTGGCATCACATTGTGTGTATATAATAGTTTGTATAATCCTATTATTGGCACTCTTGGTTTTGGGGGGGTACTTTTTCATTTTAAATAGTGCTACCATTAATATCTTTGTGGGCAAATCTTTTCTCATTTGCATGATAGCAAATTTTTGATTAATTTCAAATGGTGGCATTGTTAGATTAAACTAATAGAAAAAGGTACCAAATGGAGTGTGGGTTTACGGGATCTATAAATCGAGTAGATGATAGTAGTCTTAGATACAAAGACAGACATTTCCTTCTTTCTGGATGCAAGGAGGGTGGAGGACTGCTTGCCATTACCTGCAATTTTGTGTTAGTTTCTGCATTTTGCTTTGTCTTATGTAAATTCTAAAAGTGATCTAACTGGGAGAGAAAAGATAGGAAAAGATTTGGTTTATCGAAGAAATTGCTTTAGATTTTAGAGAGTAAGGTAAAAGGTATTACTCAATAAAATACTGGTTTTTGCTTGCTCTGTCAAAACCCCTGGGTGAAGTATGAGTTCAGGATCCGGGAGTTTTGAGTTAGAGATGGCAGAAAGTCACAGCATTTGGGGGCCCACTTGTAGAATACAGATATTGAATTCAGTACCACTGACAGGTGTCCTTGGTCTAAAATTCTTTCAAGTCTGAGTTCCCTTCTCTGTTGTGTTAAAACTGCCATCTTCCTTTAGCTCCTTCCTGTTCTTAAAGAATTTTCTTAGATCTGTGAGCTTGAGAACTAGATCTAAACTCGATCTACTTTCAGCTCTCTGCAGACATTTCAAAAGGAAGAGGATGGTAATGGAGCAAATGGTGAATTGATACAAGAATGACCTTATGAATGATTTTAATTATAGGGCAAAACAAATATGTAAACAAAATACAAGATTAGGCAGATACTGAACATTTAAGGGCTCTCCCAGGAACTTCTCCAGAGGCTCTTGGCTATTGGGAGGTATCTTTAACTGGGATAGATGCTTTCAGAGGAATAAGAGGTGGAAGCAACCATTTTATCTAAAAAATTATTGAGGTTATGAAATAACTTACAGATTCTAGTTTTAAACTTGTGCTATTAAGAACCTAGTACTGTGCAGTGCATACAGTATACGCCAAACACACATAGACGGACCTTAATTTCTCTGGCAAAGCACCTCAATGTAATTGTAATTTAGCGAATTCCAAATATCTGAAGGCATTTTTTTTTAATCAGAATTTTAGAGTTTGCTCCAGGTTTTTCGTCCTTCTCATGTTCACCCTCTTTCACTTTCACTTCTCAGTATTTTTGCCTGCTTTAGTATTTATTATGTACAGCATATGCTGCCCTTACTCTCATAGCTATTTAAGCTTGGTCCTTTGCTCTTTTTTTGGCCCTACCTTTTAGGTCCTTTAGCTTAATCATCCATGTCTGCTTCTATTGATACTAGATTGTTTCCCTAAGGACTCTGTTAGTGAAACTGATTTGGATTTTACAGCTCTGGTGATTTTCCTTCTGGTGTACACCAAGAGGATGCTATATATCACAGGGGCTGATGAATTATTTTGTAGGGCTTTTGTTTTCTATTTTGTATTTGAAAAATTAGGTATGATCATGAACATGGGAATGTCTCTTAATATCATGAGGATAATACAATCATAAAATAAAATCATCCATGTTAGCTTTGGTCTCTGAAAAATGTAATATATTGTGATTTTGAGCAAATCGAGTTCCCCAGAGAACATTCATTCATGTAAAATTTCACTTCTGTAAATTTTCATTGCTTGTACTGGAAGCTGCCTGAAATTACTTGGCACCTGCTGCTATGTGTCTGGCATTGTCCTGGGGGCTTTACAGCTGTTAAGCCAAATCATCACAGCAGGCTTGTAGGGTAGGTCTGGATTCCCCCATTTTACTGAAAAGGGATGGAAGCTGAGTGTATAGAAATGACTTTTCTTATGCCACCCAGCTCAAAGCTGGAATTTGATCCTGTTTGTTTGGCCCTAATCACAGCAGTCTCCCTAATTGGAGTTAGACATGGGAATGTATTAAGGCTTCGCTTTGGATTTAAACATTGATTTGGATGAAAAATGAAGCCAAGTGCTGTTGGTTGAGATGGTAAGCTATTGAGAATTAACCCCATTTAGTACTGAGTATAATCTCTGGCAAGGTCCCAGGTTCTGTCACATAGTACTGCCAGATAAAGGGTTGCCTTGATCATCAGTGATTTCATTTCTGCATAGTACAGTTCCATTGTAGAAGGGAATGAATTGTGGGAAAATAAATTCACATGGGATCATGGTGTATATTTCCCCCAGCTTGTTTGAGGCTCCACTGGCATGGTTATTTTATCTTCTAAGTTTTGGCATTTGATTCAGGGCCCAAAGCTGGGCTCTTGGCTGGGGTTCAACATCTGCCATTTGTTCCTCCTTCTCCTTCCCAATTGGCACCTCCTCACTGATATTTGCTCATATTTTATTACTTAATTCAATCTCTCTCCTCTTGAGTCTATCCTAGATGTTTCCAATCACAGTAATTTTTTCAAGATACTTATTTTGTCTTAAAATTCTATTATGCTTCACAGTCTGATTCACTTATATAATACTCTTGAAATGACAGAATTACAGAGGTGGACAGTTGATTAGTGGCTGCCTGGGTTTAGGAATGCTGGAGTGAAGGGAGACAGCCTTGACCCTGAAGAGGGCAGCATGAGGGAACTCTCTGAGTGATCAGATAGTTCTGTATCTGGATTTGTGATAGTGGGCACACGAAGCAAATGTGAACAAATGACATAGAACTGTACCCAGATTTTACACTAATGTTGATTTCCTGCTTTTGATGTTGTGCTGTAGGAACAAAAGATAAAATCAGTGGGGGAAACTTGGTGAACATCCATGCGACCTCTCTGCACTAACCGTGTAACTTCATGTGAATCTATAATTATTAAAAAAAAAGGACTGTCGTCTATCTATCTCTTGTAAAAATAAAATACAGTGTGTGTGTGTGAAAAAAAAAAAAAGGACTGTTGTGCTTTAAAATATTCAAGTTCCTTTGTCTAGCATATTCATTATGTTTCATATTCTTTGTTTCCCTCTGAATTAATCATTCAGTTATCTCCTGATTTTCTTTCTACCTAAATCTTATTTGGCATTAACACAGTGTTTGGCTTCTACCAGGTTACCAAGAAATGCTTCTTGAATTAATTGAACAATTAAATATGCTTTATGAAAGAACAGTATATCAGTACTTGGTCTCATTACTAACCATCTTTCTTTCCTACTCTTTTCTTTATTTAGTCTTTCTTGTCTCTGCCTAATCTCTTTCCAAGGACTAAGCAACATGCCAGGGGTTTGGCTGTTGGAGTCTGGAGACTTGGGCTTGCGTGGGAGGGTTGCATCGCCTGTGGCCACGGTCACAAAGCCCAGTCACAAATTCTAAAAGGCAGTGGCTTCTTGAGGACTTAATGACTTAGTGTCGTAGGACAAGATGAACCAGGAAACCCAGGATATAAACTACTGAACCCTGATCATCCATCCATTCACATTTATTAAGACTAGTTTTACAGACCAGTATATGATTTATCTTGGTGAATATTGTATCCATATGTACCTGAAAAGAAAAAGATATTCTTTTGAATATCTTTTGTGGTTTTAGTTTTCAGTGAAAATCTAGTTTAGATCATCTGTGTCTTTAATGAGTTTTTTTGGGGGAGGGGGGGTTGGATCTGTCAATTTCTCATACTATGACTGTGGAGTTCTCTGTTATTCCCTTTAATCCTGTCAGGTTTTGTCTCATGGTTTTTGAAGCTCTGTTACTAGGTACATGCACATTCATGATTATTGTGCCTTCATCCTGATGAATTGACCCTTTTATATTATGAATGATCTCTTTGTATCTTTGTCTTGAGGTCTTTGTTAAACACTTCAGTCTTCTTATGCTTACCTTTGCATGGTATATCTTTTCCATTTAAAAATTTTCAAACTACCTGTGTCTTTTTACTTAATGTGGATCTCTTAAAAGACAGCATAGAATTGGATCTAGCTTTTTTTTAAATCCATCTGTCCACCTTTGCCTTTTATTCAATGTGTTTAGTCCATTAGCATTTAAGGCAATTCTTGCTATGGTAGGATTCAGGCACCACTTATTTTGTTTTCTATTTGTCCCTTGTTTTTTGTTCCTCTGTTCCTGCTTTCTTTTGGATTAAAGGTTCCAAAATGCTTTTAGAATTCCATTTAATTTATTATTGTTTTTAATCTTATTTTGTGCTTGCTCTAGGAATTACAATATATATTCTTAAGTTTTCTTAGAGTTATTATTTAGGGTTAATATTATACCATTTCTCATAAGATTAAGGACCTTGAAATTGTATGTGACCATTTAACCCCTCCCTGACATTATGCTGTAACTGTTATGTGTACTACATTTACATATGTTATAAATCACACAATGAAGTGTTAGAATTTTTACTTTAAACAGCTATGTGTATTTTAAAAACATTAAGAGAAAAATAGTCTTTTATGTTTACAATTTTTGGTGCTCTTCATTCCTTCTGGGTATTTGAATTTCTGATGTCATTCAGCTTGAAGAACTTCGTGTGGGATTTCTTGTACTTTAGGTCTGCTGGGACATGTTTCTACAATTTCCTCGTATCTGAAAGCTTCTTTATTTGCCTTCATTCTTGACAGATATATAGTTTGGATAAAGAATTCTGGTTTCATAGTTGTTTGTTACCCCCCTGTTCCCCTCCCGCTCCAGCTCTTTACTGTTCAACTGTCCTGTGTCCTCCATAGTTTCTTATGAAAACTTAACACTGATTCTTGTTTCCCTATATGTAATGTGCCATTTTTTTCTCTTCTTTAAATTTTTTTTCTTTTTTTTTTTTTAAAGACACCAATTGTACTTGAACATTTTTTTTTTTTAATTTATTTATTTATTATTTTTGGCTGTGTTGGGTCTTCGTTTCTATGAGAGGGCTTTCTCCAGTTGTGGCAAGCGGGGGCCACTCTTCATCGCGGTGCGCGGGCCTCTCACTATCGCGGCCTCTCTTGTTGCGGAGCACAGGCTCCAGACGCGCAGGCTCAGCAGTTGTGGCTCACGGGCTTAGTTGCTCCGTGGCACGTGGGATCCTCCCAGACCAGGGCCTGAACCCATGTCCCCTGCATTGGCAGGCAGAATCTCAACCTCTGCGCCACCAGGGAAGCCCTAAATTTTTTTTCTTTATATTTGGTTTTCAGCAGTTTGACTGTGTGTACCTAGAATTAATTTTCTTTGCACTTATCCTGTTTGGGATTTTCTGAGCTTCTTCAATCTATACATTATGTCTTTCACCCAAATGAGGAGATTTTCAGCTTTTTTTCCCCTGCATTATTCTCTCTTTTCACCTTCTAAAACTCTAATTATATAAATTATTTGCTGTTTTGCTAGTGTCCCACAAGACCCTGATGATGTCTTTGTGTTTGTTTGTTTCTTCTTGAGATTGGATTTTCCTTTACATCCTTAACCATACTTATTAACTGTTTTAACATCATTGAGGGCTAATCCCAACACATGGGTCAAATTTTCTCTCGAATGTTGGTTCAAGGTTCCTATTTGTTCATATGTCAAGTAATTTGGACTGTTTTCACTTTGTGAATGATACGTTACATAGGCTCTGTATTCTGTACGTTTCTTCAAAGAGAATTGATATTTTTTCGGTCTTAACAGGCAGTTATTTTGGCTGAACTCGAGCTCAATTTTGACTTTTCTGTGACAAGTGGCAGCTCCACTGATCCATCCAAAAAGCTAATATCGAATATGTGCTGTGCATCGTGCTTATGTGTCTACCATAGGTAACTGTGCTGAAAATATGGATAGACATGGACCTTAACCTCAAGAGCCTTGCAATCTACTTGACACAGAGAGGAGAGTAAGCAAAGTATGACAAATCCCCATATGTCATATGAGATAGGTACATAGAGACAGTGGAGTTACTGAAAAAGGAGTTGTTAAAAATGATTTTTGAAACCACTCAATCCTTCTGAGAACAGGAGGTATTTTATTTATTATATATAGTAATGATGAAAGATTGGCTGATGAATAGCTATTAGTTACACTGTCATACTTTTGTTAATTCTTTGAAGAAAAGGAAGTGTTTCAAAAGCACAGCATATTGTGAGGAAGCAATGTTAAAAATAAATGTTTAAATTTATAAATGTTTAAATTCTTCAGTGCCGTACTAAACAGGAGAAATACTTCATTTTTGGTAAGAAAAGATGATTTGATAAAACCTGAGCAAAACAATGCACATGATCATAAATAACTGAATGTTAGACGTTGCTGAGATAAAAGACCTAGCTATACTAAAAAAAGTATCACAAAAGATATATCTTACTATGTCATATATCTTAAAAATCTGTAAGTTTCCTGTGTCAAATATCAAAGACGTTTTCTAATCCATTTTGGTATCTATACCTATATCTATATAAAGTAATGGGTAACACGGGGTTGGTGTTTATTGTGTAAAAGCATGTTTGCCCTAGCAGTAACTTGAGCCTTTCTTTTCTCTCTCTCTTTTTTTTTTTTTCCTGTTTTGACAGTGTGTCCTATTCAGTACATGTATCTGAAGATTACCCAGGTATGTTTTTCTTTTTCTTTTTATTACAAATATTTATGCCATGATTCTTTGAATATTTTATTCTTCTGGAGATGTACAATGTATATAAATATATCTAGGGGTGAAGGGTTGGCAGGGGAAGACTTAAAGATATAAAAGAATTCTGTTGATTGCCTGTGAGTTACATGTCTCACCCTGAGACACAGTACAGAATCAAAACAGTTTTCCCATGAAACTACTTTCCTTGAGTCCATATGATAGCTTCATCCTGTATATTTACCTCATTACAATTAAAATAAAGATTCTCTAAAGTGGTTTAGTTGTTGGCTTTGGAACATTATTTAGCTTTTCATACTCTAAAAATAATGGGTAGGAGTAACAGCTAAAATAATAGCTAAACATAATAGTAATATTTGAAAATAATAGGCCTTTTTTTTTTTTAGATTTATTTTATTTATTTATTTTTGGCTGTGTTGGGTCTTCGTTGCTGCACGCGGGCTTTCTCTAGTTGCAGCGAGGGGGGGCTACTCTTCGTTGCGGTGCGCGGGCTTCTCATTGCAGTGGCTTCTCTCATTGTGGAGCACGGGCTCTAGGCACGTGGGCTTCAGTAGTTGCGGCACGCGGGCTCAGTAGTTGTGGCTCACGGGCTCTAGAGCACAGGCTCAGTAGTTGTGGCACACGAGCTTAGTTGCTCCATGGCATGTGGGATCTTCCTGGACCAGGGATCGAACCCGTGTCCCCTGCATTGGCAGGCGGATTCTCAACCACTGCGCCACTGGGGAAGCCCCAATAGGCCTTTCTTAATTTCTCTAAATTTATATATAATTGGACACATCTCACAACAACTCTCTGAGGTTGTTACTATAATATCCTCATTTTACAGATGAATGATGACACTACTAGTACGAGGAAGAACTGCAATTTGAACCCAATAGTCCAGAGCCCGTGGACCATACCGCTAGACTGTACTAGGCTTCTTGCACATGCACAGCTGTCCTCACTGTGTGTCCTGAAATAGATTACTAGATCCACACACACTTGTCCATAGAAAACTGAATGTAACGTCACTACAGATCTATTTTTCTATAGATCAAACCAGTATCTTTCTTCTAGGCCATGTTCAGTCTTACTTTCTTCACTGTGTAATCTCACCAGAGCCCAGGATGTGTATGCCAACATTTAAGTCATGATAATTTGGACTTGATCTTTAGTATTTTTCTCACTAATGATGTCTGTAATTTTATCTTGAGTAGAGCATGAGCACTGTAGACTTAGTGTAGATCAAATATGACTTGATTAGTTTACCCCAAAGAAAAAAGTATAATGCAAGAATCTATTTTTTATCATATTCTGTGGTAAAGATTAGCAAATTTTAACTGCCTATGTTTCATATATATATTTTTTACTCCAGCATTCTTACTTAATAAAATCTGATGGTTACCAAACTAACTGTTCTGATCTGTCAGGGTCATAAATTGAAATCATAATTCCAATTCCTATTCAAATCTAGCCATTTTATTCACTTACTATGCATGATTGGGATCATAGTTTTCTGTGGCATCTAAAATGAGTAGATTGCTATAAGTAACTTTGATTGTGTATACTTTGACTATTTTTTTTTAATAATTAGTTAATAATGTGGTATGAGGATATTGTAAAATATTTTTTTAGCCTTTAAGCTAAGTATTTCCAGTGGCAATTTGCATTATGCATTTAACCTTTTTGTAAGATCAAATGTTACATTTTAAAATAATTTTCACATATCGTAAGTTCCCTTACAATTGTTTTGCTATGATCTCCATATGTTTTAAGCATAGCATTCTATAAAACTATTGTGCAATTTTACAAGGAGAGTTATTCGTTATTAAAAATATGCCTATTTTTAATAGTAGTATAAAAAGTATTCTAGGCAGATATTATTGGAAGAACCAAGACATGAAATGTATAAAGAAAAAAATTTTCTTAGCTGGTTTTGCAATCAGCCCTCTCCCTTATTATGATATAGTATGTTTTTGATGCTGAATGTTTGCTTAAGTATGTTAGGAAAATAAAAGCCCCACTATTTATTGTAAATATTATGATTATTATGCTTCTCATCTGAGGCAGCTCCTAGAGATGTCAGCCAAGAGAGATGCAGGACATTTAAGTCAGGGTGATAGAAATAATGCCACAAATGAAAGCCCCCTGAAGACAGTAAGTGAATTATTCTGTAGCGCAAGAAATATGGTAGATGCCTTTAATAAACCAAGTGAACCAAATGTTTAGCTCCCTCTTGTGGCCAAGAAGTATTACTCTGGTTTTTCTCGCCATACGGGAGCCCCACTGGAACTACAGTATACAAAAATTGAAATTAAAAAATAAAGTATTGGTTATCATTAGTGCTTTTTAAAATTGAGTTTACATCATGAAGCAAGTTCATAGTGAATTTCCAATATAATTTAATTTATAAAAAAGAAGTGTAAATAAAACAAAGATGGAGAGAGAGATTAGTGCATTTGGGGATAGAATTTTGAATTGGTTGATGCCAAGTATCTTCTTATACATGATTGAATTGATTCTAAATACCAGTCTGTGTATAGACAGAACAAGTGCTATCATGACATTTTATACTTGAAGAAATGTGCTGAGAGAGGTTAAATATCCCCCAAGGATGTGTAGTTTGGTGGTAACCAAGTCTATAATTCAGTTCTGATTCCTATCACTTCTGAGGAAGAAGTAGTAGTAGTATTTTTATGGAACTTTCTTCAAAGTGAATATTACTATGATAATATGTTCCCCATTATTAAATTTTAATCCATAGTTATTTGTACTAGGAGTTCAGTTAATATGCTTGATTTCTCATATAGATAATATTATATAAAAATTATGTTTGTTCTTCCTTTCCAGTATTCATACCTGTATTTTTTTCTCCTCTTGTACTGGCTAGAACTTCCAGAATGATTTTTAATAATAGATATGAAAATTGGCAGCTTTGTTCCTTTTCTCAAAATTAGTGAGCTTGCTTCTAGTCGCTTTCAGAAAAGCAAGTATCATTCCTTTTCTCATTTACTAAGCTTTTTTTTTCTTTTAAGAATGAGTATTGTCTTTATCGAATTCTTGTTTGGCATCTGATGAGGTATCATATATGTTTTCTCCTTTGAATAGAAGGTGACAAGTTATATTAGCAGATATCTTAAGGCTGCTCTATAAGAACCACGTGTATTTTGTCATGTACTCTGTTATTAAATACATCAAATTGATGACAGAGTTAAACTGTTCTTTGGCATTTGATAGAACTTGCTAGCAAATCTATCTGAGCCCGGTATCCTTTTAGGGATGGTTCTAGAGCAGTTGTCATGTTTTTCTGCCATGATTGGTGAACCTGTTCTTTGTTTCTATTTCTAGTCATTGTTTAACATGTGTTCTTCTTGAAAGCCCACTATGTTGGAGGAATGTCCAAATTTTTCAGCAGAAAGTGTTTTTAATAGTATTCAGTCTGTAAGTCTAAAAATCTTCTGCATCTCTGTGGTTATTTCTCCTTTCTCATTTCTGTTATTTTATATTTATTCTTGTCTTTTTCTCCCCTTGATTTTCCTTCCAAAAAGATTGCCTATTTTAAAAATTATTTCAAACAAATAGCTCTTTTATGTTGCTTTTAATTTCTAAATGCAGTAATCTTGATAGTACTTTTATTAATTCCTTCTGCTAATGTTGCTCAGGATTTTTTTCCTACTTTTTCTGGATAATACGGTTCAGTGCTTATCTCATCGTCTAAGTGTGAAAATACAGTATGGAATTTTTTTGGCCTATGAACATGTATCAGCATAATCCTCCAAATTCAGGATTATGCCATCCTATTTATTTCCTTAGCAGATTTGCCATTTTATAATTTTAATCTATTAAGTTACCTGTGCCATCTATTGGAACTCAGTTTGTTTTTGTGAAAATGAAAATTGAGAGGGTCTTCAAGTTTTAGGTATACGTAATAACATGTATATAAATGAAATACTAAAGATATATTGGCTCTTTAAATAAAATGAAGAAATAAAGCAGCCTTCTAGTTTACCTGTGGAGTTTATTCTGTAGACAGTTTTCTGTTTTTTAAAGGTAAGTATATTACAAATCACAGATAATTGACTCTGTTGTGACAGGCCAGCAGAATTCTTTCTCATCAGTTACCACCTTTAATTAGGAGGCTTACCTACTGGAGGGTATGAATTCTCTCATTTCTCTTACATATTTTACAAGATACTGCAATTGTTGAGTGACAATATTTTGATATAAAAAAACATAGCAAAGCATTGATGTTTGGATTCAGACAGTTTTACCACTTACTACGCTATGTGTAATTACTTTAGTTTCTTAAATAATTTGGGTGAATTAATTTTTCTGAGCCTTGGTTTCCTCATCTTTAAAATAGGGATAATAATTGATTGGCTTGGTGGTTGACATGAATATCATATGTAGGGGAAATATGCAGATTATATTATAAAACCAGTATAGTTATTATTTATAATTATTTCTATTAAGTTACATAGTAATGAATAATGGAATGATGGCTTAAATTAGAAATAGAATAACAGCAGTAGTTTAAGAGATGCGTTTCCATAGCTCACTACTCATCTCTCCCTTGTCCACAGAAGTTCCAGTAATGCTTGCATAGTCTGGTAGGGAAGGGAAGAGAAAATATTCATACTGTTAACAGCCTTTAACAAAAATCTACAGGTTGTCTACAAAACATACACGTTAAAGAACCTAATAGTCCCCGGAAGCTTTCAGAAAAAAAATTGTCAGCCTTAGACTCAAGTGGGAGACTTTCCATGAAGGAATTTGAGTTTGAAAGCATTCTGTTCTGTCACTGACTCATTCTGTTACCTTAAATGCATTCTTTATCCTTTTTGTGTCCTACTTTCCTATGTCTAAACAAAGACAATGTATTATTACAGATGTCAAAATAGGTTGAGGAAGATTTAGAAATAATTAGTTAAACAACAACAAAAGAAAACATAGAATCAATTCAGACAGCTGGGACGCTCCTCAAAGATCATCAGCAAACCTCTTCATTTTATAACTAAGCAGACGGTGGCTTAGATTTGAAGGGATCAACAGCTAATTGGTAGCAGAGTCTAGATTTGAAGTGCTTTGTCTACTCTTACATTTCTGTTCTCGACTTGAATACACCTCTGTGATCTGGCCTATTGTATCGTAATGGTTATTTAATGGATACTGTCATGCAAACTGAAAGCATTTTGGTTTGGGTAAATTAAGCCAAAAGCAGAAATTAAAAGTGTTCTAATGCTTAAATACTAATCAAAATAGAGACTGGTAGAAAATCTCTTAGAAAATGATATGTCGAATGCCTAATCCTGTCTTTCGGTATTATGCAACATTTATTTACTAAATTATATTGTCTTGAATCACACCTCACTGCCTTCCAGTGTCAACACTTTGTGTAAGCCATTTGATCCTTTAATCTTTTTTTTAAAATATAAATTTATTTATTTATTTATTTATTTTTGGCTGTGTTGGGTCTTCGTTTCTGTGTGAGGCCTTTCTCTAGTTGCGGCGAGCGGGGGCCACTCTTCATCGCGGTGCGCGGGCCTCTCACTGTCGCGGCCTCTCTTGTTGCGGAGCACAGGCTCCAGACGCGCAGGCTCAGTAGTTGTGGCTCACGGGCCCAGTTGCTCCGCGGCATGTGGGATCTTCCCAGACCAGGGCTCGAACCCGTGTCCCCTGCATTGGCAGGCAGATTCTCAACCACTGCGCCACTAGGGAAGCCCCGCATTTGATCCTTTAAATTGAGTTATTCATTTCCCTGTTTTCTTAAACAGAAAGTTCTAATTTATTTGCCTCTTGATGCTTTAGTAGAATCCTCCTCATTCCATGACGCTGAGATATTCCATGATAAGGAGTCCACTGTACAGATTTTTCTGGATCTTCCCTTCTAGTTGGTGGTCAGCTATTGCTTCCATTGCTCTTTTTCTTCTCAAGTTTGCGTCAAGGAATCCATTGTCCATAGGGAAAACCTAACTATGAACAGTGAATCAGTAAGGCTCTGAATGAGGGTTAAGAAATTTAAAAACTCTGTTTTAACAGAGCAGCTGTTGACCCTCACCTTAAGGTATGAGTTTACTGACAGAAGAGATCCCAGATAAGCAGTCAAAGGCTCACCTAATATGATGAGACAGTAATTAAAAAGTTATATTAAGTCTGTTTCTTAATCCGGGTTCTCACTTGATAAACACAAAAATCCTCACACCCTCCTAGATGCTACTTGAAAAGGAAATAAGGCAAAATTTGTAATTAGAACAAATCAAAGTAATGGGGCAAACCTGTTTTGTTTCAAGTCTAATCCACCCCCATCTCCTCTCAGATTCCTGAATAACTTAAAGCCTTGTGACTTTGAGAGTGTTTTGTGGCTACGTTGTGAATACATATCACTGTCATTTACTCACTACTCAAGGTCTAAAAACAGTACAGATGTTTCTTTGGAAATAAAGTAATGACTTAGCTGTCTATCAGTTAAAAATCATGTTCTCACTGTACTGACACAATATTATGAAAACTGGGCTCAAGATCTTTTATCATGTGTTCAGTAAGTCATCTGAACACTCATTTCTCCTAGCAGAAATTGATACAGGCTTCTATTGTGGGTTAGGTATATTTTATACTTTTATTTTTTATATATATCTTTACATTTTTTATACATCATTGATGAGTGTATTATAGGACCATTATTTAAAAATTGGTTAAATATTTGTTGAATAGCTGTGTCGCAGATGCCCTGTAATCATCAATGAGCAAAAAAAATAACAGTCGTGTGTCATATTACCATATACTTGGTACCAATATTGGGAAGGATGCTCTTCACTGAGTTGCGGCAACCAGTTGCGTCCAAATGATCCATCACTGCATGGGATGTTAGAGATGTGTTTGGATAGTCTCTATCCAAAGTCCATATTTCTCTAGGAGATGCAAACATCTTTAAAGAAGCCATTTACAGTTAATTCGCACATAAACCTGCAATTTACTTCATTTTTTTTTCTGAGATTAATCAGAACAGTAGTGTGTGCCTTATGAGTGTTGGAAGTGATGTGGCTATACCTTAATTTTTTTTAATAAAGGTTGTACTTTTTCAAGTTACTATGCCTTTAGTTGTCTGTATTTCTTTTGCAGATAATACGTATGTGTCAAGTTCAGAAAATGATGAAGATGTATTAGTTACTACAGAGCCAATTCCAGTAATTTTTCATCGAATAGCAACAGGTAATAGGAATACACTATTTTCTTAAATTCCAGGTTAATATTTTCTTGATTGTAGGTAGCTTTGTTTTTTGGTTTCTTTTAACTCATATAATATTTATCCTTGGCATCTATAAATCTGGTTTTCCATACAGATTTTCTATTTAAAGTCATTAATTTGTTTTTCAACAGTTTTTTAAATGCATAAATTAGTACATTTAAGAAGTCCCATTTAAATGCCTTATGCAGATATTTGCTTTTGTGAAAATATTTTCACTCATAATGATACTGCCAGACAAACTGAATATTTAAAAAACATACTGAAGGCAATGTAGATCCCATGAAATATATAGTGAGAGCTGAAGGAATTTGTACTGTGGCCACTTCAGTTTGAGCACATTTTTATAGGCAATTAAAAATCAGAATAGTTTGTGTGTAATATAATTCTGCAACATAATATAATTTCAAATTATCCCTTAATTTCTCTTGCAAAGGAAAGAATCATCTATGGGGTGTTTTTATACTGAAACTTATGAATATTTGGTAAATAGTATACTGAAAACTAAAATGATTCTTTAATTGTAACTTTCAGAATTAAGAAAGACAAATGACATTAACTGTTGCTTATCCATAAAATCCAAATTACAGAAGGAAAATGGGGAGGTATGTAAATTACATTTTATGTTTTATTATATTTCTTCAAACAGTATAGATATATTTGAAATTTACTGTGTATCTGTAGTTAATATCATCATTATTTAGGTTAAAATTGCATATAGTGAATGAAGTACACGCTCCTGGCTTAGGGACTTACGTATGGGAAAGATGGTGGCCTAAAATTAGCTACCTTTAAAGTAATAGAAAGAACATCTGGTTTAAATCTAAATAAAGTGCATACAAAACCTAACTTGTTCTCTGTGTTTTCATCAAATAATGTAGTTGATTGAAGAACACTTACGTAACATATTTAGAATAACCGTATGTTATTCTAAACTGTATGTTTAGAATAACTGTATGTGGTATACATAGTTTTGATCAGACCCTTAAAATTTCATCTGTAAAAGATGATCTTTCTAGCTAAAGGAACACAGAGCTTGGGTATAGTCTTATTATTTTTGGCCAGTGTTAAAACAACAACAACAAACTTTTCCCCTTTCCTCACCTTCAAGAAATTTACTTCAATCTCTAAGTAAATACTGGGACATTAAACAAACAAAATGAATGTGGTGGGACCCGACAATTCTTTGGTTTTAAAACTATGCACTGAATGCAACCCTGCCTTCCTCTCAGTGTTGTACCATTCATCCTGCTCTTCTTAGCCAAACTGAGAATCACTGATTTAGCATTATTGCTGCTAAAACCAAAAACTGTTTGTATTTTATAAAACCCAAATTCCCTTTTCTCGGTTTTTTGTTTGCCTTAGTAATTTGAAATTTGATCTAGAAATTTAGGGACAATTACAAAACATTGAACTAATAGATTCCTGTATCTAAAAGCAGCTACCTTTCTCTTAATTATTTTAACAAGGTCGGGGATAGGAATAGTTACTTTAGATGAATTTTTGTTGTTTGTACTTTAGACATATAACAGATATGGTTCAGTTAATTAGAAGCTCAAACTTCAAGTTCAAGCATATTTAATTAAATATTCTTTTGAAATCTGAAATCTAAAATAATTTCTCCAAAGTTCTCTTCATTATGTGATTTGTATTTATTTTAATAATTTGAGTTTTATATTATTAGATTCAAAGTGCCTTTTCTTTCATACCATTATGTGGAGTTGGCAGTGGAAGTGAGAACAGTCTGGGATAAATAACGCTGAGGAATTTTTTAATAAAAAATTGAACCAGTGTGAGCTGCTCAGATGTTTTATCAGAACAAACCCAAAATTGTAATTGATGAACATAGCTTTTTATATACATCAAATATTAAATTGTACAACTCAAGACCAGTGAAATGTACATAGAGCTTAATGCACCCACAAAATTGTCTCTTACCACCTTTTTGTTTTTGGTTTGTACTGCACCAAGAATTCTTTTATTTAAAATCCATGTGATACGCATAAGACCTACCTATTATGGCCATTTGGTACTTTTGTTTCAGAAGGAGGAAAACTAGTTTGACCATTAAAATTGTCTTCTTACTATTATTTTAAGGAGTCAAGACAAAATAGTACGGTGGAAGAAGATTCTGAAGGAGATAATGATTCTGAAGAATTTTATTATGGAGGACAGGTAAGCACACCAGCTCCTCCAAACAGCCACTCTCAAAGGTAGCAATAACCGTACGTGTTCTAGTGGAAATCTGTGCTTGTCATCTAAAAGACCTGTGTGTTGTTCAGGGTTCTGTAACTAACAAGGAAATTCCTATAATTTGTCTGTCGCTCATTTTCTATATATTTTCAGAAATTAAGGTTACTTTTGCAATTATTTGACTGTAATCATTTATTTACATTGAAGTTGTCTTAACTTCATTACAGATGTTTTTCAGACAGCATCTTATTATGCTTTTAACTTTTACATTTATTAAACATATTGTGCTCAGTCAATATTTTGAAACGGTGACACTAATAAAAGCATGAATTGTTAGTTTTATTTTATTTTTTTTTAACTTATTTATTTATTTATTTTTGGCTGTGTTGGGTCTCCGTTTCTGCGCGAGGGCTTTCTCTAGTTGTGGCGAGCGGGGGCCATTCTTTTTTTTTTTTTTTTAAACTTTGGGTTTATTTATTTATTTACTCATTTATTTATGGCTGTGTTGGGTCTTCGTTTCCGTGTGAGGGCTTTCTCTAGTTGTGGCAAGCGGAGGCCACTCTTCATCGCGGTGCGCGGGCCTCTCACTGTCGCGGCCTCTCTTGTTGCGGAGCACAGGCTCCAGACGCGCAGGCTCAGTAATTGTGGGGCCAGTTGCTCTGCAGCATGTGGGATCTTCCCAGACCAGGGCTCGAACCCGTGTTCCCTGCATTGGCAGGCAGACTCTCAACCACTGCGCCACCAGGGAAGCCCGCGGGGGCCATTCTTCATCGCAGTGCGCGGGCCTCTCACTGTCGCAGCCTCTCTTGTTGCGGAGCACAGGCTCCAGACGCGCAGGCTCAGTAGTTGTGGCTCACGGGCCTAGTTGCTCCGCGGCATGTGGGATCTTCCCAGACCAGGCCTCGAACCCCTGTCCCCTGCATTAGCAGGCAGACTCTCAACCACTGCGCCACCAGGGAAGCCTGAATTGTTAGTTTTACATAGAAGGTGATTAACCTTTATAAAAACTGATGGGCCCTAATTATCGAGCATCCTCGTTATTTGTATCCATTGTCTTCCTTTTCCTTCTATACTAAAGTGTTTGTTGAAAAATTGTTATGAAGAAACACCGTAATTTATATATATGAAAATGGCATAGCCACATATGCAAATATATGAAAGAATTCATTATATTTTTCCAGAATAATGTTAAAATTTTAAACTGAGCATTTGATTGTAGGATATGGCTATATAAGGTGTCTTGTTCTGTTTCTGTAAACTTCTTGATCCAATATGCTTTGTAACTTGGATAGTTTAAAGGAAAGGTAATATGTTAAAGAGATGCTTTAAAGCCAGTTATTATTATGTAAAGAATGCAAGTCAATTTATTCATTCAGAATCAGAAATTAGTAATTTGTCAATCAAGTGTATGCAAGGCAGTAGACGTATGTACGGACGTAAGTAAAACTAGGTTTCCTTTCTCCAGGAATGCCTTACTAGGAATGGGGTACTTTTCCTAATGATTCTTTAACCGATATAACACTAACATTCTGCAAAATAATTCTTCCTGTTTCGATTTTTGTTTACACTGCTAATTCTTACAGGGGGAAGTAAATGTTTTTTTTTCAGTCTAGAAGTTTTTCAGATTATCTGCCACTTCACTCCTTTTAACATTGGCATTGTCTTCGTATCAAAGTTGTCATATATTACTTTTTAAGCATAATAAATTATACTAGATGTATGTGAACCTAAGAACTTTAGTGAATATATTGCTGAACTGTCTATACTTTTTTCATGAAGGCGACCGAGAGAATGCCCATGGCAGAACTACAGGGTCACCTGTCCAAGCGATTGTTTGTATTTTGATTTTTTGGATTCTCTTTACCCTAAGTCATTTCTAAGTTATCCCTTTTCATCAGGTGAACTATGACGGGGAGCTGCACAAGCACCCCCAACTCGAAGCTGATTTGTCGGCAGTGAGAGAGATATATGGGCCACACGCAGTTTCTCTCAGGTAAATAAATACCTCTGGTGAATACAACTTAAAATTATTTGGAAAGTCATTGGAATTTTCTGTTGGAGTTAAGTGGAAATTTTCTTGGGCTTAATTATATTTGAAAGTACATGAGAGAGTCTATTATGTTTCTGCTTATACAAAATGGCATATTTATGGCTATGATTTTTTTGTGTGTACACATGGTTTAATAAGATCACATTGATTTCATTAAAAAAACTAGTTATTTTTGGAGAGTTAGTCTGATAAAATATCAGTCTTGAGTGGCATCGTAATCAATTCCTGTAATAGATTTGGCCAGCTGAGCCCATGTTGTTATCATAAATTAAGGACGTATTTGTGTGAACAATAAAAATAAATAATGCATAACCGCTGGTATCCAAGTCACATTGTGATATGTAATCTGGCCCCTAAAAAAAGAAAGGAAAAAAAGACATAAGTTTGTGCAATGTGTGTTTGAATGATAATTATTCTTTTTGTTGCAGTTACTTAATATATTATTTGGTGATAAATTTCCAGGCCATTTTCTATTACTTTAATCATTCAGAAGACCCCCACCATCCCTATTTAGACTTTCTTTTCTCTCCTTAATTTAAGAAAAACCCTTTTCTGCCATCATACTTGTTTCCTTCCATGAGTCAGATCTGATTTTTCAGATTTTTGTTATCTTCCTAAAGTCTCCAAGTCTTCCTATCTTCTCCAAGTCTCCAGACTCCTCTCACAGCCCGACCTCAGTTCCAGCCTCATCCACCCAAACCAGGATTGTTTCTGTTCTCGAAACATGCTATATTTCCCCTTGACTTTGTCCATTTGCCCAAGCAGTGCTTCCCTCTCAAACCCCGTTGCTCTCTTTATTCAAGCCCCAGCCTAAAGGTCAGCTTTTCTTTGAGCCTTCCTTGAATCTCTGATGCAGATTGGTTATTCTGCCGTCTGCACTCCCATCACATTTGGCTCTTAATCTCACTTATTAGTCTCTTCATGTCTTGTCATTATGGGTTTACTTCTCCCCCTCTAGACTCTGAATTCTGTGAGTGCTGGGGCAGCACACTTTTTTGTTATTTGCCTTTATTTTGTGTTGGTTTGGTTTTCAATCCTGCTTGTACTCCAGTACTTAGCCTAGCACAGGGCATATATGAAATATAAGCTGGGGGCTTCTTGACTGTTTTCAGTGGAAGGTCTGTGAAAAATGTTCATATTATCTGGTTATATTCTTTTCAGTGAACATATGCAGATTTTGAGAGAGCAAACAAATACTTAAGGGAGTATAACACAGCTGTAATTTATAATTGCTAACTGTTTCATTTTACCTGCAGAAACTCACAACCACCTGCGGCCTAAATAAGCTGGGATTGTACACCCGGACCCTCTCCCTCCTGCTCATGGAGGGATATTAGGCTACAACTGAGTGAGAATGATTGGGATTATACTTGGAAAAGCAAATCTTTGCAATTTCCAAAGTTTTAGCAAATTAGCTGTGATCATTTCACAATTGATCTATGCTCTGGCTCCAAGATAAGGAATATGGAGATTCCATAAGTATTATAGAATGAATAAATGAAGAAGGCAACAGGGACTATCAATAAATTGTCCAGGGATTCCCTGGCGGTCCAGTGGTTAAGACTCCGTGCTCTCACTGCCGAGAACCTGGGTTCGATCCCTGGTAGGGGAACTAAGATCCCCCAAGCTGTGTGGCTCGGCCTAAATAAATAAATAAATTGTCCAAAACAATGACTAATTTTTTAACTTCAGTCAGACTTTGGTTGAAAGCTTAAAACTTTAATCGCAGTAGTTTAACCCTCTCCCCCACGAAAGAAAAATGTCTGTATATGATTAACTCAACACAACATAGAATTTAGCTGCTTTTCATTTGAAATATGTATTTTTGTTTAGAGAATCACTTTACCACACATTGATTGCTTTTATAAAGTTTTTTTACATATATTTCCATGCTATCTAGGCCTCAATCATATCATATATATGTGTGTATATATATATATATATATATATATATATATATATGAATATTTTTGTTTCTTCAGCAAGCATTTGATAATTTCTTATGACATTACTATCATAAGATAAATACTTATAAGTTCTATTAGTATCTTCTATTATTAATAAAATATTGATAATTTATGGACTGTTGAAATTAGATAAATATCTGGAATTTCATTCAAGTGAAGTATCTAAAGTCATAAGTAGTTTTGATTATTTTCCCCTTGCCTCTTTCACTTACGAGTTTTGATCCAATTTAACTCTCAATGAATGCAAGCCATGTTCTTGCCTGCTCTAGATTTTCTCTAACTACAGAGGATGTTTCCAGAATAAATAACCTCCCAGAGGCCTCATGATATAAAGGGAAACCACAGCAGGACTAGTCTGATTTACTTAAAATAAATAAGAATGAATTTACTGTCTGGTCTCAAATACTGTGGCTTGGACACATGGGAGAAAGGAGTAGTTAGGCCTAAGATCTTGGAGTCACCTTCTTTGCAAAGTTTTAAGTCTGTTGAAAACAGACTGTTCTAATTAGCTGTTCTTTTACTTAATTGAGGTTTATAAGAACTTAATGGAGTTTGAAGAGCAAAAGTACCTCAATATGCATAATATGTTATTTGCTGTCATTTTTTTTTAATGTGACATCTAATGAGAAAGGCAGCTAACCACATCTAAGTTCTCTTTAAGAGATGAAAATAACAGAGATTGCCTCAATTGAGGCAAAACTCTCTTTTAGTAGGTTGAGGGAGGCTATAGAAAAAGTGACCGATGATGAATTTATTACTTAAGTAGGGAATTTTAGCTCTACCTGGCCAAATCATTCAAAAGCAGCAGTCTGGCTGGGTTGAACTGTGCTTGGAAACATTGATGACCATTCTGATTGACAGGCTCTTGTGCAGGAAGTGAGTTAGGTCTCTGGGGAAGCATGGTTAGCCCCCCCGATCAGTCTGCATGTGTCTCCTCTTGAATCATGCAACAAAATGAGGTTATTTTATGTTTTTATTATAAATTTACTCCTATAGTCATGTATTCATTTAAAAAATGATCAGTGCTATTGAAAACAATTTGAGATTAATATTTTTAGAAAGCAGGGAATTACAAATCACAAAATTCTCATTTGACTGGGAATGAAATGATTCTGATAATTTGCTGATGGTGTTTCAAACTTTTACCCCAAATAAAATATCCTTTGCTTTATGATCATCCATCATCCATTTAAAGAACTGAAGGCATCTGAGTAATATTCTAATCTTTTTATTGTGGCTAATGTTAAAGTAGGTTGGAAGATTGCAAGATTGTGACTATTCTGCATTTTGATCACTTTTTGTGGTTGGGTGATTGTAATTTTGGAGTTGATGTTTTGGAGGACAGGGCATGCAGAGGATTTTTTTAAGGTTTGAGGAAGCTATACCACTATATTCAGGCCCACCACCCAAACATATATCTCATGGAAAAGAGAGAGAGAGAGAGGTTGAGAGAGAGCGAGAAAGAAAAGGAAAGAAAAAGCCACATAAATCAGGGTGGACCACTTTAATTTCTCTGGATTTCCATTAGTAGTGGGCCAGTAGGACTACTTAACAAATCTCTGGTTCTCCTCTTCTGGCAGATGGCAGGATTGTATTTCCCTACCTCTTTTTTTTTTTTAATTAATTAATTTATTTTTTCGCTGCGTTGGGTCTTCATTGATGTGCGTGGGCTTTTGCGGCGAGCGGGGGCTACTCTGCATTGCGGTGCACGGGCTTCTCCTTGCAGTGGCTTCTTTTGTTGCGGAGCACGGGCTCTAGGTGCATGGGCTTCGGTAGTTGTGGCGCGCAGGCTCAGTAGTTGTGGCTCACGGGCTCTAGAGCGCAAGCTGAGCAGCTGTGGCTTTGCACGGGCTTAGTTGCTCCGCAGCATGTGGGATCTTCCTGGACCAGGGCTCAAACCCGTGTCCCCTGCATTGGCAGGCGGATTCTTAACCGCTGCACCACCAGGGAAGTCCCGTCCCTACCTTTTATAATATCAGTAGTGGACACACAACTAGTGTTGGCCAGTGAAATGTGAGCCAAAATGCTAGTGTGTGAGTTCCCACATCTTCAGTACTCCATCACTCTGGGCTCCTTGGCGACTACAATGAATAGCATTCTTTCTAGTCCTCTGATTTCATAGTAAGCAGGAAGTGTGAGTGAGATATAAATCCTTTTTTTGTGTGTTAAACCAGTGAGATTTTGAGGATGTTTGTTACTACAGCATAACTTAACCTACACCGAAGTATGTCATTCGTCAAAAGATCTTGCGTTGGATGTTTGTAATGTCCTTTGCAGCATACTGATTCTCCCGCTTCTGCCTCTGGAGCCTACGGAAAAGCAGTCTGAATTGAAAACCAGGGGAAAGTGATGGCAGGAGGCACACAGAAGAAAGAAACAAAGAGAAGACTATTTTTCAAAAACACTGGCATAAAATCTAGATGCAAGCTTCAGAATGTGAGATCCCAGTAGAGTCACCTCTACTTCCAATGCCTGTGCTTTCCTCAAGCAAAACCAAGGACTTTTAAACGGAGGGCAGAGTTGTAGCAAGTGTTTACACTGTACCTCTTATACACTGTTATTTTATATGGGTTTCCTTTCTTATCTGGATCTAATTTTTAAATTCTTCTTAGCCCTGTTGTCCTTTAGCGAAATTTATAGCTACCATGAATACAGTCTTGCAAATGCTTTAATCTGCCAAGACTTCTTCCCAACTACTGAGTTTGCATATTTCTTGGCCCATTCACAAACATCTCTCCCACACTGAGCATGAAACACACACTGAGTAGGCATGCAGAGATAGACACACAAGCTGTTGAGTTTCAGATGTCATAGGAAGGTGTATGTTTCTTCACAAAATATATTTCTTCTCAAAATATAACTGACTAATTGTTGAAAGCAGAAATAACTAAATAGCAATAGAGGTTTATTTCCCAAGAACTTGTGATAGAGTTTCATGTATGTGTGTGTGTACGCATATAATTTCCTTGACAGTTGATAAGGGAAGGCTATCTATCTGAAATATATTTTTATAACCAGCACAGTCCTGCTAATTTTGATCAGATAGTATTATAAAACATCAGAACAGTATAATAAATAAGCTGTGGTTTTATAGAGAAAGGAAGACCAACATAGATGGTCTAACATTTAATATATTGTAAGTATGTATGTGGTATCATTAATGAGGATGTTGTCTTGATTAGTTCCACTAAAAAACAGGAAATAAATTGCTAAGAATGCTAACACAGTGCCCTCAAAAATGCATGTTCATAGAAAAATATATTTCACACATATGTTCTTAAATGAACTAGGTCACATGTAAGTAGTCCAAATCAGATGGCTGGATTTCAAGATATGTCAATTCAAAGACTAATAACTCAGATGCTGGAAAGAAGTTTGTGGAGCAGTTCTTCTCAAACCCTCAGTCCCAGAGTGAAACAACTGCATCAGATCATTTCTGTGTAGTCTCCCTTCTCTTAAAAAAGTATTCAAGTTCAATTTGATGTGATCTTTTCATGGTGAATAAATATAGGCAGTGCACGGAATTGTTTTGAATTATTATAAACCCGATACATACAGCATTCAGTACACAATCAGATATCAAGATTCACAGTTCAAGTTGCATTCGTATTTCAAGCATTCGCCTTGATTCTGCATTTGCTAATCATGAGATCCAGAGCTACTGAAAGATACTCAGATACAGAAGCAATCCTGATGACTGGGCCGCTGCATCTGGACGGACTGTAATCACGCTTTGTAATCTCGCAGTAGGAAATGTGAAATTACTGGCATTGTATAAAAAGGGCATCACAAGGGAAACTGGTTTGCATATACACAGTGTTGTTGTGAGTTCTTTGAAGTGTGGCATAAAAACAAAAGTGTAACTATTTACAGATCTACACCTGCAGAATCCAGTTAATTGCAAACCTTTAATGCCTCTGCCTCCTTAAAATTCTGTATATATGCTCTGCTATGGTGAAGAAGAACACTTGTAACCCTTTAGTTACTTTTTTTTCAAAGAAATTGATAGTATTGGGAACTGGGAAAATACTAACTTTTAACCAAAAAAAATGTTGAAAAAAATCATATAAAGAATACTTCAGAATTCACATATTAAAGGTTTTATAAGGAACGTATATCACATTCTGATCATAACGTTATGATAAATTCTGTTGAAATGATCTGGAAATCTATTTTTGAAGAAAACAGCTGTGGGTAAGGTTTGTGCTGAATTTTGTTATCTCTGATTCCTTTTTCTCTGCCTCTAAACATACCAAAGTCTTGCCATCATAAATAAATCCAAAATTATTCTCCCCTCTGAAATTGGCAAAGATGGGAGAAAAAAATGCCTGGTGATGATGAGGATGTGGAAAATGGTCACTGGGGGATCCTTGCTGGTGCGATTATAAGTTGTTTTAACCTTTTAAAATAGTAACTAAACAGTATATATTAAGACTCCCAAATATAGTTATACTATTTATTTTACTCAGTAATTCTAGAAATTATTCTCTGGGAAGACAGCTGCACATTGATTTTTATCCAGAGAGCTATTTATCAATATTTATAGTGTAAAAAAATTGAAAGCAACCTAATGTTGTATTACATAATTTTATTCATATAAATACAGACATTTAAATTTATGGTTTTGAAGAGTATTCCACAATATAAAAAAATACTCATTATAGAAAAAGTGAAAGAGCAGAACAAAAATCTTTGCATACCTTATTATCCTTAATAATAATCATGTGTATTACATGATATATTAATATATGAAAGAGACTGGAGTGAGGTATAAGCAAGAAGAATTGTTTCTGAGTGACTGTGTTACAAGTTATCTATTGTCCGTTTTTCTTTTTCTCACATTTTATATAATGAGTCTATATTACCATTGTAATCAGAAAAAGTAGATTTTTTTAGGAAATACATAACATTTTTTAATAAAATAAATTTTATCTGCAACCTATAGTTAATATAAAAGTACTCTTTCTACTTTTTTGGTTTTCCTATTTCTATTTTATCTAAATAAAGTGTTTTAGTTTCCATAGTGTTTTGGTGATATGCTTGCTCAGTGAACAGTATATTTGGAACATTTCCCTCAGGAAACTAAATGTTTTTATATCAATATTTATAATAATGGGTAATTTAAAAAAATTATATCAATGTGCCATCATTTAAGTATTTCCTTATTATTCAATATTCTTTTTTTTTCTAATTTCTACTCTTACATACATCCTTCTAGGTAAAAGTTTGCACGTATTTGTTATAATTTTCTTGGGAATGGTTGTTGTCAAGGCCTCTTTGCCTCACCAAAATGTCTTTTGCACATCATTAGTGATCTATCCTCATCATTGTATTTAATGGCTCTCTTTTAACATGCCTGGCTGTAGGTATTTGACTTCTTATATTATGAATAATTTGCTGGTGTTCAGGGTCAGCAAATTATGACCACTGGGCCATGGGGCCTGTTTTGAACAGCTCATGGTGTTTGCTTTTTTAAAGCGTTGTTAAAAAAAAAAAAAAAAAACCCAAAGAAAGAGAAATATGCAACAGAGACTCTATGTGGCCTGAAAAACCTAAAATATTTACTCTTTTGACCTTTATAGGAAAAGTTTTCTGAACCCTGAAGTAGAGGCATAAAAGAAATGGTTCTTGTGCTTGGTCCTTCTTCTTGTCTTAGTTTCTGTATAATTTCGTAACTAAGTTGGCATACTTTTGTATCTAAATTTGCATATATGTCTAAATTTGTAAAGGGTTATACAGGTTTTTATCCTTTATGAATAGCACAGATGTTTTGATGCAGGCAATTAAAGAATTCCTATGTGAATAATTTTATCCCTTTTCTTCTTTATGTAACCTTTAAAAATATGACCATGAAAAAACAAAAAGTAATTTCATAAATAGTGAAAATGTGCTCAGTGTTTTGATATATTTTTAAGGAGAGGATGGAGAAAGCATAGAGGCTGAGTTATTATTTTCTAACGTGCTGCATTTTTTTGGTCATTGATATCAAAAAGCAAAAGGACCCTCTAGATTCTTTTATTCGTCAAATTACATAAAGCCATTTAATCATTAAAAATGCCTTCTCTAAACCCTATAAAAGTGCCATAGTTTTGTACTCTGTTAGCATTATTTGCATATATCATACACAGAAATTTTCATTGAGTACTTACTGTGCCAGATACTGTACTGTACAGTTTTGAAGTTGAACGTGAGTTCAATGCCTGGCTTCCCACTGACTTCTTATCTGCCCTTTGACAACTTGTTTCGCTTTCCTAAACCTCAGTTTCCTCATTTGCGAATGAGGATAATTATAGTATCCCTGTCAGAAGGCTATGATGAGGACCTAATGAGATCATCCATTAATGTTTGACCTGGTTTCCAACACAAAGTGATAGTTTATTGAATATTGAATCGGCTAAGCACTTGCATAAGTAAATAGGATACGTGTAGTCACATCCCAGCTCTGCTACAAAGTGATGACAGGTGAGTTACTTTATTACTCTGAGCCTCAGTTAATGGACATATAAATTGTATTTATATAAATATAAATGGTAGTAGTACCTATAGTGCACTATGATCGCATGTATGCAAAATCCTTAGAACGATTTCTGGCATGAAAGTGCTCAATAAATATTGGCCATTAACTTTTGTAATTTCTGTTATCTCTATAGTTTTCTCCTTCACTATGATTTGTATTTGTAACTTAAGAAATTTATTAAAATATCAAAAATAGGGATGTGTGTATGGAGAATACAAAAATTGCTGTTTTTATGATCTTTGTTAACTGTATGCTAGTTTGTGGCACTGTGTTGGCTGGAGAAAAGTTGGTCTCCATAATGTCTTTATGTGGAATATACTGTTGTTACTTGTTTTAATTTTGATACATCAGACCTTTAGAGCTGCCTGTCAAAACATAGTGACATTTAAGTGGCAGAGCACCTGGACCAGTTTCAGAACCACCATCTAACGTGACAGGAAAATTTATGGGCACATTATTGTGGCAGTCACTTATCCCTCCACCCCTTCCTCGTGTCAGAAACTCCTTTCTTGCCCTTAGAGGCAGCTCTTCATCTTCAGAGAGTACAGTGAAAAGTGAGTGGTCACATAAGAAGATTGTTTAGTTTGTCACAGAGAACTGGGAATGTTTGAAACTATGAACCAAATAACTCTTGAATTTATGTATGCATTTGCCTGAACATGAAGATGGAAAGATATCTATATGGTATAAAGAGGTCACATAAGACCACAATCCAACTAAATTGAGTTAGTTAATTCACGTCCACAGTCATTTCTGAGCTATCTGTGGAAATCAGAGATGAAAATTCATGATTAAATTTTAATTTAAAATAAGCTAGGACACCCTATCTTTTAAGGAAAATGAAAAAAATAATGTTAATCTTTGCTTTCAGGGAATATGGAGCCATTGATGATGTAGATATTGATCTGCATATTGATGTTAGCTTTCTTGATGTAAGTATCAGTTGAAGCAATATGATTGGTACATTTAAAAAACACACTTTTATTCTTGGAAGAAATTTAATTTTAGTTTCTCTTGTACATAATACTATAAGTAACATAATGACTTTGTTAAAGTGATTTATGAAGAAATGCTATGAGTTGTCAAAAAAGCAGAGATTTTATATACATGTATATTTTTTCCATCAGTTCTTGTAATATATTCTGAAACTTATGGGCTTGTAGTATATCATTATTTCTTAAGTTTTCACTTTAATTTTCAGATTTAGAAGGCAAAAGTTAAGAGTACTTTGGCTTTCTTTTCACAAGCGAATATGTTTTGAAATAACTTATAGGCCTTAATGATTTAAAATAAGTTTAAAAAATTTTATCTGGAAAAAAAATCAAGACTCTAAAAGATGACTAATTCATCTTTCAAATATTTGCACAGGAGGAGATTGCTGTGGCATGGGAAGTGATTCGAACAGAACCTATAATTGTCCGACTACACTGTTCACTTACACAGTATTTAAATGGCCCAGGTTAGTTTTATTTCTCTATTATTTTGAATATTCATTAGTTGTGCATTGTGCATTAAGTAAAATGACTGTTCATTTGGTAATTCTGAGCATAAATGCAGCCATCTTCATAATGATACTTAAATATACTTGCATCCTAACAGAGGTGCTTTATGACCAATATAACTATTGGAAGCAGAAACATATAACATTTAGTTTTAGAGTTTTCAGAAGTTGACAAGTTGCTGTGAAACAAACATAATAAAACCTAAAAGAGAATTTTGCATATAATAGATTCTCAGTAAGTATACTTAGGGTTGCCCTTAAGTTTAATTATTTGTGTCTCTGAACCTGAGATTTAATTTTAATGTTTACTTATTTCACCTTTGATTACTGATGAATTTAGCCTAAGTGTAACATATTTCTGTTTTTGAAAATGGAGATCATAATAATATTTTTGATTTCCAATACCTGAAGGGATGATTTTGCTTTATCTCAAGGAATAGTTGTTTATAACACAGGACCCTATTATAAATCTTGCTAAGACTTACTGGGTTTAAATGTTTTCTCTGCCTACTAACACTCTCTCTCTCTCTCTCTCTCACACACACACACACACACACACACACACACACACACACAACTGCATCTACTCATATTATTGCAGTTATCTACTGCTGCAGAACAAACCACTTCAAAACGAAGTGGCTTAAAACAACTTCTCTCTCACCATTCTTTGGGGCTCAACTGGGCAGCTCCTGCTTGGGGTGTCCCGTGCCTTTGCAGTCAGATGGTGGGTGGGGTTTATGTCATTAATGGCTCCACTAGGTTGGATGCTCAAGATGGTTGGACTTCAGATGGCTAGCAATTGATACAGGTGTCATTTCGGGACCACGCAGGGCTCAGCTGGGGCTATTAACTAGAATGTCTCCTTACACACGGCTTCTTCGTGTGCTTTGGGCTTCTTGTAGTATGGTGGCAGGGATCTGAAAGCAAGTGTTCCAGGAGACAGGGTGTGCTAAAAGGCTCAACGGCTCTTTCATTGTATTCTGTTGATCAAAATTGTCAATGAACCCACCCAGAATCAAGGGATCAGGACACAGACGGCACCTCTCGAAATTGTGGCCATTTTTAATCTGCTGTGCACACATTACCGTGGTCTCTGCACATTTTTCTTTAGGCATATCAGGGAACTTATATCTACTGTTAGTTTTCACATAAGAAGAATATTTGCCCTTTCAAGTTTATGAAATATATAGGAAAGTCTCTCGTTTTGAAAATGTCTCTGTTGTCACCATTTTTAAATTTTTGGGTAATGTATTCTACTTAAATAATCACATACAGTAACACATAGTAACTGATGTGATTTAATGCTAGGCAAAGACAAATAGATGTTACATATCTTTATTTTGATTACTTCAAATATACAGAAATGTAATAAAGAAGAAAAATAATTCCTCATAATCCCTCTATCCTGAGAAACCTGTAAACCGCTTGGTGTTGTTTCTGTTTTCTGTGCACATGTGGTTTATTTTTATAAAGTTGACATCAAATTGTATAGATATCTGTGTGCTTTAATGTTATGTCATGAGCCTGTCCTCCAGTCGTTAAATATTCTAAAATGGAATGATTTGTAATATCTGCACAATATTCCAGCCTATAGGTGTATGTGTTTTTGCTGTTTTCCCACGTATTCTGCTGTATCGCTAATATTTTTCTTTCTTTAGTGATTTGAAATGTACTTATTCTATTTTATTCTGATGGTGGTTAAAAGCAAAAGAAGCCCTCATGTCTGACTTTTTTTTAATTAATGGGGTTAGGAAGACAATTGGGTCATTTAATCTCTACTCACCCCAATTCCATCTGTGCGAGATGACTATGTGGCATGCTTTTATGTAATCTTACCACTGTTACTCATGTGTTTATGTAATCTTGAATTTTAGGCAGAGATTTTCCATTCACAGTATCTCTTTAAAGATTTGTCACATTTGCATGGTTTTATAAATATTTCAACAATTATATTTTAGTTCACGTTTAGATCATTTTATTGCTCAATACTATTTATTTAGTATCACAATTCATCTGTAATTTCTTATTTTTCCATCTTTGTTAGTTGATTTACATGTTTAATAGTTTGTTAACCAAAGAAACGTGAGGGTTATGCGTCATTGTTCATACCTAAGAATGAACTCTTTGTTTTGTGAACGAGACAAAATTGACCAACTATAAATTTATGGGCTCATAACAGTTCCCCCCAAAAAGGCAAAAGTGCTTTAAAATCTTCTGCTAGTCTGTGTCTGAAGTGTTTAACTTTGTTCATTTGTAAGAAATCTATCTTGGTTTTGTTTATGTTGTGTTATGTGTACTTATCGAGGTATTTTTTTCCCTTTCTCCTTGATATTACTCTATATATTTGTTTTTGATTGGTATGCTTACCTTCTTTATCTGCTTGCCCCAATATATGTAGATTGGATCTAATTCCCATATCCTCCATGCTGTTTATCATTTCTCTTAGTCTTTCATCCGTCACCTCTGATTTTCCAAGTTTTTTTCATTTGTCTTCTACTCCATTGAGTGAATTTTTTTCATAATTTAGGCTTTGATATAATGTTCCCCTTCTATTTTTTATTTTACTACAATCTCTGCTGATACCATATTTTCCCCTCTTTATTATCAATTGCTTTCATTTTATTTATGCATCATTTTGAATTTTGTTCACAAAATCAATAATCGTCCAAGAATTATAATTTTGTTCCTATAGATGTGAGTTCTGTTTTCCTCAGAATTCAAGCAGTGTCGAAATGCACTTCTTTCAGAAATTAGTGTGATTTGTGTATAATTTCTTCTGATAAGAAGAGTAAAGACTCTTTATAATGAAAACAGGAAATACAGAGACAGTGTGGGGAAAAAAAAAAGGATAGTAAAGAAAGAGAATTCCAGGGACTTCCCTGGCCGTCCAGTGGTTAAGACTCCGCGCTTCCAGTGCAGGGGGTGCGGGTTCGATCCGTGGTCGGGGAACTAAGATCCCACATGGTACGCGGCCAAAAAAATAAAAAATAAAAAAATATTAAAACTTCTTTAAAACAAAAAGAGAATTCCACATTTACTCATTTACTGTACTCTAGAGTTAGTTCTGATAAGAATTGAAGAAATACACCTCCTTATCCAATTTGAAGTTAAAAATAAAGATTATTTTTATTGTACATGGGGAAATATACTTTATTTATTCTTTAACTTTTGGGTTTATTTATTTATTTATTTATTTATGGCTGTGTTGGGTCTTCGTTTCTGTGTGAGGGCTTTCTCTAGTTGCGGCAAGTGGGGGCCACTCTTCATCGCGGTGCGCAGGCCTCTCATTATCGCGGACTCTCTTGTTGCGGAGCACAGGCTCCAGACGCGCAGGCTCAGTAATTGTGGCTCACAGGCCTAGTTGCTCCGCGGCATGTGGGATCTTCCCGGACCAGGGCTCGAACCCGTGTCCCCTGCATTGGCAGGCAGATTCTCAACCACTGCGCCACCAGGGAAGCCCGGGAAATAAACTTTAAAAAGACAAGGTTGTTATGATTCTTATGGTACTATATATTTTTTCCAGAATTGCTGGTATATAAGTCTAGTTTATGATCTCAAGGACAGGGCTGCTTTTAGTTTAAAGTGATAAATAGCTGATGTTATTAAAAATGTTTGCCTGTGCAGATCATCTCATTATTGATACCTCTACATTTACATGATCACAGTGTGGGACTAATTTTCACATATCTTGAGCGACCCTCACTTATTGCCAACCTAAATTATGAGACAAGGAAAAATTGAACTTTTACCTTTTGTAAAACAGAAAATATTTTACTAGTATATCTTTCTCATTCTATTGCCCCCAAAACTGAATGCTGTGGGGAATTTGGTTGAGGTAAACTTTTAATTTTGGAAGAATAGACATTTCTATAATATTTATTACTTTTCCTATAAAGGAGCATTTATTTGTAGATTCTACTTTTGAATGTTGTACAGTTCTGTGTTTTTGGTTTTTGGTTTTGTTTTTGCCTTAAATGACTGATTTTAGCTAAATTTATTCCTGAATATTTGTGTACTACTTACTTGTTTGCTTAATGGCACTTTTATATTCTAGTTTATTTTCTAACTGATTGTTTTGGCTATCAAAAATCTATTACCTTCCTTTTTTAAATTGTGGTAAACATAATATAAAATGTACCATTTTTAAGTGCACGGTTCAGTGGTATTAAATACTTACACATTGTTGTGCAGCCATCACCACCATCCATCCCCATAACACCACGTGTTCTTTTTTTTGTTTGTTTAACATCTTTATTGGAGTATAATTGCTTTACCGTGTTGTGTTAGTTTCTGCTGTATAACAAAGTGCATCAGCTATACATATACATATATCCCCATATCCCCTCCCTCTTGTGTCTCCCTCCCACTCTCCCTATCCCACCCCTCTAGGTGGTCACAAAGCACCGAGCTGATCTCCCTGTGCTATGCGGCTGCTTCCCACTAACTATCTGTTTTGCATTTGGTAGTGTATATATGTCCATGGCACTCTCTCACTTCGAAGGAAGAAAAGAATATATGGTAGACCTAGGTTTTATATCTCTTGTGAACCCCATCAGGAACTAGAATATAGTCCTATGCATATAATATACCCTTAGAAAATACTTAGTAGTAATTTGATAATTATTAGCATCATGATTTAAATTAGTAGATATAGTACAGGAACAAATTTTATTCTGTATGTGACTTGCTTTTCATATGATGGCATACAATTACTTTTGTTTACTTCTCACCAACCATCTTGTACGTTGTAATTTGGAGTTTTAGTCCTCAGCATTGAAATGTTTTTGGTATTTCTTCCTGTTCCAGGACAAAAATCAGAAAAATAAAAGGTATTTGTTTAATAAATTGCTGTACTTAAAAAAAAAAAATCTATTACCTTTACAAACATTTAAAAAAATTAATCTAAAACATTTTTAGGTTTACAGAAAACTGCAGCGGTAGTGCAGAGTCCTCATACACTCTACATCCAGTTTCACTGATTACTAACATCTTATATGAATACATTAAATATAATAAATTACAATAATTAATTGCATTAATTTTAATAGTAATAAGAATTTTGTCACTTGTATTTTGGAATATTTTTAGAAGTAACATCTTGTTAGCTCTTTCAGTGTATTCCAAAATTTGGGGTCATTCAGATTTTATACTACTAATTGAGTCAATGTTGGTGACATTTATTTTCTAGCCATTCATAGTATGAATAAGTTTTGGCCCTTGTATTATTAATTTATAGGATAATTAATATATTCTGGATAAACAGTTGTATCTATTATATCTCTTCTTCCTCTCTCTATGTGTCTTATACAATTTTCTTCAGTGAAGATTTCAGTTCTAGTGTGTTTTGGATTTTTCTGCAATTTTTTAAACCAGGTCCCTTTTGTTTCTTTGCCTCCATCTTCCCAGTTACTTTTTCCATCTGCCTGAGAAGAGACTGTGTCTTCTTAAATCTTAGAGAGAACACACTGTGTTCTAGTTTTGTCATCTTTTTCTTTAAAAAATAATTCCCCTGAGTTTTCAAGTTAGGATTTTTTATTCACTTTTCTATAGCCTTGGGTTTGGGACACGTGGGATTGGAGTGATGTACTCTCTATGTTAAGGATTAGAATGTTTTCAGGAAAGAAACTGATGGGTGATATAACACCCATTTTCTTTGATCAGTGGAGTGTTTGTATCTCAGACTAATGGCCAAGATGGTGAGGCAATTGGGGATACCAGCCTGGTTTACTATGTGGAGCATGTGTAGTCTGAGAATGTCCTATTAATAAGACAGTCTTTGCTCTGTCTTATTAATAACTAACAGTTATCCCAACTGTTAGTATGACTGGAGCTACCCATGCTCCTGTGCAATATCATCCTTGCATTTGCATGCTAGCGTCCATCTCCTTTCACCTAATTAAGATACCCTTCAGCCATTCTCTCTCTCCTTCTTGTACTGTTCGTGTCTCTTTCTTCTAAAAGATTTCCTTCAGAAAAAAAAAAAAATTCCTCTCATCTTTAAAACAAACACCTTTAGACCTCAAATCATTCTTAACTTAGTCCCTAACACTCTGCTTTCCATGACTGTTAAATATCTTCATTAGAGTTGTCTCTATTAGCTTACTTCAGTTTTTTTTTGAAATTCTATTTATTTTTTCTACAGCAGGTTCTTATTAGTTATCCATTTTATACATATTAGTGTATATATGTCAATCCCAATCTCCCAATTCATCCCACCACCACCACCTCCCCCCTGCTTTCCCCCCCTTGGTGTCCATACCTTTGTTCCCTACGTCTGTGTCTCTATTTCTGCCTTGCAAACCGGTTCATCTGTACCATTTTTCTAGATTCCACATATATGCATTAATATATGATATTGTTTTTCTCTTTCTGACTTACTTCACTCTGTATGACAGTCTCTAGGTCCATCCACATCTCTACAAATGACCCAAATTCGTTCCTTTTTATGGCTGTGTAATATTCCATTGTATATATGTACCACATCTTCTTTATCCGTTCATCTGTCGATGGGTATTTAGGTTGCTTCCATGACCTGGCTACTGTAAATAGTGCTGCAGTGAACATTGGGGTGCATGTGACTTTTTGAATTATGTTTTTCTCTGGGTATATGCCCAGTAGAGGGATTGCTGGGTCATATGGTAATTCTATTTTCAGTTTTTTAAGGAACCTCCATACTGTTCTCCATAGTGGATATATCAATTTACATTCCCACCAACAGTGCAAGAGGGTTCCCTTTTCTCCACACCCTCTCCAGCATTTGTTGTTTGTAGATTTTCTGATGATGCCCATTCTAACTGGTGTGAGGTGATACCTCATTGTAGTTTTGATTTGCATTTCTCTAATAATTAGTGATGTTGAGCAGCTTTTCATGTGCTTCTTCTGTATGTCTTCTTTGAAGAAATGTCTATTTAGGTCTTCTGACCATTTTTTGATTGGGTTGTTTGTTTTTTTAATATTGAGCTGCATAAGCTGTTTACATATTTTGGAGATTAATCCTTTGTCTTTTGATTCATTTGCAAATATTTTCTCCCATTCTGAGGGTTGTCTTTTCGTCTTGTTTATAGTTTCCTTTGCTGTGCAAAAGCTTTTAACTTTCATTAGGTCCCATTTGTTTATTTTTGTTTTTATTGCCATTACTCTAGGAGGTGGGTCAAAAAAGATCTTGCTGTGATTTATGTCAGGGAGTGTTCTTCTTATGTTTTCCTCTATGAGTTTTATAGTGTCTGGTCTTATGTTTAGGTCTTTAATCCATTTTGAGTTTATTTTTGTGTATGGTGTTAGGGAGTGTTCTAATTTCACTCTTTTACATGTAGCTGTCCAGTTTTCCCAGCACCACTTATTGAAGAGACTGTCTTATCTCCATTGTATATCCTTGCCTCCTTTGTCATAGATTAGTTGACCATAGGTGCATGGGTTTAACTCTAGGCTTTCTATCCTGTTCCATTGATCTGTCTTTCTGTTTTTGTGCCAGTACCATATTGTCTTGATTACTGTAGCTTTGTAGTATAGTCTGAAGTCGGGGAGCCTGATTCCTCCAGCTCCTTTTTTTCCCCTCAAGATTGCTTTGGCTATTTGGGGTCTTTGTGGCTCCATACAAATTTTAAGATTTTTGTTCTAGTTCTGTAAAGAATGCCATTGGTAATTTGATAGGGATTGCACTGAATCTGTAGAGTGCTTTGGGTACTTTAGTCATTTTCACAATATTGATTCTTCCAATCCAAGAACATGGTATACCTCTTCATCTGGTTGTGTCATCTTTGATTTCTTTCATCAGTGTCTTATAGTTTTCTGAGTAGAGGTCTTTTACCTCCTTAGATAGGTTTATTCCTAGGTATTTTATTCTTTTTGTTGCAGTGGTGAATGGGATTGTTTCCTTAATTTCTCTTTCTGATCTTTCATTGTTAGTGTATAGGAATCCAAGAGACTTCTGTGCATCAATTTTGTATCCTGCAACTTTACCAAATTCATTGATTAGCTCTAGCAGTTTTCTGGTAGCATCTTTAGGATTATCTATATATAGTAGCATGTCATCTGCAAACAGGGACAGTTTTATGTCTTCTTTTCCAATTTGTATTCCTTTTATTTCTTTTTCTTCTCTGATTGCCATGGCTAGGACTTCCAAAACTATGTTGAATAATAGTGGCAAGAGTGGGCAACCTTGTCTTGTTCCTGATCTTAGAGGAAATGCTTTCAGGTTTTCACCATTGAGAATGATGTTTGCTGTGGGTTTGTCGTATATGGCCTTTATTATGTTGAGGTAGGTTCCCTCTATGCCCACTTTCTGGAGAATTTTTATCATAAATGGTGTTGAATTTTGTCAAAAGATTTTTCTGCATCTATTGAGATGATCATATGGTTTTTATTCTTCAGTTTGTTAGTATAGTGTATCACATTGATTGATTTGCGTATATTGAAGAATCCTTGCATCCCTGGGATAAATCCCACTTGATCATGGTGTATGATCCTTTTAATGTGTTGTTGGATTCTGTTTGCTAGTATTTTGTTGAGGATTTTTGCATCTATATTCATCAGTGATACTGGTCTGTAATTTTCTTTTTTTGTAGTATCTTTGTCTGGTTTTGGTATCAGGGTGATGGTAGCCTCATAGAATGAGTTTGGGAGTCTTCCTTCCTCTGCAGTTTTTTGGAAGAGTTAGAGAAGGATGGGTGTTAGCTCTTCTCTAAATGTTTATAGAATTCACCTGTGAAGCCATCTGGTCCTGGACTTTTGTTTGTTGGAAGATTTTTAATCACAGTTTCAATTTCATTACTTGTGATTGGTCTGTTCATATTATCTATTTCTTCCTGGTTCAGTCTTGGAAGGTTATACCTTTCTAAGAATTTGTCTATTTCTTGCAGGTTGTCCATTTTATTGGAATAGAGTTGCTTGTAATAGCCTTTTATGAGCTTTGTATTTTTGCGGTGTCTGTTGTAACTTCTCCTTTTTCATTTCAAATTTTATTGATTTGAGTCCTCTCCCTCTTTTTCTTGATGAGTCTGGCTAATGGGTTATCAGTTTTGTTCATCTTCTCAAAGAACCAGCTTTTAGTTTTATTGATCTTTGCTATTATTTTCTTTGTTTCTATTTCATTTATTTCTGCTCTGATCTTTATGATTTCTTTCCTTCTACTAACTTTGGGTTTTGTTTGTTCTTCTTTCTCTAGTTCCTTTAGGGGCAAGGTTAGATTGTTTGTTTGAGTCTTGAGGTAGGCTTGTATTGCTATAAACTTCCCTCTTAGAACTGCTTTTCTGCATCCCATAGATTTTGGATCATCGTGTTTTGTTGTCATTTTTCTCTAGGTTTTTTGATTTCCTCTTTGATTTCTTCAGTGATCTTTTGGTTAGTAACGTATTGTTTAGCCTTCATGTGTTTGTGTTTTTTGCGGTTTTTTCCCTGTAATTTATTTCTAATCTCATAGCGTTGTGGTCGGAAAAGATGCTTGATATGATTTCAGTTTTCTTAAGTTTACAAAGGCTTGATTTGTGACCCAAGATGTGATCTCTCCTGGAGAATGTTCCATGTGCCCTTGAGAAGAAAGTGTAATCTGCTGGTTTTGGATGGAATGTCCTATAAATATCAATTAAATCTGTCTGGTCTATTGTGTCATTTAAAGCTTGTGTTTCCTTCTTAATTTTCTTTCTGGATGATCTGTCCATTGGTGTAAGTGAGGTGTTAAAGTCCCCCACTATTATTGTGTTACTGTCGATTTCCTCTTTTATAGCTTTTTGCATTTGCCTTATGCATTGAGGTGCTCCTATGTTGGGTGCAGATATATTTATAATTGTTGTATCTTCTTCTTGGACTGATCCCTTGATCATTATGTAGTGTCCTTCCTTGTCTCTTATACCATTCTTTATTTTAAAGTCTATTTTATCTGTTATGAGTATTGCTACTCCAGCTTTCTTTTGATTTCCATTTGCATGGAATATCTTTTTCCATCCCCTCACTTTCAGTCTGTATGTGTCCCTAGGTCTGAAGTGGGTCTCTTGTAGACAGCATATATATTTAGTTGTTTTTCTGGGGTTTTATCTTGTTCCTTCTTCTGGTACATAGTCCTCTGCCTTTTCATTTGGTCTATCTTTCTGTGAATGTCGTTTTCATTCCACAGGCTGCAGGATTGTAGTTCTTGCTTCTGCTGTCTGGCCTCTAGCTTCCTTCATTTTCTTTCCTCTTTTTTTCTCCTTGAATACCCTGTAGATGTGATTTGGATGCATCATTTCACAAACGCTGCTCTTGTCAATGTCACCAGTGACTAGAATATTGCTTAATGACCCCATGACCAATTTTGAATCCTCATCTTAATTAACTTAGCAGCATTTGATAACAGTTGTTTACCCCCTCCTTGGAAACTTTTTTTGAATATGTGTCCAGATTAACAGCATTCTGGAATTTTCCATCCTCCCAGCCATTCCTCTTCAGCCTTGTTTGCTGAGCCTCTAGATACTGAATGGCTCAGGCTGAATCCTTAGACTTCTCTCCGCCATCTACACTCACTCATAGTTTCTCATCCAGCCTCGTACCTTTAAGTACATATGTATTTTTGCTCTTCCACATAGAAGTCTTTTTTTTTTTTGGCTGTGCCGTGGGACTGGTGGGATCTTAGTTTCCCGACCTGGGGTTGAACCCGGACCCTCAGCAGTGAGAGCTCAGAGTCCTAACCACTGGACCGCCAGGGAATTCCCCCCACATTTATATCTTTAGCACATTCCTCTCATCCGAATGCATAAACACCGGATTTCTTTATCCAGTTGCCTACTTAACTTTTCCACTTGAGTGACAAATAAGCATCTCAAATTTACAATAGCCAGAGTCAAGTTGCCAGTCTTCCCCACTGCTCCAAACCTGATTCTCTTGCAGTCTTTCACGTACCAGGAATTGGTAAGTTTCATCCTTCTGGTTGCTCAGGCCAAAAATTCTTTGATTCATCCCTGACTCCTTTCTTTTTCTGACACTTTAAATTCAGTCCATCAGCAAAATCTGTCAGCTCTCCCAGAGAGTGTGAATGCAAAATGTTCACCACCTCTGCTCATCCAAGCCACTATACTCTTCCCTTAATTACTGTAATGAGTTCCAGACTGATTTTCCTATTTCTATCCTTGCTCTTTACATGGAACCTACACTGTTTGTGGTCCTTCTCTCATCTCATCTCCTAACGGGATACCTTGTTCACTTCTCTCCAGCTCTCCCTGCTGGTCCTAGAATATTGAAGCACATTTCTACCTCAGGGGCACTGCCCTGTGTTTCCTCTGGCTGGGACCCTTTTCTTCCTGCCATATTATCTAATGTTGAAGTCTGTTTATGCCCACATAACCTTCAGCACCCCCCCCACCCTTTTCCGTCTTTATTTTTATCCAGAGCCTTTATCACCACGTGACATTTTATCTATTTTCTGTCTGTCTCCTTCTCTTTCCTAAGGCTCATGAGGGCAGGGATATTTGTGCGTGTTTTTTGCTACTCTGTCTATAGTGGCTGGCACAGTGAGAAAACAATAAATACCCTTTAAACCAGTGAATAATGAATGGTGAGTGACTCTTTTGGAGGTTATCAATTTCATAAGCAGCATAGTTATTAACTTATAGAAATATATGTATCTGATACAAATATGAAGCCCACAAGAGGGTGTGCAGTGCAAAGTGAGTATCCTATGCCTACTGTCATCCTCCATTGTTTTATTCTTAAAAAAAGGTCTATGTGTATACAAACGTGTCTCTCTTCCACCTAAGGAATAGTGTGTAAACTATCCTACACATTGCTATTTACACTTAACATATATTTTTGGAGATCATTCTTCATTATCATATATATTGTGCATTTACATATGCATATATTATACATTAGTATATATAATATATACTAACCTAGAATGATCTCCAAAATCTCTCTATAAAGCATAAATAGCCATGTGTAGGTTTGTGTGTAGACTATTTTAAAATGTGTATGTATGTATATACATATATATATTACATATACATAGTAATATATATATTACTTTTCAGACTTTTTCCTGGCTGATGGTTGAGTTTCAACTCAACATTTAGGCTGATTCTTTTTCCTTTGCAGTGCCCACTGTTGATGTCTTTCAGATTTCCACAAAAGAGAGATTTGGACTGGGACATCAGCTGAAAAAGTAAGTTTTCCAATGAATAAAAAACAAATTTCTATTAAAGAGAACTGAGTTCTCATTTTGCTCACCACTCCCCGCCCCATTTTTATTCAACAAAGCTTTTTGAAGTAAATGCCTCAGGAGCGGAAGTCATCCTGATGCTAAGAGCTGCATCAATAATTTAGTTGGCAGAGCTCACTTTAGAACTGAGCCAGATTCCTTCCATCTGCCCCCCTGGATTCACTCTCCTCCCTCTAACATCCTGCCTTCCACCTGAGGAGGTGGGCATATAAAAATTAGAAAATAAACCCTTAATGTTTAGAATTCCACATCTTTGAAACTAAATTCAATTTGCAACATATATTTAGCACATGATATTATGCAGTGTTTTCTTTTTAAGGGCTCAATATAGATTCATCAGTTGTAGCAAATGCACGACTCTGTCAGGAGATGTTGGTAATAGGGAAGCTATGGGCAGGGGGCATATGCGAAATCTCAGTACCTTCCTCTCAATTTTGCTGTGCACCTAAAACTGCTCTAAAAAAATAAAGTCATTAAATTAAAAATAATTTTTAAAATGAGGGAGAAAATTGGGTGAGGGAAAAAAATCACGGGAAATTTTCTCGGTTTCCTGTACTGGATTAGGTATCCTTTTCCAGTGCAATTGGCTTTGTTTTTCAATTGGATTTTGTTTTTCAAGCCAGTATCTTACAGGTCTTGGAACTAAGCATGGAGCCTGCCTTCTATGTTAAGCCATTCAAGTTGGCCACCACCTCATCTTAGCACATCTTTTTTTTTTTCCCCCTATGATTTTTTTCCCCCTATGATTTTTTTCCCCCTATGATTTTTTTCATAACATAGGTGTTACAGCTCTGCTGCTTACTATCCAGGCTAACTTGGAGAGATTTCATTTCCTTACCTTATTTGTGAAATGTGTGGAAGGAGAAAAAAAATCTGTATATAAAGTTCCTCTTTCACACCCTGCTGTATTGTAAATAGTAGATATTGGTACCATCTTCCCGGTCCAAAAGCAATCTGTGTTAGAAACAACTGAGAAGAGCAGGAAAGCAGGACCTACTGAATTGACTTGGGAAAGAAAATCAAAATGTTTAATTTATTGCGTACAATGTTTAATTGTAAAATTTTGCCTCTGCTTAAATATCAGCCTTAAGGGACTCTCCTCCATTGTCACTGGAGGGTTGGGATCCAGAGAAGCTGTCACAGCCTGAGACCCTTCTCAGAAAACAAGGCTGTGTCTTAAATCCACAGTTGACATTCTAGAATTCTTTATCACAAAACAGTGATGCCATGGTCTTGACTTAGAAAATATTGAGATCAGAAGTTACCAAATTCCTGCCTTAGGATAGGAACTAAAACTTCTTAGAGGCTCACCATCTTTTAAAAAACCAGCACATTTTAAAGTGAATGGCGGCTGTGCTGAACGTAAAACTTGCTGACCTCCTAATTCTCCATAGAGTCAATTTTGCATGGCTTATTTTTGTTTACGATTTTGTAGTTTCATTTTGTTTTCCTTTTCATGAAGAAAACTACATAAGCAAATCAAGGAGAAGGAAAAGAACTTTACTTGTATCTTAATAAATCATAATTACTAACAAAACATTTTTTAAAACCTATGTTGCTGGCACCAACAAAATAATTCAGACTTTTCTTTTGCCACCTCAGCTAAAGGTGTTGATCCTAAAGGCCGTCCTTATAAATCTCTTTATATCCTTATTCTTTTATCAACTTCTTAATCGTTTGTATTTTTAATTATGTCACAGTAATTAATTAATTATTAATTGTAACACAGTAAAATCATAGAAATTTTCTATAGGATGCTTTCCTACGCAAGAAGACATCTTGTATGGTTCAAAATTAAACTCCGCCTAATTACCATGCATTTATTTTCCTTTGATAAATGCACTCTCTAAATAATCCATACAGAAATCTGATATTAAATTACCTTGGAACTGTGATAACAAACTTACCTTTGGTTTGACAGAATCATGCAGACATTTGTTACACAGCAGTGGAAACAGAGCAAAGAAAAATCCAGTTGCCTGCACAATAAGAAGCTGTCAGAGAAGAAAGTGAAGTCTCCCCTGCATCTATTTTCTACCTTGCGCAGGTGGGTAACCAGACGTCTTCCCATCGTCTTACTAAACGCTGCACCTGTGATATTCCATGGTTATTTAATTCAAAGCATTCTTGCTACAGTGTTGGCATCTGTTTATTTTCTTTATGACTTTAAAGAACAGACCGAGCTACATCCATTCCATCAAAAAACACAGATACTCATTTCTGTGTTTTGAGTTTGTGTTTCCTTTACATGGGATAAATTTACTAAAATTAGATTTTTTGGTTTCTAATCACATAGAGTTTTCCCTACCAAAATTAGTCCTTTATAGGGCTCTGGGATAGGTAGGAGGGGAAAAAACAAACAAACAAACTGGACAAACCTATTTTGCTTTCCAGGAAACATAGAATTCAGTCCCTGTGATCTTTCCATACATATTTGGTTTCAATTTTGGCTGGATAAGCTGGCTTAAAAAGACATGGTATTTGCAGCAGAGTTGAGTTGATTGAGCCCGACAAGTGTTTCTGCATGGTCTGTTGCGCTCACGATTTGCCCTGTTAATTGTTGCATTTTGAAGGTCGCCAAGTTATCCCCCCCCTGGTTGTGGAAAAAGCAAATCCAAACTGAAATCGGAGCAAGACGGGATCTCCAAGACGCATAAGCTGCTGCGGAGGACTTGTTCCAGCACAGTCAAGACGGAGGACGTGTGCGCCCCGAAGCCACACAGGACCTTCGGTCGCTCGCTGTCCAGCGACCCCCGGGCTGAGCAGGCGGTGACGACCATTAAGTCGCACAAACTCTTGAACCGTCCCTGCCCTGCAGCTGTCAAGCAGGAGGACTGCCTCGCTCTCAAGTCGCACAAACTCTTGACTCGCTCTTGTTCTGGAGACCCGCGCTGTGAGCACAACGCCAGCCTGAAGCCTCACAAACTGTTAAGCAGGTCTTATTCCAGTAACCTCAGAATGGAAGAATTATATGGACTCAAGAATCACAAGTTGCTCAGCAAGTCTTACTCCAGCGCCCCCAAGTCATCCAAAACGGAGCTTTTCAAGGAACCCAACGCAGAGGGCCGGAGGCTCTCTCTTACCTCAGGGCTCATTGGTATCTTAACACCATCATCATCTTCATCTTCCCAGCCTGCTGTGCGTACACATTTTCATCTTGAGTTCTTAAATGTCAGCTAAGGGGCAGTAGAGGGTTTCATTAGTTTGTTTGTTTTGTAAGATCTGGTAAAGGAAAGAAGCACAATTTTGTTTTTGTTTTTTAAAATTTACAATTTTTTCTTTTGGATGTTATTTTGCATACCAGACATTTGCAACTGGTACTGGAATGTTCGTTTTGATTCTGAAGAAATAAATGTGGCCGTCAATTTGAGGTCTAGTGCAGAGTCCTGTCACGGGAATGAATGCTACTAAAAGTGGAAGGAAGTCCATTGGATTCACAAAGCCTGTCCTTTTAAGCAAGCATAGCATTTTTAATGTTTTATTAAGTAGGTTTATCTAATCTCTAGTTTTCTCACAAGAGTAGTGGAGCTCAGAGTTTGTCTAATAATTTTTTTTTAGAATAAAAATTGTTGATGTTTTATTTTATTTATTTATTTATTTCTAATAATTAAGAGTGGTGTCCTTCCTGTTGTATATAAGAGGACAACTTTGCCCGTGAACTTGTGGAGAGAAGTGACAGTTACAGCTGTATCCCAGAGCCTCACTTAAAGCTGCTCTCAGTGTCTACTTTATGAAACTGAAGTCACTTTGTCCTGAAGCTGTTTTGCGTGGGGAGATGGGCCTGGGAGGTGACTGTATTAAAGCTTAAGTACTTTGGGTGGTATTTATTGGGAGTCAGTCTTACACAAAGTTTACCTCTAGAGTAATCAGCATTATAGCCAGTTTCAGATAAAGAAACAGACCTATCTTATGTATATTAATTACATAAAATAATTGACCAAAAGTTTTGTTTGCTTTTAGTAAATTTGTGTGTGTGTGTGTTAGGGAGGAACGTATTTAACTCTTTAACTATTAATACAGATATACCAAGCAATAGATGAAACTGAAAAAAAATAAGAGGATACATTTTCAGAAAGTTGTGGTGTTCTTATATAGATTTATTTCTAAAATTACATTGTAAATTATACCATGAAATTTTATTTGTGTTAAGAAAATGTATATGAGTATGTTGGTAATTTTAGGTGGATATCCCCAAAGCCCATTTCTTCTCAAAACTAAGTATTAAAGACATATAGAAAAGTAATTATGTCAGAGTTACATAGTAGAAAGTTACCCATGGTTAGTTTCACCTAAGAAAGGTAATTTCGGATATTCTGTAAAAGAAAATGTCTTAATGTCCTCCTGTATGGTTAAGCCTAATACAGTAGTTTAGTATTGTACCCCTTACAGCAGCAGCTGTCTAGTACGTCCTTGGAGAAATAATTCTATCTGATTGTAAAATGAGATTGAAATCATCTAAATGAGGAAGTGGGAGCAATCAGTGATGAGTAATAGAGGCAACGAGTTTTTGTGATCGTTTAAAGATGCCACTCATTTTTATTAGAAGATCAGAAATTAAGAATGCTGCTCATTTAGTTTAAACAAAGATTGCAATAGTAATGGAGGAAAGGGCATTATAAGAAATTCTAAAATCTCGATGTCATAATCAGTGATTTAATTTACATTACAGGTGATCTTAGATCACATCTGTATTCACTGTTGCAAAAGTAAAAGGCTATAATTTACATATTTTCCTAATGAAAAAATTATTTTCTTCTACTTTGCTTTTTATAGCCAAATGGTGCCAAATGTATTCCAATACGAGACCGTGGCTTCCTAGTGCAGGTATGAGCCAAGCCTCCATCCGTTGTAGAAACAGTTTAGCCTTTAATGGGTTTTCAAATCCTGCATGAACTTGACTTAATTCTTTCTCTTTATTGTCTTATTCAGACAATTGAGTTTGCTGAACAGCGGATCCCTGTGTTGAATGAATACTGTGTGGTTTGTGACGAGCCACATGTGTTTCAAAATGGCCCCATGCTTAGGGTAAGTTCTCATTGGTGGCATGTCAGTTTAGAATATAAATGAAGAGGGTTAAGATATAAAAATAAATAAGTAAATAACTGCATTTACAGTAAATACTCTCTATTGAGCCAATTACGAAATACACAAAGTCATATAATTTTGACAAATGAGTCACTATTTCTGAAGGAGTCTGTGAAAGATCAAGCTGTTTCATATTAGCAAAATGTTTCTTATTTCTCACCTGTGCTTATTTATCACTTCAGTGTCTATTCATCTATCTCTATATCCATCCATATCAATATGTATATATATATATGTAAACTTGTAAACACTATTTTTTCAAAACAGCACAATTTAAAGATAGTTAATACAGAGAGTAGAAGTTAGTCCTTGTTCCAGTTAGAAGAGGTATATAGTAGAATCTGGAGAATTAGAGTAAAGATTTCAAAAAAATGCCAGCTCACTGACACATTTGTGACATTATTAAGGGAGTACGGAAATAAGAATCAAAGTATAAGTGGTATTTTTGGGGAGAATTATCCAATTCAAAAGTTTTTTTTGCCATTTTTTTATTGAGATAAAATTTGTATAAATATACAATTCACTATTTGAATGTGTACAATTCAGTGGTTTTTATTACATTCACAGTGTTGTGCAACTGTTACTCCTAATTCTAGAACATTTCTATTACCCCAAAAAAGAAACCCTATGCATGTTAGTAATCACTCCCAATTTTCCCCTCACCTCATCTCCTGGCAACCACTAATATATTTTCTGTCTCTATGAATTCGCCTGTTTTAGACATTTCATATAAAGGGACATTAACTATAAGTTATACATTATGTGGCCATTTGTTTCTGGCTTCTTTCACTTAGTAAAATGTTTTCGAGGTTCATCTGTGTAACATGTCTCAGAACTTTATTCCTTTTTATGGTGGAATAAGACTACATTATATGGATATGTGACTTTTGTTCATCCATTCTTCAGTTAATGGAATCGCTGGGACATATGTTAACGCTACTTAACTGTTTCAGGAACTACCGAACTATTTTTGACAGTGGCTGTACCACTGTATATTCCTACCAGCAGTGTATGATGGTTCCAGTTTGTCCACATCTTCACCAGCGCTTGTTATTTGCCTCTTTTTTTCCCCAGTTATAGCCATCCTAGCATTCATGAAGTGGTATCTCATTGTGATTTTGATTTGCCCTTCCCTAATGACTATTGATTTGAGCATCTCTTCATGTGCTTATTGGCTATTTGTATATCTTCTTTGGAGAAATGTCTGTGTAAATCCTTTGCCCATTTTTTATTTGGGTTATTTGTCTTTAGTGAGTTGTAAGAGTTCTTTATATATTCTGAATACTAGATCATTGTTAGAGATATGATTTGCAAATATTTTCTCCTATTTTCTTTTTCTTGATAGTGTCCTGTGACACACAAATTTTTAATTCTAATGGAATTCAAATTTCAGTTGAACCATTGCCTAACCCAAGGTCACAAAGATTTGCACCTATGTTTCCTTCTAAGAGTTTATAGTTTATATCTTACATTTAAGACATTGATCCTTTTTGAGTTAATTTTTGCTTATGGTGTGAGGTTGTTGTCCAAATTCATTCTCTTGCATGTAGATATCTAGTTGTCTAAGCACCATTTGTTGAAAAGACTCTTCTTCCCCAGTTAAATGATCTTGTCTCTCTCTTGTTGAAAATGATTTGACCATAGATGTTTTGATTTACTGGTCAACTCTTAATTTGACTCCACTGATTCGTATGTCAGTCCTTATACCTGTACTATACTGTCTTGATTAACTGTAGCTTTGTAGTGAGTTTGAAATCAAGAAGTGTGAGTCCTCCAACTTTTTTTTTTATAATATTGCTTTCACTGTTTGGATCCCTTGCATTTCCATATGAATTCTAGGGTCAGCTTATCTGCCAAAAAGGCAGGTGGAATTTTGATAGGGTTTGCTTTGGGTCTGTAGGTCAGTTTGGGAAGTATTGCCATCTTAATATTAATCCTTCCAATCCACGAATGCAGAGTATCCTTCCATTTATCTAGATCTTTTAAAATTTCTTTTTACACTGTTTTTTAGTTTCAGTGTTCAAGTCTTGCACATCCTTGGATAAATTTATCTTTAAGTAGTTTATTCTTTTTGATGCTGTTGCCACTTCTAATCAACATTGTACCGGAGGTTCTAGCCAGGCAATTAAGAAGAGAAGAATAATAGAATGTATCCGTATTGGACAGGAAAAACTGAAGCAATCTGTTTGCAGATGACTTGAGCACTGTGTGCCAGGCACCCTGTGTAGACATTTTGCATACTGCTTCCTTGTTTGATTTTCACAAAACTCTGTGGTTTAGGTATTTTTGTGCCCATGGTGCAAATAAGGGGGTTAAGATTCAAAGAAGTTAGGTAATTTATTTAGCATCACCCAGCTGTATGAGTGGAAGCTGAACTTTGAACCTGATTTTGTCTGACTTCAAAACTGCATCACAAACATTTATTGAAGGCTTTATGAGTATAACGCACCATACTAGAATCTGTTGCACTTTTTAAGAGAGATTTGTCCTGTCCTTAGAAATATATGTTTGAAAAGATGAATTGCAAAGCCTAGAAACAGGTAATTTTATTAGAACTTTTTTGTATTTCAAGACTTATACTTTAAAAAACGTATGTAATATCCATTTATGGCCATAACCACTGTCAGGCTTTATGATATATTTGTTTCATTTTATTTGTTTATGGGAAACAGATAAAAGAGATTTTTCTTGCCACCCATATGCTGTTTTTTGACAGTCAGTTATTCCTCTCAAAGAGATATATTATTATTCTGAAACCCAACTTAACTAAATCAGAATTTACTAAATATTTGTGCAAGATTGTTATTTTTTAGTCAATACAGGGAAAGGTATAGTTATGATGAGAGGAGAGAGGATCCTTTAACCATGTCAATTTATCCCATTAAGGAGGCCTATTGTTACTTTGTCATTGTGCATCTGTGGATCTTGATTTATTTCTTGATCCATGGCAATGACATTTTCCTTGCCGTAGATAATAGTAATGTTATTAATGGCATAAGCTTTTTGAGTGCTTTTTATGTAATCATGTTTTTGAAGTGCCTTATATGGATTATCTTATTTAATCCTCATAATAACCCTATTAGACAGGTATTAATACTGTCCCTGCTCTATAGATGAGGAAAACAGTAATTTTTTTTATGTCACACTGCTAGTAGGTAATAGGGACAGGATTCAAACCCTGGCAGAATGGCACCAAGGCCACGGTTCTTAATCATGATGCTACTCTTGACTCATGTGCTTGAATTGACTACTTTTATGTCCTGGAAATTTACCACACATGTTGTTGGGAGTTTGCTCTTTACGGTTTAATTACTGGCAGTTCATTCCTATAATAGGTGATAGAAATATCATAGTTGATGTTAGTATTCTCTTTACCTTGCTTCAAGTTCTGTTTTACTTTATCTTTCTGCACCAGTGAAGTTTGCTGTCTCTTTCTAGAAATGGAAATGCTTTTGTAAACAAGAGAAAAAACGTTTTCTAAATAAATATATCTAGTTATCAGGTGGTTTTATGTTGCTTCAGTTCAGACTGATATCTAAGGAAATCAGAAAACTTACTTTGGTTTCTTAAATAGTAAGATAAGTGACCTATGAAATCAGATCAGGAAATGAAAATAGAGAAACATCTCATATTCAAAGGAAGAAAAGTAAACAAAACTACCTCCTGGTTCTGTTAAACAGATATTTCACCTAAATCAGGTATATATTCATTTTTTCTCTCTCTCTCTTATATTTACATCACAATATGTTTTACTATAATTTCAATAATGTACATAGTATATAATTTCAATAAGGTATAACAATTATTACAGATATAATATTCAGCCCACATAACACATTAAAAACTGCAATAAATCCTCGAGCTATAAAGAGGATAAGTCATAGCCCCATAGGATGATTAAATAGGTTAGATAAAACTCTATTTCTATAGATTTCTCTGCCTAATGTTTATTACGTTTGTTAGATCTTTCTCTGTCAAAATTCAAATTGTTTCTTATGTTTTGTCTCTTTTCTTCAAGCCTGATTGTTTTTTAAATGACATAAGTCCCCTTTTACCCCTATTTCCCAAAAGTCCTAAAATTTTACTCACTGCTTTCCTGTTCTGCCACTTTACTCAGAGGTCTAGGTAAGCATGTCACACTTTCGCAACATGAAGAACTAAACTACTTATTTAGAAATACCACAATGCTCTGATTTTGTCTTTGTTTATAAAGGTTATAAATATCACTCTCAGGTGTGAGTCCTGACACGTAATACTGTGGATCTGCATAAAACTCACATTATCAGGAGGGTTGTTCAGAGTCCCAGAATTTCAGTTCGGCAGTACAGTCTGCATTGTGATCAGAAAACCAAACCACTGGTTCTCTGTTTTGGAATCAGCTAGAGTGTTAATGCACTAGACTGTTTTGGAGATGCTTTAAAATGTTGATTTTGGTCTTCAAGTGTGTTCGCAAAACAAGAAAACAAGGATTTACTGCCAAAATCACCACTGCTTTCATCAGCCTATAAATTCCTAGTGCCCTTGTCTTTTTGTTAGAGTCACCTTAAACACCCAATTCTTGGATCAATGCAGGTGTTTGTCTTCTTCTTTGAACCCTGTACATGAGCTGCTGAATCCTGTTGGATAAAACCACTCATGTGGTTGTGTGGCTTAGTATCCCTACAAAGTTGGAACTTTGTCAGTGATACTGGAGGCTCATTCTCTGTGTCCCTGGTTAACAGACTTTCCTGTTTCTCGCATCAATATGTGATGTGGGAATTATGATTTCATTTTCTTCTCCTGCTGTGTGAAAATGTCCCACATTACTTGCTCTGGATTATCAGGCCTGAGATTCTACTGTCACCTCTTGAGAATAATGCTCTTTCCTACTAAAGCAAGGTCAGAGAAACCTTGCTGTGGACCATAGACAAATGTTTGTAACTAAGGTTCTTATTTTCAGAGTGAAAATTAACAATACCCAGCTATAATTTGGTCATAGTATAAGGCACTCCCATGACCATTTTTTGGGAAACTGAGTGTGTGGGTCAACCTGGATATGTCCCATTTTACCTTGAGGAAAACAGGTAGGTCTTCTTGTATTTAGGTCTGATGTTAAAAAATGGATGAAAAAGCATAGCCTATTTTCTCCCTGCTCCCCCTCAATGCATTTCATAGAAGTTAACATTTCAAGTTCTGAAATACAGGCTAAACTAAATAATTATGCCAAAAAACTTTCAGTTCAAAAATATAATTATTTTTACATCCAAATTGAGCAGAAATTGGTTTTAATGTTCAAACAACTTTAGTTTTATAGGACAATAGGGATCACCATGTATATTGGGGCCTAACCAGGCCTGATCCTATCTTATTGTGGATCTGTCTTGACCTCTGTGGGATTCCTGTCTTTCTTAATGGACAGTAAGTCTTTCCCTACCCCAAATGTGTCTCTCTTCCAAACCATGAAAAGCACCCAAAGTACTGACTATAAAACTGGAAACACAGAGAATTAAAGTCATGTAGGTTTTGTGTTTCCACTAGATACTCTTAATTATTCTCATATGTTTTCAACACTTGTTTTTAAATTATGAAGTTGTATTTACATTGTTCATTTCTCTTTTAGCAAGAAATAGTGTAGCAACAAATTAAGAGTTTTGATAAACCACGGGTATGAAAAAAAAAGACCACTTCATGATATGCCTCTATGAAAATTCTTATTAAACACTAATTTTTGTATATACATTGGGTTGAAACAAGTAGAAGAGACAGCTTATCCAGGTTACCTAATACTGTTAATATTTAAACAGCTCTCTATACCTCAAGGAGATTTTATAAAACATATCTCACTTGGTTCTCTTTCTCACTTAGTCCTTTTATCAACCTGGTGAACTAGATCTGATTTTATCCCTGTTTTATAGCTAGGAGAACTGAACTGTGCACATATGCTCCAACTGGAACAGTATCCACTTTTATCTGTTTTATATATTGGGCTTACATGAAATATTTTGTTTGAAAAAAAAGACCATGGCAAAAAAAGGTTTGAAAACCACTCACCTACACTGTGCTATATATAAATACATAGCTAGATTCTCTTGAGTTATGTCATTTCTATTTTCAGTAGGAAGTAATTTAAATTCATTGAAAACACAAAGTTTCTAAAGTGCAGTTAGGTTCTAAAATATTCTTTAGGGCTTAAAGTCATTTTTTGGAAACATGTTTTTACTGCTCACATTTAAATTGCTTTGATTCAAATAAAATTAAAAATGTATTCATCTTAGCTTAAAAATTTCTAAAATGAATCTTAACTTAGGGACATATAAAGTTCCCCATGTTTTTAAGTGGTGCATAATGAATATTATATTGCAGATATATTATGTATGTTACGTGTCATGGCAGGAGGGACTTGCCATGGTTTTGCAGTTTACGTTATAGGGACTAATTGTTTGAAGGCAATATAATAGTATAACATTAAGAATAGATAATATTTTATAAATTGAAACTAATAGATTTATTGTAAACTCGAATTAGTAAATAATGTACATTTTGGGTGATATTTAGGCATACATACTTTGTATTAAAGTATGTTTAATAAAATACACAATTTCACTTATCCAGCGATAGCTATTCAATGACTACATTTTATTTTGAATTGATGCTGGAGTTTTCTGTGCAAATGATATAGTTATAGCAGAATTTGTTGGGAGCACGGTATTGGCTGGCAGTTGGCTCAAGGCGGGAGAATGCTAATTACAGTATAACTGCATATGTTATTAAGGAAAAATGAATCAGTTTCTTTCCTTGAATAGGATGTCCTTTCTGTGAGACATCTAATCTTGATTACTTACAATTTGAGAACCTTCTTTTAGTACGCCATCTTGTGTTGACATTTTGAACTCCTTTCAAATAAAATGTGGATAAACGTGGGAGAGGATCTGGGAGAGGATCAGTGCTCTACAAAAACTAGTTGACAAATTGTTATCTCAAAATTAAACTCATTGATATCTTGAATACTCTATAGAATGTTCTAATAAAAAATGATTGATAGATATAACATTGTTACTTTAAAAATTCACTGGCATTTACTTAGTATGGTGTTAGTATAGTACATAAATTATTCACAATATTACTACCTCCATAGTTGCTATTTTAAAAAGAAAGGAAGAAACATAGGCAGAACACTCTATGACATGAATCACAGCAAGATCCTTTTTGACGCACCTCCTAGAGAAATGGAAATAAAAATGAAAGTAAACAAATGGGACCTAATGCCTAGGGCAGGACAGGAATAAAGACGCAGTCATAGAGAATGGCCCTGAGGACACGGGGAGGGGGAAGAGTAAGCTGGGATGAAGTGAGAGAGTGGCATGGACATATATATACTACCAAATGTAAAATAGATAGCTAGTGGGAAGCAACTGCATAGCACAGGGAGATCAGCTCTGTGCTTTGTGACCACCTAGAGGGGTGGGATAGGGAGGGTGGGAGGGAGATGCAAGAGGGAGGAGATATGGGGATATATGTATATGTATAGCTGATTCACTTTGTTATAAGGCAGAAACTAACACACCATTGTAAAGCAGTTATACTCCAATAAATATATTAAAAAAAAGAACCGTTATAAGAGGAAATTCCAAATGCTAATGAACATGTCTAAAAAGGTTATTCCACGAATAATCAAAGAAATTCATAATAAAGCACTTTCCTTACCAAAAAATAAAAGGAAGATAAAATTATTTTTATAAGAATGTAATGCGTAGTTCTACTTCAAATTTTTCAGTATGATAGCAAACTTTCTTTTCTCCCCCCCAAAAGCAAGTTTTCTATCATACCTGATTTCCTTCTTCAAACAGTTGCAGTAACAGGATATTCCTAGAAATCAGCCTTACAAATTTGAGTATGGGAAGAAAGGCCACTTTTCAGTGAAAAAAAAATGCGGAAAAGAAAAGGAGTGTCTATAAAGTAATTAATCCATAGCTTTACATTAGGAACGTAGGTTTATTATTTAAAATAATGGGTCAGCTGGTAAGTCCATGTAATTTGGAGATTTAGAGGTTTGAGTATAAACAGATGTGGGAGGGGCATGAAATAGTAATTCAGGAGAAAACATTGAACTGTTGTTGCGCATTTGTTACCCAAGATAAAGACCACGAGGTCTGGGTGAAATTGGTAAAAAATCATTTGAGACAAAGTCAGGGTGGCACATGAATACCTAGGATTGGCTACAAAGTGTGGTGATAGAATATTCAAATTTCAAAAAATTATCTTCCAAAAAAATTATCTTCCAATCTAGTTTAGCAGAGTATTTTATTTCATTTTCATTTATATTGCTTAAGGCAACAATTTGGTACCAAAATGGTGGTTTCTGCTTATATTCCCTGAATATGTGTGTGAACACACATACATACATACATATATTTTAGGATGATCACAAAGTAAGTATAATTAATTATCCAGGGTTCAAATAAAAAAATAAAAACCAGTCATTACTCGTATATACTAAATGAGCCTTATCCTGATATTCAGCTTTGAGATTGATGGATTTTAGTCATAAAAAAGTGTATGGTTATTTGGCAGTAGTATTCTCAAAAACAAAGTACCTTCTGTGTCTCTGTTTACTCCCTCAGTGAACTTTGGGTGTCTGGTAGAGTACACATATTAATTCCTATGGCCCTTTATGATTTCCAAGGTTTATGTTCCCCAGGTTCTTGTTTGTGTATAGTTTCACTATCCTCAGACACCAATACAGTGTTTGACACTATAGTAAATATGCGATAAAACGGTTCATGTTATTATTTCAGACCATACCATGCTCCCCTAAAGTAAACAAAAGAAACAACCCAGTGTCAGCGGGGGAAGTTGAGGAAGAAACATACATGCACATACACATGAAAAAATAGATTAAGAATAGGTTAAATGCTAAAGTAGAAGAAAAAGTGGTAGAAATTGAACAGTCTGCTTTAAGTATATCCAAATATATGCAGCAGTATATATCGCTTGAGGCTGGATGAAGAACTTTTTCCAATGAGTTTCCTACCATAGGTAGTTTTTCCTGATGTTTCTGAAATAGAATCAAACTGTCCTTTTAAGGCTGACAAAGGAAATATATCAATTTGTTTGTTTCGAAAATTCTCTTTGGGGAATGTCAATCAGAAATCTTTGTGTGATTGGTCATGCTTTTCGTCTGCAAAGCTACCATGTGGGCCTATTCTGATCATAAAGGATGCTCAGAATGGGGCCATCCTTCCCCACTAGTTAAGCAGTAGATGAAACTGTCCTCTGAGATGCGTGAACATAGGAGCACTGGCACTAACAAATGCGTCTGTCTGCTGTGCCGGGCACCACAGGCTGCATCGTGTTAGGCCTCATCAGCTACCTAATGCAATGTAACTTGGGAGATAAGATAAATCAGACAGATGACACTGTATCAGATTTGAAAGATGAGAGCTCTTCCAAAGCAATTGCAGAGTGTATATTTCAGTGCTGTTGACTCTAGGAGGTTATTGAAGTCAAAAGTCTTTGCAACAAAACCAATCTTTCAAGAGCTGGGTAGCAAGTAAGCAGAGTCGTGCTATTTCTTCCAGAGAAAATTACCTAGGAAGAAATGGAATTCTCCTTTTTATATCTGTTTTACACAGCTTTGTGGTTTAATTAGTATATCACCAGCTTAGGTATCTGTTTTTTTTTTAGTGCACCTCATGTGTAAATGTGTATTAAGCAGGCGAGATGGATTTTCCAATTAAAGGATATTTTCATCTATTGCTAAATCATTCCAAGTGCCTAAAACTAACTAAAATGAATTTTTAAATCATATTTGTGACTCTGTATCAGTAAATGATTATTTACTAATTGTTACCTAAATTTAGAAATTTAATTCTTTGAAGTGATATTTCTTTCCTTTTCCCCCGTCCAGTTTTATTGAGATATAAGTGACATACAGCACTGTATAACTTTAAGGTGTACAGCACAATGATTTGTCTTACATGCATCATGAAATGATTACTACAATAAGTTAGTGAATATGCATCATCTCATTTTTTTTTTTTAAACATCTTTTTTTTTTTGGTTGTGTTGGGTCTTCGTTTCTGTGCGAGGGCTTTCTCTAGTTGCAGCAAGCGGGGGCCACTCTTCATCGCGGTGCGTGGGCCTCTCACCATGGCGGCCTCTCCTGTTGCGGAGCACAGGCTCCAGACGCGCAGGCTCAGTAATTGTGGCTCATGGGCCCAATTGCTCTGCGGCATGTGGGATCCTCCCAAACCAGGGCTTGAACCCGTGTCCCCTGCATTGGCAGGCAGACTCACAACCGCTGCGCCACCAGCGAAGCCCCATCATCTCATATTAATGGAAAATAAAATAACAAGAGAAAAATATTTTTTCCTTGTGATGAGAACTCTTACTATTTACTCTCTTAATTTTCACATACACCAGTGTTAATTATATTAATTATGTTATACATTATATTCCTAGTAGTTATTTACCTTATAATTGGAAGTTTGTACGTTTTGACCACCTTCCTCCAATTCCCCTTCCCCCCACCCCTCCACCTCTGGTAACGGCAAATCTGATTTCTTTTACTATGAATTTGTTTGTTTTTGAAGTATAATTGACCTACATACAACACTTCGTTAGTTCCTTGTGCACAACATAGTGATTTGAAATTTCTATACATTACAAAATGATCACCATGGTAAGTCTAGTTACCATCTGTCACCACACAAAGATACTGCATTATTATTGACTACCTTCCCCACACTCTACATTTCATCCCTGTGACTCATTTATTTGGTAACTGGAAGTTTGTACCTCCTAATCTCTCTCACCTATTTCTCTCATCCTACCACCTACCTCCCTTCTGGCAACCACCTGTTTGTTCTCTGTATCTATGACTCTGTTTATATTTTGTTATGTTTGTTCATTTGTTTCTTTTTTTAGATGCATGTAAGTGAAATCATACAGCATTTGTCTTTCTCTGTTTGATTTATTTCAGTTAGCATAATGCCCTCGAGGTCCATCCATGTTCTTGCAAATGGCAATATTTTGTTCTTTTTTATGGCTGAGTAATATTCCATTGTATTTATACATATACCACATCGTTATCCATTCATCTGTCAATGGGCACTTAGGTAGCTTCCACATCCAGGCTATTGTAAATAATATTTCTTTCTTTTTAATATTCTAAAACTTTGCATTTTCTATTTATTATAAAGAATGTCATACATTTAATTTAGGAATTGGAGGATGGGGAAAAAATGTTGAATTGATTCCCCTTTCTTTTGTAGCCTACTGTGTGTGAACGAGAGCTGTGTGTATTTGCTTTTCAAACCCTGGGAGTAATGAATGAAGCTGCTGATGAAATAGCAACTGGAGCTCAGGTAGTAACACGTGATACTAACTATTCTATATTTTGATTTGAAAAGTTTATTCTGATCCACTAGCTAACTTTACCCTTCTTTGGGATGAATTTTTGATAGTTTCTTGATAGATTAAGAAAGCAAACCAGCATTTGATATTTCTAGATAGAAACTAAATTTTGCCAGCTTTATCTAATGTGTGTTTTTTGTCCTTTTGCAATTGCCAAGAGGAGAAGTTAAACCGACTTTAATTGTTTGAAAAGTAATACGTTCCTTTCTTATATGGTGAAATTGAGATACTGAAACCCTTGCACTTGCATTATGTAATGTTTATTTGTAAAGTTATAGTGCCATAAAATGGAAGCCAATTTACTTTTAAAACTTAGGTGAAAAGATAATGGACAGAACATGTAATAAAAAGAGAGCATTCAATTTTACAATAGCAATGTTTATGACACAGGAAGAAAAATATAAAAACAAAGAAACAACTTGAAAGTAGAGAAGAATCCCATGTTTCTGGAAAGGAAAAAAATCAGTTGTAAAGATGCCAAAATTTATTACTTCATGCAATGTCATTAAAATTTCAACTAGTTTTTGTTCATTTATGGAACCTGACTGAAATACTAATAAATAGATGAGAAAAAAATTACAGAAAACAAAAAATAATGAGTGTTAATTAAGTGAGGTTAGACCAACCAAATACAAAACCATATTATGTAATCCTATGATATTTTGAAAAAATATAGTACTGGCAAAGAGTAGAAAGTCAGATTATCCCCAAAATAGGTCAAGTTATAAATACATTTAATACATATTAAAGGAGGTATCACATCATGTTGTAAAATAAAAATGGTTTAGTGAAGGTGGGAACAAATGACCTGCAACATGGGGAGGAAAACAGGTTAGCTCTTTATGCTGTGTGCAAAAACAAATTCCAAATGGCTTAAAGAATAGTTTTGTTTAAAAGTATTATACCCACACTAGAGCATGCACAGCCTAGGTAGGGCCTCAGATTCATGCATTTATGCAGATACAAAAAATCATAAAGAAAAATATCAACAGATCTGAGTCCATACATACTTCACATTTTTTACTTGAAAAAATAAGAGCTAACACACTTACGAAAAAGTATGTTTTGCTACAAACTTAATTACATAGAAACGCATGAAAATTGAGACAAAAAACATGAAGATCATCACAAATTAATAGAGGAAATGAATGCACAATTCACAAATATGGACCTATAGTTAGTAAAGAAACATGAGAAAATACTTAGCCTCACTAAAAATCAAAGGAAGCTAAATGTAAAAGAATTGTATAAAATTCACAAAGATGGGTGGGAAGAATGATCATGCAACAGACATCTGGTCATTCTTACGGTAAGTATCAAATGCCTGCTATGTAACAGGCCATACACTAGACTAAGGTACAACAGTTAACACAGACGACCCATGCCTCATGGATTTAGACTCCCTTAACGTCATTATTTCACTGATTAACTAAACTGAGATGCATCCACTTGATGAAATTTTAAGGACCATATTTGTGATGTAATGAGTTATAAATGAAAATAACACAAACAGAACATTGATCATATGCGATGTGAAAAATGATTCCGTGATTAAAATAAATTCCAAAAATGCAGCTTCATATTGCCCCATACCCAATGTGTACAAATTTGCATACTAAAAGCTCTGAGAATGCCTAAAACTGAAGAAAATGACTAGCCTATACTTAGAGGGTTTCTCAAATGTATCTATCCATGGTGAGTCTTTATCTCTTTTTAAAAATGGTAACGTTTTTCTCATCCCTTGAAATTAATATTGCTCAAAGAAAGGTACTTTAATATATGCTATTTATAGCTATGTAAAAATAAACTTTACACAGGTGTGTGTACATACGCACATATGTGTATATTTACATGGATATGTATGTGTGTATATATATGTATAATTTTTCAAGTAGTATAGTTAATATTTATGCATTTTACTGGAAGTAAAGTATCCCTCGTACAATTTGAAAAGGGAAGGAAGTAAAGCCTAGAAATAAGGAATAATTGATTAGAAGGAAAACTAATATATTAACAGTAGGCTAGGTTGAAAGAATAATAGGTGCTTTTTTCCCTCTTATTATAGATACATCTCTAAAAAAAATGGTTCTTAAAGTGAAATTACTTTTGGATTATATAATGATAGTAACAAAGCACAAATACTCGATCAGATCAATTCAGTGATTCAGCTCTAAAGATCAGTATCCAAAAAACTCAGAGAATTTAGTGATTCTACTCCAAAGTCAATGCAGAATATTCTTTTCACCACTTTAAAGGAGATACCCCAATATTCTGGTTATAATCCTAGAGATTACATGGAAATGGATTCCTTTTCTAAATAAGAACTGTATCTCTGTAGCCTTGTTGCATCAGTTGACTCCTGCATTTTTAGTGGTGCTCTGTGGAGCTCTGGAGGTTGCAGGAACATTCTTTAGAGGAATCTGCAGGAGGCTGGGCTGCGATCAGAGTGTCTCAGCAGCCGGGATTCCAGGCCTCCGAGTACTGCTGTAACCAGAACAGCAGCTCCATTTTATTCTTTTATGTTTTGGGGCTCTCAAATACAATTTTCTTTTAAAAAAAGAAAAGATAAAAGGAATTACTCTTGAAATGTTTGAAAGCCATTAGTCTACAATTTTAAATTCACTTCTTTTCCAGAATACATTGTACATCATTTTACTCTGTGGAAAAATTAGCATATGTAAATAGAGTACAAATCCTAACAGTGTAATATAAACCTTTCTTTGTTCAAAGATTCTGAATGCTAACTCCTATAACAGATAAACCATAAAATTAAAGTGACTTAAGATGGTAGGCTTTTATTTCTAACTCACACGACTGTTCGGTTAGAATGTTTGTTGGGCAACTGTGTGATCACTGAGGGAACCGGATTACATCCATCACACGAGTCCGCTGTCTTCAATACTGGCATATAGTAGAGGGGAAGGGAGAAAAAGGGAGAAGGAGCGCCTGTTTTTTCATCAGCTCAGCCTCTTTCCACTTTCTGTCCATTGGTTAAAACTAGTCTTACGGCCTGACTTAAACAAAAGGGGTAGAAATGTCCCCTGCAGTGCAGTTGCTTCCAGGCAGTAGTAGCCCTATACCTTGAAAGCAAGGAGTATGAAACTTCGGTGGACAGCAAGGAATTTTGCCAGGGTAGTTACACTGTTTCTTTTCAGTTAGGTTAAGACATACATTAACAAAAATATTCTGTTAATTAACTTCTTTACCCCTACATCCATTATTTTCATTATAATTTACTGAAGTCCACTAGTGAAATTATTGGCAAAACAATGCATTTGCTTTTTTGGGTAGTTTTGATTGCTTTGAAGCTTTGGGCACAAGATTTTTAATTAAAGTATTTGATTGAAAGGGGAACATTGTTCAGGTTATTTTGTATCCATTTGTGCCTTTCTTGTTGTGGTAAAAAACACATAACGTAAAATTTACTATATTAATCATTTTTAAGTGCACAGTTCAGTAGTGTTGAGTATATTCACATTGTTGTGAAACAGATTTCCATAACTTTTCCATTTGCAGAACTGAAACTCTATACCTGTTGAAAAACTCCCATTTTCTCCCTACCCACCATTCTACTTTCTGTTTCTGTGAATTTGATTAGATTCTTCACAAGTGTAGGCATATAGTATTTGACTTTTTGTGACTGGCTTATTTCACTTAACATAATGTCCTCAATGTCCATTTTGTAACAGGTGACAGACTTTTCCTTCTTTAGGGTGAATAGTATTTCATTATATGTGTGTACCACATTTTGTTTATCCATTCACCCATCAATGGATATTTTGGTTGTTTTCACCTCTTGGCTGTTGTGGATAATGCTGTTGTGAACATGGGTGTGCAAACATCTCTTCAAGATCCTTCTTTCAATTCTTTTGGATATATACCCGGAAGTGGGATTGTCACTTACAGCAGGATCATTTAGAATTTCTATTTTTAGGTTTTTAGAGGAACCTCCATACTGTTGTCCATAGTGGTTACACCAATTTACAATCCCATCAACAATGCACAAGGGTACAAATTTCTCCATGTGCTTCCCAACACTTTTTATTTTCTGTTTTTTTGATAGTAGCCATCCTAATGGTTGTGAGGTGATATCTCATTGTGGTTTTTATTTGCATTTCTCTGATGACTAGTGATGTTGAGTATCTTTTCATATGCTTTTTGGCCATTTGTATGTATGGCTTCTTAAAAAAATGTCTATTCAGTTCTTTTGCCCATTTTAAAATTAAGTTATATGATTTTTTATTGTTGAGTTATAGGAGTTCTTTATGCATTCTGGTTATTAACCTCTTATCAGATAAATTATTTGCAAATATTTTCTCCCATTCCATGTTGTTTTTTCACTCTCTTGATTTTGTCCTTCGATGCATAAAAGTTTGATATAGTCCTATTGCCAATTTTTGTTTTTGTTTGCCCATGGCTTTGGTGTTACATCTAAAAAATCACTGCCAGATCCAATGTCATAAAGCTTCCCCCTGTTTTCTTGTAGGAATTTTACAGTTTAAAGTTTTATGTTTAGATTTTTATTCTATTTTGATTTAATTTTTGTGTGTGGTATAAGATAAGGGTCCAGCTTCATTCTTCTGCATGCGTATATCCAGTTTTCCCACCCTCATTTGTAGAAAAGACTGTCTTTTCCCCATTGAGTGGTCTTGGCACCCTTGTCAAAGATCATTTGATCATACATACATGAAGGGTATATATTTTTACAAAGCTTCAAGTGCATACTATGACATATAATTTTTTAAGGTATTTATAAGATTGTACCAATTCATGGCCCCAAAAGTTTCAAAAAAGGCTCTTTTATGTTACTGATGATTCTTTCTCAGAAATTCTTGCTTGGGTTTTACTATATTAGGAGACCAGATAATGCTGAAAACAATTTGTATCTGGGTTATGGTGCATCTTTCTGGGGTAGGAGTATGAGTATGGGAGAGGAAAACAAAAAGGAGGGTTTTAATTTGTCTTTATTATTATTATCTGTTGCTTGGAATCCAATTTATTGCAAACACACACACACACACACACACACACACACATAAATGGAATAGTGTGGTAGAATCATATTAGCTGTTTCAGTTCTGCTGTTTTCTGAGTAAGTCCTGTGGGTATCTATGTCTGTGTACTTTGGAATGTGTTATTTATAGATCCTATACCCGATGGCTTGAGTGTTGCTAATTATTTTAGGTCACTGGAAATTCTGGATGCTGTGATTGGGTGGATGTGTTTTGTGAGTATACACACAACAGAGTGAGCCCTACAGTCATTAGGTCACAATACCCCCTCGTTAACCATAAGAATCAAAAATTGTCCTACTCTTACTGTGCATTTTTTAAATGCCTGTTTCAAAACTTTCTGGAAATATCTTCCCCTATAAAGATTAAGTCAGCTGCTTCCTTATGAAGTATCTTGTCTTTACGCTATAGGTAGGTCCGTTCTGATGAGCTCTCTCCGTTTAAACAGTATCGGCTTTCTTGATTCAGTTGCTAGAGCATGTTGTTTTTGGGAACTAGGGAGGGGAGCCACGCTCTTAACTGCTATGTTGCCTTACCTCTTAGTGAATTGTGCGAAGGAGTCATAGACGCACGTAGGAATAAAGCCATCTTATTTAACAAATCAGAGGACATTAATAGCCTTTGTCAGAGGAGAGTAGGAAGAAGTAAGATGGTGTTAGGAGATTTACTGTCCTTGGGGCATGTCAGATTCACTTTCTGCAGTTTCCTTCACCCGGAATGGTTTCTCCCAAGATAGTCACGTCTCCATCTCCCACTTCGTTCAGGTCTCTGTTGAAACGTCACCAAGTTTCCTGGCCACGCTAAAATAGTCCCCCCTACTGCCTAAGTCTCTAATGGCAGCTTTATTTTTATAGCATTTAACACTACCAGACACTATATGTCTTTAAGCATATATTTAACTGATTTTTCAGCACATCTTCTCCATTGAAAGGAAAATTTCACGAGACCTTTTCAAGGACCTGTCTTGTTCATTGTCTTTCCACAGAACCTACAACAATGTTAGCACGTAGTATGTGTTAATGACAAAGACATGTTAAAGACAGATATGAAGACGTGAGTAGTTGGAAGCAACACATATTAGTTACTTTAATATATGTTACTTTAAATAACACATATTAAAGTAACTTTAAATATTAGTTACTTTAAATTAATAGCCAGGTTTGGTCAAATTTGATCTAAAGCCACAAATGACAGATTTCAGAGATTGCTAGCCATCCTGAATCTTTCCTAATTAACTACCATGAGAGGGAGAGACAATGGCAAAGCATTTGATAAAACCTGAAGGATAGTAACTATCTTATGTATGTATTTCAAGGTGGTAGATCTACTAGTATCCATGTGTAGGTCTGCATTGGAATCTCCTAGAAAAGTTGTCATTTTCGAGCCATATCCTTCTGTGGTAGATCCTAACGATCCTCAGATGCTGGCCTTCAATCCAAGGGTAAGTAGTTATCCTGGCACATCAATCACAAGTTTCCTTTAACAATAATTGAGATTTTAGTCTCATTAGCTTTCTTCTGTGTTAGCTAAATTACTGTCTCATCATATCCATGACCTGTCACAAACTCTGTATCCATTTAGCAAATATGATTCTTTTTCCACCAATTTGATTTACTTCCACCTTGTCTTTCATGTATCCTGTTACTTCTCCTCTCCTTTTCTCCTTTAAAATCATTTTCCTAACTTTGCCTTCATGAAACTAGACCCATTTAATCCCCTCAAATTCTGATCTTTACACATCCCATCTGCATGGAAGGTAGGTAAATAACTGTAATAAATTGGTTTATAATGGTCAATATGATTATTTTAATTTCATCATATATTTTTTGAGATTCTAACTTATGTAATCTCATTTTAATTTTAAGGATCATGGGTAAAGGGACAAATTTTCCCTTTTCTTTTGTATTTTTATTTCATCCTTTCTTGCCCTCCCCTCTCTCCCTCCCCAGTTATCTGAAGGTTAGTGAAAGTTTATTTCGTATTGTTGATCAACTGACATTTCTTGAGAAAACAATTTTATAAATATTCAGAGAAGTTTGGCGGAATTCTTCTGAAATAACATGATTTTCAAATAACATGAGAGCCAAAATTGCCTTAGTTTCTATTACTATTCATCTTGAAATCATTTTATGGAAACAATGACTATAAAATTCTCTTGGAAAAACTTTCCCTCCTTCATAAGTGGCAACAGTGCACATATTTTCAGTGTGCTTAAAAATGAGTTATCAGTTGAGTGTATGCTGTCATTTACACACTTATTAATCATACTTGTTTGGTAACAATCTTCCAATCAAAAGAAACTAAAAGCAAAATGAAACTGTAAGATTTAAAGTGGATTTTTGTGTTTTAGAAGGATTCTGTGCTTGCTTTATTCATCATGGCTTAATTTTTTAGTGGTGACAACAAGAATCAGGAGCCTAATATCTTTTCTGTATTTATAGCTTTTCCCCTGTAAGCTGAACATCATTTTATGTATTTACACTAAAACTGGCATTATTTTCTTTTTTCTTCCCTCTGGCTCAGTTATAAATCCTATGTCCTTGAGCCATCTTATTAAAGTCTTCCCTTTTGTGTACACAACACAGTCATTGCTTTCAAATTGACCCTGATGGAAAACTCAGGTACAGAAATAATACGTCTCTCCAGTAATGTGCCGACTTGCAAAGGCTTATGGTGAATACTATTTTTTCCCCCATTCAAACAGAAGAAGAACTATGATCGAGTAATGAAAGCATTGGACAGCATAACTTCTATTAGAGAAATGACACAAGTAAGTATATCATCTTGTGGTCTTGTACAGTTCAGTTTTGCTTGAGTGAAATGATATTTTTAAAATATCTGAGAGTACTGGCCATGTGGTGAAGTGTAGACTTTTCTATTATATGAGAGTATAATTAAAATCATAAAAAAATGAAAATTGTTTTGTACTAGGATGTTTTATTAAATTACATCAGTGTTTTGGCATGCTACCACTGTGACTTTGGAGGGTAATTGCATAATCATAATCTGAATGCTCGGCTTAAACTCAGACAAGAATTTGTTGGAATATCTTAAGGCAAAAGTTAAATCTGGTACCATCTTCCTCGACGGCCAATTTTAATTAATGGTAGTAATTTCAAAACATTTTAATATTAAAATCAAAACTAATATTCTTTCAAATGTAAATTACACGTAAATAGTTCAGATGTAACACAGAATCTCAAAAGAACTTTGGAAGACACCAGACTCCTTGAGAGCATGAGTTTATATTTTTGGCCATTAGGGAGGTTTTGGTGGAAGAGTTTGATGAGCAAGGATCAGGGTTTATTATGAAAGCCCAATATATCCCTGGGCTGGAATCCAGCACTTGGAAAAGCACATCTTATTGAATTATTGAGGCCTTTCCACTGCCAGACACTTGGAGAAAGGTTTAAAGCTCATCATTATAAGTAGAAATTAATAATCTAATGACAATACCACACATTATGGGTTGAGTTTGCATATGGTGGTTTCAAGGCTTGCACTGCCCCTAGAGGCCCTTGCAAGTTTATGGTATTACTCTGAGTCATTGCCTTTCTCTGGGGAGGGAGGGAATAGTGATTTCTCCAGTCTCGGGGCCCACATAGCTTCTGTGCCACTCCACCTCCCCCACTACCCCATCTACTCCATTTGCAGATGTGCATCCAAAGTACATGTTTTTTAAAAGATCTATTCTTTTTTAAAATTTGTTTATTTTATTTATTTATTTTTTGGCTGCATTGGGTCTTCATCGCTGTGCGTGGGCTATTCTCTAGTTGTCGCGAGCGGGGGCTACTCTTCGTTGCGGTGTGTGGGCTTCCATCATGGTGGCTTCTCTTGTTGCAGAGCACGGGCTCTAGGCACGCAGGCTTCAGTAGTTGCATCACACGGGCTCAGTAGTTGTGGCTCGTGGGCTCTAGTGTGCAGGCTCAGTAGTTGTGGCGCACGGGCTTAGTTACTCCGCAGCATGTGGGATCTTCCCGGACCAGGGCTCGAACCCATGTTTCCTGCATTGGCAGGCAGATTCTTAACCACTGCACCACCAGGGAAGCGCAAAGTACATTTTTACATTCCCAAATTTGATTCTTGGTTCTTTTGATAGTTATTTATTTATGAGGTCAAATACTCATTCATCCATTCAACAAATGGTATGTGTCAGACAGTGGTAAACAAGAGATCCTTTAATTCACAAGTTATATTATTTGCTTAATAGCCGTCATTCTTTCCACCTGTTTTTCTATGCCCTTTCTACATTATCAGAATTCCTTTTCAAGCAAACATTTATTATTTGTATAAGGAAAAGGAAACAATAAATGCATTTCCACTTAGGGGGAAAAAAGAACCTACTGCAGTACCTTACATACAATTAAACATTTTTGGTCACCAAAGATTTTGGTATAGGATATTTATACTGTACTGTAGATCCAGACCATTCTTGCATCTAAAAATAGCTACAAACTCTGACTCTGGGATCAGCTCTGTGCCAAGAATTGCTTCCTTTATTCTGGGTCATGTGTAAGCTATGTTAATAGGAGGCAATGGAAATGATTGAGTGTCAGCTTGGGAAGTTGGAGGCCCGTGTGGTATAATTTGCTCATCAGTGACGTGGCCTGCAACCTTGGGCAAGTTGCTTAATTGCTTGATGCCTCAGTTTCTTCATTGCCAAGATGGTAAATAGTAATGCCGCCTTCTCCCTCAGCGTACACTTCATAGGGATGCTGTCAGGTTTTATCCTGTCAAATTCTTTAAACCTCTCCAAATAAATATAACATTATACTGGCCTAAATTGTCACAGACAGATTGCCTTTCATTCTAGGAAAAGGTTAATTGTCTGGGTGAATTCCATCAATACTTTTAAAAGAAGGGGTCGTCATCTTATGTAAATTTTGTCCAATTTTCTCATGTAAAGATCTACCCGAAGCCAGTACCCTCAGATATGAGCACGAGTAGTAGCTATTACAAGTTTCGCTTTAATGTTAGTTAAATGTTAAAAATGTCAAAGAGAAACCAGACACTTGATAAAGGTGACAAGACAGATTTATTCAAGTACTGCAGTAGGGGAGAGAAACTTGCAGTGTGAGCTGAGATCACCTCCGAGTAAGGCAAGGTGACTGAGGTTTTTAAAGTGAAAACAGAGAGGGAACAAAAAGGGGCTACAGAGAAGTGAAAATAGGGGGGCTCTGGGGAAATGGAAATTTCAGTGGGGATAAGAGAATTACTGAAAGGTTAACTGTATGGGTTGGTACCTTTTGTGTTTTAGCAACATTGGGTTTTCTTGAGCAAAGACTCAGCAGTGGTCCAGGGACTTAGCCTAGTGCATGGAAGCCAGGCTAAAATTTGATTGAGCCTCTTATCAAAATGTTCCGGCAAGTCCTTTGTCCTGCATGGAAGGTCAGAGTTCATATCATCTTGGGGAGAAGCAACTAGGGTAATGGCTGCCATTATCATGTCACAACCACAGGTCTTCACGTTTAACTGGATTAGGCATACCTGTTCAATCTGATTTTCCTTTTGCAAAAAAAGAAAAAAAGGAATTTTTAAGAAAAATCAAAACGTATAATGACTTTTTTTTCAGGCACCGTATCTGGAAATCAAGAAGCAGATGGATAAACAAGACCCCCTTGCTCATCCCTTACTGCAATGGTATAAAATTTAGTTTTCCTCTTAATGAAAACAGCATCATTTCCTACTGCCTGCTTTAAGGAAAAAAAAAAAAAAAAACAACCCTATTTTGCAAGACCTGCAGTGCTACCGTTCTACAAGCCTATGAGGCCTGGTGATTTTACAGTCCAAGAGTCCTTAATGACTCTCACTTTAATTAAAATTTGGACATCACAAGGGGAAGAAAGTGCTGTCATATGCACTACAGGGATATACAGTGCAGTCGACAGCAGTTTGTTATCTATCATTTTTAAAAATTTAATTGGTTAGATTACATGGTGAAGCCATTTTGGCTCATTTAATTTTCTAGTTAACTGTGTGATAAAACTGTTTCAAACGCTTACTGAAAACCTCTCTATAATGTGTGTTTTGTATAATTTACTCCCTTAACAAAGATAGTGTAAATTTGATAAACTCTGTGTTTGATGACTGCAGATGAGGCACTGTTTCCGAGAAAGTCTGGTAAGGGACACAACGTTAGTCCAGCCTAACCCTAGAAAAGAAGGGTTAGGCTATAGTTGAGGGGTGGGTGGAGAGCTCCCCTTGCTCTACAACACTTACTTCAAATAATTTGCCCTCTGGTTTCTCATCTGCAAAAAGAAAACAGTAGTATCTACTCACCTACTCACCGTACCTATGGGGGTTTTAGGTGCGTCTCTTTGAAATCACTGACAACTCGAAGACTGGAATTTACCATGATTATCAGACAGTAATACAAATGTAAAGATTATAAGAGATTGGTCTGAATGAGTACTTATTCCATGCTACAACCAGGAAGTTTTTAAAAAAATATGTAAAAATGGGCAAAGGAGGAAGAATCTGGCCACCTCATGACTCTAATTACTTAACTTTCACTTAGGCAGAACCTTACAAAACACATTTAATTTAGTCTAGTAAAACCATGACAAAAGTTAGGTTTTAGAAGTCTTTCTTCTTTGTATCTTTTATAATCTATTTTTAAAATTCTGACGAATTGAGTAAAATAACACATAGTTTTTATTTTAACTTTTAAAATTCTCATATTAAGTCGTATTCAAAATGAAGGTAAAAATTTCAAATATCTAATCTCTTTCTTTTTTTCCCTGAAGTTAGCCTGATTGTTCACTTTTAATTATTTGTGATCATTTCCTTCAGCTTGTTAGTCACTCTTCCTTCAAGGAGAAGAAAATTTACCAACATGTTTTACAATTTTTTTAGTTATTATTTTCTATACTGAAAAGCATAAAACACTTAGTCCTTTCAGATACCTGAGGTTTTGATTTTTTTTCAACTTCATTGTCTACATATGGTGAACAACAGTTTGTATATAAACCATTGTATGTATCAGCACAAAGATCCTCAAATATTTAAAGAAAGGAAAAATATCTTCATAAAAACTCATTCTTAGTTAAACAGTGTAGGGAGAAGCAGAGGAAGCAGGTGTATAAATCAGCTTCTAAATTTTGTATTTAGATTACCATTATTTGAAAGCATATTCATAAATGTTCACTTTGCTGATATCTGAGGTTGTGGTTATTAAAAATTATATCTCTTAAGTTTTCAAGAGCTACTTCTGTGTTTTCTCAGATTAAAGTATCTTTTTTATTATATAGCTCTTTAAGTTGTTTCAGGAAGCAAAGCAAAATGATGTAATTAAATAAAATTATTACTCAATTTAGTTTATGTCACAGCAAAAATAAGTTTTAATCACTTGCCAACGGAGGGGAAAAACACTTTAAATATATGTGGCATATATTTGTGACTGATGGCTTATTTTAATTAATTTCAGGGTTATTTCAAGTAATAGGTCACATATTGTGAAACTGCCAGTTAACAGGGTAAGTTGTTTTTTCACATATACATACAGAAATGTGAGGAATACTTACTAGTTGGGAGAACTGACCCCTGTGATCTTTAGGCAGCCTCTCCAGGAAATTGAAGTTAACTCAGGCCAAGCCTAATTCTTCAGTTAGAAATGACCATATGTGCCCCAGCTCTAAGTTTCTCCAAGGTATCAAATTCAATTTCAGGCTGCTGCCCTGAACTTTTAAGTAAACGAGTCAATGTGAAATCATTTAGTTATTCCACATGTGATAGAGAGAACATTATCTAGAGATTGACCAGGAAAAGGTAGTGTGCTTTTTTATCATTGTCAGTTTAATACTGGCACAGCTTTACTTTTCTATATTGGAGAAGATATTGCCTCCAGATATCTTACTTATCGGCCTAATATGCTTACAAAATAAAGAAAAAGCTAATGGACTCTGATTTCAGTTCTGATCATCACCTGGGAGCAGTATCTAAAATCTCAGCTCTCCCATCTATGAATCTCTAAACTATGAGATTCCTATATATTGGATTCCTGTATAAGTACATATATTCTTAGGTGAAAGGGCAGCAATTAGAAAATTTTGTTAAGCGACTGATTCAAAAGATTTTGTTTCAATTTTTTCCATGAGCAAAGTGGGAAACTGTAATTTGAATGTAGGCAATTTCTAATTTTACAAATATATGTAAATAAAGCATGATGATGATAATTTTTGCAATTTTAAAATCTTGAACTAACTTTTCTGCTTAGCAAATTCAGATATTTCCCCAGTTGAATAGCTGGTGGATACTTAGGGAATTCAATAATAAAAGTCTCAAAAAGAAATGTAATTAGGAAGGCAGATCTGCTTGAATGTGGTTACATAGCATATTCCAAAGCTAAATATAAACGACTTCGGATTGTCTATCTCCTATTCCTTTTCCATTAGCCTAAAGAATTATCCTTCATATCAGCAATTCCATGTGATTTATCATTTATGCAGGGTTTTTGTTAAATGAATGACCCTGTTAATATAAATTATTATGGTTTGAAACTAGATAATTCTTAAACCAGTAAAGTTTGAAATTGTCATCAGCCTGATTGTATGTTAAATTTGACATGTTTTCCTGCATCCTTATTTTAAATGGCAGCAACTGAAGTTCATGCACACTCCCCATCAGTTCCTTCTTCTCAGCAGTCCACCAGCCAAAGAATCCAATTTTAGAGCTGCTAAAAAACTCTTCGGAAGCACCTTTGCATTTCAGTGAGTATGGCTTAGTGTTTAGGGGGCTGTGTCCCCCACTTAGTCTTCCAGAAATGTGTGGGGAGGAAGGCATCCTCTTTTAGTAGTTGGCTGTTAGCACTGGACAGTTCACTACACGATACTTGACTAGGAAACCCAGAACTCTGAAAAAGCACCAAGACTTGTTATATTGAGACCCCGTAAAAAGGTCATTGATTTTTGATTTTGCTTTTTCCTTCCCCTCCCCTGTGTTTTAGTGGCTCGCACATTGAAAACTGGCACTCCATCCTGAGAAATGGTCTGGTTGTTGCTTCTAATACACGACTGCAGGTAAATTTTCTGCATGCTTTAACGAGACTCGTTATTCTTCAGTATTGGAGTTCAGTAAGCAGTCCTGGTGTTGTTTTCACTTGCAAAAGGGGATGCATGTGTGCTTTAAAAAATTACGTGGACTTTTCTAATAGGCATACGTAATTTTCACAAAATAAGTCAAGCAGAATTGATCTATACACAACATAGGGATGAAAAGAAAAAGAAAACTGAGTTCCCCTATGAGAAAATAGTGAAACCACTTTAAACTTAATAGAAAAAACTGATCACAAAAGAGGTAAAACCTTACACAAATTCTCTCTGCTACTCCAACTCAAGTTTTTTGAGCACTACCTCAGTGTGAATACTTTAACAGAAGAAAAGGTAGGGCTAAGAATAAGCATAATGGAGATTGGACACCCAAGAGCCATCGGCTTCCTGCTTTTCAGCCCGCAGGACAGCTCATGGGCAGGATATTGTGGGTGTGGTCCTCATCTTTGTTTACGCCCTTCATCTCCAGCATCCCACCTCACTCTCATTCAGCTGATTTTCATCTGATGATGTAAGGAGGTCGGGAGATGAAATCCTCAACCCAGTCACCTGTGCGAGATCTCATATTCTGATGACAATTGGGACGACACAACTAAATATAAATGTTCATAAATACACATTTAATATAAATATAAATGGCCATAAATACACATTTATTGAATTAATATTTGGTGCATACTAAATACGGTATGAGGGCCCTAGAACACGGAGATAATAAGAGAGACTTTTAGTTGTTCTGAGTAGTAGACTAGTCGAAGAGTTTCAGTTAATGAAACTCTCCGTAACTAGAAAAATTTAGAGGAAGTAAGGAATGGGATGACAGTGCCGTGTAGTGAAAATCTGAATAAGATATTTTGTTGATATACTAGCAGATGAGTCCTGATCAACCTTCTGTCACATGTGTTTCAGCCACGTTTGTTTTCAGTATTTTAGAGTCATTAACATAAAAGCCTACTCCAGGGCTTCCCTGGTGGCACAGTGGTTAAGAATCCGCCTGCCAATGCAGGAGACAGGTTCCATCACTGGTCCAGGAGAGATCCCACATGCTGCAGAGCAACCAAGCCTGTGTGCCATAACTACTGAGCCTGTGCTCTAGAGCCCGTGAGCCACAACTACTGAGCCCACGCGCCTAGAGCCCGTGCTCCGCAACAAGAGAAGCCACCGCAATGAGAAGCCCACGCACCGCAATGAGGAGTAGCCCCTGCTCGCCACAACTAGAGAAAGCCGCGCACAGCAACGAAGACCCAGTGCAGCCAAAAATAAATTAATTAATTAAAAAAAAAAAAGCCTACTCCAGTACTTGATACTAAGTGACTCTTTGTCATCAGCAGGGTGGAAAATCTTTACTAAGGATTTTTTCTGGCTGTCATTTTCCATATATCAATGCACTCTGAATTTTAAGAACAAGGATATTAGTACTCTTTTCAAATTAGACCTTGAAATCAGAGCTTTATCATTTTATTAAGAGCTAATGTTCCAGCATAAGACCAATGGTCTTCTTTTGTGAAATATTAACATTTGAAACCATAAACTGACCGTTTCCTTTCCCACCTCCTCTCATTCTAGCTCCACGGTGCAATGTATGGAAGTGGAATCTATCTTAGTCCAATGTCAAGCATATCATTTGGTTACTCAGGTAAGCTTGTATTTCATTTCAACCTCAAATATATTAGGTTTTTGTTGTTGTATATTCTAGGCACAATTTTTTATCGAGTAAATGAAGCTTATTTGATGTATTTGTATTAAATTCATTTGATAAATGTCAGAAGTAAAAACAAAGCTCACGTGTCAAGATGAATTTATAATACTTCCCCTAGCATATAAGATGGAGCATATGTTTTGTCAGTTTCAAAATTAATTTTAATTTTGTTTCAATAGTTTCTACATTTATTCCGTCTACAGTAAACATTGAAAATATAGCATGTACAAAATATTATGTAGAGCACTGAAAAAAGTTTATGTACATATTATATTAAAGAAGTTTTAAGCAGTATGGAAAATTTAGGATTAGAAAAACATCCTCAGAACCATCCTACTTATTGACAACTTCTTGTTAATATTTTGGTGAGGTTATTTGAGAAAAATATATTGGAATAAACTGAAACCATGTGCTGAGGAGGAGCCTCATAAATTCAAAATATGGAAAGAACGATTACCAAATTGTTAGCATTTGTAATCCTGAGGTATTAAAATTCAGGGTGATTTTTTCTTTGCACTTTAAAAATTTTTGGAATATTTCACAATGATCCGTGTGATTTTTTTCTTAGAACAGAAACTTATTCTGTTTAAATATAAAATAATTATGCCCATTGTAAAGAAATTGAAACTACACAGAATTGTATAAAATAACAAATGAAAAATTTTCCTCCTTTCCTAACAACCTCAGGGTTTGGTGAGTTCCCCTTTAGACTTAAAGGCTTTTATATTCGTATACCTGCATATATAGTTGGTTTTGCTTATGTGCTTGTGTTGTGTGGGGTTACATGATTCCATTAAACAACTTCAGGAGATGTTGCTCACATGGTGCCTGGATGGTAAGTCTTAAGATCCATATATTATAGAAAAGGAGACTTAGAGAGATCTAATAACTAGGAGAACATTGAGCAGGCTTACCTGTCTGATTCTTTTGCCCAAGTTCACGCTCTTTCAGCCACAACAAGTGGTTTCTCAGTGTTCCATCCCGACCTTTTCCAGAGCACATGTCCTAAGAGGACCAGGTGGGCCCTGTATGCCTCTTCTGACCCAGCCTCAAAACTCACGTGGCATCACTTCCCATGTACAATATTGGTCAAAGCAGTCACAAGCCCCTCCATATCCAGGGGCTGGGGAATTAGACTCCATCTCCTGATGAAAGAGTGGCACAGTCGCATTGTAGAAAAACATACTGTTGAGAAATATTGTTGCAGTGATGTTTGAAAATACAATATGCCAAAATAAAGCTAGGAAAATAAATATCAGAAGAATAAGATAGTATAGGAAATAAAATAATGTAGTTCAATGGGAAAGATGATCAGAATCAGCTTAAATCAGACTCTAAATCTTATTAAAACAGAACACAGTAGAAAAGTAATATCAAACCAGTTTTAATAAATAAATACAATCTCAGCATAGATAAGGACAACACAACACATCATCAAGTCCTGTGATTTTCTGCTTCTTATACGGGTGTACTGACTCCTTAGATGGGTTCATGGAAAGGTTTGTGAGGGATTCAGATGAATGTAAAATTTGTCTGTGTGAATGTTTGTCTGGAAAGAGGGTCGATAGCTTTCATCCAATTCTTTCAGTGTCCTTGATCTGAAAGAAAAAATGTAAGAACCTCTACAGTACGTTGAACTGGCTTCATACTTGGTTTGGAGGGCTTCAGGTCTAGGAGTTAGAGAGCAGAACAGTCTTTCTGCACGTAATAGCCTTCGCCTGTTCCTCAGCTTGAATGCACCCACTTCTGCCCCTTTGCGGGAATGTCTGCCTTGGAAAATGCCTGCATCTGCACCATTTGCAGTTTGGTCCATAGGCTTTGCCCATTTTCATTAAGCCTTTTATTGAAACAGCAACAAACAAACAGGCTTCTCAACTTTAGGATAGTAGATGAGCATTTTTAAACACACTATAGCTACAAATCTACCTATTCTAAAACAGACAGGAATTTTAGTTCTGTTTTGTCTGAAATATTTCACATTAAAAAGCCATGGCATTAACAGGGTAAGGTAAGACTTGTGAGTATCATAGACAAAAGGACTTAAATAGTTTTCCTTTATTAGGAGGAATAGTAAATTCTACAGGAATTGAGCATGAAGTTAAGTTGCAGTATAAATATATTTTTCTGAAATTGTTCATATTTTCCACCCCTTATCTTCTTCTAGTCACCAGATGGTAAGAATGAAATTTAGGTCCTAAGCGCCTTTTAAAATCAAGTTTTAAGAATTTTCTGATGATATCAATTTTATGCAAGGGAAGGTCCTAGCCTTCTTTTCTTTCTTTTTTTTTTTTTTAATTTTTTTTTAAGAGATACCTCTTTTTTTAAAATTAATTAATTAATTAATTAATTTTTTTATTTTTGGCTGTGTTGGGTCTTCGTTTCTGTGCAAGGGCTTTCTCTAGTTGTGGCGAGCGGGGGCCACTCTTCACTGTGGTGCGCGGGCCTCTCACTATCGCGGCCTCTCTTGTCGCGGAGCACAGGCTCCAGACACGCAGGCTCAGTAGTTGTGGCTCATGGGCCCATTTGCTCCGCGTCATGTGGGATCTTCCCAGACCAGGGCTCGAACCCGTGTCCCCTGCATTGGCAGGCAGATTCTCAACCACTGCGCCACCAGGAAGCCCATCTAGCCTTCTTTTCAATGCAAAGAAAAACAAACTGTATTTTCTACTTTGTAACTTGACCAGGACTTCCAGAAGCCGCCAGCTTTCCACCCTGCTTGCTCAGGGCACAGCCGCTGCTCCTTCAGGAGCCCTTTGTGATGGTCTGTGGCCTGATGCTGTCAAACCTTTGCCTAGAGTGGAACTTTGCAGTGTAGATGGATTGTATTTTGAGCTGCATCATACAGCTTTGTCCCTAAATTATTATTTTGCTGATGTTTTTAGGGATGAACAAGAAGCAGAAGGTGTCAGCCAAGGATGAGGCAGCTTCAAGCAGTAAAAACAGCAACGCATCACAGGTGTTGTAGCGAATCGGGTGACTGCCTCTGATGAGTGAACTCTAGCTCCCTTAGCTGGCAGGACTTCGATAAATACTCAGGTTTTTTAAGTCTGCAGAATTATTTTAAGTGGCCATTACTCCTACAGGAATGAAACTCACCCTAAAATGCCTTTATTCAATAAATATTCAATAAGTATGTATTGAGCTTCTACGAGAGTGCTGGACATCTCCTAGATATTGGGCTACAGTGATCATCAGCGATAGACAAATCCTCTTGGTGCCTGCATTCTACTGAGTGGATATAAATAAATTAAATATATATTTAGATAGAAAGAATGCTAGATGGCGGTAAATCTTACAGAGAAATATCAGGGGAAAGGGATGTTGAATGCTATGAGATGCCAGATGGAACTCGAATGAATTTTAAATGGGGTGATCAGGAAAGGATGCTCTGAGAGGGTTCTATTTGAGTAAAGACCTATAGGTGGTGGGTGCACGAGCCATATGGCTCTCTGGGAGAAAGAACATTCCAGGCATAGAGAAGGGCAAGCACAAATCCCTTGTTGTTTCAGAGAAAACAAGCATTCTGGACAAATTAAAATCCATCTGATGAATAATGTGACTTTATATTTTAAAAAAAAGAGTATAGCTAGTCTAGTGTCTGAAAACAAAAACAAAACCCCAGATTTTCTACATGAAATGTTTCTGAAACCTCTGTGGCTTAATGATGCTATGAAAATGGGTTGGTTTTGGGTAGTTAGATGATCTAGAATAATTGATTTTAATGTTTGAAACGATTATGCAACTTTAATTTTGTTTCCCTCTAAATAGAGATGCTAGACTTCTGGTAAAAATAAATTTGAGTTCTAATTCTATGTTGTGAGGCTACTGAACTTTAATTTAGTATTTTTTAATTTGCTTATTTTTGAGAGTGATTTAATTATGATTATGTACAGAAATTAAGTGATATAACAAATATAGATTGACATTAAGAGAGAATTCAAGGATATTGCTGCTGGTCGAGATAGGCCTTTTTTTAAACCTCTGGAGCTATCTTAGTGACTATTACTTTTTAATGATGATTCTTTTTTTTCACTTGAGTGACTGTCCCATTTTTACTCTAATTTTTAAATTCTTTTGGACTTTAGTCACAGAAAAAAGGACAGCAATCCCAGTTCCTGCAAAGCCGTAACTTAAAATGCATAGCCTTATGTGAAGGTAAGTTGAAAGTTTTACAATTCTCATAGCGTTTTTCTCTCTCTTATCTGTATTTAAGAATTTAAGTATGTTTACAAAATGCTCACAATGGACTAGTGAAAGCTTTATTCCTTATGACCATCTCTAAGGGCACAAATGGAAAATACTTACAACAGAGACCATAAAGGTTAAAACCAAAAAAGCAGAATTGGCAAGAATTCAAATAGTGCTATATTTTATTCTTGGCAGATATTTCAGAATGGTAATTATCTCTTTCTGATCAAGTATTGCTTATCTCTTTTGTTAATATACCCCTTCCTCTTTATGTTGGTTTCTGAATGTATAATACCGTAAAAAATCTGAAAGATGAACCAAGTGCTGAGTAGATAACCCAGTAGGTCTTTCTCGTTCCTACACTGAAATTATTCTTCGATTCTGAACTTAGGACAGAAAATTGATAGGCGATTTGCAAGATCATATACTTTCCTTTGTTCTTGCTTTAAAATCTGACTTTGGCTAAAAGTTCATTTTTTTCTTCTTGTGTTGGGAGTTTCAGTAGCCACTGTTTACTGTCTTTCAAGTTTTCAACGTTTGATGGTTATAGAGGACGCTAAGTTGCTTTCTACATAGTTCCCAAGTCAGGACCTATTTACCACTGTAACACAAAAGTGATTTCCTTCCTATTGTTATGCTAATCGTGTTCCAGACATAAAATTGTTACTTGGCATTTCACTGTTTTTATTTACATTTCTTGATAGCTTAATAAGGTGAAAGAAACATTTTTCATATGTTAATTTGTGCATGCATTTTTGCTTTTAGATTTCTAAGAGAAGAGATACAGTAACTTAGAATAAATAGTTCTTTAATTTTCTCTTCCATTCACAGTGATCACCTCACCTGACCTGCACAAACATGGAGAGATATGGGTCGTCCCAAATACTGATCATGTCTGCACACGATTCTTTTTTGTGTAAGTGTAAAAACTTAAAATCCTATGTTACTGTCTTCTCCATAAATGAGGTAGTAGTGACTACATTATTGTCTGGTCACTTTAGCTGCCAAAATACAGCAGACAGGTATTTTCTCATCAACTCAATGTTTTTGTTTTATTTTAATAAGCTGTGAAAAATGGGGGTGTTTAAATGCTATTAACTTAGAAGAATTGAAGAAAAACATGGTCTCTTTAACCACTATCTGTGTGTATGTATGTATACATGTGTATATAAGTGTATATATACATACATACAGATCTTATATGTATCTAGATAGATATCTACACACACATAAATATACACATATATTATTTATAGATTTAAAAAAGTATTAGAACTGGGAATGAGGAAAACAATAATGAGAAAGTCTTCTTCCTATAAAAAGTTGATCTGCATTCCATATGATATAGGCTGGCAATGCAGGGCATGTTAATGTGGATTTTTTGACACAGCTACAGCATAAGAGCTGCATTAAAATACAAGAGTGGTATTTTTCTTCCCTAAGTAAATGAGTGCAGTAGATCTGTCTGATTTTTATCCACCTTGCTTAACTCTCAACTTTTTCCCATGCCTGAGCCTTCTTCATCCACGGTCCTGTCACAGAAAGGACCTCAAGGAAGAGTTGAGTATATCTGTTTTGTACGTTTATGTAGCTTTCTAAAAGGAAGCTGGAAAAATGCACTGACTTGTTTTATAAGCCATGTCAAAATGACTGTATCATGATTACTTCAATATATAGCATAGCTGGAGCGTGCTACATCTGCAGCATTTGGTCTATGAGCTTATTGACTGACGGTTCACAATGAAAATTTTATGAACTGCCTGGTTTTCTTTTGGTTGGTCTGAAAAGTGTGACTTTCTTATGATCCAGATTTATATATTATGTATTTATCTATCTTTTGTGTTTATGATACATATTAATATATAGATTACATAGTATGAGACATATACATACCTATAGATTTCATTCTTAGTGGCAAGACAGCAATGAGTATAGTAAAAAGAACCCTGCTGCTTTTGATCAGACAGTTTGTGTCTAGGCTCACCAGTTATTAGTGAGGTGACATTAGCCAAGCTGCATAACCTCTCTAAGCTTCCTCAGTAGACGCAATATAACATCATCAATAGATACAGTAGAACAATATACCGGTATCAGTGAGAATCCCAACAGGAAACCACTGGCCCTTAAGAAACGTGATAATTTCTGTCATTCACAGTTAGATCACTTACAAAAGTGTGATTATAGGGGAATCATAGGTCTAGTACAGTAACCTGGATCTAGTAGCACCAGAGCTATTATACATCCTCAGGTCCAAAATGATAAGAATAAGAAGCAGTTATCAGAACCTGGTAGGAGAGCCATTTCTAGTTCATCAGCTTTGACAGGAGTCATGGCCTTCAGTTCAGGGACGTAGGCAGCCCAAGGTGACCTTGTGGGGCTGGAACCAAGCAAAACCTTGACCTTGCCCTCCCCATTGGCCAAACTCTACCAGAAACTAGAGGGCAAGGGAGCATATTTACCAAGTCCATAGAAGTCGCCCTCCTGGGGCAGAAGGCAAGGTAGAGAAGTGTACAACCATAGCTCTGGAGGCTCCCAGGATAGCTGTCTGCTTTTTAAGGTTATGATTCAGATTAAGGTATAGCACAGTGCAGGTCTCCACTGAAAGGCACTCATTGAATATCATTTCCCCTCTTCTTTCTTGCTCATCTTGACTCTTATCCATTGTTAGAAGGTCAGCCTTCCAAAAAACACCTCCAATCACAAAGTTATTTCATTGTGTGAGCTGGAGATTTTCATGGAAAAGTAACTCCAGAGGCCTTTCCTTAGCTTGTCGTTAATCAGTTAATCTGCTCCTTTTAGCGTTTTGCTAAAATTCATAGTTGTTGAGCTAAATAACATTAGATATGGAAGTAGGCAGTAAACATTTCTAGTATTATTTCTTTGCAGTTTTACATAAATTATATGTAAACTAAATCAGTGGAGGTATATGTCTGGGTATGTGTGTGTTGACTGGAGAGAAGGATTTCTATATTTCATAAGAAAAAAGTGAGGAAAGACCATCTGAAGAAAAGAGAAGAAAAAGCCTTCAGTACACTCAGACACTTTCCAAATAATGCAAAGGAAAAAATTCTATTAAGGTAGTGATTTTCATTCCTTCATAAACACAAATGAGACTTCATCATTTTTTCCTGCTCCCTAAGGAGAGAAGGAACTAATTAAGGAAAATTGATAAGATTCAAAACACATGAAAAGGAGAATCCATTCACTAATGTACATTCTAATTACAACCATCAGTTTTCCTTCTTTATAAAAGATGTAATCACAGAGTTCTGCTAGTGATGTGCCTCCCTGGTGAATGGCACTATCTAGGAAAAGAATAAATTGAGGAGAAAGAAGTGAGTTATCACAAATATACCATAATCAGACAGAAACTCAATTTCTATTCTTATTTCATCCTTTCTTTTTTTTAACACATTATGTGATCTCTAAAGTTAGATGCTTTGCCTGATGACTAGGATATAAATTGGTGAGGCCTCCTTTTTATCTGTTACTAACTGAAAATATTAAAAATTATATAAATTCTATGCTAATCTGATTTCCAGAGTAGAGATAATAAAATGTATAAAATTAAATAAATAAATAAAACAGTCATATAATATCCTAATCACATTCTTCCCAACAAGGAAACAATAACAGAGAATGAGAGAAAAATGGGGGAAACTTTAGAACAGGGTATCAGAAAAAATTAAAAGTAAAATTTAAAGGAAGATATCTGTTAGGAAAAAATAAGAGAATAAGAAGTTTGAAAAAAATTTGTTGGAAAACTCCAAAAATGAATAAACTTAATCAAATATAAGTGCTTCAGGCAAAAGGTAATAATTCAGATGTTAAGAACAGATTCCAGATGGTTCTGAGAGTCTAGGAATTGTTGCTAGAGCTTGATTTCGTTGCTGACCTTGAGACACATGTGTACAAAGACATTAAGGTCAATATGTAGAAATACGGCAGCTATTTTAAAAAGGGCCAGAAGTTTCACAGGGGGTGTGAAAACCACATAGACATATGGTGCTGTAGTCATATACAACCAAAATGTTATGAAATGGGGATTTTAAAGCTAGAGAGGAAAACTTAGTATTGGTATTTTCCATAAATAGGAATAAATAATAAAATCCAAGGGAAGGTAATTGATGATTTGGCAGGTTAACAGATTAGGTGTATCTAGTGCCATGGGCACCCCATGCTACACTGCCCCCACCACTGCCATAGTGAAAACTCATAGAGATAGGAGTGTGTCTTCTCCCTCAACTGTTTGGGACCAAGGAAAGGTTAAGAACTGCCAGGTTTTTGTATCTTGCTTATCTGGTGTTACAACCTACATGTTTAATGCTTTAGTGGTTCTTTGATTTAGAGCAGGCAGATCTGCAAATGAATCGTTTCCATATTTTCTCTAACGTCGATTTAAGGTATATATTTCTCAAAATATTTCAAGAAGTTCAGAAATTTAGGAGCAGGAAGGACCAAGTAAAACAAGACTATCTGCAGAAAAGTGATGCGGGGTATTTTCAGGTTCTTGAGTCAAGCAGATGTCGGTGCTAAATAAATTTCAGGAATTCCTATCTAAAGTCTATTCTATCTTTTAAGGTCTAGCTCAAATACCACCTCTTCTATGAAGCTCCTAATCAAAATTAATCTCTCTTCCTGGTATTCCTACAACTCAGTGCAGAACTTCAATTTAAAATTCAGTTTATTCATTGTATCTGACTCTTCCACAAGACTGTGAACTCCTAAAAGGCAGACTCCTACTCTTGTTTTTTTACTGTCCTCGTGCCCTGCATCACCTTGCACCGTACCTGATGTACAGCTGCTTGTCAGCAAATTTTTAATGAATGAACAGAAGAAGGCAAAAAGGAAAATATTTTGGAATATGTATTGTTTTAATTTTAGGTCAAAGTTTGAAATATATCTAAAAAGGTAGCTACAAGAAAAATTTATAAAATAATTGTATCATGGCTGTTACATGAAATAAGAGATACTTTGCATCATGATTTTGCAAAAGATACACAGGGTTTGAATGGGAACATAGCAAGGAGACAGCTTATTTATGAAGTTAAAAGATAGGACATTCAGTCATGGCTCAGTGACATAAACTGTGTGACATCAAGCTGATAGGATCTGGGAGCTTTGCTTTATCCCAAGTCTATAATGAATCCAATTTCTCTGTCTCTAACCCAGATCTCTTTCCAAGATTGAAACTGCCACATCACTCCCCTGCTTAAAAGTCTTTGATAGCTGCTTACTACTTATAAGATGAAGTCCAGTCTCCTTTACAAAGGGAACCAACTGATTCCTTGGTGCTTTGTTCTTCCTTCAATACCACTGCGTTGAAGGTGGAGGAGATCCAATCTCCAGCTGCATGGCCCGCCATTTTTCATTGCCCGCTGTTTCTCACCCCAGGATGTTATGCTGCACAACCTGAGCTGTGTACTGGGATTTCCACACTCCATGCTCTTGCTGTTGCCTTTGTCCATTAATCTTGGATTCTCTCTTCCATTTTCTTCCCTCGTATTGTTTATCTAATTCCCACTCCTCTTTTAAATCTTAATGTATGTCTTCCCTCCTCCCAGAAACTTCCCTTGATGCCTTTGTGCTGCTCCCTTTTGTTACTATGTAATACCCTGGGCATGTGTTTATTACTGGATTGTTCTTTTTTATGTATTGTCTTCTTCATTACTCTGTATACCTCTTGAGGTCAGGGACTATCCAGCTTATTTGTGTTTGCGTACCTAGCATAGTGCTTGGCAGATACGTAAGAATGAATGAAATGCCCATTTTATAACTGCTTGCTGGATATTTTGTCCCCCAAAGTCCACTAATACCTTAAAATCATATGTACAAAGTGGAGCCCATTATTGCTGTAGTTTTCGATTTTTTTTTCCTTGCTCACTAGTCATCAGTTCCCAATTATATCTTTTCACAGTTTTCTTCTATAAACACCTTTGTTTCTGTGTGTATCGTTCTCTCCCCTAGAGTACACCAAAAGGTTACTAGTTATTTTCCATGCTTCTAATTTCTTCATTGTTCCTAATCTGTTTTTTAAAATGCCAGATTTTTTAAACATTACCATCATTACACCAGTGATACCTGTTCAATGTACAGAAACTGAAATCAGAGGTAAGCAAAAAGAGAGACAATCACCCATCATATTCCCACTTAGAGTTAACTATCGTTAATAAGATCATACAATTTATACCACATTGTTTTTCCAAAAGGAGAGTTTGATTATTCCTTGCTCATACAGGCTGATAGTTATTAACAAATAAAAACATGGCGTTCTGCAATATAGTGCCCATCTGACTTGACTTCAGTTACCCATACAAACCACTGATTGAATAAAATTATTATCCAAGCTGTTTCTTGAAAAAAACTTGGAATTCTTTTCCCCACGAATGTGCCTTTGCTCAGTCAGTAGGAATGGTTGGCTTTCTCACCAGCTCAGCCTTTAGCCAATCTTTCCAGGCTTAACTGTATGGTCTTTTCCGTGGGGCCTCTCCCGGCGTCCCACTCAGACAGGATATCTGTCTACTCTCAGTTCTGCTTGCCCTTTCTTTGTATCACCCAGGCTGCCTTGTCCTCCAGTTATTTGCATAACTCTATTATCTCCCCTAGTAAAATGCAAATTCTGTCCGTGTTTGGGAATCTTACATCTTGTGCAGAAACCCTTAATACATATTGAATGAAAGCAATGACAAAAGACTGAATGTTCTAACTTAATAGAGAGATTTATACATGGGCTATGAAGCAGACAGTACACTACAGTATCAGATTTCTTACAAGAACTTTGGAGAAGTTCTGGATATCATTCAGTTCACAGTGAATTTCTCTTCTCTGTGACTAATGAAAAACAGTGCTATCATTTCTGGCTTCCAGATTTAGGGAGTCAGAAAACAAATGTATGTGAACCAATCTTAAAACTGTCACAGAGCTGCTATAATCAGTTTGAAAATAAAGGTTGTCAATACATTTAAGTTTTTGTCCATGAAATTTCCTAACATACCCAAGAGAGTTCCAGATAGCCAATATCCATCTATTGTCTTATTTCCTCTCATAACTTTTAAAGCAAATTGGTTTATTATTTATTAAAATTTTAGTAATCTTTTTATACTCCTAGGAACATAAGTAATTTTTGTCTTCTTTTAGATGGTTTCATTTTTCCTTCTGTGGAAAACCCCAGTCAAGTGTATCATTTCCCTATTGATATCATTCTTGCTGTATTTCTTTTTTTAAATTTTGTTGCTGTCTGGACGTAAGTGAACTTCAGTGTTATATTAACAACTTAGTGTTTGTCTGCAATACTAATAAATAGCTGCAAAATAGTCTGTATGCTATATTGTAATAAATGTCTTAATGCCACTAGTAATTCATTTATCTAAGCCCTGCTGGTTGACCAATTCAGATGGTAGTTGGTTTTACCTTTATTATTATAGATGCTTCATAATTTAAGACACCTGAATGCCTTTGACTGATTTTATCCTTCAGCCCGCAGCTGTTGTGTTTCCTTGCGGGCTTCATAGACAATGGAAAAATAAGCATTTTTCTTAATACTTTCAATCTCAATCTCTCACTCTTGCTCTGTATTCTCTCCTCCTCCTATGTTCTTTCTATAAATTATTATAGTTTATTTTAAGAATGTGAGTCTCATTTCCTCTCCATTAACTTCAAATGCTTTTTAAGTGTCAATGAATGTGTACTACTTGGATATAGCAAACCCTTCCATTTGACTGGGAAATAGAGTGAGGGAGGAGTGATGGGTCATGACTAGAGAAGAAGTTTAGGTTTGGATTAATGAAGGAGCCAGGTGTGCCATGCCAGTGACATTGGATCTTGTTCTGCAAGTGAAGCGAAGGCCATTTGCATCACTCTAGCAGGGCAGAGAATAGTCTTGTAGGAGGGATGGGGGGATAAGTGTAGAGATAGAAAGATCAGTTATAATGTTATTACAATAGTCTAGGTCAGCGTTTCTCACTACAGAAAGAAATGAATTTGACCTTGTGACTTGGGAAAGAACAATCTTACTTTGTGTGGTGCAGTCAATACTCTCTGTCCTACTTTATTCTAATTTCATTGGAAAATGCTAGCCTGGACCACCTAATTTCAAAGCCTGCTAACTGTACACAACCTGCCACTTGAAAATCACCCGTTTAGATGAATGATAATGAATGCCTAAACGAAGGTGATGGTATTAGATGGAGAGAAGATGCAAGTGGGAATAACTAGGGAAATGGAAGCAACGTAACTTGATGATGTATTGGATTTGGGCACGTGGAATAACCAAGAATGACTGAAGTTTTCTTGTTGGTAGGGTGGGTAGATGATGGTACTTCAAATTGAGATCCTGACAGAGTAGAAAAGAGCAGTCAGTTTTGAATTAAGAAGTTAAGTTCAGCTTTGAATATACCACCTCTGTGATTTCTGTAGGAAATTTATAGTTAGGGAAAGATGTAAGGACTGGAGATACAGTTTTAGGAATCAACATGTAGGTGATAGTTACAACAATGGGACAGACTAAAGTAAAGTGAGTTTGCATATCATAAAAAGAGGGAACACTGAGGAGGGAATTGTGGATAAAACCAGCATTGAAATGGGAGGCCAGGGAAGAGAATGCAATGAAAGAGACTGAGAATTAATAATCAAAGGGCCAACTAGGGAGGGAAGAGATGATATAGCTTTAAGAAAAAGAGCAGTCAGCTGTATCACATGCTGCAGACATAGTAGATACAATCTCCTGAATTTATCAGCTAGGAGGCCATGGGCAACCATTGTCAGTACTTTTCAGTAGAGTAGTAGGATCTGAAGAATGATTGCAGTGGGTTGAGGAAAAAATGAGAAGTTTTAATGTATTACAGGCAAACCTTAATCAAGATACATGGTGGGCTGCTATCAGAAATTGGGAAGCCATCAAGAACCAAAGCAGTTCTAAGACCTGCCACTCTTCCCACTTCTCTCAAAGCACTATGGTTTCCTTTGTGTCTGGTTCATTCTCTTTATGTCAGTCTCTTTTGTTTTCCATAATCTGTATCCTAGAGGAGCTAGGCCAGTTGGTTTGATAAAACACCGTTACCTCATTTGGGCTGAGCCTGCAAGCCAGGTTGCTTCCCCAGCCTTGACTCAGAATTATGGATGGCTTAGCTTACCCTTGGTCCAGTGAGTAGCCTGGATTTATACAAAAACCAGGCTAACATATTTTACTTGCCCAATAAAATATATCTTTACACAGTTTGCTACAAAACACCCGATTAGATCTAGGTCTAAGGCATTTCACTTTACACATTCTCTAGTTTGTAACAGAGCACTTATTGTTTGAACTCCTGAGAAAATAATTACAACTAGGCTTTGTACCACATATCCCATTCTTTTTTTTACAATAATGTTTCACCATTGAGTGCCTTATGTATACGTATGTGTGTGTGTATTCTCACGGTAAAAATTAACCAAGTAGGCAACCTTGGGCCATTTCTTAGGAGTTTAAACTCGATATAGATGCAACTGTCACTAGGTTTTTAAGCAGTTGATTATGTGAGGACCTGAGTTCTCATTGTTATATGTCATCTATTTCATTTTTCTGTATTGTGCTATTTCAGGAGAATTTAAGCATGGTGAGGAAAAGACAGTGGCACACATTAATCTTTGAGACACTATGCTTACACCCCTGGTTATCTATTTTGAAGTAATTACCACTTCTCTAAAGCTTCTGTCTTGAAGTCATTTTTATGAAGTAAAATTAATTCATCACCTATTCTACTCTGAATATTATCATGGCAGTTTAAAAATTCATTCTTGGGAAATTCTTATTGCCCAAGTAAGTTTATTTGAGGAAATGAATTATCATCTAAAATGTAATTACTTCTTTCTAAAGGACTTAGTAATTGCTGTCCTTTAATGTTATATTTTCACTTCTGTTGCTTAGCTAAACTTAGCAGACTGGCATTCTTGTGTGTAGTACCAGAATAAATAAGAATATTGTTGTAGTCGGACTAAATAGAGCAACCAGTGATAAAAAAACATGCAGCACTGATTACAACAGAATAATAATTAGAAGGCAGGAATGGCAAAGGAGCAATGGTGGAAAGTGAAGTGATTTTTCTGAGAGTGTCACTGATCCGAAAATAAAGAAATGATTGAAGTAGGAGTGGAGTTAAGAAGTCCAGAACCCAAGGAACATAAAACTGAAGTCAGTATGTTCTTTCTCAGCAGGCTTCTTGTAACAACTGCTGTGAAAAATGTTTGCAGAGCCAAAGACACTGGGGTGCTTCCCGCATCTCAGGCAATGCTTTATGTGGGGTTAAAAAGTTAAAATTAAAAAGGAAGGGTCAAATCAGGGCATGACATAGAATAATCATGTGTTCAGTAATGTGAGCACATTATTAAACACAACTGAGAAGCAACTGTCTCTTGCTCTTGATTCCCTTGGGCTGTACTTTAGGTACCAGACAGCATTTCTGAGCTGTCTTAAATGCTTTGGGGATGTTTTTGAATGTTTCTTCTTTTCGAATGTTTTATGTTTCTGTGTCTTGTGTTTTAGCTACGAAGATGGCCAAGTGGGAGACACAAATATTAACACACAAGAAGGAGGCATTCACAAAGAGATCCTTCGAGTAATTGGTAATCAAACTGCTACTGGTTAAAGGACCACCATTTAATTAACATGATTTGAAAGCCTTCCTCGGGTTCAAAGCTGGATTTTGAACTGAAGACGATGATAAAATAATTTATTGTTATTATAAACAAAATTAACCCTTTGAATACTGATTTTTTTCTTAGTATTTCTAAGTTTCTCATTAAATACCTAAAATGGTATAAAATTTATCAATTGTAGGGTTATGGAATCTAGTAATAAAATTACAACAGCACTTAAACTGAAGTTTGGGTTCCTCACACAATAAACAGATTGAAAAAACAGTTTCGTGCTGATATTTTTATATTAAACTCTTTAATTGGAAATTTGGTATTATATACCGACATCTTAGGGTACAAAAATAGAACTGAAAGCATTTTATAATGGCGTCTAAATCTATAAGATACTTTGCAATAAGTGTAATGTTTGCACATTCTGATGTGCTATATAATTAGCGGTATGAACATTCGAATGTTTTGGGGAGGGATGTTTCCTAATCTGTTACTTTTCCATATACAAAAACAATTAGGTCTTAGATACAGTGTGTTGCCCAAAAGTATGTAATATACATATCTATAGATTCATGCATCAAAATGTATGATCGTGCATATATGTGTGTATGTACACATACATGTATTTTAACAACAGAGATGGCACAGCTCCACAATTCTGTTCTCATTCAATGGAAAGAAAATAATGTTCAGTAAGAAAATAATATTCTCTCTGGACACAGACCAAGATATGAGCCAAATTCACCACTGCTCATTCACTGAAAATATTTGCAAACAAGTTTTCTATTTGTTTAAAGAATTTTCCCTTCAGTTAAAATTTAACTCTTTATAATATTATAATTTGGGGAACATCTTTATTCAAATGACAATATGTTTAAAAGAAAGGCCTCAGAATTTAAAACAACAGTATATATATTTTTATTTCCTACTGTGGAACGTTTTTTACATTTATTTGTACCACACCAGCATTTTTATATTTTTCATCTAATACCTCTGCTTATTTTTTTTTCATATTGAGAAAGAAGACAAACTTTGAAGTTTCTTTTATATTAAAAGAACATGAATAAGTTTATATAGAGAACAATAACACCAGCTCTCAGCATTCTCTTTTCAAGAGTCATGTGCGCATCAAAATCATTACTATTTCTTTGGGACCTAAGTTCTTATTCATTACAAGTTTTAATTGACAGTGTTTCTTTTCCTACATGATGTTTTTGGAATAAGGCCATTCATGAGAGCAGTTTAATTAGCAAGTCTGCCACTCTATTCAAACCCTGAATCAAGGCTCATATCTGACTCTAATTTATTTAGAAAGAAAAAATAAAAATGTATACTCATTTGCAAGTGTAATATAAATTCTGTGCTTGTTCCCTTTGGTATAAAAGGTGAGAACAAAGGTCATACACATTGTTAAGGATTGCTATCTAGGAAGCATTTACTAATTGTTTGTTTTCTTATATTGTAAATAATTGATATGCCACTTATTTCTGCAAAAATAGACTTGAAGGGATATTAATCATTGTGGTAGGATCCACCTAAAACATTGATCTGTTTTGACTTGTGCCTCTGAACTCAAGGCCAGACTGAGGGATAATATTGGTGTGGTAGGGCCAAGATACAGTATCTTATTCAGTTCTGTGACCAAATATTTGAAGACTTTACATGGGACAAGAGGACTCCTTGCTTCTTTCTGCCAAGACTCCCAAGTCTCCCAAATCCCTTTACTGTGTTTTAAAAATATTTTAAAGCAACAAAATTATATTTTCAAATTAATTTTGTGGGGCATTCATGTATATATGACATAAATATGAGGATGTAATAGTAGGATTTGGAAATTGAAATCTTGAAACCCCATGTGTTTGGCCCCTAGGACCACGGAGGCACCTCCAAAAACTCTTTAAAGTGCCTCCAAGCATAATTTAAAAACCACTGATCCACTAAGGATTTACTCAACAGTTGAGTGACATGTAAGGAGTATAGTATTAGAATCTGAACTGGAAGGGTAGCTTGGAGGACTCAAGGGAGACTATTTAGGGGAGACAAAACATTATAATACAAACTTCTACTGTCAACTCAAGAATAAAAGTAGATTCATTTATCAGAGCAAGGAAAGTAACTGATAGTTTTAATGTCCACTAAATATTACAGATAATAGACATCTTTTATGATAGTAAGATGTCTTCTCATGATAATTGAATGCTTTTGCAATGCAGAATGACAGATTTTAGTTTGTTTTGAAAAATTGTCAAAACTTTTTAAGCCTGTATTCTAAAAATAAAGCCAGTCTTCTCATTGGACTTTTGATATTGGGAATACTATAGTAAACTGATGTTTATTTCTAAAGAATCTAATTTCAATACCCATTAGTAGATGAATATCATGCTTTCAGAATCCAAGCAGGTCATTAAAATTTAGAAGTTTAAACATTATCATCATGCCTTGATTCAGTTACCTCATTAAGATATTATCGTTTGACTTATTTGATAATTCCAAACATGTGATATTGTATTGTACTTCTATAATCATTCGAAGTCTGTTCACTGATTCTTTGTAATAGTTATACTAATTATGTAGTCATTACTACTTAATATTAACCCACTGAGCAAAGGCAATCATTTATTTTCATTCTTCAAGTGGGAGAAGAAGAGCCTTAATTTATTAGTTCTACTTTTTTTCCTGCATTACTGATTTTGTAAACATTTCACTATGAATAATTTGTCTCTTTCATTGTCCACTGTATTTAAAAAGAGAAGAAAATGAACATTCGAGAAGAGAAAAAGTAATAATATACATATAACCTAGCGCTGTAGAATACATTATGGTAAGGTACTTTGGTGCCTTAGATTGCGTTATGTTAAAATGATTTTTATTTTGTTGCTCAGCAAATCTCAGTCAAATGTTGGATTTGAAGGTGGTTTCTAAATTTAAAATTTAAATATAAGAGTGCCACATCCTTAAATTCACTCTCAAATACTGTGTGATATAAGAAACCTACTCAAGCTATTGTTAATGCTATGAATATTTCTCATTGAAAAATTTAAGAGTTTAGAGAAGAAATCCCTCAATTATTCTCCCCTTAGCTAAAAGAAAGGAAACTTTTAATATGTAAGTCTATGAATCTTTATTATCACTGAAAGAATTTTATCAGTACTTTGTACCATAATACCATAACTTGCCTTAGGGCATGGGGTTTCAGAAAGTTCTAAGGAAGACCTCATCATCCTTGTTAAAGTCTGGATGACTTCATCAGATAGTGATTTAATACATCATGAAGGGCCATTCAACCTTGGACTGTCTACCATCTAAATATATGGATTTCATGGTGGCACTTGAAGCACATTTTAAAAATATTATGATGTTATTCTATTGTCCTGCTGAATTCTTCATTACACTACCTCAAGACGAATAATAGACTGTTTGTCAAGATAAGTTTGGGTTTCCAGTATAAGGATCAAATAAAATTTTACAAATAGAACTCATCAAATAATATGACAGTGAAGACCATGCTAGATCTATGTTGTCAATTACCTCTTGACAATACAGTGATATGGATATTTCAGTCACCAGTGATGATAACATAGTTCTCACCCAATGAGTTAAGTGAAGGGGTTTCAAGTGGCAAAATTTGAAAATAATTAGTTCCCTTTAGGATTGGTTTTCTACGTGGGCCAATTTTATGTCCTTTCACCTGAAGCCACAAAGAATTGCCCACCCTCAACAATTAAAGGATTAAAATACCCAACTGCTGTGCCAGAATGGCAGACTGAATATTCAAATATTCTTGAATGCCTGCTAAATTTTTGTCAGATTATATATAAATTTGATGTATATTATTACCCAGTAAATTTTTCTTGGGAATTTTGTATACACTCTGATATATTAGGATAAGTTTTTGTAGTTCAAAGGAATTTCAAGTAGTTTTTAGACAAAACATATCATATCCATGAGTGTGAAGAAGCTGTGTTGAAGAATAGATTACATTACACATTTACCAGCAAGTCAGTAAAAAATAGTGCTTATTTACATAGTCAACATAATTTAATGTTCTAAAAATAATTTCTTCAATCTGCCCGATATTTAATGTGTCATTTGAGATTTTTAAAAACGCAGCCACTCCTTTATGTAAACATTAAGATATGCCTATGTTTCTTTAATTCTACAGCCTTCTTGACAATAAATTTCTTGACTTTTGTGCACAAAATAGTATTGCAACCTGCTCTTTAGCCTTTGGTGCCTTAGAGTTATTATAAATATTTAACAATATGTACATAATGTAAATACTGCCAGAAGATCACTAAGGCCAAATATTTTCTCTATTCACTTTTTACTGCACTTGCTTTCTATTGCTACTTAAGCCTCTTTTATCCAGCTTTGTAATAGTTCTAACATTGTAGCCGATGTAAATGTTTACTTTCAATAAATCTGAATTTGTTCAACAAGTACGGTATATGTGGGCACTATTTTGAAAACTCGGTTAGGCCTTAGATACTCCTCATGATGAATCTTGCTTCTGGGGACTAGATATTTGAAGTTCTCAATAAACTCTAAAAATGATGCTGCCCTTTTCACTGAAAAATACTTTTAAAATAAGAGGGAATAAAAGAAAAAACTCTTCTTGCCAGTATTCCCCAAGTAGTTGCAGTAGATTTAATTGGTCATTTTAATTTCAAGTTCTGTCAAGAAATACAGGATTGAAACAAAAGATTTTTGTACATTTTATATATATGCTCTATTTATAAACACTTTGGCATAATATCAACTGGAGCATTTCAAATGAACTGTCTTGAATTTTCTAAGCATTTCTGACTTGGTTAGTAATTGGAAAATAATTGTTAAAGCACCACTTTATAAAATACATTTCATTACTGAATAAGATATTAGTCCATAAGTAAATATGGTTCTCTAAACACTTTAATAGTAAATATTTATGAGGAGCTAAATTTATATTCTTGTAATAAATAAAATATTTTACCCATGTTACATTTATAGCTGCAAAACCATCGATAACAAACTTCTGGTTTTTAGACTTGATTTCAGTTACTCTAGAAATACTTGTTAGAGTCTAATATGCATCTTGACATTCAGTATAAGGAATAGAGAGTATTAGATTTTGTGTTGACCTTAAGGAGCCTTCAATCTATTTGGGAAAGGAAAACACACACGTTTGGAAATAAATAATTCATGAATAGCACAAGGCCAGTGATGCTGAATGGGAAAGACCAACAACACTTCTTAGGGAAGGAACAGATCATCTACATCATAGCAATGGGGGAAATACCATGTGAGATCCTTGGGCATTAGCAGAACACTTAATAGACTGTCCCCAGTCTGAGGACAAGCTCTTTAAAACAAAGATAGGATGGAAAGTAGGCTTACAGATGAAAGAATCTTGAGTGAACCTACAAACTCATACTTTTATATTTGTTGAAACAAAAACTGCAATCCAAATGACATTTTGATTCTTTAATCCTTTATTAAAAAGGCATTTAAGCCTTAAATTAGTGTTAATGAGTAGTGTCTTACTAGTATTTCCATTTACTTATTCAGCACTTTTCATAATCTTTTTGCAACAAAGTTACAATGATTTGCTTGTATTTGCTTGTATATCTGCTTTTGCTTTGTTGTAGATAATACGTATATTAGAAAGCACTTAACTTTTTTGAGTTTTTATTTTTTGATTCCTCAACGAAATTTTTGATAATTATCTTTTTGACTTCATGGCTCAATCTTACAGACTTGTGGAGCTGTCATTCCCTCTCATGGGGAATGATATTTCTCCTCATAGGAATATAACTGTCAAGAGTATAGTTCTACATTCCAGGTTAACTTAAAAGTTACACAGCCTGCTTTTTTGCAAAGCCAATGTTGAGAATTTGCTGAGTATTTGGCCTCTATTTCTGCTCCTAACTTCCGGGTCCCTTTTTAAAATTATTTCAAATAATAGTGATTTGTAACTTGTATCTAAGAAGACTGAAATTTTCAAAGATACCAAATATATATACATATCAATAGTTTAAAAACCGGGTATTCTTGAGTTTCAGATAAGAGAAATTTTTAATTAGATAGGATTTGCTTTATGAGCTCTTGATAATTTAGACAGCACTTTCACACAGATTGTCTCATTCTCCCATCCACATAACTGTGGAATGTGTTAGCAGATATCTTTATCTCTTGCAGAGGAGAAGTTAAACACCTTGCCAAAGGGATCTCTAGGCTCCAAACCTAGGGTCAGTGTTTCTGAATCTCATCTTTGTGCTCTTTCTAATAAACCGTATTTATCACTGTTGAGATCCTAGCTTGGCAAAATGGGTAACGAGTGTAAGAATTACAGCAGACTGATGGGAAGAGTCTGGGAAGAGTCAGGGAAGAGTTAGTCTGGTTGCCTTGAAGAGTTCTATCAAGGAGTCATTAAATACCATTGCACACGCTGGGTGTGGTTTTATTCTGGAGAATCTGGAAGGAAAGAAGTCTGCACTTGACTACAGTGGAAAAATCGTTGTCAGCCCTTGGGTGAGTGACATCATGAAAGTGGAGTTTTGGAAGCATGCTGACAGCTGTATTCAGAAGGATTTCAGAGGAGGCAGAAAGCAAGAGACGTTAGAAATTGGTTTTAGTAATTCTGACAGGTACAAAGGCCTGGAGAGGAGGAACTGAGAAAGAGTGGATAGAAGAGATGGAGAGGATTTCGGAAAAAGCAGTAAATTAGGAAACAAGAGACCCAATTTGTGTGTTAGAGATAACTTGATATAAATCGAGAATTTCCCCCTGGACTTTGTATTGGAGATCAATTAAAATTCTCCTATTCCTTTTAGTATTCAGGAAAGAGAGGACGACCTGAAGACGATGGCCTGACAATGCTGTCTCTACACCAAGAAGCCTAAAAGCACACATTTAGCCAAGTGAAGGGGAAAGGTAGAGGAGGGATGTTCTGGACCCTAAGGGGACATTTGTGAACACACTTCACCCTCCTCCTGTAAAGCAGGCTTGCTCAGTACTGAGATCTGCAAGAGAATGGTTGTAGTAGTTTAGTTTCATGTCTGTTGTGATGTGACTTATCATTTCCCAGATCCATCATATTGTCAACTTGTGTGTGTGTGTGTGTGTGTGTGTGTGTGTGTGTGTGTGTGTGTGTGTGTTTGATGCGCTGTAGTCTGGGCGACACTGAAGACTCATCACCCAGGATGGTGGCATCTTGCTCTTCTGCTTGGAAGACACTGTCCACCATGGCTCCAGATCCCACCTGTAGTTTGATGACTCCTAAACCTGCAGCTGTTATTCCTATCTCTCCCCTGAGCTTCAAATTTGTATGATCAAATACTGCCACACAAGCATCTCTTCCTCGGTGCTCCTAGGATACCTCAAATCAACTCTAACCAGTGCCCCCAACCCCCCACCATTTGACTCTCCTCTTGCACTCCTCTCAAAAAACCAATGAACACCATCCACCTGTTTACTCAAGCCAGGAGGCAAGTCATCCCCTAGTGCCTCCTTGTCATTCAATCCCCACCAATCAATAGCCAGGTCATTTTAATTCCTCTGTGTGAGTGTCTTGAGTGCGTTCAATTTTCTTGATGTCTCCTGTGACTTCTTTTGTTAACTTTTATGTGGGTTATATCAATATCTTCCCGTGATTCTCCTTAACTGAATCCGGGACCCTCTCCCCAAAACAGACATTCAGCTAGAACATATGAGTACAGCCTTATGACTGTTAAGATTCTGAATGTTAGTTCTGTATGTTAGTGAAGAGACACTGCCTCAGTCCCACATGCCCAGATGCAGCAACTAAAGGGTTAACTCAGCACACAGCAGACCCTCCTACATTTTGGTCCCCACTAAATAAGCTACTAGATTTTTTTTTAAATTTTATTGAAGTATAGTTGATTTACAATGTGTTAATTTCTGCTGTACATCAAGTGATTCAGTTAATAATATATATTCTTTTTCATAATCTTTTCCATTATGGTTTATTACAGGATATTGAATATAGTTCCCTGTGCTATACAGTAGGACCTTGTTGTTTATCCATTAATATCACAACTGTCTTGACCCCCTTACATAATACTGAAGCTAATGTGATCTTCCTAAAATGCAAATCTCATTTTATAAACCCCTTACTTAAAATCCTTCAATGTCTTCCAATTTATTACTCAATAAAATAAAAACTTCAGGCCCCTGTTTCCCTCTTCCGTCTCCAGCCTCGTTGTTCACCACCACCACAATGATCCTTACACTTAGCTTTGGAACCACCCTGAATGATTTGCAGTCCAGAGGACAGCCGGTTGCTACTCATCTCCTCTCACAGGCTTTTTCTCTCTGCCTAAGACAGCCCCACTCCCAGTCTCCAATTTTTACTCCTCTTGGCCCTCAACCTGTTTTCACTTCTTTCAAAACCTCCTCTTGTACTCTCAGTCTGGACCAGATGTTTCTTCTAAGTCTTCTCAGAGCATCTGACCATCACTCATCTGTCTCAGCACACAGTGAAAAGGTGTATTGATTTGCCTGCTTCTTTCTCCTGGTCACACTCCTCCATGCCACCAGGCACAGATTGTTTCCAGTACTTAGTGTTTGACACTAAGTAGGCACACAAAAAAAGTAAATTTTAAATGTCCATCTGATGAAAATGGTCTTCAAATAAAGTGACATTAAAGCCAAAAATATGTCTTATAATTGGCACATAATGTATTCATAAATCTAAACAACTACCCAGCAGGGGGAATATAACAAGCCAAAGCTAACGTCATCATCATCACCCTGGGCTCCAGCTCTATCACCTGCAGAAAATGGAGGAATCCCTAGATGTGGGTAACATTTTCTCTGTCACCCTTGAATTATGTATTTTCAGCTTCCCATTATTTATCTTAACTTTGGAGCAAGCAATACCTGGATTGTTAGGTCATTTTGAGAGCCCAGAATGAACCATAAAACTGGATACCTACAAATTTATAATTTAATGTCAGTAATTTGCAAAACCAAAGTATCATTGCTTTGCTAAATAATTACTTTAAATAATGAGCTTCCTTAGCATATTTAAGAGTTAATTTACAGGTCGTTAACTACTTGACATACAAGGAAGAGAGATATTTTAGGCTAAAGTACTAATATTCATTACCAATAAAAATAAATCAGTGATGGAATTAAGTACATCTATAATTATGTCAGTGAGGAAATAAGGTTCTTTCCAAAGCAACTACATTCTTCTAACTTGGTATAAATTGCAAGGAACCTGAATTTTATTATATATACTCACTACTCTGTGACATCTAACTTAATTTTTGCAGCTGTGTAATTGGGAACATTATGATCTTTATGTGTTTCCTGGTTAACTTCTGGGATACATATTTCTTCTTCTTTTTTTTTTTTTTTTACTTTTTATTTTATATTGGAGTATAGCTGATTAATAATGTTGTGATAGTTTCAGGTGCACAGCAAAGCGACTCGGCCGTACATATACATGAGGGATACATATTTCTTAATAGTTATAGGCTTAGAGCATAACCAGTTTTCTAGTTCTAATCTGCAGCAGCCGTGGAACAGCATAGCTTTCTGCAATTTATTATTTGGAATCTTTTTCCTTGCATTCCTGCCTATTGTAAATCTATCTATAACTCAAGGCCATAATTCTCATACCCTCAAGTACATGAATACTTTCTGGATCACTCAGCCATAAATGATGTCTCCCTGCTCCAAATTCCTGCAATACTTTGTGGTTTTGGGGAACTGACTTATAGTTACCACTACTTCTGGGTTTTTTTGTATAAAAAATTGCATTCCTCAAATTACACTCTACCTACCACCACCAATAATCTTTCTTTGCTAATGTGCTTAATTTCATAAATTTAAACTGTTAAACATTTAAGTGTTTAATTTTTTAAAACCATGAAATTAAATAATATTTAAATTTTTATTAGTATTACTGAAAAAAGTGATGAAGAGTAGGTACAACCACTTTGGACTGAAGGTGACCACAGTCTCTCTCCACCTCTTTCATACCTTCTCCACTTCTGCTACCCAACCAGGATGATTTGGAGGAAGTAACAGGGCAGAGTCATCATTTATTACCATAAATAGTATAACAATTATTGCCATATGTAATATAACAATTCAATGAATAAGAGATCCACCACTTTCCATCCTCTTTAAGTTTCCTTAATTTGTTCAGAGTGAAAGAGACTCTTCAGAGTGAAAGAGTCAGTACGTATAGAAATCATGCACCTCAGTGATTCTTTAACAAGAAACTTAACAAGTAAAAAGACTTCAGGTGTGTTTGACATTTCTGCCCTTTCCTGCATTCTAATCGCTGAAAAATATCTGTGTAGAAATTGTACTCAAATGTAGACACGGTTCCTTTGCACACTTGCTAGTAACTACCTAGTGCATTTCAGACCGCATTTACTTCTGACGGTTGTTCTTCCCAGAAGCTGCTGGTTTCCGTTCGGAAACCATACACTGGACCTAAGGCAAAATATTAAGCTGCATATAGACATTCAAAAAGCATCAACAAATGCATGATTCATTTTTTAGTATACAAAAATTCTAAAAAATACGTATAAGCAAACATGAACTATCATAAAGATACTGATTTTTCTTTTGTAATGTCTGACTGACATCTGTTTTCAGGGATTGGGAATGCTATTTCAGCTTGCATAATTCTAAGGATAAGGGTTTGGAAGTGTGCACCAGCACATTTCCCATTGAAATAGCAGTGCTGAGGGCTCACTGACAGCCTTATTTCTGTTCAAGACTACCTTCGTTCTCAAACTCACCAGGTTAAAAACCATCTCTCTTCCCCACTGCATCCACTCAGTCTCCAAGAACTGTCAAGTCTCCATCCAGAAAATCTCTGCCTTCCCTGGACTACTACAGTATTTGTCAACCCTAATATTTTCATTTATCTCTTCAAAACACTTTTTTTTTTTTTTTTTTAGCCCATGGTATGTACCAGACTCTGTGACAGGTGTTCTCCAGATGCCCATCTTTCACTTTCAAGAAGTAGTTCCTGCCTTAAAAGTGTCTACAGTCTTTAAGAGAGTATATACAGAGGTAGTTACAATCCAGGATGCTGCATGATGTGATAGGTGGGTACATGGAAGGAAACCTCTCACTGAGCCTTGAAGACCTCTTTGTCAGGGTACTATCCTGTTCAACGATCCTGTGGTTTCTCATTACTGTATAAACCACACATCCTAGCACAGCATTCAAGCCCTCCATGAAGAAACCAAAGAGTTTCCGTCTTTATTTATCATAAAATCACTACACATGACTTATTTTCTGTCAAACCAGTTTCCCCACTAATCCCTGAATCCACTAAACCTTGGACATTGCTAATTCTATGTTCTTCCTCACACTGTTTCTCTTTGATCCAAATCATTCTACCCATTCCCACTGTCAGATCAGCTGGCCTTAATCCTCTTTTCTTAAAAATATCAGAAGAAATCCTATCTCCTCCCCGAAGTCCATCACCAGATACAATCTCTTTCTTCCGTACAATTTCATAGCCATTAACTTGAACATTTCTCGTGGCTTCCATCACATTCTGCTGTAGGTAACAGCACCAGGCTTGTCTCCTTTCTTCCACTAGAACGGAACCGCCTCCAAATAAAAACCTGTTTATATTTGTTTTTTGGTATCCTCCACCACCCTGAGTAAGTGAGCAGCAAATATTTTTGGATGAATAAATTAAGAACTATAATGTGAGAATACTGCAGGCAAAGCAGTGTTACTGTATGCTATAGACACTCCCTTCAGTGATTTCTGCCCTTCTACCCCAATGGTACCAAATTATAAACTGAGGGAAAATCATATATCTAAATCTTGTTTTGCTAATTCACTATAACAAAATGGCGACTGTTCACAAATAGCAATTAGAAAACCCCTCTGGGAAAAGAGAAAATAGTTGAACCTCAAGTTGGGATCCGGTTGTTCTCTATATTTCCTAATTTGCCTTGCAAATATAGCTACCTTGATATGTTTTTCTCACAACCTGTTTCTCACATCAAATGGTAGAGTGAGGATTCCAGCCGCACCGTCCGGGCGACAGGAGGGGGCTGATGAGGGGCCACAGAGTGCGGAGGACCAGCAGGCAGTGGGGTGGCTGGGGAAAGAGGAGGGGCGGGGGTGGGGGAAGGTGCCAGCAGGGCAGGTCCTAAGCGCACCAAAGGCATTTCCTGGGCTCATGTCAAAGCCTGGCCAGGCCTGGTCAGGATGAGTGTAGTTGTTGGCTACAGGAAGGAAACGAGAAGCGGAGTAAACCCTGAAGAGTCTCTTCCTTAGAGCTGTGTGGACTCCAGTTTCCACTGGTGCCTCCCCTCCTCCTTAGCCATAAACCTCCTGTTTCGCCCTCGGTATCAAATTCCCAGGAAACTCACAGGACACAAAAAATCTCCTTTGACATATTAGATGAGGTTGCTTCATTCCTTTGAGTATTTAGGGGACTGCTTTTTTTTTCTGTAGGCCAAACAAACAAAAAAAAAGAGTGTTGAAAAGGGGGGTTTTAATAAGCTAAAGTCCTTTTACACAATTGGGAAAGCCCTCAGAAAACCTGGAAAGATTAGCCATGTGTTTTGTTTTGTTTTGTTTTGTTAATTAATGTGGGGTGAGGAGGTGGGCATGAGGCCTTTCATTCCTTACGCAGCCAACAAAGGAAAGGAGCCCAGGTGAAAAACGACAGGGAAAGTGGGAAGGCAAGGAGGTCTCTGGCATAATGTGGGAGCCTTCTGAAACCAAGAAGAATTCCAAGAGAAATTTGTTTCTCAGCCCTCTAGCTAGAGAAATCATATTAATCCTGACTCTATCCCACACATTTCTCATGCTACTTTTTATAAACAAAATTCAACTTTTGTTTAAATGCTTAGTAACTCACTGGGTTTTTCTCTGTAGCTCTGCTGCTATTATTTCTTTCAGGTTGTGTAGCTACTCAAGTCAAAAAAATGTATGTTTCTATTCATCTGCTATTTTTCATATTTATCCACGTAAATAAGCATTTTCCTCAGCGTGACTGAAACTGCACTTTTACCCACACTCTATCTCCACAATCACACTCCAATGCATATGTGTTGACATATTTTCAAAAGCCTCATTCTGGAAGGTGAGAAGGTGAAAGGTTGGCCCATATTGGGTTGTGACATTGTTGACAAGCTGTCATCCTCTTAGGACTTGCAGACAAAAGGCAGCAACGTGAGCACAATTTAGGAATCCAGGTAACCACGATGTTCTATGCAGCCACAAAGAGATCTCACAACAACAGAGATATCAAAGTGAACAGGTTTAAAGGCAGCAGTGGGGACTGACATTTGATAAAGATGGCCATGGCAAGAAGTTAAATATTAAGTCCAGGCTACAAGATATCAACTTCTCTTCACAACAGAACTATCTAGTGTGTTCAATTTGCCAAAGAAAACCTGTAATTCATTCATTAGCCCTTTGTTTTCCCACAAAGTGGAGAATGGGGTCTTGGGCAGAGTATGTACTACATACCCTAATTAATTAGACTGTTTTTTTTCCTGGGATTTCTAGGTCCTGCATAATTTGACCTCTCCCATCAATCCAACCTTATGTCCCACTACCTCCCCCTCCCAACACCCTGAGTTCAGCCATTAGTTTTTTCCCGTGTCCCTTCAACGCACCGTGAGCCTGTCCACTCTCCTGAGGGCCCCAACTTTCTCCCTTTGCTTAGAAGTTTCTCTTCTTCTGACTTCCAGGTACCAACCAATCTCCAATCCACTACCTGTAGGCTCAAGCTAAGCTCCACCTCCTCCATGAACTCTTTCCAGACTGTAATGTATGTTAAGAGGGGCTTCTTAAGGTTTTTTTGTCTCCCTAATATTTTGTAAAGACCCAGGGAGAAAGAAAATATTATTTATACTTCAAATTTCTGAAACGTTCAGCATATAGCAAGTACTCAATAAAAAATTACTGAATAGGCAAACTGAATTGACTAGTTAACTGAGCATGAAGAGAAGAGAATGAGAAAGATAGGGTGTGAGGAAGGCACCCGTATATACTTTTGTTTAAAGTTCGCTCACTAACATAATTATTCATTTAAACTGATGTCTCTCTGTGTCTTCTGACGCTAAAGCCCTAGACTTATACATCTGTCCTGTGCACCTGAATCCAGTGGCTGCTACAGTGTAAGACACTCAATATGCCATAAACGAGCAAGTTACCCAGTGCAGGATGAATTAATGAGTGAAAACAGCAAGATCACATTTGGGCCTCTAAGCAATACCTACTCAAGCTTCTCAGGGAATTATGTTCTGTGTTGAAAATTCTCCTATGGGCCCCAGGAGGAGCACATACTTGGACCAAAAGAGATGGTTAGATTTGAGTGCCTGGAGGAAGGAGCAGGCAGGCCCTCTACTAAGCAAGGGGACCTTCGTGAGGGCCCCATGAGAGTGGAAACAGAGTGCACAATGCACAAGCAGGAGAAGAGTATAGTTTTCTGTTAATTTTATTCCCCTTGGGGGCCTTGCTCTGTGTCTTGCTTTGGCCACGCTCCACCCACTTTGAATTTCCCTTTCTTATCTCTGTTTTCTCCCTTATCTTCTCCACTCTTTCTTTTGAGCTCCTGTTATCCTGAAATGCAAACTGAGGGTGGACGGAGAGTGAGAGCTAGGAGACACCCTAGAGGCTGAGATGCTGTATATGGTACAGATTTTCCCCGATTGAATGAATCTGGGTTGAAATTAGGGCATTTTCTAATAGGATAGAGGAAGCAACTTGAGGCATTTCACTGCATTTTAATATCTCTAAAAAAGCTAAGTAGCTACTGTGCTGCAGGTTCTCCACTGGGCACTAGGTGGATACAAAGGGGAAGATGCCTCAGTCCTGCAGGAATGTATTAATAAGAGTGCTTATTAGTAAGAGTGGTGATGATGATGATGTTTACTAACACTACATACAAGGCAATGTTCTCACTTCACTTAATACTCACAGTAACCTCTGAGGTTGATACCATTATTATCCGCATTTTTACATATTGGAACACTGAAGCAGAAAGGCACAAGAATTTGGCCAAGGTCACATTTCAGTGAATGGTGGAACCAAGGCCATCCAACTCGAGCTCAGATGCTTAACTGCTCTGTGATTTTGTCTCTCTCACCCACTGATCAGCACAATTCCAAGCACAGGCTCAACATGCCAAAGTGTTTGCTGAACTAAATCTCTTTCTACACAATGTTTATGAAATCTATGCCCTTTGAACTAATTTTGGCATTTATAATGGCCCAGAAAAAGACCTTCACCACTGAGAGGATCTTTATAGAGTAAGAAGTACAGCTGCTAATACAAATGCTTTGCACAACACTTATGGAGTTTTGCCAACAAGTTGAGTAGAATCCTGGATATGTCTGCTCCAGAAGTGCTTGAGGTCAGTTCCAATGCCCTATCCCCTGCCCAGGCTGCTGAAGGTAAATCTAATTGCTCCGCTCACAGAATGCTGAGTACGGTATCTGCCAGAAAAGCTGTTGTTACAGACTATGTCCTGCAAAATACAACAGAACAAAACCCAAAAATTGTCACAGCAATTCACATCTCCTGGAATACAGTAACCTTGATAATCCTCAGGACTCTAAAGCCTTGGAATGGTATCAGATTTATGAGGTCCAGAGCAAAACACCACAGAAAATACAGTCTGTAATAAGAATCTCAGATACCCACGCGGGAAGTAAATCTGGTATCAACAGATAAAGCTGCCACCCAATATTTTCTCATGAAGTTGTTGGTCAGTTGTGGAGGGAATCATAGGATCATAAAGATGATTTGTTCTGAATTATTTTTTCATTCATCAATTAAGGCATTCAAGATGTAAATTGGCCACCTATCATGTGCAGTTACTATGTGAGGAGTTAGGAATACAGAGGTGAAATACAATGATATGCTCATATGTTCATGAGGACAGGGAAATGTCTTTTTATTTGTTTACCTCTGTGCCAGTCCTGGGCATCTTGGCCTTCAGATCCATTCTGCGCTCTTCCACTGCCCTGCGTTGCAGGGGGAGCTGAGCCTACTTCGTTTCTCATGCTCCCGCGTCAGCCGCCTTCCAGGTGGACTTGGACAGTGGGAAGCGGAACAGGAGATTGGCAAACAGGAGAAGGGAGAAGGTGGGGTATTCCTCCCTCCATTTGTTCCTCTGGCGGCCTCTCCAGCAGAAGTTGTTTCTCCTTCGTGGCTCCAGCTAGCTCCTGCACTGCACGCTAACTGATATTATTAACCTCTGGACCGTTTCCTCATGCCCTGCTTGGATTCTAATCTCCTCCATCACCCGAGTAACCAATATCCTGCACTGAATCCCCTCTGTTGTAAATACTCAAAGTGCTTTCTATTCCAGACCCTGACTACAGATGTGTATTCCCTATGCATAGAACGAGTCTCACACATATTTATTGCTCAATATTTGTTAAATGAACAAATAAATTAATAAAGGGAGACAAACAAATATATGGATGATTATAACATATACATTAGGGGTGATAAAATGGATATATACCACAGGAATACAAAAGACAAAGAAGTTCTTGGTGTATTTGAGAGTTTAGGGAAATGGAATTTCGAAGGCGAAATTTTCAGGTCAACAGTAGGTAATGTGCTTTCCAAGAATCAGAAACCACGTGAGTAAAGACAAGAAGATAAGAGAACGATATGAGTGCTCAGGGACCTACTTAGTATTTCTTCATGGGTGGGACATAAGATTACCGCCTGAGAATTGTGGAAATTGAATTAAAAGATGGTGAGATTTAGACTACAAAGGGCCTCACGGCCAAACTAAGGAATTGGATTTATCCTGCAGAATTACTGAAAAATTACAAGCAAGGAAATTACATAAACACACACACAAATTTGCTACCCGTGATATACCTATTGCAAAACTAAAGCGAGCATTTTATGATTACTTAAGTTCTACCTTCTTTGTTTGTCTGTTGTTTATTTTTGTTTCAAAAAGCAACTGTTGCTGAAATATTTCATCTAGTTAAAAATGATTTTCAGTAACAGTGGGTGCTTCAGTCTGAAGGTGCCTTTGTGAATACGGATTAGTTAATCCCCTCAGGGTTTGTGCTGCTCCATTACAATAAACATCAACCACCTTTTGGTTTGTTTTTAATCACTGATGCATCATCTTATAATGTCAAAAGTGTGCTTCTCCACTGCCTGCCAGATGGCCGCAATGTGCCAATTGCCTAAAACTCCACAAAAAAATGTCATGTACAGACTACAATCATGTAGAAATTGGAAAAGAAACTGCAGGGTATCAGGAAGCCGTGGTTTTACAACCATGTTAATCTGGAACCTTTGCTAGGAATACTAATACTTATAGCCCCAATTGCTGGAAGCAACATCTGAGCCATTTTACTTGTGCATCTGGAAGAGTAAAAGCAAATCATGATGACTTGGGTCTGTGAAGCACAAAGATTCTGTGGTCCCACCTGCTTTGAAAGGATTTTTACAAATATCTTATTTCCTCCATACTCGCTGAACTTTTTCTTAAAATTAATTTTATTTATTTATTTATTTATTTATTGGCTGCGTTGGGTCTTCGTTGCTGCGCGTGGGCTTTCTCTAGTTGCAGAGAGCAGGGCCTACTCTTCGTTGCGGTGAGCGGGCTTCTCATCATGGTGGCTTCTCTTGTTGCGGAGCACGGGCTCTAGGAGTGAGGGCTTCAGTAGTTGTGGCACTCAGGCTCAGTAGTTGTGGTGCACAGGCTTAGTAGCTCCGCGGCATGTGGGATCTTCCCGGACCACGGCTCGAACCCGTGTCCCCTGCATTGGCAGGCGGATTCTTAACCACTGCACCACCAGAGAAGCCCTCCTTGAACTTTAAATATGATTGGCTTAAATGCCTAGGTCAAAACCTTATGGAAATCCAAAGCCTGACTCAAGATTTCTGTGGATTGTTCATGTGAGCAGGTCACCTTCACCTCCTAGATCCTGACATGTACTGTTTCTGTGTCATACATGCTTACATTCAGACATGGAACTCAGTCATTTCCTCATTTTCCACACTTGCATTGGGGCAGGTGCTGCATTGCAATGCAAATGATTTCCATGTCAACATTAGCAAGTTCTTCCATCCTTTCAGCCACTTTGTCATTGGGATTTTCTCACTGGCTCTTCACCAGCTACCCAGCCACTATATATCCGCTCTCTCACCAGGATACTTAACAAGGAATTTAAATGATAAAATGTTCGTCTTCTTAAATGATTACCTCTTTATTCGAGTTTATCCACCAGAAGAAGAAACTCCTTGAAGAAGTTAAGCCAGCTTAAGGGGTTAATATGAGTGATTTTATCATTGAAGATATTGCTATGGTTTAAACATCTTTGGGTCCTGGGGCCCTTGAGAATGTGATGAAAATGTTGGACTGTCATCTCATTACTACCAGGTGAGGGTGGAAGTGCAGGTTCCCCACTCAGCCTCATAGACACCTGAGCAAGTGGACTTCTCCTCGCTGTTGGATGGAGTGGGAGTTCTGCCTCCACACTGGGCCTCCACTAATGCCTCCCTGGCTGGCCGATGTAGGAGTGCCTTGCAACTGCTCCTTATAAGACCACCACTAAACCCACACAGGGAGGCTGTCCACACTCCCTGGGCAATGATGAAAGCTCTGACAACTGGGTATCCTCAGACAACACCCCACCTGGGGAGTGGAAGGGATACTTCATGACTGCCAGGTGGGAATGGAAGTCTAGACTCTCCACTAGGCCTTTGCTGGTGTGGGCAGGGTGGAACCAGACGGTTTTGTTTTTTTGGTTTTGTATGTTTGTGTGTATGTGTGTGTGTGTGTGTGTGTGTGTGTGTTTTCTGTGATGCTTACGATGGAACGATTATTATCTAAAACTTCTCTTTTTTGTTAGGCTGCCCCTTTCTTGGTCCTTTGGCTAGGGAGAGAGGGCTTTTGTTGGGGCTTCATTTGTCTGCATCTGTTGACATTTCTGGGTTGCTAGTTTCTTCAGCTCTGTGATATATGAGGGAAAAAGACAAAAAACCCCAGAGAACTCACCACTATTTTGTCCCTTGGATCCTCAGGTCTCTAGTGAGTCTTTCTTCTGTTCACCTTCCATAGACTTCTTATATTTGTCTCATATAGAATGTTCAGTGTTTTCATTTGTACTTAGTCGAGGAATAGGGAAAATACTATCTACTCCATCTCCTGGGAAATAGAAGTTGATTTGATCCTCATTTTTTTGGTGAGATTTTTGGTCCTATTCTTTCATAAATTTTCTGTTTATTATCTTTATGTATTCAATTATTGAATTATCATTGCTATTTTTATTTCATTACCTATTTATAGTTAAGGTTATTAACAATGTCATTTGGTTGCAAATATTTTACCAGCTTTTTGATGGACTTTTAGTTTTGTCCACAATGTTGAAATATAAAAGTTTTAATATTTATGGAGTTAAATCCATTGATAGTTTTTCCATATGATTTTTTCCCTTACGTAAAACATAAACAGTCTTTCTCTATCCAAATATCAGGTAAACATTTGTACATAATTCCTTTTAGATTTTTTAAATGACTTTATCATTTTATTTTACTTTTAACTCTTTTAGCCACCTCAAATTAATATTTTTCTTTTATTATTGATTTACAGTTGATTTACAATGTTGTGTTAATTTTTGCTGTATAGCAAAGTGATTCAGTTATATATATACATATATTCTTTTCCATTATGGTTTATCACAGGATATTGAATATTGTTCCCTGTGCTATACAGTAGGACCTTGTTGTTCATCCATTCTGTATATACTAGTTTGCATCTGCTAACACCAAACTCCCAGTCCATCCCTCTCCCTCCCCTCCTCCACCTTGGCAACCATACGTCTGTTCTCTATGTCTGTGAGTCTGTTTCTGTTTTGTAGATAAGTTCATTTGTGTCATATTTTAGATATTAATATTTAGATTTAATATTTTTCTATAGACTTAGAGGAGAAATTCTTGGAACTATGTTTTTAGGGGAAGAATTCTTGACTGTGTTGAAGACTTGAAAATGTTTCCAAATATTCTCTAAGCCAGTACAAAATCTTGCTGCAAAAATGACAGACTGTATCATTTATTTACTCCATGGATTAGCAGTACCAGCCTTCCTAACAATGTGTCTGCATTCAATGTGTCTGCAGTTCATGTTGAGGATGATGGGAAGGGAACTTTGCCTGCACTGTTACACCCAGGAAAATGGCCATGCTGAAAAACTTATGTGGGTGATGATGGATTCCTTTTTTTTTTTTTACTTAAGTGTTAGAAACGTTTATTTGTCAAAATATTAAATAAAAAAAAAAAGGGGGAGAAGTGGAGTAAAACAAGGCTAAATTTCAGCTAATGCTGTACCATGATCACAGGTCAGACATAAAAAAACAAAACAAACAAAACAACAACCACCAAAACCCCAACGGTCCTAGCAATTTCAGAAGATTAGCTTCAATGTTAGAGTCCAGAGCTAACAGAGAAGAGTAAAAGGCTGCTTGCCACTACATGGTCATTTTAAAGGGAAAGGAGATGTTGCAGGTAAACAGGGAGAAGGGTTCAACTCCTAAGGAAAGCAAGATAAGAGGGATTCCACTGTACAGGAAAAAGGGGATGCCAGCATAATCCTTACCTAGGGCTGCTCAGAGGCTGAGAACATAAGGAATAGAGTGAAAGGCTACAGAGACTAGTATCAGGAGGAAAGAAAAGTCAACTTAGAAGAATTAAGAAAGAAAACATAGTTGGTCACAAACTCCTTTGTTTACTAAAACATGAAGCAATGGAAACATCTCGGCAAAGGGGACCGCGCGGAGCAAGTTCTCGTATACGACCGCAGCCCGAGGGTTCAGTCCGCAGTTATCCTACCTCCAGTTTTTAAAAGGCTGAGTACCGTGCTCGGTGCACATACTGCTTCCGCTCATACCGGGCCACGTCATACAGAGAGTTCCGTGCAGCTGCTGAAGCCTGAGACAGTTCACTCTCTGGCCCATAACCGTAGCCCTCTCCAACTGTGGGGAGCACAGCTGCAGCACGACGCAGGGGGCTCCTGTCCCTTCCGTAATAGGAGGCAGCGGCAGCAGCGCCTGAGTTGGGCCACAGGTGTCTGTCGTAGGGATCAACAGAAGTGGAGTTGAGGTGACTGGTCACAGCTATGCTCTGGACTTGAGGCAGAAGGGACCCGGTCTGCTCTGCGTAGTTGTACGCGGAAGCTGCTGCTGCTGCTGCCACTGCCTCGTAAGAACGGACTGGGTAAGGCTTATAGTAGTCGAGCGCTCCATACGCGTCGTTGTAATACATGGATTCCCCGTAGCCCATGGTGTAAGGTGTGCGTACTGTTCCATACTGTTCGTTATACTGCTCGGTCAAGTCCGCCACACGACCCGTACGCTCTACCGGACACTCTTTGGACCAGTGCCCCTCCTTCCCACACCGATAGCAGCCACTCTGGTCTCCCATCCCAGGGGCAGTCCGAAGCCGGCTGGTGGACAACTGCACGTGCATTCGTTTGCCTTGAAACTCTGTGTTGTCAAGGCCCCTGATGGCCTCCACTGCATCCTCTGCCCGCTCCATGTGTACGAAAGCATAATCTTTCACGATGTCACATTCGATGACTGGACCATACTCCTCAAACTTGGCCCGAAGCTCTTGGTTGGTACAAGTAGGACTGATGTTGCCTACATGCAACTTGGTTGAAGCTTTGCTCTTACTCTTGCTGACTTCCACGTTGATGTTCACCCCGTGCAGCTTGTAGTGGTGCAGGTTGCGTATGGCATCCTCGGCCGCCGTCTTGTCCTCTATGTGCACAAAGCCGTAGTTCTTAATGATGTCACACTCCAGCACCTTCCCATACTGCTCGAAGAGTGAGCGGATCTCCTGCTCTGTGGCCTCCCAGGGCAGGTTTCCAACGAAAAGCTTCACCATCCTGACAAGAGCCTCCGGGTGGCTGCGGCGGCGGCGGCGGCGGCTCCCGCGTCAGAGAGAACCCTGCAAAATGGCGACGGCCGCTCGAGCCTCAGCGCGACCGGGCCCTTTCTCGCGCGCCGGCTCACGCACGCGCGAGTGCGCGCTGCCCCGCCCCTCACTCTCGCGGGAGCCGGACCGATGGATTCCTCGACTGGGCTGTCAGAGGATACTGGTTGAACCATCTTAGCGGGTCTCCTATCATGTAACACACCATTGGAAGCTTAGCAACAGAAATTAGCTCTGCTGAAATATCAATGAAGTTAATACTTCAAGCGTCTTGATTCGAATTTAGGTAAGTTTTGAAAGACAAACACTATGGCTCCTTCAGTTTCCCTCACAAGTGTTAGTCTTTGTTAGGCACTCTAGGGCTGAACCACGGTCATTTTTTGCTACTCTTTTGGAGGCCAGGAACTCTGTAATCATCTCCGAGAATACAAATGTGTCAGTGTGGTATTGCCGTCTTGAAACACCAGGAAGGGATTCTGTGGTAGTGGGCATACTGCTAAAATAAATCCTTTAGAGCTCTCTGCCATTGCTCCATTGTTGTTTGTTTGTTTTTTGGTCTGTGCTTCTAAGTCTTCATCAAAGCTATAGACTGAATAAAATAACAATTCTTCTTTGCTTAATACATCAGAGAGAGAACTCACAGTTGTATATTAACTAGAGTAACTCAAAAATGGAGTCACAAAAGGGAATCCCATTCCTGAAGTGAGAAAAACAGTTGTGTTACTATTAAACGTGACAATTGTAAAGACTTCACAGAAACGTGGAAAATATTTTGGGGGTAAATTAAGTGGAAAAAAAAGCAAGACCAGAAACAGTATGCTCACCATATTAGGGAATAAATACAAATTATGGTAGTAGTAGCTTCCAGGTGTTTTTTTCCCCTCAGTCTTATGTAATGTTGCCTATTTATCAGACAGCCTAAAAATCACATTTTAATTAATTAAGGAAGAGGAATTGTGTAAAAACCGGAGTTTCCTTGGTGTACTTTGTTGTTGGTTCCCTAGAGTTACAGACTTCAGAGGAAGGCTCCCATTGGCTAGTTCTATAGCAGTAAAATGCTGTTTTATTGAATGTTGCCTCATCACTGCCTGTATTTTTATTGCTACACAACCAATGGTAGATTAAAAATAACTCAAATATTACAGCATTTTATAAATTTCAGCGTTATTTTATAAACAATGCCCAGATAGGAGAGAGTATGAGATAAAAAGAGCAGCTTCCCAAAGTAGCCCTATTGCTTCTGTCTCTGAGCTGTGAGAGGGATGTTTGAAACCAATGAAACCAGAAAGTTCTAGCAGAGCAGGTTTGTTTCCTGGAGGGTGTGCTTTACACAGAGGCCCTTTGCCAGGAAGCCCAGACAACAGGATTTCTTTAGGGACAACTAGAGCCTTCAGCTCTGCCAAGAATTACTTGGGAAAAAACCCCCAGAAGCATTCCGTTCTCCAGAGGGCAGGTTTTGGTGCAGATTGAGGCAGATCTATGACTGTGTGTATAACTCCAGGGCAAGTGAGTTTCATGCTTCACAATAGAAACGGTGAGCCAAGCGCAAGAGTTATTTGCAAGCTGAGAACAGAAACTCACATAAATGGTTACAAGACAAAAAATGGAAACTTCATAAGCTATACAGAAAAAATAAAAGAGAATACAGTTGCTGGCCCAAACACACACACACACACACACACCTCAAGGGCTGAGTGCTGTTAAAAGTATTTGTCAAAGAGAAGAGGAAAGCCCTCTGGAGCCAGAAGAGGGAAAAACTATCTAAAAAGAAAACAGAATGGGAAGTCAAGAGAAATTAGGTCCTTAGGTCCCAGTCATGTCCCCATGACTCCGGAGAGAGAACATTGATCAATTCTCTCTGAAAAACAGCTAAACACTCAGACTTTTCTAGTAGCCCATGAAAATGTACTAGAGTGAATCTTAAATATGAGGACTCTATATTAGCTTTATATTTATGAAGCAGATCCTTTTACTTGTTATAAGTCTTGGTTAAGGATTCTAATAAAATTCTATAAAAACCTGTGAAACTTGGTGTGCAAACAAACATGTCACTGGATCGATGCCCAGAGAAGACCAGATAGCCCTTAGAGAAGAAAGGGACGTTAGGAGATTGGCATCTCGGAAAGAAAGACTTTACATCCTGTGCTTTATCTCGATGCTCCTGGGTGTATTATTATCACAGATAAAATAAGGAGGTTCACAGACTTGCCCAAGGCCACATGGCTAGAACTACTCAGTTTGAGATTAGCACACAAGTTCTTTGCCTCCCTGCCCTCCCGTCAGGTTTAATGTATTTATACTCACATTTTCTCAGTTGCTTAAATAGCCCCCAGAAAGACCATTCAGGGGCCGTTGCTGTGGGCACTAACCAGGGAGGGGAGAGGGTTCTGCTAGTACTCAGTGGGCACCAATAACAGAACTCAGCGAATTCTCACCTCTGTCTTGTGTCAGCCTCCATGAGGTCATTTTAACTCTATAGCTGATCCTTTTTTCTGTGTTACCTGATGGGTCATTTACATGGCAGACCAGTGCCTCCTATTAAAAATATGCACACACATTTTTCCAGTCAAACCACACCGTGTATTGTTAGTTTAGAAAAATGAAAAGGGGAATGTAAATTTTCCAGACTAGCATTTCTCTAGGACACATTCACCTAACCTATTTTTTTCCTGTATGCCTCACTAGTTTTTCCATATTACACGAGTCCTGAAATGCCAGCAGTATTCTGGTATATGTCACTATTCACCTGACGCGTTCCTCTTGTGGGGACATTCTATTTGTGCACAGTTGCGTTATTTCACTCTTGGTATCTCTATCAGATTCTGCAAATGTTAATGTTGTATCTGTCACAGTAACATTCAAATCATAGAAATGAGTACTGGAGGCTGGAAACTTCAAAAGTAATCATAGAGATACTTCTCATAACTTTCTTTCAACTTTAAGATCATTTTTTTTTTATTGGCTGATTGGGTTTTACAAAGAGAGGGTAGAAGCAAGAGAAATGATTGTATTCTTAAAAAGTTTTTATGTATGCAGTTTCTCCTACGCCTGCTTTTATTTTTCTTCTCTTCTTTTTATTTCCCCTAACAAGGTATTATTTGTAATATACTGAAGATGTATTATTTGCAGTGCATTGAAAAGGAAAATTTGAAAAATGTGTATGGTTTCACATGATTGATTTTTTCTTACCTAGAGTTGTATGAGTTGAATTTCTAATACAGTGTCATTCCTTATATTTATCATTTTCTTAGGCATTAGTGCAGAAAAAAATATGGCTACATTTCAGATTTTAAAATGCATTACGGCTATTCTCCTGAAGAGAGTGAAATTTTGGAAAGCATCCTTTTCACAAAACAAAAACATCCTGAGGCTAAGTCTGGTGTGTGTGAGTGTGTGCGTGTGTGTGTGTGTGTGTGTGTGTATGGGTCCAGCATTCCTGGGCTGAGTTGTTCATCCTTGTGCCCTGCAGAGACCTGGGTTGTTCTGCGGGCACCTGTCTTTGTACAGCTTTGAGAGTTTGCTGTGGGGAGCACACAAAGGAAATATTAGGAGAATGGTGGCAAGTGGATCAGCTCAGCATGCAACTCATTTTCGAAAGGAAAGAGAATGGTAGAAGGTTTGACGTTCAGAGACTACAGTGGGCAGATTCCTAAGTCACTCTAAAGATGACTATGGAATTTAACATGCCTGGCATGGAGCACATAAGAATGATCCGGTCTTCTATTTTTGCCATAGCATCTTTGCTGTAGACATTTTTTGCTGTAAAAGATAAAATAACGAAAAATAAAAGAGGGACATTAAAAAAGACATACTGGAACATGAAAAGTGAATAACAAAGTTAAAAAGACTTTGCTGCAAAATACAAAATACACTTAAAATGTGTGTAGACTCATGGCAATACTGTGCAAATAACTGATTTTATTTTGTGGGTTGAACCTAAGCACTTGTCTTCCAAGTCTTTTTGTTCATTTATAGTATTTTCTACTTTTTTTTTTTGCTGTTGATTCATCTCCTTGTTCAGCATCACACTTTTTCTTTGTTGTTAAAAGTTCTTCATTAAGAGAGGTATCAGTTTCCAAACACCAGGATGCACATTTGTAACTGAGGTGTTGCGTTGTGAGAGCCTCTACATATTGTTTGTTCTTGGCATGTTGTCACCTGTCCGTTGATGGATGTTCCAAAGTCCTATGGGAAATGTGGGTTCAACTCTGCACCTTCAAATCAGCTGAAGGATTTGCGAACTGGTATGTTATCATTTTCTTGTAAGGTATGCAATCTGGCTTTACCCTCTTATTTCGCACTTCCAGTAAGTTTTATCACCGTGTTTCCTATCAAGTTGACATACGTGGTTGTTATCTACTATTTTAAGACCACCATCTTTACTCATCACTGTAGAGACCATTATGAGGTCCCAGATCTATGTAATACAAAAATGGGAGCACTGGGTCAATGGAGGAAGGAAACCAAAGTGTCATACAGTTATTTTATCTTTTACAGTAAAATTGCCTTATGGCAATTAGTTATGCAGTGAAAATGATCCCAGCAAAGGTATCTACCACAAAGATGCTTATGGTGAAAGTACCTAGAACCCCAAATAATCACAGATTGTAACAAATTACAAGAACTTTTAAAGAGCTTAGTTTCTCTCTAAGTAAAATAGATTTCTTACAATACTGTATTTGTTCACAGCAATTCCATGTTGGAATCATAGAAACTTTGCCTGTTCTAGGGAACTAAGATGTGCAAAGGCTATGAAATCTTTCTGCTGGTTTTTCTTTCATGAAATAACAACCTTCTTTTGTATTTTGCAAGTAGAGTGGTGGCAGTAAGTTCTACCTCTTTGCCTGGTTTTTGCTTATTTACGTGAAATGATATTTATCGCTTCTCAGTTTTACTTATTACAACAGTAAACATCAAAGAGATGTTTAACTACATGAACTACAAGTTTTTGGAGTCCTTAATGACTTTGACCATCTTGAAGTGAAACCAGAAGTTTGAGAACGGCTGTTCTGAGTTTCTTCTACCCTAATTTAGTCTCCTCTTTCTATAATTTACCTTTGGGTGGCTAACTCTTATATACAAGCTACACTTTACATTTTTCTGTTCTACTTTGTCCACAAACCGTGACTCTCCCCCTACGCCCAGGTTCCCCAAGTGTGTGGAACAGACCCACAGAGGTAACCAACTCAATTATGCTGTGGGAAATAAAAAACTAGAGGACAATGGAAAAAATCAAAAGGGATAGTGTAATAAAAAGAGCACAGGTGTTTAATAGATGTGTTCAATAGATGTGGGCTCTCATCCTCTCACCATGGGAGCAAATTAACGTTCCTTGTCTGGAAAATGAAAGAGGAGATCAGTTGCTTTCAAAATACATTCCACAGACTTTTATGGTTCTGAAGACGTGACGGTGGTTCCAGGTGGAATGAGAGACAGGGTGCGTAGACTTCCTCCTTCCCTGTCTCAACCAAGACAGAGCCACTTCTAGATCATCTTATAGATCAGCGTTTGGGATAAGACTTCATTTGATAAAAGAGCCCTTTTGCATGAAAAAGTTTGGAAACCACTGGACTAGATGATTTAAAGGCCTTTCCAGCCCTAACTTGACAGAAGAGAAAGGGATCCTGACAGGAAAATATGTCTACTTCGACTAAGACAATATAATTTTGGTTTTTGTTCTAAAATTTATGAGTTGAAGAGGTTGTCTCAAATGAATCTGAGATGAAAGCTGTGCACCTATCCTAAGTGAAGAAGTTGTGAAGAGAATTTTCCTGTGTTCTCCGGGTGGTCCTTGTGGCTTTGATATATGAACACAACCCTCCAGCCAACACTTGGTTACACTTTCTTTAACAGGATCCCTAACTCCAGAGAAGCAAGTTTGCCTTGATCTGATAAAACATGATTCAGTAGAAAATCCAGGAACCTGACACAGAAGTTTCTTTACTCCATCGGAGTTTATGGAACATTTGCCTTGCTATTGAGGTAAAAAAAAAAAAAAGAGGAACTGCAAGGTCTAAATAAGGTGGAGGACATTTTATAGGTGAATCAAAGCATTAAAATATTGCAACAAAGTAGCATGTTTTAACTTTGCGATCTTATATGTCCCGTTTTCTTTTTCTCAGCTTAATAAATATTTAGACAAGAGACTTTCTACCTTGCCAATGTAAATATTGAAGCATAAATGTGTGAAACAACCTGTGTGAGAATACTAACAAAGAGCACAATAAAAGAGACAGAGCTTCAATGCAAGGATTTTGATTCATCACCTGAATTCTTGGTTTTACATTCCAGAGAATGGATTTCTTCTTTGTTACTGACTACACCAATACTAGTAAATGCCCTAGGAATATGTTTTTACAACACAAAATATTTCCTGAAGGAACAATTCTCTTGGGAGGAGAGAGCACTTCTGTTTTCATCTCTGGCCCAGCTTCCACTCCAAGAATCTAGCCCACCCCCAACTTTTGCTGTATAAGCATCTTATACATTCTAATTGAAAGAGTTTCAAGTAACCTATAATTATCATTTTCATGAGAGGGAGGTTATGATTTTTTTAACTTCCATCTTATAGTTTTATATATACTTAGAAAAGCTCTAGCATTTTCAAATGTTTATAGTTTAAAACATAATGAAATGCATGGCCCTACTGTCTTAGATTCTCCTAGGAAGGAGGCAAAATATGCTCATTTCAATTCTAGATAAAATAGTGTTTGAATTCAATTTCTCTGGAATTTGGAAATTGCTGTTCAAACTTCCCTGAGACCTTTTAAAACACAGTAGCACTTTTGTTTAAAACAAAATCACAAGGTTTAAAATCTTTAATGAAGAACTGTTATAAACGTAAGAGATTTTTCTCATTAGTCATAGCTGTGTCACTTTCAAGATGTATCTTCCAATATAGCTCTCTATAAATTTGTGACATTCTCTAGCTTGATTTTCTTCTCATGTGATGAGTACTTAATTTTTCACTTGGCTCATGAAAAAAAACTTGAAAGTTAAACAGCATTTTGCAATTTTGATACTATACTCTTCGCTGTTCCACAAAAGTTATGAATGGGTTAGTCATTTCCTGCAATTATAAATGACCTTAATGTGATCACGTGATGAAAGTCATGCTATCTTAGTCAGTTATTTTGGGGGTCTTTGGGGAGTTTTTTGTGTTTCTTTGGACCAGTTCTGTAGGGAGCTAACTTAGTAAATTTATGTCTGCTATTTCAGCTCTAAGTTACATATGACCCATTTTTGTGTGCTTATCTGGGAACAATCCATTATTGACTTAGTTTGGAGTAGACATAATGTACTAATCTTAGTCGTCAGAAATATGCCCTACTTAGAGAAGTATTCCATTCACTTTATTTCTCAAATGCACAGACCACTTTGAACAGCCCTTATCTACAAACAACAGAGAGGAGTAGTTTCACACTCTAAGAATTTATCATAAGTCACTGGAGAATTTGACATATTCCTTGTGCTTCTAACTTTTCTGCCTGAAGTAAATTTCAGCATAAACTCTTACATGATTAAATGAATTTCACCCAACCATTTACTCACATGGTTTGAAGATCATAACAAAACTGATGGTTATATTTTGGGAAGAAAAAATATGGCCTCAACTGCTTGGTCTGACACAAAACCAAACAAAATTACTTCAAGGTTTTCAAATGCTTATAGGCTTCTGGATTTAGAATGGTGATGAGTTTTTGCTTTCCTTTTCCACCTTTATCTTAATTTCTTAGTTTTACTTTTTCTTTCCACCCCTCCTCTTCATCCATATAATCCCCATCTCCCTTTGGTCAATCTGCTACTATGTGTCATGTACTACATTTCTGTGGGTGACTTCAAAACTTTTTGGAACTGGGCATTATCCCCTTCTTTCCACATTCCTCTTCTTCCTCGTTATTCTGAAGAAATGTAATCAAAGAATGAAAAGACCAGATTTATCTGACTCAATAGTCTACCATCTGAAAAGACTGTCAGGACTCTATCAGAAAAAACATCGTAAGTCTTTGTGCGGAAAAAAAAGCAAGAGCAGTATTTCTTGCTCTATAGAAGTAGAGTTTTAAATAGGACTTTTGATTTTCCATTGTATTAGTTTGCTTCGGCTGCCATAAAAAAACACCACAGACCAGGTAGCTCAAACAACAGAAATTTATTTTCTTACTGTTCTGGAGACTAGAAGTCTGAGCTCAAGGTGCTGGCAGGTTTGGTTTGTTCTGAGGCCTCTCTCCTTGGCTTGCAGACGGCCTCCTTCTCACGAGTTCATGCATGGTCTCGCCTCTGGGTGCATGCGCCCCTAATGTTTCTCTGTGTGTCCAAATTTCCTCTTCTTATAAGGACATCAGTCATATTAGATTAGGGCCCTTTCTAATGGTCTCCTTTTAATTTAATCACCTCTTTAAAGGTCCTATCTCCAAATACAGGCACATTCTGAAATAATGGGGGTTATGGCTTCAATATATAAATTTTGGGGGAACACTGTTCAGCCCCTAACACCTGTGTTTTGGTAAAACCCTCCTCAGGTAGCCACAGTAGATCTTTTCTAGCATGATCCGGTTTTCTATCCACATAAACATGAAAATGTCCATTAGCCTTCTCATTACATCTGAGATGTAATGAGTAACATTATTATTGGAAATTGGAAGAGCTTTTTTCTTTGTCTTAGGATGGATTAATATATTTATGTATCCTAGAGGGCACTGTAGGTGCAGTGTTACTGTTCTGATTTTTTTTAATTTACTTTAAATAAATACTATGCTATTTTGGAATGGAGTTACCCAGGAGGTAGGACTGCTAAAGGTCAAGTATTAAAGACTTGTGGTCATCTAGCTTCTATACTTGAAAAGGAAGATCCACACTTAACCAGAGAGAGAAGCTAGATTAGAAGTAGTCAGGGCCCTCCAGAGAAACAGAACCAAGAGGAAATGTATCTCTATCTCTATATCTATCTATTATCTATCTATCTATCTATCTATCTATCTATCTATCTATCTATCTATCTATCTGCCATCTATCATCTATCTATTTTAAAGAATTGGCTCATGTGATTGTGGGTGCTGGCAAGTCCAGAATCTGCATGGCAGCCTGGCTGGCTGGTGACCCAGAGAAGAGTTGATGTTGCAGTATTGTATCCAAAGGCAGTCTAAGACAGAATTACTTTCTCTTGCAGGGACCTCAGTCTTTGCACTTAAGGCCTTCAGCCTACTGGATGAGGCCCATCCACATTATGGAGGGTAATCTGTTTTACTCAAAGTCTACTGATTTAAATGTTAATCACATCCAAAAATACCTTCACAGCAACACCTAAACTGGTGTTTGACCAAACAACTATGTACCATAGCCTAACTAAATTGACGTATAGAATTAACCATCACAGGTGGATTTTAAAATACAGTGGTGACAACTCATTGTGACACTCTGTCCAAGAGCATGGCTCATGTTCTCGCTGTAAGTTAACCACTCTTAGGCCTCCAATGAAAGTAGTGTTGTCAGCTGATCTGCCAGACAGCCATGTTAATGTGGGAATAGTCCGTGTTATAATGAACTCTTCCACATGTGCCAGCTATATAACGCATGCAAGAAGGCCACCCAGAGACTGGCTATGTACTGTGAAAGTTTGCCTTCTTGGAGGCACAGAACCATACCACATGACCTCTTGCCATTAGTTTGGTGTTTTGAATCCATCATGTACCACGTATGATTCTATCCCAATGCCATTTTATGGAAGTGATTCACATTTTGGAGGTGGGAGCTTCTTGAACCCTTCCTTCAAATGAAATTTGGAAGCATAAACAAATAAACAATGAAATGGAGTAACAACAGTATGTGGGTGCAAGTGGATTCTTCACTACTGGCCCCTACCTGTGCCGATTTTACATCTTATTGTAAGTGTAAGGAAAGGGCTTGTTCCTCTGTAGTTCACATATGGGTGATATCAGATCTTCAGAATACACTCCAAAGTATGAGAAAAGCTAATATTTTCTCTGATAACTTGAGATACCTATTGCAAATCCCCTGACCTATAACTGGTGCTTTATGATTTCAGCCATTGTGTGTGGCCTCATTGGTCCTAATTTATTATTTTGCTCTTCACTAAGCCCACGTATGTGCCTTCTCAGGCCATAATATATTGTGTTGGTGAGCAGACTCTTACTTGAAAGGAGAGGCTATATACTAGGTAACTTGTAGGTCTTCTCCCTGTGATTTAAGGGGAGAGAGTTCCAAGGAGAAACAATGACAGACAAGACAAAGGCAGGGAGTGGTGTCTGTATTGGTAATATTGAGTCAAACTAGTTTAATTTATATTTGGTAGCCTCTCTTTAAGAGAGCAGAGGAGTATTTTAGAGAAATATTTAGAAAGTATTTCAGAAATACTTCAGAGGAATATTTTAGAAAACTTCCAAATAGATTGATTTCCTTTTTTTTTTAAGTTTCAGCATACATATGGGTTTAAGTCAGTTTTGAGAAAACTTCATTTACATAAAACTCTGAGAATACTGATTAAATAATGCATTTATTTACATGACTATTTTACAATAATCTGTGGAAAGATCAGGACCGAGCTAGTGCCTGCCCTAATCTGAGAACCTGGGTTAAGGTTTACATAAAATTTCTTGCAACCCATGAAAGCCACATTTCCCACACTACTTACTACAGGGCCCCAGGGCACCTCAGGGAACTCACAGGGTCACAGCAGGATATTTTAAATTTTCAAGGAAAACACAGCAATGCTTACTATCTGTCAGACACAAGCAAATTATTAACTTAAGGACTTTCACAGTTTCAACATTAAATTGTACTACATTCCTTTTAATGATGTCATATCTAAGAAGCTGAGTGTTCTGAAGTTGCTGTGATAAAAAGCAAGTAGCATGCAGGAATGAATATAAAAGAGGATATAAAAGTGGCAGTGTTCAGTCTGATTCCAGGGTTTGAGGAGCAGTGCAGTACCCAAGAGGCACATACATCCAATGCATTAGTATATAATTCTAGTCATTTAAGGATGAAATAAAGTTTTTCTTCCAGTTTATGTGTATATGTTTGTGTGTATTTATGTGTGTGTGTGTGTGTGTGTGTGTGTGTGTGTGTGTGTACTTAAGTGACTATTAAGTTGCTGGAACAAAAATACTTACTAATTTGTTTGGACTAAGCTACTTAAAAAACTATTAGTTAGTTCTTTTGGCCTTGTTGCTGCCATGAAAAAATTACACCAAGGGCACAATGAACTGAGAAAGTTTGCAAACCTTTATGCTAGAGATTATGGCTGCATTGGTACCTGCTGCCAATTGAAGAACAGGTTTCAAAATATTCTAAATGTGTAGTTTTTCACAGGTAATTGTGTATGAAAGAAAGAAAGTGCATGGGAGAGAGGGAAAGGAGAGAGAGAGGAGTTTTACATGAATTTTGTCTGTATTATGCTTTTTCTGTTTATAAAAAAGGGCTATATATAAAATAGATAATCAATAAGGACCTACTGTATAGCATAGGGAACTCTACTCAATATTCTGTAATAACCTATATGGGAAAAGAATCTGAAAAAGAATGGGTATATGTATATGTATAACTGAATCACTTTGCTATACACCTAAACCTAACACAACATTGTAAATCAACTATACTCCAATATAAAATAAAAATAACATTAAAAAAAAGCATTATGGGCTTCCCTGGTGGCGCAGTGGTTGAGAATCTGCCTGCCAATGCAGGGGACACGGGTTCGAGCCCTGGTCTGGGAAGATCCCACATGCCGCGGAGCAACTAGGCCCGTGAACCACAACTACTGAGCCTGCGCGTCTGGAGCTTATGCTCCGCAACAAGAGAGGCCCACGATAGTGAGAGGCCCGCGCACCGCGATGAAGAGTGGCCCCCCGCTTGCCGCAACTAGAGAAAGCCCTTGCACAGAAACGAAGACCCAACACGGCCATAAATAAATAAATAAATAAATAAATAAATAAATAATTAAAAAAAAAAAAAAAAAAAAAAGCATTGTGACATTTAATCTCACCTCAAAATCTCCTGCTCAGGACTTCCCTGGTGGCGCAGTGGTTAAGAATCTGCCTGCCAATGCAGAGGACAGGAATTCGAGCCCTGGTGTGGGAAGACTCCACATGCCGTGGAGCAACTAAGCCAGTGTGCCACAACTACTGAGCCTGTGCTCTAGAGCCGGCGAGCCACAACTAATGAGCCCACGAGCCACAACTACTGAATCCCGCCCACCCAGAGCCTGTGCTCTGCAACCAGAGAAGCCACTGTAATGAGAAGCCCACGCACCCCAAACGAAGAGTAGCCCTCGCTGGCTGCAACTAGAGAAAGCCCACGCACAGCAATGAAGACCCAATGCAACCAAAAATAAATTAATTAATAAAAAAAAAAAAAAATCTCCTGCCCATTCCTTACCTAGTTTGCCCCACCTTGGCAAAAATGGTGTCACCATCAAATCAGAAACCTAAGCAGCATCCTTTATTCTTTCCTCTCTATTACCCTCCACGGTGGCTTTATCACTGAGTTTTGTTGTTTCTACCTTCGACATATAGCTCCTGCCCATCCATTTCTCTCTGGCCTCACTGCCACCCGCTTGCGCAGACCACCCTCCTTCCCCCTATAGACCTTGATGATGGCAACAGCTCTCAACAGGTCTTCCTGCATCCACTCTTCCCCTCTGTTCTCAGCACAAGAGCTTCAATAATCTTTTGAAAATATAAATAGAATCATGATTCCCCCTTACTTAAAACCTTCAGTAGCTTCTCATTTCACTTTGTGAAAAAAAATATATCAAAGCTCCTTACATGACTTAAACAAATACTACATAATTTGTCTCTCCTCTGCCTCTCTGACCTCATCTCCACGTCATGCCCTCAGACTCCATGCCCCAGTGCACTGGCTTCTTTCTGTTTCCCAGGCACTAACATCTTCTCCAGCGCAAGGCTTTCTTGCCTCTCTCTGCCCGGAACGCTCCCAACCATCACCACCGATATTACTGACTCCTTTCGTTTTTCAGTAAAAACTGTGACTTTCTCTGCAAAATGTTCTCTAACCACACTGCCCTAAGTTAAACCTCTCTACATAATCTCATAAGGAGAAACCTTCTCATGGCCTGAACTGAATATGGTTTTTATTTGCAGTTGTCTGTTGATTATTTTATTGCCTGACTGGCCTCACTAAACTAGAAGCTCTTCTAGAGTAGCTGGTGGTCTTTGTACTTATCGGTGTAGACCTAGTACCTAGCAGTGTCTCTGGTTGTGTACTCAGTGATAATTGGGAATAAATGAATGAGTGAATGCATGAATGAATGGGAGGATACCCTCCATTCTACCAGATGTGTGGGTTGGGATCTGGGATTGGTCTGCTTGATCTTTTCTACTCTGCTGGCCATTCCATCTAGTCTGGTCTCCTTGCCCTTGGCCCCTGCATCATCTGTAGATGGAATTTAGAGTGATTCAACAGTGTACCAGCTGAAGACAGATTTACAGACAAAAACAAGGAAACAGAGCCCCCCCTTTCCCCTAAATAACTCTAAATTCCCTAACTTTGCAAGTACAAATAAAGATTTCAGATTGTTTTTCTTGAATCACTCTTTCTTTTTCCTGTTAAGAACATGGCTATTTTAAATCTTTTCAAATCTGAAAAGATTTGAGTAATTACCATATGTAAGAGATTTCTTGAGCAACTGTTTTTTTTGTGCTAAAAATTCTACCCTGGCTTTTCTCTTTATAGAAGTCCCAGTAAGTAATGTTGTTCATATGAACAACACAGGAGCAAGACTTCTTGGGATGTCTGCTTGTGGCAAAGCAATATTTCAGTTTTCTAAAAATGAATCTTATCTCTAACTTTCCACTGTATTAAAAATGGTCCAAAATTCTAGGAAAAAAACTTTATTTGGTTCCTGGAAATGATGGGAAATTTGTGCAAAGGTACACTGTAACCACAAGAAAAAGATTTTGAGAGAACATGCATTTGCATTCTATGTATTAAGGTGTTTTATTGTTTTTAGTCTTAGTAAAGCATATGTGTATGTATCTCTATTAATTAGACATTTTATAAGTATGTAAATATTTATTTCCTAAATACTAGGGGTAAAGCTCTAGAGTAAACCCTAATCGACAAGTAAAACGCATATATTTAAGGTGTACAAAGTGATGTTCTGATATACGTATGCATTGTGAAGTGATTACCACAATCAAGCTAATTAACACATCCATTCCCTCACATAGTTACCTTTGTGTGTGTGTGTGTGTGTGTGTCTGTGATGAGAACACCTAAGATCTACTCTCTTAGCTAATTTCAAGGATTACTAACTATAGTCACCATGCTGTACACTAGATCCCCAGAACTAACTCGTATTACGTCTGAAAGTTTGTATCTTTTGACCAACACCTTCCCATTTCCCTCACCGTCCTGCCAGGCCCTGGAAACCACCATTCTACTCTCTGCTTCTCTGAGTTCATCTTTTTTTAGATTCTACGTATGAGATCATGCAGAATTTGTCTTTCTGTGTCTGGCTTATTTCACGGGGCATAATGTCCTCCAGTTCATCCACGTGGTTGCAAATGGAGGATTTCCTTCTTTTCCATGGCTAAATAATATTCCATTGTACACAAATACCACATTTTAAAAAATCCATTCATCTGTTGACTGACACTTTGTTTCCATATTTCTTTCAATTCTTTTAATTATTGAAAATGCTGTGGAAAAGATGGGATGCTTACTGGAGCTTGAAGGGTAGATTTCTTTATAAGCATATTTTTTAAAAGTATTCTATAAGGAAGGACTGGACAAAGAAATAGCTGTCTTGGGAAAGGATTAGTAATAGATGAAGAAAGGCAGCAAGTTTCAGAGGTCTCTGTTAAGTGACGTAGGCTGCAGTCATTGATGACCCACATAATGATCAGTTACTTGTGCTGACATCTACTTCACGTATTAGGGGTACATTCAGTGCAAGATATGCCCTGGTAGCAATGGCCCTCTCATCTTTCCCACCTCTGCTTCGCAGAAGAACGCTGGGCTCTTCCCTGGCACTCATTCTTCTGCTCAGAAAAAAAAAAGAAAAAAAAAAAAGGGAGAAGTTGAGTAGGTAGATGCATCCTCAGTAACTTCTAAGAATGTTCCAACGATGTTGTAGAGGGAAGACACTGGTTCTTCCTTCTGACTCTTGCCTTAGACTGTGACCTGGTCCAGGTTGCTCTGTGATGATTAAAGACCCAAGACGAGAATGTCCCTGAGCAGATAACGAGAGTTTCAGTGACATAGTCTCTACCAAGTGTTTACCTTAATAGCATTTACCAGAAGAATCCTGATCAGTATCTCTCAGCAGGAGATGCTACTTATCCTCTTAGAAGATTGTTCTGATTAGGGAAAATTGTTTCAGAGGCAGGGATAAATTCAGGTGAAGCTGGTGACAGAACCTATGATTGCTGATGGCAAATTTTACCTGAGGCATGGCATAATTTTGTCTTCTATTTTACTTAAAATATTTTAAATGTTGTAGAAAGATGGAGGTTTAGCATTTTATAAAGATCATTCAAAATTCAAACTAGACTCCCACGAAATAAGGAATGGTAAATAGCATTGTGCTTGTGCCCTTCAGTGTTTGGTTGGAAGATTCAATTTAATCTAAAAAATGCAATTAAAATGTTAAGTGCTTTGTGTTTCAGTCAATAGGCAATAGATGTTACTATGTGTAAGGTACCACAAAAATAGCTGTGGAAGATTTGGAAAGTTTAATGCAGGGTCTCTGCCATCACTGGGAAGAAGAGACACAATCACAGGAAATACAAAATGTGTAAGGCAATGTGTAAGCACCAAGCTAAGTGATTAAGCAATTTAAATTTAAAGACTGAAAGGCTCATTTTAATTGCAAATTACATAATTGCATTTTCATGTTTTACAATAAATGAGATGAATTTCTCTCCAAATTGTTCTTCTCTTGGAGAGTCGATTTGGCCTGCATAGTCCACATTGAAAGCCAGAACCCAGCACCCGCGGCAAAAACATTGTTGTTCTGGAGCTACACAGCCCCACACACACTCTCTGGGTTGGGTAGACTGAAAAAGTTCTGCCTCAAATAAAAAGTGAAATATACAGTTATTATGGACATCTGAATTTTGAGATAAAAGATTTCCTCTTCTCTGGCACTATGAAAACGAGTTAAGATGTTCTCCCAGTAAACCCACAGGAGAATTAATTTGCAGATAATTACACTCTGATGTTTAAAATTATACTTGGATTTTTGAAGTATTTGGATATGAGGAGAAGCTGTGGTTCAAATGTATGGTTCAAAGACTAAGAATCTCAGGGTAGATTTTGCAGAGTGGAGAAACTATGACTATAGGATAATTTTCATTACCTAACATACAATGTGTATTGGCTTTGGATATTTTCTCTGATAAGCAAGAGAGCTAAACAGTGCAAGTTAGTCCAATACCCGTTATTATATTGGATGAGGCTTTCTGGGTGAACTATTCAGCTATTATTTTAAATATTGGGAGGCTAATTTATGTAAGCTTGAGCCAAAGGTCAGCTCATTCCTGGGATTCAGAAATGTTGAGGAATGTCTGATAAGTTGGTAAAATAGGCAGCACACATATATTCACTCACATTCTTTGATTCACATGGAGAAAAATATTTGTGTAGAAAAAGTGGAAAAGAACTGGGATGGGCATCATGGTATCTGACTCAGGTAGGGGGTTCCATAGTGGACCCATTGGCTATCTGTTCAGTCCACCGGTCTTTTCCCCTTCTTTCAGATTTACCGCCATCCCCTAGGGGCTGATGCCCTGCAGATATACTTGTATTCTATAATCCCAGCCATGGCTGATTGGACCTGGATAGGACATTCTACTCAAGATAGGTCAGTCTGATTTTCTTTCTTGAGAATCTGGAATTGAAATTCCAGGATGACCAGGAAGTCTCTCAACAGGACTGAATCATATAAACCATTGTAATCACAACAATATAGTCTGTCTTGTGAAAGGGAAGCAAAAAGAGCTGAAGAGTGAAGTAGATGTACCAGAAACTTGAGTTCACAAGTTGTGCTCCAGTGGTTCTCAGTGACAAAGGGCAGCTCAGAGAGGAGAAAGGCATGTACACATTAACATGGAAGCATCCTTGGCATAGACAGCAGGGCTCTGATGGAGGGGACCGTGAGCAATGGCAGTGCAAGGACACTTGGAATTGACCCTTGAGGGTCAGGTCAGTAGTTACCAAAAGGAAAATGGTGCAGGCAGATGAATTTAGGAGCAATACCTGGAGACCTCAAACTACAACCGTGTAAGATTGACATCCATGAGATGAGTAGTGACTCACTGAACTTTGGGTAAATAGCATTAAAGTGACCCCTTTAGTACCCATGATTGGTTAGGTGTAAGAAAACTTGCAACCATATGAGCAAGGGCTCTATTTCCAGAGCAATCGCTTTGCAAATAGTAACCAAAGGATAAACCACGGTGTTTATTTTTCATCCCAGGTGGACTTGTCCACTTGAATAAGAAGTGTCACTCAATGGCTAGGTGGCTTTTGTCATATCTGTTACCTTCTCAGGACCTCACTTGCATTTGTAAAATGAGGCATCTGGACAAGATGCAATGTTTCTGGGTGTGAAACATATTTCTGTGAAGCTAGAAATATCTTACATTTGTTCTCTTCCTTCTTGAAAAGCATTCACACAAAAAAAATTGTGGTAGCTAATTCATTTGTTTTGTTTTTCCCCTATGAATAGAATTTATTGTCTGTATGTTTTTTATTATAAATCAACATTCGTTAACAATCTTTCTTATAAGCTGAAGTGCAAATGGGCAGTTTTCTTAAGACAGGATTTCAAAACAGTAGGTTTTTTACTATGGATTAAAAAAAAAAAAACAGTGTGCTGAAATGAATCTTTCCTCTAGGTATGGGACCCAAAATCTATTATAAACTTGCCTCTGGTATATATCAGTGACTGAACATTGGAAAGACATAATTTAGCTGTTGAAAATCTGATTTGTGTTTGCTGAAGTGTTCCAGGAGCCCCTTGAATGGAGACTTTCTTGAAGTTCTTACCAGTGGTGGAAGTGCCCTCACAGAGAAATGAAAGGTGTGTAGGAGCACTGGGAGAGAGAGGATGGTAAATACACCTACATCTTTGATAGCCTGTGCAAGGTTACGTCGATCATAAATCCCAGCTTGCTAGACGAGTCAAAAGAAAAAGGCAGAGACACAAGGATGCAGAACCAAAGATTTCCGCTGGAGAAACAAAGTGAATCAGAAATAGTGTAAAAGGTTACCTTACATGGAATTAGTAGGATAGCTTAGGACTAGCCTTAGGAGAACCTTGAAGGAGACAAAGAGTGTTGGGGAATAGCTCCATTGTTCTAAAAACTAGAGGACTTCTTTTCCAAGATACAATTTGTGTGTGTGTGTCTGTGTGTGTTAAAGCACCAAACTGGATGTATGGATATGACTTGAAAATGAATTGCAGAATCACCACCTCTACTGTGGGATGAGAGTTCCTCCATATTTTTTAATTACTCTCTTTGCTGGAGCCACAATGTCCCTGTGTTCTGTAGAAATACATAGACATAATGACAGTTTAAGAGCTAGGTGCATTAAAGTAGTAGAAGAAGAAAGAGGGGGAGACAGAGAAGGAAAGAGAAGGGGAAGGAAGGAAAATTCAGAATGCCAAAACATATCAGGCACTCTGCTGGAATATTCATAAATGTGATATAATTTTTACCATGAAAGAGACTATGTTGAATGCTGAGAATCATGTGGGATAAATGTCCTTCCTCTGGGGAAGAATGGAGAGTTTTAAACAATGTATCAAGTGTCAAGGAGACAATATTATATACCAGTTAAGGACATGGATGTAGGAGTCTGGGAGATGTGGGTTTGAATCCGAGATGCTGCATTTGCTAGCTGTTCTAAGCGTCAGTTTCCTTATCTCCAAAGTGAGCCCACCCTCGAAGGGTTACAGTGACAATTAGTGATAATAAATGCTTAAGTTTTCCTACACTGCTGCTCCCCGAGTAGGCATTCTTTACCCGTTATCTCATTTAATCCTTACAACTAACATCTGAAATGGATATTATGCCCATTTTACCGAGGAGGTACCTGATGGACAGAAAGGTTAGGACTTTTTCCCAAAAGTCAAAGCTGGCCAGTGGCAGCAAACCCAGGCTTTATGACTCCAAGTCTAAAGCATTTTGACTTACCTGGGATTTTGACCAGGGAAGCCAGAGCACAAGGAAGCAGAATGAAATTGGCATGGCACTGCTATACCTCTCCTGTCTTCACCGTCCCTTCTAAGGTCTGACTGTCCTCATGGGGCTGACGTGTATCAGGACTGACCCCTTGGTAATGGCCCATGAGTGACCCTTCTCAAGGGTCACTGAAAGCAGTAACACAAAAACAAACACAGTGACTTTCTCCCCCAAGTTAATTAAATCAGCAGAGTCCCATTTAAATGCTCTTTACCTGAAGTTCTGTCTTTAAGAACTGACCTTCTCTAAGATGTGGCCTCACTAGCAACTCAAAGCTCACCTCAGACACATCTGTTAACAGATGTTAAAGTTATAAAAGCTCTTCTTCTGGCTCCATTCAAACTCACCTGTGCGTGAATGCTGTCTCTCAAGGAGACTTGGAGAGGAACTTTATGTTCGGACACTATCCCATGATAACGATTAGAGGACCACCAGCCCTGCTTTGTCTCAGGCTATTACAATGATTCAAAATGAATTTGGAAGTTCTTGAAAACTCCCAAGTTTTGCATCCTCATAATGCATCCTCACGTTCCACTCACAAGTTTATTTACCAAACCACGCAGTCATCAGGAGAGATGGTTAACCTCCTGCATTTACCGCCGCTGTTGTCAGCTTGCAGCTCATAGCTTTGGGAAGCCAGCCTTTGGACCAGGCTGGATTACTCTATATAACTGTTTTCCAGCACTGGGTTACTCAGAGTGGTTTTCTCCTCCTCAATTGATAAGTTCGTGTTTACTGAGTATCTCCTATAAACTCAGCATTAAGGTCATAGAGAAACATAAAATGCCATGATTTGACCTCAAGGACTTTTGAGAGTACCCTAAGGAAGGTCAGGTCAGGTCAGGGGACAGTTGATTGTTTCCGGCCATCTATTACTGTTTGTTGCTCTGTGTGACTAGCTCTTCTTCTACGAGACTGATTTGAGCCAATCAGTCAGAAAATGATAATGTTTTTTGTTTGTATTAGAACTTGCAGCCACATAGAATGCTATTAGACTGAGGGAAATTTAAGATATCAATAAAGAATGATTCCGGATTCATTCTCCGACTTTTCAAACCTTCTCACAGGATAATCTGAAGTTTTAAAGGCTCATTATTGAAGCCACAACTTAAAATAGAAGACCCAGATTCTAGTCTTGGATCCACCAGCGAGTGGCTGTGTACTCTTACACGAGTCACTTGACCTCTCTGGATCTCAGATCTTCAGTTTTTATGAAATGATGGGGCTACCATGTGTGAGAAATTATGTGCCTATAAGATCTTTTTTCAGCTATAATTATGAGCTCCTGGGGCCACTCTCCACAAAAGGTATTTTAAAATAAAAAGTTGAATTATCATCATGACAGGTGTGTGGACTTGGCTGCAGGTGCAACCTCTGGTCTTTACTTGAAGTTTCAGGTCTCTGCAGGTAAAGGGGCACCTGTGGGCTCCACAACACACAAGGACTGAAAGGTGGGTCCCTCTGACCAAGGATCATCTGGCTCCACCAGCAGCCTGTGAGACACCCTTTAAACTGACAGGCCCCAGACTACACTTAACCATAATCACAGCTTAATGAAAAGAGATTGGGAACTAAAGAGTTTTACTCCCTGCTCTGACACTAATTTGAATTATTACTCTAGACAAGCTACTTACACTGTCAATTTCACATTTTCCCCCTTGGCCAAGAGGGAAGAATAATATTGATTCTAATCATTTCATCAGATTGTTGTGAAGACACCCCTACACCCCCTGCACTGTACCCAGATAGAAAACTACTTTCAACATCTCTGGTACGTGGTGGTCACAGCGCAGTTTGTGATGACAGATCTCATTGGTTCAGAGTATATATGTCACTCACTGGCTTACCCACAGGGTGAATCTTAAAGGACCACTCTTAGCTTGCCATGTCCCTGCTCAAAAACCTTCTATAGCTCCCACTACTTGACACAGGTAGTCTGAAGGTCAAGGTCATAGATACTGTTTAGACTCAACATCTGCCTCTCAGCGGTCGTCAACTGTGTACGCCAAAGTCTTTTGCACTCTTTTTTCTCCACTCTTTCTTTAGGCACTTCCTTGAGGCTGTGCAATGATCTGACAGATCAGCCTGGGCTTCTGATCCCTTCCTATTGCCGGTCTGTGTCTGTCTTCCACTGAAGGGCAGACCACCTCATGCTGGTGCAGCTTCTGCTGCCAAGAGTCATCCGGTCCCTTCTCCAGCCTCCACTCCCATTGCTTCTGCCTCTGCTGCCTCAGGCGCTCACTTCTTTTTCCTGTTGGGGCCGCAGTCACAATGCTCGAAGTCCTGGGCTGCCATCCAAGGTCAAGAGTCTGACCCCAATCTCCTCCAGGCTTGTTTGCCTACCTCTCCTCATGGGAACGTTTTGTTCAGGCTAAATTTATTCTTTAACCCAACACATCTTCCCCGCCTAGAATAATCTCTGCCCTTCTTACCTTTCCACACATCTCAAATGTTGCCATCTTGAAAGGTTGACTCAAAACCTCACCCTCTCCAAGAAGCCTCCGTTATGGCCTTATGGAGACTCAGTAGCCTTGTTTTCTCTCAACATCAATAACTTTTATTTTTTGTACTCTGCTTCTGGCACTGCAATACTGTCATAGATGACTTTTAAAGGCAGAACTTCAGTCTTGCTACAAACTTTGTAAATCCTACCATTTAAATAAGTGTTTTGGACTCTTTTTCTTAAAGTCCAGCTGAAATCTGTATTACTTGGGACAAAAGGTTGGGCAGAGTAAAAATACAGAATAATTTTATCTTAATTGATAATTTTAAAAATCAGACCTAGAGACGGTGAAGTGATGGACTAAATAGAGTCACGATCTATTTCCAAATTGCTGACAACACTCTTTTCCCAACTACTTCAAAAGATTCTTCAAAACCCTAAGCAAGGAGAGTGGGGAATAAGGCAAAAGCAATAACAGCAGTAAGTGATGGCTGGGCTTCTGCTGCTTCTTTCAGTGCCTAGGAGACCAACACGGGTATGGATCACTCAACTGCTTCCTTTCAGGGACAAGGCCAGGGATGTATCAAATTATTTGACACATCCCTCCCCTTGTATCTAGGGGATGCTGTAACTGCCTTGATGTCTTAGTCCATTTGGGCTGCTATAACAAAAATTTTATAGGTCATAAACAACAGAGATTTATTTCTCACAGTTCTGGAGGCTGCAGAGTTCAAGACCAAGGTGACAGCAGATTGGGTGTTTGGTAAAGGCCACATCCTGGTTCATAGACTGCCATTTTTTCTCTGTGTGCTCACATGGCAGGAGTGAGGGAGCTCTCTGGAGTCTCTTTTATAAGGGCATTAATCTCATGGGTGAGAACTCTGCCCTTATGACCTAATCATCTCCAAACGGCCCCACCTTCAAATACCATCACATGGGGGATCAGATTTCAACATGAGTTTTGGGAGACACAAACATTCAGTCTTTATCACCGACCAATGGAATCCAGCAGAAGTAACACTGTGCCACTTTCCAGGCCGATGCTGTAAGAGACTGGCAGCTTCCACTGCCTCTTACATTCACATCTGAGATTGAGCCACCCTATTTGAAGAAGCCCAAGCAGTCCTACGGAGAGGCCCACAGGAGAGGAGTGAAGACCCCTGGCTGAGAGCCCCAGCAGAGTTCCCAGATGGCAGCCAGAACGACTGCCTCCATGCAGATGAGACATCACAGGGGTGGAAACTCCAACCCTGGTCAGGCCACTTCCAGCTTATGCTTTGAAGATCAGAGATGAGTGGTCCACAGACATATTTTTTATCAAAATGAATACTTGTTGTTTTAAGCCACTAAGCTTTAGGTGGTTTGTTAGGTGGTTATAAACAACCAGAATATAGTTAGAATTAGTTTCTGTTATTCTGGTTGAAAACAGAGTTGGCTGAGTTGACCTGACAAACTTCATAATTATACATTGAGTAGAAAAATCTACCAAAAATGTGGACGTTCTCACATCTGGATTTTTTTGGCCAAAAGAACAATTAAACAACACAAAAAGCATCAGCTCAAATTCTCAGTGAAAAGATTACAAAATAACACTGCTTTAATTTCTCATATATATTCTGCAAGTTAGAAGAAGAATATGAATGCCATTTAAATAATGTCTGGTCTAAATTTTCCACTCTCCTGTAATGACAGAGAATAATAGCCATTAGAAATAAGGTCTAGGGAGCTCAGTACTTACTTTGGAGAGGATGTGTGGATGTTAACAGTATTTCTATTTGGGGGGACCTACTAGGCTATGTAAAGATTTGGTGCCATTCTACATTCACCAAATACTTAGTGCACTTTGATTATGTATGAAGCACCGTGCTGAGATTTGGGGGTACAGTGTGGCAGAGAAGATATTGTTCCTGCTCTTATGGGGCTCACATGAGGTAGGAGAGAGAAACAGTAAACAAAGAATTATATATCAAATCACTGTATCACAACAATTTTGTTAAATGCCATGGAGGAAAAATACAGAGGGTATAGAGGGCATATTAACAGAATTGAATCGAACTTGGCAGTAAAAGCATCCTCCCTGGGAAGTGGCATAGGCTGGCATATAAAGGTGAGTCAGAATTAGCCAGGTGGAAACGGGGTGGGCAGGAGCTCGGGGGTCTGGCCAGAGCAGACTGACCAGCGTGGGGAGTGATGGGGGATGAGGCTGCCCCGGGGGTTTAGTGGTTGGATTGTGCGGCTCTTTTAGCCCAAAATAATAATTTTGAATTTTAATCTAAAAAAATTACAATCATGACAAGCTTTAAAAACTGAAATGATTATATTGATTATTTTTTTAAGGATTAATCCCAGGAAAAAAGGTTTTGAAGTTGATGTAAAAAGTGACCCGATACATCTTTAATTTAACGAAGGAAGGTTTGGTGGGCGAAGAAGTTGGGGGGGATGTTGATACCTGACTTCTCTACCGAACACGTCTGCCCAGAACTGGCCTTCCCCGTAGCTTGCTCCCAGGTCCCTCCCATCTATAAAACTCCGAGTGGCTCTGCAGCTGAGGTCAGTGAGGACCCCCTGGAGGCAGCAGATGCTGTAGTCCACTGGTTCTTTCTGGAGGTGGGGGAAGAGCGTGACGTGGGTCCAGCAGGAAGAACAGACCGTGAGATGGCTTTCTTCTCCACATGAAGCCAGGCGAGGAGCAGATAACCTCTTGCCACCAATAAAGAAATAGAACTGATTATTCCGTAGGTGGCATTTTCTTTTTCAGTATCAAACTAATCAAGGTCCTGCTGTGGTGGCAAGGGACACTGAATTGCTGAGGTGGCTGCCTTCAGATGAGAAAAAAATTGAGCACCTGAACTTAGCTCCATAAATAACTGACGGTTATTTGCCCTGGGGATGGCGTTGTTCTGAATATTCCTACCAAATGCTAACTTAGTGATTACACTGTGTCTGTCTAAATGGCCATTGTAATTTCAGGAGAAAAGCTTCTGTTTGACCAGAGCAAAAATGTATTTTAAGAAGCATAAGTTTATACCTGAAATAGGACTTTTGCCTGAATGTCTCCAAATGCACAAAACCAAAGAGAAAATCTTCTCTATAGTTGTTCACCCTTTTTTGTACTTGAATATGCCTAACCTCAAATCTGTTTTGTTGTTGTAAAACCAGTATAAGTCTATAATTATTCTCAAGTTCATTTTATTCATAATCAAATAAGCATTATAATAATAACTACATGTCTAAAACTGTACTAGCAATCAATCCTCTTACATCAGGTAGCATTTTAAGAATTAACTTTGCCATCCAAACCTACTTTTCTAATAAAGTCATTTCAGCATCACTTCTATGCCAGGCACATGGGATGCATTTAGGAACTCTTTTTGCATATGGAAAGATGACCTTTAGGTTATAAAGATTTCTCTTCTAAAGCTATGAAGTATTCTCTCTTCTCGTGGACTTTGGCTTAAATATTTATAAATCTACTATTATCATAAGTGTGTAATCTTTTGTTCATCTTTCAGATCTTCCCTAGATGCTTGTTCCCAGATATATTTGAATAACTGAATAACACTTTACTTTTCATGCAAATATTCCAGAATCATAAAGCCAAACCTTGGATCCTTTAATCTTACTCTTCATTTTAAAGAGACCTTACAATAACAGGGTGATGCCTACACTGTAGCAATTAGAACTGGGGTTCCTGAGAGCGTCCCCCAATAGCATTCTTTCACCTTTCATATCCAGTTCATTTGGGATTTCCCAGTTGTACTTTGGCTCTCAAATGGTTTATAGAAAAGGCACCTCCCTCTAGCCTCCCTGTCCAATCACATGAAACATTCACTCCAAATCAGTTGACAATGGCTCCTTCCTGCCTTTTGTACTTATTTCAAATCTTGCAGCTCAGCCTTCAAGGCCCCCATTAACTGGCTCCCATTGCATCCCTGTTCCTCAAAGGATCTCTTCTTTTTTCATCATTTTGGGTTTCCCATTGCATCTGCCCCCTACACACCCAACGCATACATATAACCCCAGTTCATTTCAGCTCCGTGACTCTAGTCAAGATATTTCCCTGCAGGCAATGCTCTTTTTCTCCTCATTCCATTATTTTAAGTGTTGAACTTAGGCTCCTGTCTTGCTAAAGGCCCACATCCTATATAAAACCTTATCAGATGTGTTAAACCCATGTAGGTAGTGAAGGAAAACACTGTGCAAGGAGTTAACAGAGAGAAGCAAGCCAATCTCCATTGCAGACTCAGGAAGAGGCTCAGGATGTGTCATCACACTTGGCTGAAGGTAGAGCCAGGCAGGCGGCAGAACACAGGGACCTTGTTGGGCAGTTTGCTTGGAGCTCCGTGCGGGTCCCATGCTGTAAAGCCAGGTGATTCTTCCCCCACCCCAGCAGGGTATTTGGGATTCTGCAGAAAAATCGAACTAGAGGGGCTCAGCATGAGGGGACACCTGGGACACTGAAGGGAAGGAAGAGACACTATCCTGGAAAGAGGAGAATTAATTGAAATTCTACAAACTGAAATGAAACTCTTCAGCAACCTTGGACTCTTCAGTTTCAAGAATACTGTGAACTAGGCACATATTCCAGCCAGAGGACTGGAAGATTCTTCTCTGGAGAAAACAAATACTCTCAAAGGAAAAAAAAGATCGAATGCTACTGGCATTTGGAAAATTCCCCGGATGAAATGGTCAGATTTCTACACAGTCCCTCTGTGCTGAAGTCTACCAATTGCAAAGTTTTGCCAAAGCACAAGAGATTCTGAATTAGTGTTTTATTAATTTTAGGAAAGTCCCTCCTTGAGAGACAGAGATGAAAACAAGCATAGAGAGGAAAAGGAATTTGAAGGAAACAGAGGTAATGCTGGGAATATAAGGAAACATCAGAACTCTGATCAGTTTCCTTGGAGACAAAAGAAATTATTATATCTGTGGAACGATAGAAGACTATTACAAATTAGCAAATAACAGTAAAAAAGAACTTTTGAAAAATAAAAATGATTCCTCATGTAAACAAATTGAATATAATTTTGGAATATAATATTGAAGATATATTTCAAAAAAGTAAAACTAAAAACATTGAAAATAGAAAAGTCCAAATAAATGAAAATTTGATCAATACGATATGGATCAATATGAGATATTCAACTCTCAAATAATAGGAGTTCCAAAATAAAAGAGAATAAGGAAAATTTAATAATGATGATGATGATAATAATATCATTATTTCTTATTTGAAAGGCATGAGTTTCCAACTTGAATGAACCCAGCATCATAAGTGAGAAAAGACCCACACCAACTCATGTTATGGTGACATTTCAGATAATGGGAATTAAAAAAATATTAAAAGCTTTGAAAGAAAATAAAAATATTCCCCACAGAAAGGATAAAGAATCAAAATGATAATAGACTTTTCAGCAGCAACACTAGAAGCTAGAATATAATGGGGCAAAGGAATCAAAATTTTGAAAGAAAATGAATTGCAACCTAAAATTCTAAAATCAACTAAATTATCAGTCAGGTATAAATTTAAAGAAATAAATTTTAAGATCCTTTCTCATGGGTAGCTATTGGAAGAGTTTCTCCAACAAAATAAGGAAATAAACCAAAATGAGACAAAAATAGATCTAAGAAACATGGAATAGTGCCTCAGAAGGACAGTTCCAGCAGGCCTTCCAGGCAACCAGACCAAAGTAATGAGAAGGTTATTTAGGAAGATCTTAAATTTAAAGACCAATATGCATCTGGCTATATTTACTTTTAAAGATGAAATGCATACAACTAGAACCAGCTTCTATTTCTATTGCTTTGTAAGCTAGGCTGAGTCTACCCACATGCTGTGAACACATCTATAAATAAAATGTGGCCAATTGCAAACTCTAAACACAAGAAAAAAAACAAAACAATATAGGTTGGTGATGTTACAAATACAAGTTTCCTCAGTCCAACATAGAGACTGTGTTTGTTTGTTTCCCCTAACAGGTTTGCCTGTGTATCCAGTCCACAATTGTAGGCCCATAATTAATGTTGTGACATGACCCCAGTGGGTCTTTGGCACATACTTACATGGTCTCTCCATTGAGGTCTTGTCTCTGGCTCTCTCCTGCTCCTCCTACTATTAGTGTCCACTGACCTCTCCCTCTGTTAAAATGTGCCCTCTGCAATTCCTCTAGCCCTGGGAAAAGTACCTGGAATGCCAACAATTTACCCATCCTTAGGAGCATGTCTTTGACAAGAACCAGACTATTCTCTCCTACTCCCTTCTCCCCAAAGAAGACAGACAAATTCTCCCCCAAATTGGCACCACTACTTAAATTTTCATCTAGTTCTTCTAGCTATTATTCTCGAAACCCTTGGGAAAGCAGAGATGTGAGAGTGATTAGAAATCTTGTCAATAGAAATTACATCAGTTTCTTTTAATCTCTTGATCAGTGAAGAAGCAAACAAATAATGCAAAGCATTGTGGGGTTTCTGTCTCCAAGAGGAGTTAATGTGCACAGATCCGATTACCTTAAAAACCAGTGTCTCTTATCTTTAAGTGAGTTTTTCATGTTGATCCATCAGGTGAATTTAGCCAATGGCTGCACCACCAATTTAATTTCATTTCGTTATACTGTCAGTTTAGAAGTGTCTTTACTTTTTAAATAAATCAAGGTTAGTATGGTTTTATTTTGGATTTAAATTGGATAGGATTAGTTATACCTGCTTATGTACCCAAAAGGTAGGGATTTATAAACTCTTGCCATATGGGGACACATTAAACGGTATCAGGTGCTAGAGCTGTACTTAATTGTCAATTGGTAAATTCAGTGAAATATTCTTTCTTGGTAGAATTAAGTAAAAAAAAATTGGAAGTTCAACACTATGTGGTTCAATATAATACATGTTAGTATTATTTTCAAGGGTTACTGCCTTCAATGACTATTGGACTGGAATCAAAAAGCCTTGGTTCATTATGAACTAAATATGTAATATTAAGAAAGCCCCTTAACCTTTCTGGATATCAGTGTTCTCATCAGCAAATTGAAAGGGCTGAACAAAATTATCTCTAATATCAATTTCTAGAAACATATGATTTTTTCCTTTTTTTGTCTGTGTTGGGTCTTCATTGCCGCATGCTTCCTTTCTCTAGTTGCGGTGAGTGTGGGCTACTCTTCGTTGCTTTTTTTTTTTTGAACATATAATTTTATAATTACTATTTTTGTGATAGAAAATTACCAATAAAAATAAGAGAATACAGGTTGAGAAGTTTTACTTCAAGAGTGAATACAAGTGACTGGCTTCAAATTGATAATCTAGGTAAAAAGAATGTATGTGTTTCTTGAACAAATTATTCTAATTCAGAAGGAAATGTGAAATGAAAGTTCCAAATTGTTGTTTTCTTTTTGAGTACATCACAAGTTTTGAATGTTATAGTTCTTTATTAATATCATAATATTGGGCTCATATTTACATAGTAATTTAATTTTCCAACTCCCATCCTTTACTTAATAACAAGAGCTATCAGACAGATGGCTTATTATGAGCTAGGTATTTATTATGAGCATTTTATACACATTTTCCAATTTAATTCTCACAGTATGCATATAAGGTTAGTATTATCATAATAATACATAATAATATAAATGTACTGAGCAGTAAACTGAAGCCTAGTGAGGTAGGATAATTGTACAAGGTCATATATTAGCAAATGACAGACTTTAAATCTGGATCCATCAGACTGACTCCAAAGGCATCTCTTAGTCACTGTGGTACCTTGTTTATAATTCTTCATAAATATTTTAGCAAATAAATGTGCTACATTTATTTAATTTTCTCCAATTTCTAGTCAGTCTTTAAAATGTTGGAAATCACTTTTTTTTTTTTTGCTGAGCAAGATTCTCACCATTACAAAAAATAAGTGTCATTTACGCATAAATGAAAATGTTAACAATAGGGTAGGCTTTATGTAAATCCAAGATCTTGTGAAACAAGCAGAAAATTAACACAAGACTTTCTTGCCAAAGTCAATGGCAAGTTAGAGGTGAGCAAGTTTTCATGAGGCAAACTGCTAACTCAATGTAACATCTAGCTCCAAAAGTAATAATGTTATGGCCACTTGACAATTTCATTTGTACCTTTCAAGTGAAAAATGTAAAAGCTAAATCTTTCTTTTTATGTAACCCATGTATTATGGGTTGAATCATGTCCCCTAAAATGGTATGTTGGAGTCCAAATGCCCAGTACCTCAGATGTGACCTTATTTTGAGACAGGGTCTTTGCAGATGTAATTAAATTAAAATGAGGTTATTAGTGTGGGCCCTAATGCAAATGACTGGTGTCCTTAAATAAAAAGAGGAAATTTGGTCACAGACACAGATACATAGAGAGGGAAGATGACGGGATGAGACGAAAGGAGAAAATGGTCATCTAAAGCCGAAGAGAGAGGCCTGAAACAGATCTTTCCCTCACAAATCTTAGAAGAAACCAACACCTTGAATTTAGAGTTCCAGCCTCCAGAACTGTGAGACAAATTTCTGTTTTTAAGTCACCCAGCTTATGGTACTTTGCTACAACAAGCCTAGCAAACTAACACACCATGTTTTCTAGGCCGTATCAACTGTGCATTAAGAACTTTAAGGTAGAATATCAGTGTTTTTCTGGCTCTACCCCTTTTTAGAAAAACCAGACATCAATTTACTCACAAATAGTTATCAATCCTGTGCGCTCGGAAGCCTTTCCACTTTTTCCTCCTTATATTTTCATTGTCCGACTGTAGTCCCTGTTTTGTGAATACTGCTCTTGGCTTCTTGCATTTCACTGGTGGAAATCAAGATGAAGACCGACAATAGAGAGCACAGGACAGGCCAGAGGGATGAGGGATGCTCAGGACTTGGGCATGGCCCAGCACACTTCATAAGGAGACTACAGTGGAGTTTGAATCCAAAGAACACCTTATCCTCAGGGCGTATAACGCTTGGTGATCTTAGAGCTGGTAGGTGGCTGCTCTCAGAGTCAGAGACCCTAATCTTGGCCATAATGGTTACAAATACCGTGTTATGAAATTAATAATTAAAGAGTACTATGTATTCAAAAAATCTTAATATGCAGACTGGCATTACTTGCTAACTATTTGGCTATGCATAATTAAATATTTAATACGAGGCTAAAGCACTTTTGTATATATTCAGTCAGCAAATATTTATTAATGATCTCCTGAGTTCCAGGCATTTAAATCACTTGTAGAAAGTCATGATTGTAAAGGTTTTCTGCTATGTGCTTTTGAGCATGGCATGTAATCTCTTGAGCCACGTTTTCTCTATTTGTATGAAAAGGGAATTGTGTGATATTACCTGTAAAGGTCTTCCTAGCTCTAAACTTCTATAACTTTAATGATTCCATTCATTCCATATTTTAATAATTCTTTGTTTCCACCTTTTGATATCTTTAATTTGTGCAGAATTCATTATCCTGATTATAAATTCCAAATGCGTGGCTGATTCTTCGATCTGCTTAAGGATGTTCACAGGCTTCGGGCTGTTAAAGTTTTTTAGGTCATAGACTAAATTTGGAAAATGGCAAGATTTTAAGCAGCTACTACTTTAAGATTTAGTATCATACTTTCTATTATCCCCAAATAGCCCTTCTTAACATTTACCTTCTACTTCTGAATATGCTATAAACAGTCTACTTACCTTTTCAAAATTAACAGCTATCTTGAGCACATTAAAAGCGCACCATTGTGAAGTTTGTTGTATGTTTCTTTCCATTAAAACGTATTATTCTCCGCATCTCGCTGTTTTACGTCTTTTCCCTGGTGTTGAACACAATTACCACTATATTCTTATGACTCTGCTCTAAAGCTCTCCTTCTAGCTGAAAGCCACACACATCTTTAACTCCACAAGGTCCAATAACATTTTCCCAAACATGTTGTGACTGTCACCACTGGAGAGCAGTGCTTTTAGGGGAAAACGTAGAGTTGGTAAGCAGCACGTTCCTTTCTTTTATGCTTTCCTAATTTCAGATAATTATTGAGTTGAAGTTTATTAGCTAATTGTGTACATGCTGCGGTATTCAAGTACTTTCATTTATGTAGTTGACAGTAACTAGAGTTTTCTTCAATACAGGTATTTTTCTTCAGATTTGGGAGGTGAAACTGCACTCTACTAATTGTGGTTATTGGAAGCCCAGTATGGCTCTAACTAGAATTTAATCAGTTGTAGTTATTAGGGAATTATTCTATGCACCTTGGGGAATTATACTAATTTTTCTCTACCAAGATATCATCCTGTTGGAGCTCCACTGATATGTCCACAAACCATGGGCATTATTTTACCTGTAACAAGGGGAGCACGGTCAGGGGCAGGAACCTGGACCACTTGAGCTAAATAAACTTAAGTTCAAGTTCAGTATTGTGGTAATATTTTAACATTTCTAGTTCTGCTCTTCTCAGTGGTTTCAGAAAACACATAACTTTTATATCAATTAAAATTAATTTATTGGGTATATACTTAGAAAGCTCTTAGCTTAGTTTGAATTGATTTATTGGTCACTATAAAATAAATTTTAGAAATTGAGTTTGATTTCACTGCTACCTTCAGCAAAGCTTTATAGCATACTCTCTATTTTAACACAAGGTGCCTCTTGACTTAGAGGTATGAAAAGGTCTCTTTGGTAAGGATGAAAATTTGCCGGACATGTTTAAAAGCATGTTCTTCCTTTCTTCCATACTTGCCAGCGTTCTAATTGGGAATTCATATAATGGTTGGTCATCTGGTAGCCTTGAGTACCCCCAAGACCATGTCTCAAAAGATACTCAAAGAAGACCTAGGTTCCTGACCAAGATCAAATGAGAGAAAGCAAAGTGATTTAAGGCATAAAAGACATCCTATGGTGGTGGTGATGATGATGATGATTCTTTTTTATAGCCTTATTGAGGAATACTTGACACATAATAAACAGCACATATTTAAAGCTTACAATTTCATCATGAACCCATCATTACTCCCAAACGTTTCCTCTTGCCCATCTGTAACTCTCCTTCCCATTTCCACCAGCTCCATCCCCAAACAACAACCAATCTACTTTCTGTCATGATAGACTACATTTTCTAGGTGTTTATATAAATAAAATCATATAGTATGTATTCTTTATTAGTCTGGCTTTTTTTCTCTCAGAATAGATAGCTTGAGTTTCACTCATATTATTGTGTGTACTAATAGCTCACTGCTTTTATTGCTGAATTGTATTCAGCTGTATAGATATACCATGATATGTTTACCCATTCACTTACTGATGATAGCCAGCAAGAAAATGAGCACCTCAGCCTTATAACAACAAGGAAATTAATTCTGCCAATAACATGAATGATCTTGGAATAGGATCTTGAGCCTTAGGTGAGGCTGTACATATCAACACTTTAATTTCAGTCTAGAGAAACTCTATAAAAAGGACTCAGCTAACCTGAACCCAGACTCCTGACCCATGGGAACAGTGAGATAATAAGTTTGGGTTATTTTAAGCCTCTATGTTTATCATAATTTGTTACATAGCAGAGGTCAGGAAATGCTTCCGTGAGGAAGTAGCATACGAAGAAATCAGAGTCTGCTACGGGGGTAATAGGAAAGAAGATTGCTGACAGAGGTTGCATCCTGCTCAAATACCTGGGGGTGGAAGGAAAGGGGGAGGATTCAAGGAACTGAAAGAATATGATTGGCTAGAGTGTAGCTATTCAGAAAGGGAATGAATTGAGATGAGCCTGGAGAGGTAACCATGCCCTGTAAATGTTTGGTCTTTTTGTTAACAGCACTGAGACCTCAGGAAGGGTTTTTAATGTGTTGTAGGGTGGAGAAGAGGTGGAATGACTGATGTGATCAGATTTGCTTTTTTGGAAAGATTATTCAACCTGCAATTTGGAGGCTGGGCTTGGAGAGGGCAACAGTGAATGTGGAAACCAGTTAGGAATGCAATGCCGTAATCCTGGAGAGAGAAGTGGGCAGTACACAGTTGAGTATTAGCAGTGGAGGCCAAAAGTGAACAAATTTGAGTTAGGAAAAGCCTTAGACAGCCACGTGGAGATATCAGGTAGAGAGTTGCATGTACTGATTCGAAGCTAAAAATGTAGGTCTACACAGAGGCAGACTCATTGACCTGTAGAAGGTAATTGAAGCCATGGGTATGTATGAAACAATCTAAGATATCAGATTCTTCAGTGCTTAGTTCTGCAGGATAATATTGCAAAGAAGGCTTTTAGTAGCCAGAGATACTGAAAGAAAAAGTGTGGCAAGGAGGCCAAGAAAAGAATATTTTGAAAAGAGAATTTTGAAAAGAAGGGAACGGTTCACAGTATAAATAAATACTAAGAAACCAAAAAATATGAGCTCTGAAGATGTCAGCTGTGTTCTGAAGGTCTTACAAAGAACTGTTTGGGTGAGATAATAAGGGTGGTGAGGAAATAGAAATATTGTAATATAGACAGCATTTTGGAAAGTTTGTGAAAAAGAGGATGAAGAAAGGACTCTAGCTTCAGGAGAAAGGAGGTCAATGAGATTTTTAAAATTTGTTTTGCTTGTTTGTTTAAAAATAGGAAAGATTTAAATACCAAAGGAAATATCCAGTGAAGGAGTGAACCACTGTCATTTATTACTGCTGTGCTTTTATTACTTAATGTGACTATTTGTCCAATGGAAAATGAGAAAGTTTTTATTTAAAAGCATAGGTAGTCTTCTAAGACTTTAGAGCTGTTCTTTTTCTTTAGGATCCTGGCTTAAATTTGAATTACAAAGAAGTCCAAAGGAAGTTTGTGCAATAAGTAAGCAAACACAGGAGCTCATTCAGAGCTTAGTGTTTGTTGTTATAGTTGTTCTATGACCTGGGTTAATCAATTAATGAGGCAGTACCTTTAATAGCAGCCCCTGTCTTCTGAATCCTGTCTAAGCATCTGTGATAATTATTTCAGGCTCTAAAAGAGTACTGTTACTCACCAGGAGCTCAAAATCTAATGGATGAACAAATAAAAGCACTGGAAGGTTTGTGGAATACTAATAGGAGGAGAAACTGGAGGAGAATTCCTATTTCCTGTAGTCTTATTAAATCTTTCTTTTAAAATTAAATTCTTGTTCGAAGAAGTCTCTACAAGGTTGTTGGGTTTTTTGTTTGTTTGTTTGCTTGTTTGTTTTGTTTTTCTGATACACATAAGAGTGAGCCAAAATTCCATCATCGCCATCCTTAAAATAAGGCTGTATCCACGCCACACAACATTTATAAGAAAGTTATGGCAGTCATTGTTCGTTGATTAGCAAATATTATGAAGTCAGCCTTAGCCGTCATACATTTTTGTTCCAATCTTTACTTTCCCAAGCTTCTATTTTCCTCCTGAACTTCCTATGACTATTCAGGAAACAGCCAAGGCTTTGTTATATGCCCTGCCCTTGGGGCACTGTTGACATTGCAAAACTACTGAGTAATTGCTCACTGTGAGTCTCAAAATAAACTAGTGACAAGGACGACAGAACCTATAGCTTTCAAATAAATTAACCTGGATATTTTGAGTGCCAAAAGTCTGAACTTTATATCATAGAGGAAGAATATATGAAGAGATCCAAAGGTCCCCAGTCAGCTCTGGGAGACTGCCTAAGAGCTACCGCGTCAAGCACCATCTTTGCCAATGCTAGGAAGCCCAGTGGGAGTCACATCAGCTTGTACGTGGTTCAGTGACCATTCGAGGATGCACTGAACATTGATTGTGCAAGGAAAACTTTCTCGTGGTTACCCTGAAAAGTAGGCTCCAAACAAGGTGATCGGGGTATTGTCCAAAGAAAGTAGAATTCATTTGCACATCGTCTCCGATGTTAGAACGTAATTAGTGAGAGGAGGTTCTGCATGTGACCTTGAAATGAGAAGCCCCACCTCTACCAGAAAGTGCCATTTTTTTAAATTAAAAAAGAATAGCATGAATGGTGCAGATAACACATTAGAGGAGATAGAAGACTGGGGCTATCATTGTTGGATAAAATTAACAATTGTGGATGATCACCTATATCCTCTTACTTTTTGTCAAATTATCAATCTGTAAAACCAATCTGATTTTGAAAATCTGTACAAATTACCTTAAAATTCTTTTGTTTATTCCATCATACATGTATCTAAGAACATTATGTGGATATTTCACTTGGCAAGTGACAAAAGTAGGTCTTTTTGACTCTTGATGTCCTCATACTGTCAGGGCAATGGGAGTTCCTGATGTGTTTTAAGGTGCATTGCCAAGCCATGTCCTCTGTGATTATTGAAGTAATGAGCACTTAGAATGGATTCCTGTGGCATTAACTTATTCTATGTAATTCTTCAGTGTGTAGATTTTGATAAATTTTGTTCATGTAGGGAAAAAAAGTTATTTTTGATAATTTAATCCCATCAGGTAGCATTGCTCATAATTTACTGCTCCTTTCTTTTGAAAAATGATGGATATAATATACAAGTTGCTTAATTATTTGACTGACTTGGTTTCTGAAGTCTGCCAAAACATTTTCTTTATTTGGCTTAAGTATTGTTTGGGAGTAGCTTTCATGTAAGATAGCATAAAATCATCTGTTAAAATATATATATAGAAAAAGTTCTAGAAGATTCTAGGATGTTATATATAAATACATGGAAAAAGTTCTAGAAGGTTCTAGAAGGGTATATATATATTTATATATAATATATAGAAAAGGTTCTAGAAGGGTATACAGAAACTGTATATAGTACTTAGCTCTGGAGAAAGAAGTTGAGTGGCAGAGATGGGGATGGCGACAGGGGTTGAGAAGGAAATTTTTAATTTTTTCTATGTATAATTCTGTATTGTTCTTTTTGGGTTTTAAACAATGACCTGGTATTAACTTTGTAATTGAAAAAATGTCTGTGCCTTGAGAAACTCATCTGACTTCTTTTGCACATTCTTCACTTTGGGTTTTAGAATGCATTTTCCCCTTTTCTAGGTCGTGGCTGTTTGCTGTTTTGCATATAAAACACACTAAAAGAGATAGCTCTCTGACTAGACTATAGAACGCTTTTGTTTTTTTCCCTTCCTTTCCTGTGGAAAAGATTTGTAAAATGAGATCAATAGAATACTGGGATTAAATAAAAATCAGTCATGGCACTAAATTCTCAAGGTAGACATTCAGTAGCATCTATTAATCATAGATTATGTGTATCTTATCTATATATCATCTGCAAATAAACTTATTTTAGTAGAGTGAGTGGATTTGTTTTGGTAAATGTGTAGAGCAGTATGTTTCCAGAATAGGCATTTCAGCAGTGTGATGATTGTGCATTCATGTTTTGTATACAGTATGACAAATCCAATCAATGCTTATTTCGCTTTTCACGATTCCTATAATAAAAAATACAATAAAATGGAATATGAATGTCCTGAGGCACTCACTGCTCTGTATAAATAGAATTTTTAGTTAAGGAAGAAAACACATGATTACTTATTTTATTAATTTAATCTTAGTTTTTGCCATTGTATGTCTTTAAATCAGCTCCTATAAATTTGTGTCTGAAATACCACCATACTGAATAAAAGTCTAGAAATGGTGAAGTGAGTGTTGCTGAAGAACTTAAGATATTATTTATTTCAAGACAGTCTTCTGGTAGAAATCTCATTTATTTTATTTTAGATGATGGCCCTAGAACCACCGATTTTTTCAGCAAAAGAAGCCTTTTTTCTTTTAATTTCACATAACAACATTGCTATGTCTAAGTGATTTTAATACAGCTTCTAGCTTTTATAATCCTTTTTTTAAAAAATATTTTATTGGAGTATAGTTGACTTACATTGTTGTGTTAGTTTCAGGTGTACAGCCAAGTGAATCAGTTATACATATGTATATATATATATATCCATTCCTTTTCAGAGTCTCTTCCCATATAGGTTATTACAGAATATTGAGTAGAGTTCCTGTGCTATACAGTAGGTCCTTATTAGTCATCTATTCTATATATAGTAGTATGTATATGTTAATCCAGTCTCCCAGTTTATCACTTCCCCCACGTTTCCCCTTTGGTGACCATAAGTTTGATTTTGAGATCTGTGAGTTGGTTTCTGTTGTGTAAATAAATTCACTTGTATCATTTTTTAAATTAGATTCCACATATAAGTGATATCATATGATATTTGTCTTTTCTGACTTACTTCACTTTGTAATAATTTTCTTGATAGCTAAATTCTGAAGGTATTGATTGCTTAGAAAAAAGAAATACCATCATTCTAATTTTGGAGACAAATCAAAATAATAGAGAGCAAAACCACCTAGAATAATTTTTAAAAAATATTCAGACAACTTTTTAAGGAAATAATTATTTAATTAAATAAAATCAAAATTTTATTTTTGAAAACCTTTAATAACTCAAGAAATATTTATCAAATTATTACCAGGTACAAGACAATGCAATGGGTATTTTAGGATATTCATTTATTCATTCAAAAATATTTATTGGGCATCTACTATGTGTCAGGCTCTATTCTAAATTCTGGGGATATGTTGGTGAATAAAACAGACCATTCAAAATAATTTTTTAACACTATTATGTCCCAGACATTATTTCTGGAGCTGGGAAATGGTAATGAACTAAAAAGAAAACATTCCTTGTCCTCATTTTAGCTGATAAAGACAGAAATATGTAAGATAAATAAAATATATAGCATGCCACACAGTAATAATTGCTAAGAGGATGTATAATAAAGCAGAATTGGGGGTATGAAATGTTGGGGAGTGTGTGTGAACTTTTAGATAAGGTGCCAGGGTAAAATTAACTGAGATCATGATATTTTAGTAAGCACCTGAAGAAAGCAGACCACTATATCTGGGAAATAGCTGATATCTTGACAAGTAGAATCCTAAGCAAAAGCAATAGAAAATGCAAAGACCCTGAGGTAGGGTTGTTTTTGAAGTGCTCCAGGAATAACAAGGAGGTCAATATGACTGTTGTGGAGAGAACAAGATGGAGTGAATAAAAGAGATTAGAGGGGCAATGAGGCGTCTATTATCTTTGCAATTGATTTTACAAGGCCTTATAGGTCATTGTAAGAATTTGGGCTTTTACACTAAAAGACATGGAAAGTCACTGGAATTTTTTGAGCAGCAAGATGACATGACTTGTGTCTCAATAGGATCACTTTGTTGTCTTTAAGATATACTGCAGTATGGCAAGGAAAAGTGTAGGGAGACTAGTTGAGAGGCTGTCCCAATGACTGATATATGTCAGGTATGATGCTGGTGAAGTGGTAAACAGCGAAGCTTTTTTTGCAGTTGGAGTCAACAAGATAGTGTGACCATATATATATGGTGTGTGTAAGAAATACAGGCATCAAGAATGACCCCAAGGTTTTGGGTTAATTGTGTTGGAGTAACAGTTTTCATTGAACTAAAGTAGGGAAAATTTAACTAAAGCAGGGAAAGATTCCCCTCCCCAGTCCCACACCTAGGAGTGGTGGTGAGTTTAGTAATTCAGTTTCATATGTGTTAAATTTGAGATGTCTTTGGACATTTGAGTGAAGATGTTAGACTATATGGTGAAAGATTCAGGCTCATGAAGTAGTTGAGCATCACTAGCATACAGATGATATTTAATGCCATGAGATGGGATAAGGTCATTTGATGGGGATAAACCTAGAGTGGGTTCAAAAGAGTGGAGGGCATGAGAAGTTGCAGACACTGAGTATAGACAACTCCCCAAGGAGTTTCGTTGTAAAGGGAAGGAGAAATAAGATGGTAGCTGGAGGGCTTCCCTGGTGGCGCAGTGGTTGAGAATCTGCCTGCCAATGCAGGGGACACGGGTTCGAGCACTGGTCTGGGAAGATCCCACATGCCGCGGAGCGACTAGGCCCGTGAGCCACAATTACTGAGCCTGCGCGTCTGGAGCCTGTGCTCCGCAACAACAGAGGCCACGATAGTGAGAGGCCCGCACACCGCGATGAAGAGTGGCCCCCACTTGCCGCAACTAGAGAAAGCCCTTGCACAGAAACGAAGACCCAACACAGCCATAAATAAATAAATTAATTAATTAATTTAAAAAAAAAAAAGATGGTAGCTGGAGATGGAAATAAAGATATAAAATATAACTATAAAAATGACTATAAATAATATTTGAAAAGTATGTTTTTGAACTTCTTATTACATCATTTTGATTACAGCATCTCATATAATTCATATTATAACTGTTACTTAAAGAAAGTAACACCTCAAAGAGGTCACAGTTTGAGTGGGATGTAGAAAAGGGAAGACAATTACCGAAGAGACTTCATACCTAAGAGGCTCACCTGGCCAGTGAACATGATTTTTCCAGCTGTGTTATGAGCGTAAAGAAAAAGCACTGATTGTAATGAATTGATAGTGCTCAGAAAGGGTCAAGTGATTCTACACAATTTATAAGAAAATCAACTAGCAAGAGGCTTTTGTATTAGAAGAGAAGTGGCAACAGACTGCAAAGTCATAATGTGATTTTGCTTTAAATTGGAATTAGAACTTTAGGGAAAATAATGCCCTTTATGGGAGGAAAGTTTTTCCAGAAGGAATTGGACAAAGGGATATGTATATTATTCTTTAAGAGATAGGTATCATAAAACTTAAATATTTTATATAATGGGTTTATTATTATCTATTATGGGTTGAATTCTATTTCCCCCCAAAATACGGTGAGATCATAACTCCCAGTATCTCAAAATGTGACCTTATTTGGAAATAAGGCTGTTGCAGAGGTAATTATTTAAGATGAAGTCTTAATGGAGTAGATTGGGCCCTTAACCCTCTATAAATGGTGTCCTTAGAGGAGGAGAAGAGACACAGAAACATAGACACCGAAGGGGAGAAAGCCATGTGACAACACAGGCAGAGACCGAAGTGTTGCAGTTACAAGCCAAGGGGCACCAAGGGTTACAGGCACCCACCAGGTTTCAGAGGAATCATGGCTCTGCTGACACCTTGATTTCAGACTTCTGGCCTCCAGAGCTGCGAGATAGTAAGTTTCTGTTGTTTGAAGCCACCCAGTTTGTGGTGTTCTGTTACGGCAGCCTTAGGAAATGAACACACTGTCTGTTCCCCAAAACAGTAGTTTCCCCCTTCTCCATGGTTTTGCTTTCTGTGGGTTCAGTTGCCTATGGTCAACCACGGTCCAAAAATATTAAATTCTAGAAATAAACAATTCATAACTTTTAAATTGCATGCTGTTCTGAGTAGGGTGATGAAATCTCAAGCCATCCTGCTCTGTCCTGCCCAGGATGTGAGAACCGTCTCTTTGTCCAGTATATTCCCCTGTTGGTCATGTTAGTCACTTAGCAGCTGTCTTAGTTATCAGACTGAGGACCCCAAAGAGCAAGAGAAGCGATGCTGGCAATTCGGATATTCTCTCTTTTTTTTTTTTTAATTTAGGGAAGGCTCTTTTATTTATTTATTTATTTTTGGCTGTGTTGGGTCTCCGTTTCTGTGCGAGGGCTTTCTCTAGTTGCGGCGAGCGGGGGCCACTCTTCATCGCGGTGCGCGGACCTCTCACTGTCGCGGCCTCTCTTGTTGAGGAGCACAGGCTCCAGACGCACAGGCTCAGTAATTGTGGCTCACGGGCCTAGTTGCTCCGTGGTATGTGGGATCTTCCCAGACCAGGGCTCGAACCCATGTTCCCTGCATTAGCAGGCAGATTCTCAACCACTGCGCCAGCAGGGAAGCCCCCGGATATTCTCTTACTGTGCCTAATTTATAAATTAAACTTTATCATAGGTATGTATACATAGGAAAAATCATAGTGTATATAGGATTCAATACCATCTGTGGTTTCAGTCATCCCCTTGGGGTCCTGGAGCATATCCTCTGTGGATAAGTGGGGGACACCTGTAAGAAAATATAACTTTAAAAGTCTTGCCTAGAGTTTGGGTTCCATTCTGAAAAAAATTTTTTTTTTTAATGTAGCAATGGGGCAGCTATGGGTGAGTATGCAAAACGAAGTATCCATAGTATTACTACTATTAAGCATTGACTATGTGACACTTTACCTACATTATCCCAAATCTCTAAAGTAGCCTTTCTGCAACATAGGTATCATAGCCAGAATTTTACAGATGGGGAGTCAGCAGCTTAAAGGTGTTAGAATAATGATTCTGTCAGATCTGAGCCCTTCCTCACTGTTATATGCCTTCCTTCCATTAAGCTACAAAGAACATGTGACTATGTGACTCTCAAAATAAGAATTTTTTAAAAAGATGCCATAATTTCTGGTAAGGTTGCTCAAAGGAATAAAAGTAATTTGCCCCTACCTCAAACAAGCAAAGAAAGAAAACAAAAACCTGACAGAGTTCTTTACTATAATGTATCATCTCAAGTAAGAAAATGCAAAATGTGTCAAAATTAGAATAAATGAACATAAACAATGAAAAATGAGAAAGCTAACCATGATTTTTAACAGGCTTAAGTAGACTATCTGGAAATAATTATACCCTAAAACATGGAGGAAAGATAATATATATTGTGACTTTTGTTACAAAGTCAGAGGCTTGTGATTTGAAGAAAATAGAAAAAAATAAATATAATTATAAGAGAAAATGTTTTGTTAAATGATAAGTGGAAAAACCAGAGAAAGTATCTGTGGCTCTCTACCAGTCCCATATACCTGTATATATGTTTTAATGTTTAGCTTATTGACATTTTGCCTTATCTTCTGCATCTTACATGGATCAATGCTTAGTGAAAGAAAAGTATTTTTGAAAAATAACACACTGGATCAGATAACAGGCTCCAGCTTTGATGGATAAATTTCCCTACTGTCCAATTCTTCAAGAGAGCCTGTTTATATTGGCCTCACATGGCTAAGTTCTTGACCATAACCTTAGCTGAATTTCATTCTGTCTTGTCAGAAAGTATCTTTGTCTTTTTGTTAGGCTGGGGAAAGTTCAAAGGTCAGGCAGCTGGAGAGAGCTGTGGCCATGGAGGCGCCATTTTCCTGGGCTCCAGTCCTCCTCCTCTCTGGCTCTTCCTTTGTTGTACTATTGCTATCTTATCCCAAAGCAAACTGCTCACTGGGGCAACTGACATTTTCAGGAACATATTGCAGTGGGATCCACAAAGCTTATTTGTGTTGAGAAATGGAAAGACTGTGATTCATACATCAGCCCCATAACATATTCCTCTGTGAGCTCAAGATGAAACTGCCATTTCCTGCTCTTATATCAGCAAAAATCATCTGCAATAATTTTGTACATTATTGTGAAACAGCATAGTAATTAGTAGGATAAATTTAGGTACCAAACAGAGCTGGTGTCTGCTTTCAGTCTTTTCTACTCACAAGGTGATGTTGGACAAATGATTTAATCTCCCTAAGTCTCCAGTGCTTTCTGATCAGGTTTGTGAGAACAAAAGACATGATGCAAAAGACATGGAAAGCACTAACATTAGTGCCTGTAGAAAGTGGACAAGAAGAGCAAAATATTTTCATCATTAACTGTGTGACCTTAGACAACTGACTTAACTACCCTGTGCCTCAATTTCTTTATTTGTAAAAAAGGGGATAATTATATTATCTGATTCAGAGAGCTGTTGTGAAGATTTAAAAAAAAAGAATATTTTGAAAGCACTCAGAACAGTGCTTGACACAAAGTGATTAATAAATATGAACTTCTATCACCGTCGTCATCATCATCGTTATCATCAGTAGTATTAACATGATCAGCAGCATTATTCATTAATGTGAGAGTAGTAAAGTGAGATTCTAGCTAGGTTCATTTACAATTGGTTTACATTAAGTGTGGCTAGCTTTGTGTAGATGGAGTGTGATTTTAGGCTTGCTTGATACCTTTCCCATAGAGTTCCCCGTGACTAAAACCCGCCATGAGACTCTGAGTTTAGAAATCTCCTCTCCAATGGATCACCTTTAAATTGGAAGGGAGTTTAAAATATGTAAACATCTTTATTTGAAGAATAATAATACCCAAAGCTAATTATACTATAGAACAATTTATCATGTCATTTTCCTTCTTGGTAGCAAGAACGTGGTAATATTCAAGAGCATTTGGAGTCCCAAAGTAGTAGAGTAGATCTATAGGCAGAATAAAATGAGAATATGAGGCAAAGCAAACATGTGAGAATTGTCAAAGAGGAACGCGGCTACTTTAAAGTTAGAATGGGTTTTATCCAAATTACTGAAGATATTGAAGCTGCTGTTCTTGTCCCTGTTTTTCCCTGGGTGCAAACACAGCTCCAGGAAGGTTTGGGCAGGGAATTAGTGGCAGGTTTTGATTTATAAAAAATGTCCTCAGAATGCCGCAGGGAGCAATGCTCAAGGGAGAGTGTCTTCCCTCAGAAACAGTGAAACAAATGGATGTAGTCATTCAACTCTTCTGTAACAGGAAAAGAAGCTGTTGATAAGAAATGGCTGCCTGATTAGTCTTTTGGGTAATAAAAATGCAATAGAAAATGTGCATGAAAAGAAAGAATTTGAGAACTTTAGGCTTATGAAGAAAATGTTCTCAGCAAAAATGTCACCAAATTATAAAATTGCTTATGTACTAAAATGAAAGATAAATTGGAAATTTAACAAGGGGTGTATTAAGTATTAAAATATTAACATTTGGATTGAATTGCTGATTTTAGTGACTTTTAGCAGCACCAAATTTATGTAGGGTCATGAATAACGAGGTGAGTCAACACTGTATAGGCAATAAATGTGAACATTTTAGAGAAAGTACTCCCATCACAGTGACTTTTTGAAGTTCACTAACCTTGGAAATTTCTTTTCTGGCACAGGTACAAAATTATCCAGATTGACTTTCTATGTATTCACATTCACCACATAATAAGCAATCAGGAGATAATTAACAGTCCTTGAATTCACTTTTAACTTTGAAGACTCAGCCAAAGTAACAGCTATTTCATTTTGCAAGACTGTGGCCTTTCAAAAAATGACTGTAAATAATGTAATATGTAATCAAACTAGTATCATTCTGATCAAATCAAGAATAAGTACCTTTTGTGGTGAATGTACAGATGAAAGTAAAGGTCATTCTATATTAGAACACAAGGACCAGGCTGAAGCAAAGTCAAACAATGGGTACCCCCCCAAAAAGAAGGGTTTCAGAACTATCACAGAGCTGACTGACCCCAAACTTATCTTCCCATCAACTTACACAGCGTCTGAAATTTCTACCATTAAATTCCCATTTTGAGTTGACATCACGTCCAGAAGATATGGTTTGTTTAGCTAGAGATAAGTTAGCTAAATGGGGTAATAAACATCAACACATTTGTTTCTATTAGTTATCAGATCAGTTTGCTCTCATCTACAACAGAGTAGAGCCAGGAGAGAAGAGGATACACTGTGTGAAATGTCTGGAATAAGGACCTGCCTGTGGAGACCTAATCCACATAGATGACCACACAGGGCAAGAGTTTGAGAGGAAGACTTTAAAGGTTGGGGATAGAAAACCAAATTGGGGGATGAAGAGGGAGTTAATGCAAATTCCATGGAAATCATCACTAACTTGACAATTTTGCTTAAATATGGTTATTTTATAACATTTCTGAGAAGAGATTTTACTAATACAATTAAACTTTGTTCAAAAACTGTTGAAATCTTTTAACATTACCTTAGGGACTCTGAAGACAATGTTATGTTCCTTGCTGTATCTAGAGTCAAAACACACAAAAAAGAGACCTAAGCTTGTAAACCCAGCATTAAATCATTATCATCCTTAGTTGTGTGGAAAAAAAATAAAACTTGATCTCTTAATCCATACCCAAAAGTTAAGTGAAGGTGGATCACAAACAAATGTAAATCCCAGCACCATAACGCATAACACGTAGAGGAAAAATTTGGGTAGATAGGGATTTCTTGAACAGAACACTAAAATCAATAACTATAGAAGAAAAAAAAGACCAGTTTGATTTCATCAAAACTAAATGAGCTCATCAAAAATCTTATGAAGAAAACATACAAACCACAGATTGGGGAAAATATTTGAAGTATATATATGACAAAGGACTTGCATCTGGAATATATACAGTCAACAACAAAAGTATGAATAACCCAGGAAAAAGATAGCAATATAAATACTTCATAAAGTAAAATATACAAAAGGCCAATAAACATACAAGAAGGTGTTTACTATTATCAGTTATCAAGGAAATTCAAAGTAAAACTACAATGAGATACCATTTCACACCATTGGAAGGAATACAATCAAAAAGATTGATAACACTAAATATTGGCAAAGCTGTAGGGTATCTGAAACTCTCATACATTGCGAGTAGGAGTATAAAATGGTCCAACCATTTTAGAGAGCTGTTTGGTAATTTATTTTAAAGTTAAACATACATCTACCCTATGACCCAGCAGTTTTACTTCTAGGTATTCACTAAAGAGAAATGAAAACGTAAGTCCATGAAAACTCAAATGTCCATTACACGTGAGGGGATAAAAAAAATTGTGGTATAGTAATGCAATGGAATACTATACAGCAATGAAAAACACTAACTACTACATGAAACAGCATGACTAAATCTCAAAAAGCATTAAATTAAGCAAAGGATTCCAGGCACAGAAGAGTATATACTCTGTGATTCAACTTAATATGAAGTCCAAAATCAGGCAAGTGTATGATGACAGAAATCAGAAAGTGGTTGCCTAAATGGGGGTGGGGTAGGGAGGGAGGAGAATGTGACTGACTGGAAAGGGCCTTGAAGGAACATCCTGGTGTGATAGAAATGCTCTAGATCTTGTTTTGGGTGATGGTTTCATGGATGTATAGATTATCACAATCTTAAAATCTGTGCATTTTTGACATTAATATTTATCTATAGAGAATAATTCTCAAATGGATTCTTGTATGTTGAGTTTCTATTATCTACCAGGCAGTGTGCTAGTGGCTTTATAAGTAGTATCTGTAAACAAATCTAACAATCCTTACGGGATAGTTTTTTTCCCCTTTATTCTAACATACAAAGAAATTGAAACTCTAGGTTTACTCCATGAAACTTATATGGCTAGTAAATGACAGAATGATATTTAAACCAAGGTTTGATGCTAAAAGTCATGCTCTTTCCAAACTGCCACACTTTCAGAGTCAATATTTCTTACAGTCCCTAATGACAAAATAAACAGACTTGGGAATTTGTGGATGCAGTTGAAATGGATGGAGCTATAGAGAAAACAACTCAAAAACTGTGACCTGCTGTCTGAAATTTGTTTGTAAGAACCTAGGTATCATAGAGAGAAGCACAAAAGGATTCTCAGCACAATAGTGAACTCACACAATGCCTATTATCTAAATGATTTCATTGTGAACTATTTTAAGAAGCTAAGTTATTTGGTGCATGCACCTGTTAGAATAAATCACTTTATAATCTTTTCTTTTGATAGAATTGTAACTGTTCAAAATGTTTGGACAAAAAGATATTCTTTCTTCTTCTATTTTTCCCTGCTAAAATAGCACTTTACTGACTAGGAGAAAGCAACTATAGAAACATGGAAACCAAATATGACTTTTAAAAGGACAGTCTAAATAATACTGTCCATTACTCCATTTACTGGAGTAAATGATATAGCTGGAAAACTCAATGGTTTTACACAACAAGGTTTATTTCTCACTCACAAGATTGCCAATGTAGATCAGGTGACTGTCGAGACACCTTTTGTCCATGTGGTAACAGAAGGATCCAGGTTGCTTCCACCTTGTTTTGCCTTCTCAGAAGCGGCATCCATGATCTCTGCCAAAGGACACAGCGTGCACCACCACTACGCACATCCCGTTGGTCAGAACTCAGTCTTGCTGTCTACCTTACTACAAAGAGGAGGAGGAAGTATCTCCCAGGCGTAGGAAATGATGTAAATGAACACAGCGCTGCCTATTCCGCAGCAGAGTTATCATTCGTAGTGAGAAAACACTGAAAGAGAGGTCAGCAAATTTCACCATTTTAGGAAACACCTAGGATGGTCCACCTTGTATAAAAACGTAACAATTAGAAACGACAGTTTACTCATTCCACAGACATATTCTCCCAGTGTGAACTATGTCATCCCCACAGGTGCTGACTGACCTTTGGATTGCTCCATTTTATTAGCTTTCAAACCTTATCCTCAAGGAAGATCTGATGTGTTCTTTTCTACTAAGGCAGAGGGTTGTCGTTGGAAATGTGATCAAATGTAGTTTTCTACCTTCTTTACATCCCTAAGAATTTCATAGCTGGAATTATGTGCCATTCACCCCCTCAAGTAACATGCACTTAAGAGAATGTCACTTATTTTAAATCTGTTTAAAGAAAAGAAATAAAGGAAAGAAACATTCGATTTGCAGATTCAGTATGTCTATAAATCTTGTGCTCATAGCAAATCCTTTGGAATATGGAGTTGGACTTCCAGGAGAAAGTGATGTAAAGAAAAGACCAAATCAGACTCATTGTGAATAAATTACAATCTTAATTGACACTCATTTTATTTAAATATTCTTTATAGGAGAGGGATTTCCACATCTTATCATCATTTGCATTTATGATGAAATGCACTGCTGAGAAGTTAAGAGGTAGAAAATGAAATTTTGTTTTTGTTTGAAAACCGTCTTTGTAAGGATCATTTTATCACTAAGGAGAAAGATTTAACAAATACTTCTACCTAGCGCTGAAATTTCTTTTCATCAAGATAAGGAGATAAAAAGTAAACTATTTATAGAAACTTATTTCAAAAGACTTTGCCATTCTTTCACAGAAAATACTGTTTCACATATTATGTAATAAAAATTGATCGTCATGAGCTCAGTTCAGTAAGATGTTTGCAGTAATTACTCCTGACATTGTCACAAACATTAAAGTGTTTAACAAATATTTCATAAATGTAATGAAGATGTTTATAATAAGTGATTCCTCATTATATTTCTTTGCAATTTGATAAGACAGCAAAATGCCAGATGATTCCCATTACTGCAGAGATCAATTGGCAGGTGATAAATAATTTTTCACAGAATGATTAAATCAATGTCAGCCTCAGAGTGAAAAAATGTGTTGGGCATATTATAAGTAGGGCAACACTGATTGATCCTGAAGTCATTGCTTTCTTAGCATGAGGTTTAAATAAATACTGGATTTATTGAGGGTTAGAGAAATGGCCTCACAATAAAAAGGCGAGGTTAGGATTTATTATGAATGAAAACCAAAGCAAACAGCAAATCACCACCACCACAACAGCAACATTCAACTTCTGACTTCTTATAATCATATGCATTTGACTGCCAAGTATTTGGTAGAAATCATCTTCTACATCCTGTCAATTAGATAAAAAATTCTGGTCACGTTGAGTATTTCTTTCAGGACACATGATTTTGATGATTTTCGATGCCCTTTCTCTCTTTTTGTCTTGGTGGCCATGATGGAATAATCTATAAGAATAGGGAGATGATGAGGCTGAATAGAGCAGCTGTGTGATTGACCATTGCAGTGGTCACAATCCAGAGGACCAAATCAGCTAACTGGGGTGAGGATTAGCACACAGAAAATGCTGATTGGCGAGCACCGCCTCTTCTCAGCTCCAACACAACATGACAAGTCCTCCAGCCAAGGCATCTGAAATCTGAGATTGTGGAATGAACTCGACTTGAAGTGAGGGTGCTTTCCTGAAGGAAAGAGAAAATTAGAGAAAAAAAGGCTTGATTATAAGCACTATGATTAGGACCATGATAACCACAGTTCAAGCTGAAGCATAAAAGGGTTTGGGTTTTTTTTTTTAAAACAGACATCAGTGAACATGGCAGATGTAGCTTTGACTGTAGCAGTAATCCTTGTTCAGTCTAAATCTAGTCTCCTTATATTCTTAGCAATTTAAATGTGTTGAATAAGATTTTTTAAGAAAAAAAGATACATGAGAATATTAATGGCTGTGTTTTCTACAGTTTATGGAAAAAATAAAAGATAATATGGCAATTATATTTTCAAAAATAGTATAAATTTAAAGTGAAGATAAATAAAGGTTTTTTTGCTGTTGTTAAAAGTCAATGTTCAGCACATAATCAGGATAAGTTGTATTATTTCTAGTCAGCACCTCCTTGGAAATCTTTCTTTCAGACCCACCCTCAAACACACAACTTTCTCTGTTCATGAATACCATACATTTCACAAATGGAGAACACTCTTACTCCAATTTAAATCAAACCGGTAAACACACAAAGATAGTATTTCTTTCTTTACTAATATTTCTTTCTAATAATTCTTTTCTAGCATGAACTTTTATATGTGGGAAGTAGGGATAAGGAAGGAGCTTAGATTTGAGAGTCAGTTGAGGAAGGAAGTGGAGTCAGCAAAACTAAATTTTGGGGTCTTTAATGTTTTTCTAAGTATATGATTTTTTTGTGTTGTTTTAGAACTGAAAAGTATTGATCCCTTAAAAGTCCATTTGAACGTTTTAATCCTAAATATATACATTCTAATCTATGTTGAGCATAAATTCATAATGTAAGGGAGTAAACCCATAGAGGTTAGGATAATTTTTTGAGCAAAGGAGAATTAAAGGCAGCATTTGAATATGTCTTCAATGCCATTTTTTCTAAACTTGAGAAATGAAATTCTCTGGAATTGATAACACAGGGTCAGTTTGCGTACAAATTAAGTCATGACTATTTCCCAATAATTTTCTAAATATTGTTTACAAATGAAACTCACAAACAAGAAGATGGTCCTTAGCTTCTCAGAGCAACTCCTCAGATACACCAACTTTTCCAACACTAAAAAGCCATCTTATCTTTGTATTGTGCATTCCTCCCTCCAAAAAGCATTCACTGAGGATTGATATGCTGATCTTATACTAAGCACCAAAATCAGTCTTTATGGCAATGAACCAAAATCCTCCATTTTCATAATATAAAGTACAAATAAACCAAAATATGTGCACTGAATTTTGCCAAGACACTTGGCCTTTCAGTAATGCTCTCATTTCATTGCCAGAGCATAAAAAGTGGAATATTTTTAATTTAAATAAATGTTGACATGGTCAATTGAATGGGTGTTTTCAAGGACTATATTTTAATCTATACTTCGAAGTTATTTTGAATAAAATTCAAATAGAAAATATTCATACTAATATGGCAATTAACTTCAAAATCATCCTTAAATTTTTAGGGAACACTCTCGATACTGACAGTGTATAGAAATCCAGCCAATAACTTTGCCTCTGAGTATTGAGGTAAGACAGTTTGTCTACATAAAAATAAGCCAATTATTAGGTGTTTAATAAAATTACCTATTTATTTATCTTAATAGAAGACTAAAGTTGTATGTTAAAGAGCATAAAGAAGATGGCAAATGTGGAGGAAAAAATAAGAGTGAGAAGGGAAGGGTATAGCATCATGATTTTGAAATCATATATTTGAAAACTATCATATGGAGAAAGGAATAGAATAATTTTATACGTTCACAGAGGAAAGAATGAACTGATAGATTGAGCCTAAATATAGGAAAGAATTTTCCATCAAAACTGTCCCAAAGGAAAAAAGAAAAAAGATGAACTGATTCAGGAGGCTGTGATTTATCTCTCTCACTGGGAATATTCAAGAACAGGAAGGAATTCCTTTATGTACTCAACAAATATTTATTGCCTGCCTCTAACCTGTGCGTCAGATGCTGTGTGGGCACTGGAATAAAACGGTGAATAAATCCAGATGAAATATCTGCCCTCATGGAACATCCAAGCTAGTGGAGGAGACAGACCCAAATTGAATAGATGTTCTAATTACCGCTTTGCAGGAGTAGAAAGAGGTGGGACCAGGTGAGCACGTGACACAAGGGCCATCTTAGTCTGGAATGTCAAGGGAAGGAGGTGACAGTTGAGTTGAGATACAAGGCTAAGAAAGAGCTAATTGGGCATATTGGATATAGAGGCAAAGCAACAGAAGTAGAAGCAAGTATGGCCTATTCAAGAAACTGAAAGAAGCCAATATAGGAGCAGGGAGAATGAGGGGGAGTGCAGTGTGAAGCGGGCAATCAGTGGTGAGACTTGGTATGATCTTGCAGGCTATGTTAAGCATTATCTGGTGTTTGTTTTTGTTTTTTATCCCTAGAACACTGGGACAGACTTTAAAAAAAAATTTTTTTTTAAAGGGAGTACTATGATCAGATTTGGGTTTTGGAAAGATCACTCTGTGAATGATGAGGTAGAGAGTTTATTGGACTGGAGCAAGAGTGGATGTGGGGAGTGGATACAATATTTTGAATAATAAAATAATCAAAGAGAGAGGTGTTGCCTACTTGGATTTAGCTGGTGGCAGTGGAGATGGACAGAAGGGGATAGAATTGAAAAGTACTTGAGAAGTCAACCAGGAGGCTCTGGTGTCAGTGTGGGAGAACTTCAGGGTGACTGAGGTGCTTGCAACTCAGATAGAGGGACTGTTAGATGAAATGTGAGGGTGTGGGGGAGAGAGAAGATCATGAGTTTGGATGCAGATACCTTGGCTTTGAGGTGCCTTTAAAGGAGTAAAGAAGAGATATAAACCAGGGATTTGTTTATACTCATCTGGAACTGAGAGGAGTAATACAGACCAAAGCTAACATTTATGAATCAAATCATATAGATTGTAATCACAGCATTGGGAATGAATTATACAGTCTATGGAGTGAGAAGAGGACCGAGTCTTGAGAAGCTTCACTATTTTGTGGCTGGGCAAAAGAGTATAAGCTTGCTAAGAAATCTGAAGAGAAGCCATCAGGGACAAAGGGGAAACCTATTATTTACCAGAAACCAAGAGAAAAGAGTATTTTAAGAAGTGGCAAGAAGTCAACAATGTTGCATGCATCTGAGAAGTCAAGACTCTGTAATGTCTACTGAGTTTAGAGACATGTAGTTCATGCATGACCTTGGGGGGAGGCAGAGGGGATTCATATATGAGATAGGTTGTTGGGTGAGATAAATTCTAAGGTTCCTTTCAGCTGTAAGATTCTTCCAATTTTTGTCATGGAAAAATACATTTCTAAATTATTTTATAATGAGATTTGTACTTCACCTGGCCCCTTAAAAATGTTTTCTAAATTTAGGAAAATTTTGGAAAAAATACAGTGCAGATTTGTGTAATAATGTGTAAAACTTTTGAAAGATCAAAATGAAAATATTTATATCTTTTATTTTTGTTTTCATAAAAATCTCTTTAGCTGGGCTGCTTCCTGAACTTCCTCTCCACAGCAATTCACACAATGTTGGAATTGTAATCTCAAGACTGATTTCAAATATCTTCATTCTTTCCTTAATCTGGGAAACCAATGGGACATAATCAAATTCAAGTCACCGTACTAAATTACAGTTCCTCAGAAGTGCAAGATACTTCTCTGATGATAAATTTATCTAAAGCTGGGAAAATCCTAATGGCCTTTAGGGTGTTGTCAGAGATTGTCTTCCACTGCTAAACAACACTGGGGTCTATTCTTAGCTCTGTAACCCATTCAAGGCCTGATTCACAATATGGCTCCCACTGTGCTCTGTGCTGTCATTTCCCTGCCTATAAAATGTGTTACTTGCACTGATCTCCTTACAGAGTTCTGTGGGTATATTGATTGTCAGATACAAACTGTTGTAACAGTGCAGTCTTTCTTAAAATGTAGTTGTCTATAATCCTCTTTCCCAGGTTGCATTTCTCTCACAGTGTTAGATGGTTGGATTTTAGCTGTTCTTTCTATGGATGGTTCAAACTACTCCCAGAATTTCTGGATCTCCAGCTCAATCCGGTAGCCTTATAAGTAAATGATTACTCTGTCTTCCAACTGAGCAATACTTTAACATCACATCGTGTACGTGCTTTATGATTAACAAGCAAATAATGGAGTTGCTTTTCGCCCCTCCCTCTGTCCCATTGCTAGTCTCTCTCCAAGAAGCTTTGGTTGAGAGGACAGAGAGGCCCACTTCTGGGAGTCTCCACTCTCTCTCAGGAGTTCCCTCGATTCCGCCCATAAGTGGTATCTTCCTCCTATGTACTCTCAGCAGTTTTTCCTCCCACTATTTCCAGAGGAGCCTCTCGACAACTCTCTGTGGCAGCGGCTGCCCTGCTTTTAGTGATTTCTCAAATTAGTAGTCTACTCTCAGAATCAGCTTCTCTCAGCAGTGAGATTCAATGACCCTGACTCCTGGCGTCTTCCTGCAGCTCTTAGGAGGGGGAACTGTTTAAACCTATAATGTTTACTGTTCTTGGCTTGTGACCAGAAGCCCCTCTTTACTGCCAGCCTGTGCAGAGTCTCCAGCATCCCTTGTTCTTTTCTTGGCAATTCTTAGCTAAATCCTTAACCAGTTCTGTAACTGTGAATCACTCTCAGTCATATCTGAAGGTGATTACAAAAAGGTCCTTCTGGAGCTCTTGAAGTGGCTTTTTAAAAAAATTAATTATTTTTTGGCTGCGTTGGGTCTTCGTTGTTGTGCGCAGGCTTTCTCTAGTTGCAGCGAGCGGGGGCTACTCTTTGTTGTGGTGCGCCGGCTTCTCATTGCAGCGGCTTCTCTTGTTGCAGGGCACGGGCTCTAGGCGCGCGGGCTTCAGTAGTTGTGGCACGTGGGCTCAGTAGTTGTGGTTCGCAGGCTCTACAGTGCAGACTCAGTAGTTGTGGTGCACGGGCTTAGTTGCTTCGCGGCATGTTGGATCTTCCTGGACCAGGGTTTGAACCCGTGTCCCCTGCATTGGCAGGCAGATTCTTAACCACTGCACCACCAGGGAAGTCCCTTGAAGTGGCTTTGATGGTTGCATTCTCTCAAAAAAAGCCTTTCCAAGTTATTTTAAATCAACCTAGAGTTAGGGAGAAAAAAAGTTTTCAACTATTGCTACACAGTCACTCTCTTGATTTTCCTTTCTATTATATTTATTTGTGCCCTAAAATTAATTTACTCAGGGCAAGTATTCTTAATCATTAATATTCTTCAAAAGGCAGAATCCATACAACTTACAGGTAGTGACCTAACTCAACATAGAGGACACTTAGGTATTATCTCTTCAAGAGCCTCTACTTCACATCACTCAATAATAATACAAGGCATGGCTTAGGAATAGCTCTGGGTACCCCATGGTATACTTCAAGGAAGACCATATAGCATGGTAGCTATTGAGTATGAGCTCTGACATTAAAATGGCCTGTACTAAAATCTTGCTTCTTCCACTTACTGATCATGTAACTCTGGGCAAGGGACTTATTTTCCCAGGTCCTAGTAACCTTGTGTGTTCAATGAGGATGATAATTACGTCTATCTTTTATGGGTGCTATGGATGCCTGATGCATAGTTAGCAGTCCATAAAATTTAATGTTGTAAGTTTTTCCACACTCCTCTCAGATGTAGAGAGAAAATAGATTTTTTTCTTTCTAAAATTGTTTTGGTTTTCCTCATGAACCAAAAAAGGAACCCCAAGAACTAACCTGGTAACTTTAGTTCATTGCAACTTAAACAATCCCTTTAGGTAATGCTTGGCCTTCTTAGATAAAAATAATCAGTCTTCCAGATTTCCATCCCCCTTCCCCTGAAGCTCTCCAAGATGGCATCAGATATACGAAGGGTGGGTGAAATTAACTGTGTCCTCACTGCATCAGGGAAGAAAGCATCCAGAGATCCATGTGATATCCTTGTACTTTTCTTTCATCTCCATGGTGATGACTTTCTCTACCCTGCTTGCCCTGCTGGCATCTCAGCTCAGGTCCAGGCATTGACTGGTCTTTCTCTCGGTTTCATTAGTTCCCTGTGAAGCATCCCAATGACTCAGCCTTCTGTTGGATGTAACTGGCACTCTGGATCCCTTCCACTCCCCGTCAAATTACTTCTGGGCTTAAACCTAGAAAAGGGCTATCAGCACCTGCATGTCTTCCTTCTCTCTGTTATCTCCCAAGATAGAAAGTATAGGCTTCTTTTTCATCCCTCTAGATCTTATCTTCCTTGGTCACAGCTTCAGCTTCAGCCTATGACTAAAGTTTAATGTTGGATTGGATGTAGATATAAAAGTGAGATTTAATTACTGATAAGAGAACCCAAATTTGGAGGTACTTTAAAATACTATACCTGTTTTACTCTCTTCCTGTTAAACCTTGTACTCTTTTCCCATTTCCGACACTAAATTTCTAAGAAGGTAGATGTTAGGTATCAGAGTCATATTTTTCTCTATTCATCTTGGAGTTCTCCCAATTTGACCAGATGATCCTGGACATCATGAGGCAAGTCCTGTTCCCTCTCTTAGGGATCCCTGCATCCCAAGATCTTGGTTCTCTCCCAGCACTGGGACCATTCCTCTTCCAGCTGCGCAACTGCAGAGTCTGGAAGAAATCTCCTGGAAGGTTGGGAATCACCAACAGAGGAGGTGAGTGGCGTCTCCCTCTGCCTGAAGACAGCGGGAACTGTAGTATGGCTCTTAGCTCCTGCCAGGCCCTCCTTTCCCTCTCAATCTCTGGATTAAGAGAGGAGCCATTGAACTGAGCTGGCTCCTCTAGACCACATGGTACTGGCCTTGGCTTCAGAAAACTGTGGGTATTCTTTCTGGCTTACCTAAGAAGTCTTTTTAAATTTTTACTGGTCTCAATTTTATGTCCCAAGTTTTCACTGGTAGAATTTGGCTTCTCTCTCTTGAGTCAAAGAATAGAGCTTAAAGATAATTTTCATTGCCCTACCCTTTCTGCCTTCAGCTGACCATTTTGTATCTACCTGAGCATTACATTTTTTTTTTTAAAGCAGAGTTACTGTCCTGATCTCAAGATGACTAAGTATAGATGTGAAATCAGTCCAAAGTGCAGATTTTTGCTGCACACAAATCTTTTTAAAAGAACAATCTTGACAAGTTTACCCACTCTGCAGTCCCCTGCCCTCTCCCCAGGTACTAAGTTTTTTCTTCCCTACTCACCCTCATTGGTTTTTTCCCTTATGTTCAAATGTATACACTTGAGATTCAAAGTCAAATATAGTTGTTTAATACGTGGACAAATGAGCACCTCATTTGGTTTCCTAGTGAAAATACACTCAGCTCAGGGATGGAGTTCTGAGAGCTACCTGCTACAGGAATACTCCCTTTAGGTTATTTGCAAAAGTCCAAGGAGCTAACCGACAGAGAAATTTAACAAGAGCTTCTAAAAATTTGGAGGAATTTTGGGAACCTACCTCAACATAATGAAGACCATATACGACAAACCCACAGCAAACAGCATTCTCAACGGTGAAAAACTGAAAGCATTTCCTCTAAGATTAGGAACAAGACAATGTTGCACACTCTCGCCACTATTATTCAACATAGTTTTGGAAGTCCTAGCCATGGCAATCAGAGAAGGAAAAGAAATAAAAGGAATACAAATTGGAAAAGAAGAAGTAAAACTGTCACTGTTTGCAGATATGATACTATACAAAGAAAGTCCTAAAGATGCCACCAGAAAACTACTAGAGCTAATCAGTGAATTTGGTAAAGTTGCAGGATACAAAGTTAATGCACAGAAGTCTCTTGCATTCCTCTACACTAACAACAAAAGATCAGAAAGAGAAATTAAGGAAGCAATCCCATTCACCATTGCAACAAAAAGAATAAAATACCTAGGAATAAACCTACCTAAGGAAGTAAAAGACATGTGCTCAGAAAACTGTAAGACACTGATGAAAGTAATCAAAGATGACACAAACAGATGGCAATATATACCATGTTCTTGGATTAGAAGAATCAATATTGTGAAAATGACTATACTACCCAAAGTAGTCTACAGATTCAATGTAATCCCTATCAAATTACCAATGGCATATTTTACAGAACTAGAACAAGAAATCTTAAAATTTGTTTGGAGACACAAAACATCCCGAATAGCCAAAGCAACCTTGAGGGAGAAAAATGGAGCTGGAGGAATCAGACTCCCTGACTTCAGACTATACTACCAAGCTACAGTAATCAAGACAATATGGTACTGGAACAAAACAGAAATATAGATCAATGGAACAGGATAGAAAGCCCAGAGTTAAACTCATGCACCTATGGTCAACTAATCTATGACAAAGGAGGCAAGGATATACAATGGAGAAAAGACAGTTTCTTCAATAAGTGGTGCTGGGAAAACTGGACAGCTACATGTAAAAGAATGAAATTAGAACACTCCTTAACACCATACACAAAAATAAACTCAAAATGGATTAAAGAGCTGAATGTAAGAGCAGACACTATAAAACTCTTAGAGGAAAACATAGGAGGAACACTCTTTGACATAAATCTCAGCAAGATCTTTTTTGACCCACCTCCTAGAGTAATGGAAATAAAAACAAAAATAAACAAATGAGACCTAATGAAACTTAAAAGCTTTTGCACAGCAAAGGAAACTATAAACAAGATGAAAAGACAACCCTCAGAATGGGAGAAAATATTTGCCAATGAATCAACGGACAAAGGATTAATCTCCAAAATATATAAACAGCTCAGGCAGCTCAATATTAAAAAAACAAACAACCCAATCAAAAAATGGTCAGAAGACCTAAATAGACATTTCTTCAAAGAAGACATACATGGGCAAGAGGCACATGAAAAGTTGCTCAGCATCACTAATTATTAGGGAAGTGCAAATCAAAACTACAATGAGGTATCACCTCATACCGGTTAGAATGGGCATCATCAGAAAATCTACAAACAACAAATGCTGGAGAGGGTGTGGAGAAAAGGGAACCCTCTTGCACTGTTGTAAGGAATGTAAATTGATACAGCCACTATGGAGAACAGTATGGAGGTTCCTTAAAAAACTAAAAATAGAATTATCATATGACCCAGCAATCCCACTGCTGGGCATGTACCCAGAGAAAACCGTAATTCAAAAAGACACATGCACCCCAATGTTCATTGCAGCACTATTTACAATAGCCAGGTCATGGAAGCAACCTAAATGCCCACTGACAGATGAATGGATAAAGAAGATGTGGTACATATGTACAATGGAATATTACTCAGCCATAAAAAGGAACGGAATTAGGTCATTTGTAGAGACGTGGATGGACGTAGAGACTGTCATACAGAGTGAAGTAAGTCAGAAAGAGAAAGAAAATATTGTATATTAATGCATATATTGTGAAATCTAGAAAAATGGTACAGATGAACCAGTTTGCAAGGCAGAAATAGAGACACAGATGTAGAGAACAAACATATGGACACCAAGGGGGGAAAGCGGGGGGTGGTGTGATGAATTGGGAGATTGGGACTGTCATATATACACTAATATGTATAAAATAGATAAGTAATAAGAAACTGCTGGGGCTTCCCTGGTGGCGCAGTGGTTGAGAATCTGTCTGCCAATGCAGGGGACACGGGTTCGAGCCCTGGTCTGGGAAGATCCCCCATGCCGCAGAGCAACTAGGCCTGTGAGCCACAATTACTGAGCCTGCACGTCTGGAGCCTGTGCTCCGCAACAAGAGAGGCCGCGATAATGAGAGGCCCGCACACCACGATGAAGAGTGGCCCCCACTTGCTGCAACTAGAGAAAGCCCTCGCACAGAAACGGAGACCCAACACAGCCAAAAATAAATAAATAAATAAATAAATAATTCCCATTAAAAAAAAAAAAAAAAGAAAAAGGAAACTGCTGTATAAAATAAAATTCAAAAAAACTTTGGAGGAATTTTAATTAGAACATATGATGGAGAAGTCAACTTGCAGCATTCCTAGCATATGTCTAAAAAGTTCACAAGAAATGATGCACTGGCTTTTTCTCCTTCTTTCTTGATGTTTGGGCAGGAATGCCGTGGGTTCCACTTTGGTTGGGTTAAGAAGATGAGGTATAGAGGAACCTCCTCACTGCACAGTTAACCTTGGACCAAGTAGTGACCACATTAATGAAAAGGTCATCTGATATCCATGACCTCACTTAGTCCACATTTGAGGACCTAGTATAGTATGGGTCTCACAGCCAAAAGTACCCTGGTATGCAGAGCAACTCTTGGAGGTATAAATTCTGGACAGAATTCTGATTTCCTCCCCAATCCCCATCTCCATTTCAAGGGCTGAGGGATGGTCAGATGAAACATGTGGATGAAAGTGAAAGTACATTTCATGAATATAAAAGTTCATTGCTGGGGGTGGCAGGTGTTATACCTTGACATAATCTATGTGCCTTCCCTGTCTACTACCTAGTCAGAGCTATCCACAGTGACCCCAGGACAAGTAGAAACAAAAATGAATAATATATAAACTTGAAATAAAAGAATCAAAAAGCAAGATCTAGTCTAAGTTGAGTTTTTCTTTCTTCAAAAATAAGCTTTTTCATTTCCTTTGGAGCAAAGTTACAGGTCATCTGGGAGAAGGAGTCTCTTTAGCTATTCTCGTTACTGGGCTATTGACCTCCCATCTACTTCTGCCTGTATGTCACCTGGGGTGGACATGAGTAGCCTTAATACTCAATGGGCTCTTATATCCTGCAGCATCTGACTGACAGGGGAAACCAACTTCCTTAATGTAGATGATTATTGTTTTATTGACATTATTATTATAGACAAGCAAAACTAGTTATCTTACATGATGCACCAACACATAATTCAGAGAGGAATCCAAACTAATTCAATGATAAATTCTTAAATATTCAGTTTTAATTTTTTAAAATTTTTACATATTCATTTAAAATTAATTTTTGCAATATAACTAAGTGATAATGGAAATATGGCCAAGCAACTAACAACAAATAACCATGAAGGTTAGTTGTTATTATTATTATTATTATTTGCTATTTCAACAAGAGATATTTGTTTTGATATTTTAAAGATCCAGATCATCTGATATTTAAACTGATGCAAAAAATACCAGTTTCCCCCGCCTTCTTACTCCAGATATTTTAGATGTTGATATATTGATATTGGACAAGAAAATAATATATCTGTGAGCAGAGACTTTGATTTTTTTCAGGCCCATGGCACATGAGATCAAAATAAAGATTTTCTTAGAAACACATCTATTTAGTTCAGTTGGTTAAGGATGCAAAGGAATTGATGTGGAAATCATGTGACTCCAAGCTAATAAAATTTGGGAACTATTTTGCTCAGGAGCAGCTAAAGCATGTCCGCTCTGGTTTGAATACACCTATGGCCTAGCTGTGGGAGAGAATGCCTTTATGTAAGGAAACTGAAACCCATCTTCTATGGATGATTCTTTACAAAAACAAATGTGCAGTAGCACCAAGTCAGCACACTGGCCTCTCAGTGCAGGCTGGCGAGTGGCCAGGGCCAGCCTGCTGAGAGAGAAAATTAAAGAAGAATACAGCAGCTGCACAAGGTGAAGTCTGATGGTGGCTGTGGAGACTCTTCTGGGCAAGCGAGGAGAAAAAGGTCAAGGTTTTGCTCGTGTGGTGCCTTCAGAGCTGAACCCACGGTTGGGGTGTCTTAGTTCCACAAAAGGCCCAGTCTTTTTGTAGGGGAAAAATACACATATATACAAGCCATCTCAGAGCTTGAGCACTGAAGTGTGCTGCTGGGAATGAATACTCCCCAGAGGCCACGGTTTTGTTTTTAGCATCTGTCAACTGTAGGATTTCAAAGTCTATTTACTGACCTCTGGGTTAGCATCAATGACTCCTCAAAATTAATACAATCAGTGGAAGTGCTTCATTCGGAGAAGGAATAGGAAGAAAGAGACTTCATAGCAGAAAGTTTTTCTGGATAAGAGAGCAAAGAGATACTCAGTCTCCTGGCCATAGGCTCTCATACCCAAGTCTTCCTCAAAGATGTCTCACTGCGTCATTAATTGTTGGTGTCAGGTGTCCTGGCTGAAGAACATAGAAGTCTGTTTTTCTCTGAAGACTCTCCTCACCTCACCAACACATGCTGACCTGTCTCTTTGACAATTCCAGTTTCACAGTTCACTCAGCAGATGGTTATTGAGCTCCTACTGTGTGCCACACGCCTCATTAGTATTTCTTGGCTCTTAGCTTATGTTACATAGTTATTTGTCATTTTTCTGACCACGTCCTATCTAGGGCCACCCAGCTGCAAAGCTTGAGATGACATCATTCATGTTGTATTCTATATAAACGACCTCTCTTGGAGAGGACTGTACGATCTTTGAGGGCAGAACCACTGTGTGTTGCTTCTTGAAGTTATCTCTTGGGTTTAACAGAAGTTGCTGTACTTAGTAGTTGCTCAGATAATGGAAGCATATTCGTATATCAATGATGATTTTAGTGAATTTATCTCCTCTGAGGAAAGAATCTAGTATATGCATAGACTGTTCAAGTTGTTTGGTCCCTGAATATTCAGCAGTAAGTGCTCTTTCATGACCACCTTATTCTTATTCCTCATCTTGAGAATGTGAACAGTTATCAGACTGGGGAGAGATTTCATTGTGATAGACTTTTATCAACGAAAATAATTGAGTTTAAATCAAACAGAGCTCAAATGATCTGGCTATAGATTTGCATGGTTTATTTTAGCCAGAGACAAGATACACCTTTGCTTTTGCCCCACTATTCAAACTGGTTTTATAGTAAATGAAATAGAAGTATTAACTTTATCTTCATGCACACGATTACAGTTCTTTTTTTTTTTTTTAAACAAATTTCAAATGTAGTTCACTTTTTTATAAATTTATTTATTTATTTATTTATTTTTGGCCGTGTTGGGTCTTCGTTTCTGTGCGAGGGCTTTCTCCAGTTGCGGCGAGCGGGGGCCACTTTTCATCGCGGTGTGTGGACCTCTCACTATCGCGGCCTCTCTTGTTGTGGAGCACAGGCTCCAGACGCGCAGGCTCAGTAGTTGTGACTCACGGGCCTAGTTGCTCCGCGGCATGTGGGATCTTCCCAGACCAGGGCTCGAACCCGTGTCCCCTGCATTGGCAGACAGATTCTCAACCACTGCGCCACCAGGGAAGCCCACGATTACAGTTCTTTATGTATGTTTTATTACCATCAAGATTGCTAGAACTTGGGACTTCCCTGGTGGCACGGTGGTTAAGAATCTGCCTGCCAATGCAGGGAACATGGGTTCGAGCCCTCGTCCAGGAAGATCACACATGCCGCCAAACAACTAAGCCTGTTGCCACAACTACTAAGCCTGCACTCTAGAGCCCACGAGCCACAACTACTGAGCCCGAGTGCCACAACTACTGAAGTCGGTGTGCCTAGAGCCTGTGCTCTGCAACAAGAGAAGCCAACACAATGAGAAACCCATGTACCGCAATGAAGAGTAGCCCCTGCTCGCCACAACTAGAGAAACCCTGCGTGCAGCAAGGAAGACCCAGCACAGCCAAAAATAAATGAATGAATTAATTAATTTTTTAAAAAAAGAAAGATTGCTAAAACTCACTTGGGGGTCCCTGAACAAGCCTGTGCCCCATTGTTTACTGAGATCACTTGGAAATGATTTAGCACTTTTTGTCCCAGTTTCTAAGTTGATTTTGTATTCCATGATGATATTTTTAGTTTTCTCATAGATATGAGACAGTTTCACAAGTCATATTTGGAAACTACATATAATTTTCACACATTAAACTTTACTATTTATTTAACTTCCAGAGATAGTTTCAAACTAGTATAATTGGAAACTACAAACAAATGCAAGGAAAAAAAATCAATCAAAGACCCAATTTGCAAGTATATATTGTTCAACAACGTGTTAGACCTTGGACTGGGACATGGAGGATTTTAAACTATGGCTCTTGTGCTCAAAGAACATATAATCTGAAGACTGATGCAGAAAATTACAAATGGTTGAAAACAATATGCTGATATAATGGCTGTGCTTTGCATTTAATATTATTTAAAGGATGCCAGAAATCCCAGAAGAATGGTGTAGAAGGGGTTGAACTGGTATTTTAAAAATGAGTTGAAATTGAATGCTCAAGGATAAGTAGTCAGGTACCACTCTCAGTCTCCATGATTATTGGAACAGCCAAATATTTAACATGCACCAACATCTGTCCAACTCACAGCACATACACATTCATTTCCTCTGCTTGAAAGCTTTTTCCTTAGGCTTCAAATTAAATTTTTCTACCTCAGCCCTCTGTCGACCCAGATCTGGTTAATTCTCTATTTTACTTCCTTCCTTTGTTGCATTTATCAGCTCTGAAATCAAATAATTACTCGTGTAATTATATTTTTATGTTTACCTCCTTGATCAAAACGCAGGTTCTAAAGGGTGAGGATCAGTTATGCTTTGTTCATTATGCAGTGCCTAACACATCCTGGGTACTTGCTGCCTAATATGTATGAATGAATGAGCAAAGCAGAGTAGAAGCTGGGGGAATAAAGATGAACAAAGCTTGGAGTCAGTCTTGAAGAACACAGCATGTAACAAAGAAGAGTAGGTGCCCATAAAGGAGTTAAGATTTTTTTGGGACAGCTTTTCCAGAAAAGTTTTATAATAAAGAATATTGAATGTGGAGAGGATTTATAGTGTTCCTGACTTGTGAAGATCACTTTGTCCCACAATATATAATTCAAGCCACCTAATATAAGCCTGAATGGGTACACTACAAGATCTACTTGCAGATTTTAAAGAATTATGAGACAAATGCCTTTGAGAGAGTAAATGCATTTGAAGCACAGTACTTTTAAAATAAATTACAACCTGAAATGGTACTCTAGGGGGAGTGGAGAGATTCAAAATGCTCTTTGTTCTTTGATTTTTTGCTCATTCATATGTAATCACTCTTTTCTTTTGTCTTTGGAATTATTGTTTTATGCTTCACTTTTCAACTTGTATATTATATGGCAAGGTTAATAACTGTCACAAAAAATAACCAGTAATTATATGCATTTACTATTTTATGAAGCAAAAGAGATGGCAATTAGCAGGATTTAGAACACTGGAGATTTTATTTTTAGACATATTTTGCCTAATATTAATTACTATACCTAAGTCATCACACTACTTGGTTATAGTGGTTATAATTATGTTGGATGAAAGAAATGATAATTCAGAAGTGCATATGTATGTGTATAAATATAAGACCAACATAGAAATTGTCCTTAGTGAAGGCTTAAGAGGAATACAACTGATTCAAACAAATCAGTGAATCAGTACAAAGTGAATTAAGAGAATTGATGTTTTCTCTTGTTTAAAAGAAAAATTAAAAATGTATTATTCTGGTGGTAAATGTCGATAATGGGGGAGGCTATGCATGTGTGAGGTCAGGGGACACAGGGAAAAATCTCTGTATCTTCTCAATTTTGCTGTGAATTTAAAACTGCTCTAAAAAATGAGGTCTTAATAAAAAGAAAAATACAAAACTGACTGAAATGTTATCCATGACTGTAACAGGAAATTAAGATATGCTGAAGGAAGACAATCATATTGGAGAATTTAAGTCCGTAAAATATTTGGTTATTTCTATTTTATCATACTAGAAACAACCTTGCTATGAATGAGCTTGATGGTAGCACCAATACTGCTGGTCTAGGAAAAGAAGCTCAGTTATCAAATGTTCTCCCTCCATGTAAATCTTATGTCTGGGTTTTAGGTATGTGATTAAAGAATACTCTCTTCCGTTTTTTTTTTTTGGTTTTTTATTTTTTTTGGTTTAGGTGCAAATAAATGTATTTCCTCTTACTTCAGTTCAAATGTATAAATATCACATATTGGGTATATGTAATGTAATATATAATATTATGCATAGCTGAATCATTCAAGGATACATTCATCAATGCGTTATATAATACCTGACAAATAATGGCTTTAAAAAAGTTGTTAATTTTCCTATGTAACAATAATTCTGGAGGAAGGCAACCCCTGCAACACAGGGTGAGTGTAGCTGCTCCAGGAAGTCATCAAGGAACCAGGCTGCTTCTCTCTTTATGCTCTACCACAGTATGTGGCTTTCATCCTCATGGTCTCAAGATGGCTGTCACACTTCCAAGTAACACATCCACATTCCAGGTGGGAGGAAGGGGGCAAATAAGGGATTTTCCCCCCATTAAGCCTTTATTAGGGAAGGGCAGCTTTATCCAGGGACTGTTTTCTATATCTTATTGGCCAGAACTGTGTCATAAGGCTACCTCCAACCACAAGAGAGGCTTGGAATTTGAGAATTTTACTCTCCAGCCTGTTGGAGAAGAAGACAAAAGAGAAGGGGGGTTGGAATGGATGTTGACTGAGCTAATTTAAGAAGTTTTTAAACTCCTAAGAAGTTTACTTAAGAAGCTCTGCCTAAGAAGTCTACCCTCCTTTCAAACGATCCTTATAACACAGATACTTAGTAAATGCAGATGGAGGACAACTGCTTTGGTTACTCCAGCTGTGTAACAAACTACCCCGACTTAGTGGTAAGAACAATAACTTTTGTATAGGCTCATGCATTGCGTTGGTCAGTAATTCAGACAGGGCACAGTGGAGATAGTTTGCCTCTGCTCCATGGTGTCTGGGGCCTCAGCTGGTATGATTATGCAAAGGGTTGGGGGTGACTTTCATCACGGGGGGACTGGAATCATTTGGAGGCTGCTTCACTCAAATGCCAGGCGTCCTGCCTGGGATGACTTGCAGGCTGTGCTCAACTGGGGGATCAGCTCGAACACCTAACCACGGCCTTCCCATGTTGCCTGGACTTCTCTCAGCACGGGGGCCAGAGTCCCAGAGAGAACATCACAAGAGCAAGTGCGTCAAGTGACCCAGGCAGAAGCAACATGGCCTTTTCTGACCTAGCCTTGGAATCCCAGAGTGACTTGTAGAAGCAGTCACAAGCCCATCCAGATTCACGGGGAACAGACAAAAACCCACTTCTCTCAATGGGAGGAGGCCCAAGGAATTTGCAGCCATTAAAAGAAAAACTGCCACAGTAACAAGGATGGGACTAAACGTGGAGCACAATTCTCTAAGAATGACTTTCTTCAATTTTCTTTTCCATCTTCGCCATTCTTACTGCACAGTGAGAAAAGCCAGCCTTAAATCTATTAGGAAAAAGCCCCTTTACAGAATTTCTGAAGGATGGTGAGCTGCTGAACCCACTAGGCAGGAGACAGCGCCCAAGGGTAAGGCTGTTCCCCAGCTGCTGAGTCTGATTATCCGGAGCATGGCCGGGACAGGGCTGCAGCCGCGTCATTAAGCAGCCCCAGCTTCACTTTCCTCTAAAGTACCGTCAGGGGTTTTTCTGTGTGTGAATTCTCTGAGTGCTGAAAATCTCTCTTCTATTTTCCATGCAGTGTGGAATGTATGACCTGTGTTTGTACAAAGGCAGCCAGCTCTAAAGTTACATCACCGAACGGACAGTGAAGTGGAACCAGAGAAGGCTCCTCTTTATCTGAAGCGAGGAGTGGCATGTTGTTATATTCTTTACAGCAGAGGAAAAATATCACAGCAACGTTTCTGAGTGAATTAGGTCCATGAAGAACAATTTCAGGCATTAGATACCATTTCTGATTTCAAGGCCCTTATAGTAATATCCTTTGCAGCTAAGTGCAGTGGAATGATTTAATTCTGGCTCTGACACTTAATAACTCTGGGACTCTGGGCATGTTTCTATAGCTGTCTCTCCACTTCTTTTTCTCACCTCAGGAAATGGGGATGAAAATGCCCATCTTAGTCAATGTGAGGATTAAATGCATATTCTTGCTGGGATACTACTCTGGCCTCTCTGAAGTGCCCTACCCTTGCCTCTGTCACTGGTGATGGACAGTCTGCAGGTCCCTGAAGGTTGTCAACTCCCCGTGATACTATGAGAAAGTGGGTCAACTGTCTCACCTTCATACTCCCAAAGAGAGCTCTGGGCTTACCCCTGTCAGAGCTCTTAACATTCAACAATGCACTTCGCAAATTCTAACTGAAAAATAATTATGTGCCAGGGACTGTGCTGGGGTCTGGAAATGCAGCCATGAATATAATCAGAGTGATCTCTGCTCTGGTGCTTTGTATACTCTAGTGGAGCAAAAGAGGCAACAAACAAGCAAGCAAAAGGATAAAAAGAATTCCACGTAGTGATAAGGGCTATAGGGAACCAAAGAATGTGGTAAGAATGAGTGACTCTTGAGGACACCCTGTGGGCAGATGGGGAAATCCTAGTCAAGGACATGGCATTTGAGTTTTGAAATCTAAATATTGTGAAGTAGTCAGACATATAAACTCAGTACAGATACTCTTACAAGCACTCTCTGTGTATTAATGCCCTTTATTCTCACAACAACCTCTTGAAGTAGATACTTTTCTTATTCCCACTGTACAGATGAGGAGACCAATGTGGAAAGGTGAATGAAGTATTGTAACTTGCACAAGATTATGCAGCTAGTCAATGGCAGAGCTCAGATTCAAACCCAGACAATCTGCTTTCGAAAGCCCATACTCTCACCACTCTGTCTCTCCAAAGGCATTTGATATTGCATTGATATTTACTTTTTACTTGTATGTTTTTCCTACTAGACCAAGAATAAATTGATGGTTAGAGTTCAGTTCCATGAATAATGCCCAGCTCTTAGTCCATTCTCAATAAATGTTTATCAAATGAATGCATGCCTGCAATGAGCAAATCTAGATGAAATAAAACACTCATTCCGTGCTTAGCATCATATAAGTAATTAAAATCTTAGTTCTCCCTCCCTGCCTTACTCCCCAACTCCCTGTCTTAGACTCATTTAGCCTGCTGCTGAACTTGAAGTAACTAGAAGATTTATAGGGGAAGGGGGTCACCTTCATAATGTATCAAAAAAGAAATTAAGAAAACAAAGTCTTTTAATTTGTTAGCAAACGATGAAAAGGAGTAACTTTGGTGAGCTTTGAAGAAAAACACATGGAAGCAAGGAACCTGTAAAATAATAAATTTCCTCCCTCCAACATAAAAATGATGGCCCCTGTGTTTTAAAGGAAAGCAATTTGGAAAACTTCCACACATACACATTTTGGGGAAAATGTAGGGAGAAATATGAAGTTAGTTAAATGTCTTTAATAGGCACTTCAAAGTCCTGGATCATTAAATCATTTCCACAGCTTTTTGACTGTTATCACCCCCCGAGCCATCGCCAAAACCACTCCTTGAAATGTTGCAATAAATTTGAAAGACAAATCAGATTTGGAAATTTTGCATGAAAGAGAACTGTATCTTGTACTTTAGAAACGGTTTTCAATGTCAGCACATAGTTGCCTCCTGCCAAAGATGAGCTTGGGAGCAGTGACCTTTGTGGATGACTTCTCTTTGTTAGATTTTAGCCCTACAGGATTTTGGAAGCCTGGTCATGGGAATATTTAAGGATAACAGGTGGTTTTGAAATGCTTGGTTGGACTGGGTGACTTATCTAGGCCTGAATGTAACAATTGAAAAAAAATGACTTTTCCATGAGGAAAGTGAACATTTCTACAAGATGAATCAGTCACAGGGTTCTAGAAGTAACTGTAAGGTACTTGCTGCTGCTGACGAGCTTGATAGAAAAGGATGGTGCTTAGACTGGATGTTTGTGTCCCTCTAAAATTCATAGGTTGAAATTTGAAACCTCAAGGTGATGGTATTAAGGGGTGGGACATTTGGAAGGTGACTAAGTAATGAGGATGGAGTCCTTATGAATAGGATTAGTGCCCTTATAAAAGAGAACTCCCTTGACCTTCTGCTTCATGAGGTTACAACAAGAAGACTGTCATCTATGGACCAGGGAGCCAGTCCTCACCACACACTGAATCTGGGAGCATATTATCTTGCAGTTTCCTGCCTACAGGACTGTGAGAAATAAATATCTGCTGTTTATAAGCCACCCAATCTATGGTATTTTTTATAGCAGTCTGAATGGACTAAGACAGATGATGAACCTAAGAAGAAAGCAAGAGATCATTTCCTATATATATTTTTAAGCCCAGTACCATATTGAATTTCTTTCCAGTTAAACGTGTAGAGTGTCACAATCAAATCAGCCCATGCCCAAAACAATCTACAGATTCAGTGCAATCCCTATCAAATTACCAATGGCACTTTTTACAGATCTAGAACAAAAAATCTTAAAATTTGTATGGAGACCCCGAATAGCCAAAGCAATCTTGAGGGGAAAAAAAAAAAGGAGCTGGAGGAATCAGACTCCCTGACTTCAGACTATAATACAAAGCTACAGTAATCAAGACAATATGGTACTAGAACAAAAACAGAATTATAGATCAATGGAACAGGATAGAAAGCCCAGAGATAAACCCATGCACCTATGGTTGACTAATCTATGACAAAGGAGGCAAGGATATACAATGGAGAAAAGACAGTCTCTTCAATAAGTGGTGCTGGGAAAACTGGACAGCTACATGTAAAAGAATGAAATTAGAACACTCCCTAACACCATACACAAAAATAAACTCAAAATGGATTAGAGACCTAAATGTAAGCCTGGACACTGTAAAACTCTTAGAGGAAAACATAGGAAGAACACTCTTTGACATAAATCACAGCAGGATCTTTTTTGATCCACCTCCTAGAGTATTGGAAATAAAAACAAAAATAAACAAATGGGACCTAATAAAACTTAAAAGCTTTTGCAAAACAAAAGAAACTGCAATTAGACGAAAAGACAATCCTCTGAATGGGAGAAAATATTTGCCAATGAATCAACGGACAAAGGATTAATCTCCAAAATATATAAACAGCTCAGGCAGCTCAATATTAAAAAAAACAAACAACCCAATCAAAAAATGGTCAGAAGACCTAAATAGACATTCCTTCAAAGAAGACATACAGAAGAAGCACATGAAAAGCTGCTCAACATCACTAATTATTAGAGAAATGCAAATCAAAATTACAATGAGGTATCACCTCACATCAGTTAGAATAGGCATCATCAGAAAATCTACAACAACAAATGCTGGAGAGGGTGTGGAGAAAAGGGAACCCTCTTGCACTGTTGTAAGGAATGTAAATTGATACAGCCACTATGGAGAACAGTATGGAGGTTCCTTAAAAAACTAAAAATAGAATTATCATATGACCCAGCAATCCCACTGCTGGGCATGTACCCAGAGAAAACCGTAATTCAAAAAGACACATGCACCCCAATGTTCATTGCAGCACTATTTACAATAGCCAGGTCATGGAAGCAACCTAAATGCCCACTGACAGACGAATGAATAAAGAAGATGTGGTACATATATACAATGGAATATTACTCAGCCATATAAAGGAACGAAACTGGGTCATTTGTAGGGACGTGGCTGGATCTAGAGACTGTCATACAGAGTGAAGTAAGTCAGAAAGAAAAAAATAAATATCGTATATGAATTAACGCATATATGTGGGACCTAGAAAAATGGTACAGATGAACCGGTTTGCAGGGCAGAAATAGAGACACAGATGTAGAGAACAAACGTATGGACACCAAGGGGGGAAAGCCGTGGTGGGGTGGGGATGGTGGTGTGATGAATTGGGCGATTGGGATTGACATGTATACACTGATGTGTATAAAATGGATAACTAATAAGAACCTGCTGTATAAAAAAATAAATAAAATTAAATTAAAAAGAAAATCAGCCCATGCAACTTCTGTCCCAAATGCTTTATCTCTTGAAGATGCACTAAAAATATTAGTGGGTGCTCCAGCAATGTTAGGGTGAGACTTTCTGCTAAATGAATTACCTGAGGTGGGCATAGTTAGAAGAAAAATATAACATTATATATTGCTAACCACCTAGCATCCACAAAAGGATCTGGGGATGGCATATACTTAGTCTCTATTTTCAACCTAATTTATAACTCCAGAGTTCGAGAACTGAACTTACTAAGTAGTAAAGTAGCACAAAGGGAGAAGAAGAGACAGCAATGAAGCAATATTTGCTGCAGCCCAACATCTCCTGTCAAAGAGTTGACAGCCAGGAGTATAAGCAACCACTGAGTACCAAGTCAAGATAGGGTAGCTGGATGCAGGGGATACAAAAGAAATGCTACTAATTAGTGGTTTACTATTACAAATGGTGGTCTGAGCTTATAGTTATGGCCTTGCACATCATAGATACTCAAAAAATTTTAAAGACTAATTGCCTGAATGAGCAGCCTGATGTACTTGAAAAGAAAAAGAAATGGGGTTTCTCGTGTTATCTTGCTATTAATTTGGAAGAAAGGGTGTGACAAAGGAATTCAATGAATGAAAATATTAAACGCAGTAAGAGGTTCAAAGAGCATCTTGAAGTGTGATCATGTGAAAGAGTCCAGGATGAATCAGCCTTTTTTCTTTGCACCCATCCCTTAGGTTAGCAAATACACCATCAACCATAGATAGAATTTACAACGTTCATAAATGCAGAATGAACAGCAGGTGGCAGCAAAGGATGCTGTAAGAGAAAGTGACTTCAGCAAGTATATTTGGGAGAATTCTGAAAAACTTATTTTGACAGGTTGCAGGTAGAGAAGGCACTCAAATGTGATTGCTTCCTTACCTTTGAGTAAAGCATCTGATACAAAAAAGAAAGCATGTGGGAAGGTTGATCATGATAATTAAGTTTAGATAATTTTGTGTCATTTTAATAACCTTTTGGCTAAATGAAAGGATTGAAAAAGCTTACTGAAAATACAAGTATCCCACAACAAAGCCCAACTAATCCTCTTACAAAATGGACATTTATGCTGAAGAGAGACTTTTGTAATAAGACATGACATGCAATATTTATTACAAAAATTATCATTCAGACCAGTGTGGAAATGTGCCAGTTGGTAGGTGATTTGTCTCTTGGCTCAGAAGAGATAATAATGGCAGGATATTAATATCGTTCAAAGAAAGGATATAAGTGAAGAAAACATGAAAGAATATTAGGTATAGATGGGCTCTTTGAAAATGTGACAATGGCATGAGAAAAAAGAGCACAGAGCCTCTGGATCTTCTTAAAGTATCTAAAAATAGGAATGATGAAAATACTACAAAAATGTGCCTCAATTTGTTGAAGTTAGTGGGGAAGGAAGAAATGTGACAGTCTGTGAATATTTATAATACAAGGGACCTACTTACAAGTAAAACTCAGGGAGACTCAAATATTAAGAAACAGCTTCTAGGTTCCCAAGAAAACCAAAGTGATGGTCCTAGTAGATCAGTTTTTGCAAAAGACTAGACTTTATTTCTTTACATTTCAGCTGTCATATCATTTGTTGCAGTTGGTGTCCAATAGGCCGATGGGTAATGGATAGAGTTGAGTGCTTCCCAAGACATTTAAAACGACTGACAGAAGGAAAGCCTCATAGTAGAATGATTTTAGGTCATGGCCTCATCCCCACTGAGCTCCAAATGCCATTTCAGCCCTGGAATTACTGTGTGATGTTGTCCAAGTTATGAAATTCCCTGAGTCAGTGTTTCTTGAATGTAAAGTGAGCATTTAAGAATACCCCATCTCACCAGGCCATGTGAGGATTAAATATGACAATGTATCAAAATACTTGCCTCATATTAGTTACTTAATAAATTCTATTTCTTTTCTCTCTTCAGGAACATTCCTAAAGATGTTGAGGTATTTTGAGGACTGTCTCCAAAACACCTCCCTCACCGACAGCCTCAGTGTCAAAAATTCCTAGTTATAACATTCTGCCTTCAGATGGAGCAAAATTCCTTGGAGAATTAACAAGGTATGACTATGGGCAGATGCCAACAGTAGAGCATAAAAGGTGAAGTAGAGATGGTCATGCTTCAGCTCCCAGTTGCCCACAGTTCTCTGTTCTAGCTGCAAAGACTATCTAGTTAAATTTATCTGAATTCAGTGTCATATTCTTGAAAGAGAGACTCTGATTTCTCTCCGCATCCTTGAAAAAGAGATTCATTCTTTTCTGGTCAGTTGTGGGGAGGTGGAGGGTTAGGGGTATTTGGAGTCAGATTGGCTTCCGCAGTGAAAACATGGCTGCCCAGGTTCAAGTCTGTGGCTGGAAGTGGAGTTCTCAGAGTGGGTGTCATTTTACCCCCAGATGTGTATGTTACTACCACTACTATTGCCACACACACACATTCATACACACTCACATTCTCTTCTGTATTTCTCTTATATTATCTGAAAAATTATTACAAAATGAAAGCAAATTATGGATGCTTGTTATTTTGCTTAAACATTACAGATGAAAGGTTTTTTTTTTTAAAGGAACCATGAAAAACAACGTTTTTTTAACCAAGTTGCCAGGGATACTGTGAAAGTCTTAGATAGCAACAAGACTTCAAAGCAAGCACCTTGATCAAACTGGTGCTTATTTACTAGGAAAAAATTCACAAGGCTGGGAAGCATAATACAGATAAGCCAGTCCTGAAGTTGCTATCATGAATGAGGTATGGGGTGTGAACAGTTTCAGTGCTGTGTCTTTGAAATGTTCGTTCTTATGGTAACCTTAAAAAAATGCCTCTTACGATTAAAAAAAAAAATCTGTATTTTACATGCTTGATGTTTTATTTTATACTTAAAAGATCTTAACAAAATGAATGTGATTGTAACTACAGATCACCTAAATGCAAAGTTATGTTACGATTCTTGGTGAGAATAGATGAAGTGAGAACCTCCATTCTGTTGCTATTTACAATTTTTTTCTGTTTCTTTTGAGATACTTCATCTCTAGTTGCTTCCTCCCAACACACCCTTCTGTTGTTACTAATAATGTCAGGCTCTTCTGCTAAAGTTTCCATCAGTGACATTGATCTGATTCTTGAGGAAGGAAGCTAAGAAAAAGCTTCAAAGATTTTATGCAGAGGCCCCTCAAAGGGCAATCACAAATCTTGGCTCACCGCTTAGCCAGAGGCTCAAAATTCAGCTGTTTATTCCCTCCTTTATATCAATTCATTTGTGGAGATCATTACAAAACTGTCAAAAACAGTATTCTTGGATTGCAGGACTAGGGATTAGGTTGGGTGAATGGAGATAATAATAAGTTGACTAATTTTATTTTGGTATATTGTTAGTGGTATATTTTCCTTAACATATACATGTGATTTTTTTTTTTTTGGTACAATGCAAACATTTCTAACTATACTGTGACTACTGAAAAGGCCACATCTCAGGAATCTGCATTGACAATAATTGTCATTTAGGAGAACGAATACAACAAATAGTGACACATACATATATACAACTTTTTCATTGACAGAATCCAGTTTTTTTCTGGTGTGTTTATAAATTCACCAGGTCTAGCAAGTGCCTTAAAATTATCCAGTGGGATTGCTCTATTTATTGAAGAGAAAATTGAGACACAGCTTGACTAAAAGATTTGCCCAATGTGAGACAGCAACTTACTGCAGTGTGGACACTGGTATCCAGTCTCTAGCTTTGAACCAGCTGCTATTTCTAGTCTTTCTCACAATTACAATTTTATCTTAACATTATTTTCATGATTATTGAAGCTCTCACTACCTATGTTTACCCCAAGAAAGGAAGGAAGAAAACAAGAACCTAGTCTCAAAAATCTTAAATTATTTCAAGATACAATCTGACATTAAAATTCTGAGCAAGGCTTTCCAATAATCTGAAAAAAAAAACATCTTTGAAATAACATCTCCCAAGTAGTCTGGGGATAATGATGAACCATGGTTTCCAAGTAGAATCAGCGAATATCAGAGGATATATGTAAAAGTTTAGTGTGAAGCCAATGAACTTTTCCACTTGCACTCTAACCAGTAATTATTTTGGAAAGACACAGAAATTCTCCAATATTGGTTCTCTACCCTGATTGCACATTAACTTATCTGGGGTGGGGGAAAGGTGCCTGAGTCCCACCTAAAATCAATGAATCAGAATATCAGGATCCCTGAAGGTAGACGGGGGCGTGTGTGTGTGTGTGCGCGCGTGCGTGCGTGTGTGTACATTTTAGGCTAGACTATATTAAACTCCCTAGGTGTTTCTAGTATGAGCCTCAGCTCTCGTCCCTATCCCACTTTAGCCCGCTAAGGGACAGCATCGGACCGCTGAAACTCAGGCGTTCCTCCACGGCGTCTCTTCCTCTTTGGGCGCAGTAGGGGGCGCTCCGGCACCGGGTTTGCTCGTTGGCCACCTCATCCCCTCACCCCCCCTAAAACGACAGCACCGCAGAAAAGGCGTTCATTTGGAAGCCAACAGAGAGGGAAAAGACGGGGAATTGCACCTTACGTATTTACATATCCGAGAGCCGGCAAGTGGTCGTTTAAACAATATCCCCCTATTTGGCTTTTCGGCACATCTGACCCAACGGCAGCTCCCCTTCTTTTCAGCCTTTGGACTTGGAAAAACTTAACTTCCCGCAGGGGTAGAGATCCGGCCCGGCGGCGGGGCGGGATGGTTTACGACTTTGGATCTTGAGCAGTTCACTGTTTAAATAAATCTTGGTGAGCAATGGAGAACAATCTCCACATTAATCTTGTGTAATTAGCGTTATAACCCTCAGCAGCCTAAGAAGCACTAAAGACAAAGCTTTATGCAAATGTCCCTTCCCTCGCCTGCCGCCCCTCTGCCTAGCGGGGTCCCTCTCCCCACAGCTACCCTCCCTACCCTCTCAATTCTGGCTCTGGCGCCCGCCAGCCTCCTTTTAATGACACTGTCCACTAGATACCTTAAAGTTAATGATAAAGTTCTTGACTTTAAAAAATAAAAGTACATGAAAAGGATTATCAGTAGCAACCTAAGGAGGGGAGGGGTTTGTGTAGGCCGAGGCTATTAGAAGGATTTAGCCTGTAGGGAATTGGCACCTGCTTTTGGCAGCCAGTATTGTCCAGTTAAGGACAGAACCTGCTGTGTGGGGAGAATTAGGGGTTGGGAGGCGGCATTTTCTCCAACCAGTTGTTCTTGGGGTGCACACCCAGGGTGGGCGCTCTTTCGGCAGGAAGGAGCGGCTAACCAATTTCACCCCCAAGGATCCCACTCTGCCCTCCAGACGCGCACATTTCGCAGGCATTAGTCTGGAACTGAGCCCTCGGCTGAGAGTCGTTGCGAAAACGAGATACGGCCCCAAAATGGGGAGGAGAGTGTGGGGAATCTCAACACACAAGTCTTTACCTGCAACTGTGGGGATGTAGGGGGAGCGGCGCGCACAGAGGCCGAGATGCGCGCACAGCCGCGCGCGCACGCCCGCACAGACGCCGAGCCAAGGGCGGGCAGATCCCCTGCTTGGCTCCGGATTACCTGCTCTGTGTTTACTGTTTCGGAGGGCTTTACGTGAAACGAATAAATTTTTACTTGCTCCCAAGGACTGGCTTGTTGTTTTATGGCATGTACTTATTTAAAGCCTCTTTTGTCGGTGTTGAAATGGTCCAAGCTCCCAAATACATAGCAGCGCTATGAGTATGGAACAAGCCGGAACGCAATGAGCATCAGTGGTGCAGCAAAACGCCGTGGAGAGGCGAGCCGTACTCTCTTCTCACACACACACACACACACACACACACACACACACACACACAATGCTTGCTTTTCTTTTTCACAAACCAGAACCTAATGTTTTTTAATGTCTTATGCAGAGGGTGAAGGGAATGCGGTCTGGAGAATTACACCTGAAATACTGCAGGCGTTGAAGAATTTCCACAGAAACTGTATTCTGATTAAAAACAAACCTCAGTACAAATCTATTTATCCTCCTTCCATCTGTATCCGCTTAGGGCTTATTCCTCCCTTTTCCGATCCCAGCCCCCCAGCGTCGTACCTAAAGGTAAGCACAATGCTAAGCAAAAGCTAAGACTTTGCTCTTTTAACCCGTAATAACTGTCCTGTCTACACTTTGTTTATGAAATGGAATAAGAATGGGAGGGGGCCGTAATTTAACGGCACAACCGGGCTGTATAAATACAATACTCACTTTTTAAAAGTGAAGTGGATTTGGTTTACTCTGAAAAACAGTAATTCAAACAGCACCTATCTGCTCCAGATAGAGTAGCTATGCACATCTATACAGGCAAGTTTGAAATTTAGAACAAGGCTTTGATTTATTCCCTTTCTATCAGTGATTAATGCCCCTTAATTAGCTAATCTCAAAGCCATTATTTACAACCAGGGCAGACAAAGGGAAAACTGATGATCCAACACTTATGTCAGTTTAAAATTTTGAAACAACAAAAAAATGCTTTATTCAGAGTGCAGTCCCGAGTCTTTCAAATGAACCTCAGAATAACAAAGAAACCCAAAAGAAAAATATTTAAAGCCAAACCAAAAAAATAAAGACCAAATCAAACTCCACCCCCCGCCCCAAACAATCCCAACTATATCCCTCCAGAAAATTCCTCCTTTTCCTTCAGAAATTGCCTGGAGCAATTTGAGAATGTAGATATTTAAACGGAAAAGGAATAAGGAATAAATCATTTGTATCTTTCTTTTACTTAAAATCTATGAAAGTTCTTGATTTTGGTAGGCGAGGCGGGGGAAGGGTCTATGGTTGAGTTTTCGAAAATCGTTGACGGGGAAAGAGTTTTTGGATTTGAAAGCAGTTTTCTCTTTGTACTTTTCCAAGGCAGGCGTTCAGGACTTGGGGAGCAGGCTTGCATCTCAAAATCGGGTGCTTCAGAACCCTTCCCGTCTCGGGGTCGTAAGGTGCCTCTTAGCACCCGGGCAGGGCCCAGGGGTTTGAGAATTTCTGTTTTAACCCTGCTCCCCAAAGCGCCGCGCTCTCAGAGCCTCAATTTCAAGTGACCCTTAAAACTCATTTCTGGAGAGAGCTGCAGTTGCTCGGCCCTATCTTGGTAGAAAACCAGATAGATCGGGTATCCTGGGGGCTCTTGGAGCCTCCTTCTTGGGGGCTTGAGGGGGTCTCCTCGGGAGCCGGCTGGGTTGCGGAAAGCCGCGGACGAGCCTGGTAAAGGGGCGGAGCGGGCCAAGCCTGAGCTGGGACCTTGGATCTCCACTGGGAACAAGCTGCAGGTCGTCGCAGGCCACTTGAATCATCTCGGCTGTGTATCCTTCTTTGTCCCTCTTCAGAACCCACAGTGAGGAGGGCACCCCTCATCCCCATCACTTCTCTCCAGGAAAAACCGTTCCTGCACTGCGTCTCGAGTTCTTCGTGCGCTTGGGCATGTTCAGAAATAGAAAATATCTAAAGAACAAGACCCCGGGAAATGTTTCTAAGCCGATGTAGGCAAGGCAAGCAAGAGTGGGACTGAGGGGGGGCCCTTGAAAGGCGCCCAATCCGAAAGGTCCGGAGAGAAGCTGTAGATTTTTTCGTGGACTCCTGAATCCAAGTCCAGAACGGGAACAGCAAACGATCTCCGGAAATCGGAGCGTGCCCTTCAGGCAGCAATATAATGGATTTAGAAATCCCGTCTGGAAAGTAGCCGGCCAAGGAGTGGGAAATAGCACAGGACTGGCACGTAGGGAGGGGGAAGGAAGGGCTTTAGATTGAGAAGTGTGGGTGTGCGTGCGTGTGTGTGTGTATTGGGGCGGGGGGGGGCAGTTCCTTGGGGAGGGAGGGAGGAAAAGGAGAAGGGAAAAAGAAGCTAGGGGAGCGAACGAGGAAAAGCAAGAGGACCCGTATCCTTTGTCTGAAGGTACCCGCGTCCTAAATCGTAGGAACGAGGTCGTCATTAGCGCTCTGACCCGGAGGAGAGATGCATTAGAGAGAGAAATGAACAGAGAACCCGCACCTCCCCTCCTGGTTTATTTCTCCTTCCTTGAAATCCCTCGGCCTCGAGGTTCGCGTCGCCTAAGCTTTCTCCCTCTCTCCCTCCCCCGCCCCTTCAACGCACAAAGCACCATGGCTGAGAGGGGAGGGAAGGAGGGAGTCAGGGAGAGAAAACCAACAAGCTTTTCAGGGTAAAAAAATAAACCTGCGCATCCAGATTACCAACATGTTTTTTTCCTTTTGCATCGACTTATTTGGAAACAGTTGTTGGAGTGATAATTTAGCCTGAGAGATTATTAAAGTCTCAAAGTTCCCAATGATTGTGGAATCCTGCTTGTAAATATACCGTTTTTTTTTTTTTTTTTTTTTTTTTACTGTTTCTTTTTTCCCTCTTTCCCAAATGAAACCCCGAGAATGCGCTTTGGTCTTGGGGACAGAAGGCGTGGTGGGCAGACAGCTGTTGAATGCAAACAAAGACTATACTGGACTCCACGCTGTTTGGGGTTCCATCTAGGAGGATTTTTCCTCTCCTTCCCATTGCAGTGGAAAGAAACGGATTAGGAATGGGCTCGTCAAAATTGTGCGTTTATGGCAGACAGATGAAACAGGAAAGAATGAACCTTAAGCAACAAAAGGATTATTGAGATTTGGTTTCTAGGTGTACAAATTTGGAAACAAACAAAATAACTAAGGAAGCGATAAAGATACCAACACTCCGGAGATATTTACAATGTTGACTCGTAAATGAATTATCTCTTTCCTTCTCTACCTTCCTCTCATGGATCAAGAATTGTGGCCCCATCTAGCAAGCTGCCTAGGAAGCCAAAACTGCAGGACATCTTGAGAAATAAGGCTTCACATCTGCCTGAAACTAACAAAGCAACCCTCTAGTCAGCCAGATCGCCTCTTTCTCTTCCCTCTTCTCCTCTCTCTCTCCCTCTCACCCTCCCTTCTCCCATCTTTCTAGCCTTGCCCAAATTAGCCCCCAACAGCAAGTCAGTCTTACACCTGCTGGGGGGATCTTGGTGGGGTGGAGGGAAGTCGTGGGTTTGGTTTTCAGCAGAGCGTGGAGGCACCCTGTCAAACCTGCCTGTAACCCCTGTAGGATCCTCTTCAGGAATATGTTGGAGCCAGAAACCAGACAGGCTTTCCTCTGCCTGAGTCATTGCCCGTGGCCACTTTCAGTTTCTCTTATCAACCAATGCCTGCCACCTCTTTTCTCTGTCCTCTCTCTGAGCAGTTCTATGCTTCACAGAGTTTGCAAAGCTCTCCTGCTGACTTAGGGTGCCAGGTTTAAAAAGGGGAGAATAGAGTGGCTTGAAAGAGGAGAGAGCCACTGGGCTCTTCTTTTTAAATTTTTAATCTTATTGACACATCTTTGAAAGGTTTGTTTTGGTATAAGGCAAAGCTGCCAATTCTAAACACAAACAGACAGACATGCACTGTGTATATCAGATGTTGGGAATAAAAATGGTTTATTGATTGAAATAATAGAGGCATTATTTTGATTTGTCTTGACATAAATGCTGATTTATAAAGCTCTTCCCCCATTGATTTCTTCTTGTAGTCCAGACACATGGAAATGATAAAAATAAAAAGCTCACCTTGGTGCTAATCAAGAGTGCTCGATGCACATTATAAACCTGATATTATATTTATTGCCTATCTTTATTTGAGGGGTTAGTCTCCATCCTAAGATCGTCCCCTTTCAAAAAAAATTTTGGGGGGGGATGCATCTGTTTTCACTTTGCACTTTCAATGGGCTGGAGCAGACAATAGTGTGAAAAACATCTGAAAATATGAGGCGACAGAGCTGCATGTGTGTTTCATTTCTGCAGTGTTAGGGGAGAAAATAACAAAAGAAACACGCTACACACATGCACACTGGTCCAGGACCACAGCACAAAAGGCTCGTTGACCCAGGGCTAACATACAAGACAAATTAAAGAGAGGAGCAAATCGTAGGAGGGGCTAGGGCAACCAGGGGCGGGACAATTTGGAAAAAGATCAAGGACAAACTATAGTTAAGAAACTGGACACAGGCAGGGAAAGAGCAGAGGAAGAAAGTCAAGTGTCCAGGACTGGAAGTCGTGTCCCTGAGGAGGAGAATAATTAGCTTTCTTAAAACACTGAGAGTTTTCCTTTGCTGCACGATAAAAGAAAAAAAAAATCATAAAATATACACATATCCCTCAAACGAAAGCAACCAGCGACCCCAAACCTAGTTGTCTCCGTTTAATTGTTGCAGGGACACAAGAGACCCCCATCTGGCCTGAGGTTGGCTCAGGACAGGTTGCAGTAGACTTAGGAACGCCTTCTCCGTGAGGGGACACCAATATTTGTGGGGTCTGAGGAGGCAGGAATACAAAGGCGGGAGTGAGGTTAGCTGATTATCAGCGGATACGGGAGGTCCTCACTGTTGCCCCCAACAGCTGACTACGTAAAAATTAATAAAGCCCAGTTGGCAAAGGGAGAAAAAGTATCAGGGAGAGCATCAGAAGGAATGAGATGGAGCGCGGCTGCTCCGGAGCTGGACCACAGCTTCGAGATGCAGCCAATCCCCGGGCCTGCGGGAGCGGGGGACAGAGCTCCGGGGCCACGCGAGTGCTAGCGGGAGCCTTCCCGCCGCAGAGCCGCGAGCCCCGGGACTCGCCGTGTCCCCAGCGAGCGCGCACGTGCCAAGGGCTTCTGGGCCAAGGGGGCTCCTGGGGAAAAGAGGTGGCGCTCGATTTCTCCGTGCCGAGTCTCTGCCTCTGTTTCCCCCCAGGACCGGAGGACGCGCCTTCAGAAGAGACGTCGCCGCGGGTGGGGAGGATCGCCTCCCTGGGACCCTGAACGCCCCGCACCCCCGCATTAAAGGGCGAACTCCGGTTCTGCCTGCTCTGCAGACCATTTTATTTTTCTTACTAGTATCTTAGTTCATTGTCCAGCCTGTGGCTACCGCAGAGCCCCGGGGGTTCCCCCGTTCTCCTGCGGGGTGTCTTTGCCGGGACGCCGGCCCGCCGACCCAGCGCGGGGCACGGGCGGGTTCTCCTGTTAAAAACAGTCTCCGACTTTGCGTGGCCGGTCCCCTCCAGAAGCTCACCTCAGGCGGTCGCAGGAAGTTCCAGCCCAGTCGTTAGCTTTCCTCTGGCAGGGACGGGATCGCCTTCAACTCCCGACGCTGCCTTCTCCGGGCGAGTTCCACGATAATTGCGCATTTCTGTACATTTAGTTCTTTGGAGATTTAGAGAGCACGCTTTCGTTTGTACATCGTCTGCCGACAGCCTCTTCGTGTTAGGGAATCTTGCTTCCCCCTCCCCACACGTACGCACACTGATTTTTATTTTTCATAAATGATTTAAAGAATCAAAACAAACCTCTGAATCAGTCCGCCCAATTTTACGCTCCATCTCCTTTGTGTATGTGTTACATTCTCTCTGCCAATCGATGGGAAAGAGTGTTTAGGGGCATTTGCAATTTCCTTTGTCACTTGCCACTCTCAGTGTATAGATTTTACATATCATTTGTTTACCAAATCAGTTTGTACGTTTTCAGCCCAGGATTCATGATTTGCGTTCCTGCATTAATTAATTGCCCAGTACTCAAAGGACAGGAAGTTTAGAGGAGCCACCTGATGCGGAAAGGGTCGGCCCGCATTAGGGCGCTACAAGGCGGCTGTTGTGACAGATCGGACCCTCTGCAGCCTCTGAATTAACTCAAAGAGCCCTCTGCCTTCGTTGGACTTTTAAAAAATACCATAGTTGAAGGGGGGTGGGGGTGCCTAACGTCGCCCAGCCTCTACCTCCAGGCATTACAAGATACTTCTCGCCCAGCCCAGAGATACTGTGTAGTTTCATTGCCCTGACTACAGATAATATGTAGTCACTTCAGTTCTCCTGGCCATATGATGCTTACCTGAATTCTGGTCTTGAATAGTCTCAGGTTCCTTATTGGGTCTCACTGGTTTATTTATTGATTCCTTCACTAGACTAAATCATGATTCAATATGGCTGAGTGATGTGGAGTTTGTGGATGATCCTATTATTACCCCAATTAAAATTCACACAGAAAAATTTTAAAGGTAGTTTGGTGATGGTGGCTTCCTCAGAAAGCATCCTCTAGTTTAATTTAATTTTATTTATTTATTGTTTTATTTCACAAAATGAACTTTAAATTGTAAGGCTCTCAAAATTACTCTTTAAATGTTTGGCTGCCAATTTTAGGTTTTCATGACCACACTACCCTAGGCCAGGTGCTGGCAAACTGGACCAGATAACCACTTGTCCACTTAAGAAAATCTTGTAAAAAACCTTCATCACAATTCACCCACCAGTCAAACAATGGGCATCTCAAAATGGATCAAGAGTTTTGTCTATTTCAGCAGATATCAGATTCCATGGCATTTGAAATTTATAAAAATGAACTAGTTATGAGAAATATTTTGGAGACAAATTTAATTTTTGCCTGGACCATTTGGTTTATCATTTATAAAGTTATCCTTGGGTGTAGTATCTCTTTATACCAAGCTTTCGGCGGTAACTACGGACACTAAGGTGAGGTGGCAGGTGCTGTCTGAGATGCTAAGGGCAACAAGCCTGTGGGTAAACAAAAGAAAGCCCTGAGGCAACAACCTTACTTCAGGGCACAGCTGTTCCACTGGGTTCAAGGTGGCTTCTTTTACTCTTGTCTTTACCATTGAACACAAGTTGCCCTTATCTAAGATTATAATAAAAACCCTGGCACACCAATGCTACATCTGGACCAGGATATAGTTTCTTTCTTTGGAATAAAAGGATAAATTGATAGAAAACCCTCTTGGTTTTCCATGATGTTGTCTTTGTATCATGGGAGCAGAAGTGAGTTAATAAATGGGATTTGGAATAAACTACGAATGTTTGTCCTCCAAATATTAAGCTACAGATCAATATAGAATGAATCAGAGAAAAGAGGTAGAATGTCTTCCCGGATGACAAAAGTTATATTGTAACCTGATTGAAGGGTTGGCAAAAAAAGAGTAATAGGCACAAATGATAGCTTGTCCTCATCCGATCATCAGCTAGGCCAGAAGAAATTTGGGCCAAGGAAATTCCAGCCCAATTCCCATTATTATAATTCTATGTTTACTAAGCAATTTCCTAATTATAATTTAGCTTGCTGTATGTATCTGCTGAGTCATAAGAATATGATTATTGAGGTCTCTGAGATACATATCTATCTATCTATCTATCTATCTATCTATCTATCTATCTATCTATCAATCATCCATCTATCTATCTATCAATCTCCATGGTCATTCTGGTTTTAACATTAGTCTTAATGACTTTGGTCAAAGTGATATGCTGAGTGACACAGTTGCTCTTGGTTTGCTAAGAAATAAGTTTTTCAGGCCTGCAAAACTGAGGATTAACCCTGGACGCTGAAGAGCTTTCTGGGAAAGGCATCCAGCCATGTCTTTTGGCAATGGCCAGTTACATCTTCTTGGTAACAGTAGCCACTCAATGGCCATCTGCTCAAACATTTCAACAGACAGCAACTTCGCCACTGTATCCCCAGTGTCTAGACTCTAGAAGTGACTGAGAATTATTTTCTAAATGAACTAATCAAAATACTACAAATATCCCCATCTTTTATCAAAAATTAATTCATCTAAGCTATTCTTGAAATTAATTATAGTTTTGGTTCACCACCCCTATAATGTTTTGTGTCCTTTGGTGTTTCAGTACAATTTAGTTGAATATTCTTTAGATGCTGAATTCTGCTATTTGGTGAGAACGTGTATTTTATTATTTTATAGTCTTTGTTCCTAATTCTATTAACTCTCATTTTTCCCTAGTGAAAGGAACTACCAAATTTATTTAGCTGACCCCACAGAAAAAATTTTAATCTCTTGATTATAACAGTTGCCCATCACTTAAGATTTTATGTTAGGTTTTTCTAGTATGGTGGACAGGATTACATCCACTACTTCAGAGATGAATTCATCTAAATTTTGTAAAAGTTTAGTTCCTACCTCTAGAGCTATTGGAGAATTAAATCAGATAAAACAAGCCAAAGATTTAACACAGTGTCTGGCACTTAGTGCTAAAAAATACATTAGTTGCTACCATTTTTAGCATAGACGTCCTCTGGCTGAAACTTTTAGGGGATGGAGTATAGAGACACCTGTTCCTTTTTTCTTTGCTTGTAGCTAAGCACTTAGAATTCTTCCTCTTATAAATATATTTGAAGTTATTTTTCCCTAAATACATTTCATTAAAGTTGTTTATGCTCAGGGATTTAATATAAACGTAGAGATTGGCGCTTGCACTGTGCAACTCTTTTTACAAATTATTTTTAACAAAGTTAAAATAAGGTACAATCCATCACTGATCTCTTGGTGACCTCATTTTTCACACGTCTCTGCTTATAGATAGTTTACTTACCCTTCCCATTTCTCTGAATTGTGGAGTTGGAAGAAAACTTGAAGATCAAAGAATTGTGGAATCACTGAGTCTTCGACTAGATATGAATTTAGAGATATCTGGTTTCTAGAATCTAAGGCAATTCTTTATTCATTCATGGTAGCAAAGCTGTTTTTTTAAATGCTCTTACAAATGTCCCTTTAAACATCTACCTAAATTATATCTCCTAATTTCCTCTTCTTCACACACTCTTCCAGCCCTCTTAAAAATGCTTTTCTATTACTGGGTCATGATTTTTTTTTATATATTCCATGCTGCCTTTCCTCTAATAGCTGATGCTTTTTAAAAAAGGATACTTTACATTTAAATATTTTTTCTCTAATTGCTAGGAATTGAAACAGAACACCCTGGTCATGTCTCTTAATTTTTTTATACATGGCATTTTGCTAGCAACTCATCAGAACTACAGTGCATGAGGATTTGCATGAGAAATTATTATATTGTCACTCCAAATTTCTCAATTTCACATTTAAGGTGCTTTTTAAAAACAGTATTTGAATATCATTCCATCCAGGTTTATGACCTACTTGTTACTTAAGTCTTGACTATTCTGTCCTGCTATAACTATGATGACTCAGACAGTCTCCACAGCCTTCAGTAAATTTCAAAGCAAAGAAATTCTTCAGTTTTACCATCATTTTTCTTCCATTTTAAGTGCAGTTTTTACAGATTATTTAATGTATATGAAAGAATGGAAAAAGGCCAACAATCTGAGGATTTGGGCCAAGCTCTGTCATTATAACTTGCTGTGTGACTATAATAAAACCCTCTAAGTTGTTCCTTGTCTATTTCTTCATCTGTTAAATGGAGATAATTCTTTCTTCCTTATTACAAATGTTATGTGGTGTGGGTGTGTGTGTGTGTGAGAGAGAGAGAGAGAGAGAGACTCATGTTAGACCATGTAATTTAAAGGTCCAAGGAAAGACCACCTCCTGTGGGCCATACCTTGTGTCAGGCATGCTATACATACTATTCCATTCAATAGTATTATCAGTTATATTCATGAAGTACATTTTTGGGGAAATTATTCAGCTCAAATTTCCAGCTTGCTACTTTCTTCTCTGTCTGGCTCCATGTTGCCAATCAGGGTACAAGATCTTGATTTTGTTCTTTTTTCATAATAGCCTGTGCTTGTTTTAGGGATGTGGTCGCCTCTCTTATCTCCAGTAGGAAATTGATCACACAGATATTTTGAAAGCTCTATTTGTTTTGGAAACTTTTTTTTTTTTTTTTGTTTCCCACAGATTCTTCAGACTTTAGAGTTGGGAACTTTGCTTTCAAGGTTTTGGCTTTGCCCAAATTCATGTTGAATTTTGGCTATGTGTTTGTCTTTGTAGCTGAGTTTCCCTATTTGTGTGTGGACATACCTTGCCTTCACTGGTTGCAAGGAAGGTTTAGGCTATGCTGCAGGGTGGGGTATGTAAGTATTCCATCTTCTGAACTCAAAACATCACCGTTGTGTTTGGGCTCATCTGCCAGCAGGATGCAGCACTGTTTCTACAACTCACGCATCCACAGGCACTGGTAACAAATGTTTCTGCTGTCCCCTCTTGCCGCAAGGAGGAGAGGAGGAGGTTTCTGACTGCCTCGCTACCTGGTACTCAAATGCCCTGGGCACCACAAGAAACTCACAGGGGCACCATGGGATATTTTGAGAGAAACAGTGATATTCACCATCTGACAGACACTGCAAAAACTACTAGATCACATTCTCAACATTAGATCATGCTACATCCCTTTAGATGATGCCATATTTTTGTGAAGCTGGCATTTTGGAGTTTACTGTAACAAAGGGGGAGTACCATGTGAAAATCAACGTGGGACAGGAAATACAGGTGACAGTGTCCAATATGGTTCCAGATTTGAAGAGTTGCATAGTGCCCAATACAGATACACATCCTATTAGTAAATATTTGTGGTTATTTAGGAATGAAATACAAATATTTTTTCTTTCAGTCATACTATTCGAGTGGCTATTAAGTTGTTAAGAGACAAATACTTAAGTTGTTTGTATCTAACTACCTAATAAATACAACTGTATTTATGAAGTTGTGTATTTCTTTTGACCTGGGGGTAGGCTGAAAAAAAATTACTGAGATGGTAAGAGTGGTGTGAACAGAAAAGGTTTGGGAAGCTCTGGTCTTAAATTTTTCATTGTGGTTTCTAGAGCAACTCTTCTAATGGTCTGCCCAGAACTTTTTCCTGAGTCTTGCCTCTCTTGTTGCTGAAACGGAAACAGCCCTGAAACTGCTCTCAACACTTGCAACAGTTTTAAGCTGTGGTTCCCCCCATTTTCTTTTCCCATTTGCTTTCTGTCTTTCAGGGATCCCTGAACATTTCTGACCCCCTAACATTAGTTCTTTGTTTTCCAGTGATGTTAAGGATTTTCAGGGTGGGATGGGTGAGATGGCAGGGGTAGGTTGGGCAGGATATAGTGCTTTGCGTTTAGCCTCCCATTTTTATCCCATAAACCACATCGGAGTCTTTAGGTAACATTGGGTTTACAGAAATTTTAAAAACTTTTTTTTTCCTTCATTATTTTGCTAGGTACTCCCTCAATTATTTCTCAGCTATCTATTTTTTTTATTGCACCCGATATGTCATATTTTGGAGTATTTCCTCTTCCCTTTACTTAGAGATACTTGCTGCTTTACTAAACATACCATATTGTATAGAAGAAATTATTCTTCTTTGCCAGCTAGGAAGGCAGAATGACATCATTTTGTTTCCTTGAAATTTTACTTGTTTTTTTTTACTAATGTTTTCCAAATTATTTTTATAACTGGCATTTTATTTTAGGTCCTTTGCTAAAATTAATTTCATGAAGAATTATTTGGCCTTTTATCTCCACCTTGGATATTGAAATCACTCTTGCAATCACTATTACATATTGATTTACTCATGAATATATCTCATTTTAATTTTTGGTCACATTTCATTTAAAAATTGGAGTGTTTTTCCTTTCTGGTATATCTTTAGTAGAGATTTGCAATCATAAACATTGACGTATGATTAATGATCCAGTTTGGAAGTTTGAAGTTTTCATGAAGTCATTACTCTTTTCTGAATTGAACTTTTTAATAAAATAGCTCTCCCTTTCATACTTGGGACAACACTGAAGATTTCTCTTAGTCAGTAAAAGAGAAAAAAATCATCCCTGTATTTTAGTCATTCTGAGCTGCTATAACAGAATACCATAGTCTGGGTGACCTAAACAACAAACATTTATTTCTCACAGTTCTAGAGGCTGGGAAAGCCAAGACTCAGGTGCCAGTAGATCTGGCGTCTGATGAGGGAATTCCTCCTGGATTAGACAGCCGCTTTCTTGCTGTATCTGCACATGGTGGAGAGAAGGGAAGCAAGCTCTCCTGTCTTTTCTTTTAAGGACACTAATCCCATTATGAGGGCTCCACCCTCAGGACCCAATTACCTCCCAAAGACCCCACCTCCAAATATCATCACATTGGGTTTTAGGATTTCAACATATGAATTTGGGAGGTCACTTTCCATCATTGTTTCTAGATTTCCTCAGTTGGCTAGCACTAAGCATAGAAAAAGCCAAAGAACTCTTTTGCCGCTTATCCGCTTCTGCATACTGAGCAGTTGGGAGAAGGTCAAATGAGGCTCTATTTACATGACATAAAATAACTGATTCAAAACTTCAATCAAACTGGCTATTAGTCCACACACACACACACACACACACACACACACACCACATTCCGTCAGGCGGGTGTGCACACTTAAACACAACCTGATCCACCTGCAATTAAGAGAAATAGTGTGGATCAAAGCTGCCCTAGCATGTGCCACCTGGAAAATTTCAGTGGATCATACAAAACACGGGGCAGCTCTCTGTCTCTGCCCTTGACTGTAGCCTCGTTCCTCACCAGGATGCTTCAGTGCCTAAAATTACCTCCACTTCTTTTGCCAACTTGTCTAGTTGTACTATTGATACATTATTTTCCAGGAATCCGTTAGTTTAGTTTACCGGATGAGCTTTAATGGAGAAAGCCCTGAAGCAAAGGGGCACTGAGTAGGTCGGTTTTAGTGGATGGGCAGGATGGCAGAAAAGTCTCATGGCTTTTTCAGTGTCAGGAAGGTAGTGAAGTTGTCATGGACTGTGTGAAGCCTGGAGTTCCCAGGTTAATAGATGAGAACCCAGCCATCCAGGAAGTGGGTTTATAAAAATGCAAGCGAAGTACAAACCTTAGCTATGTTAAGACTTTGCCTAGTGTCAGCTCTGTTGTGTCTCTTTGGGTTTGTTTCTCCATGCTACATTCCTCAGATCACCATCCAAACTGAATAGGCTGATAGAATCTGAGCTTTGGCCAGAACCCTATGCCCCAAAGTGTCATGAGGTGAAAGATCTCTTCAGTACCTCTCAGAACTTTTAGCAGAATGACTCCAAATCCTTTGTATCGACAATCTCCTCAATTTCCAGGAGTTTTGCAAAGAATATAATATATAGTAAAACCCCATTATAGAAATTGGACCCACTATCTTGGAATTTGTATTAATTCAAATAGGAGCTTCTCTGAGTTGACCCATTACTAGCAAACGATGCAAATTAGAATACTTGTCTACATAAGGCATCAATGAGAAAAATGTGGAAAACTTAAAAAACAAATTGCTTGGGAATATCCTTAAATTCTTTATTCTGCATTTTGTTGTTCTAATTAAAGTTTATATGCTAATGCAAAAATAACTTCAAAATTTTTAAATTAAAATTTCATGATTTCCACTCTTTCCTGGAAGGCAGATTGCTACCCAATTGCTCCAAAAGTAGTGGTGCATGTTGACTGATAAGAATTCTCACACAACTACTTCAGAGATGGAAAACTTGAACATATTTATTTAAGGGATATTTAAATCAAACTTAAGTTTCCTAATTTGGTTTGTATTATTGGTCATGCATTTGTAAACTGGAAATATAAACCGGTGAATAAGTTCAAAATTTTCCAGGTAATGCTAGCTGAAGTGTTCCCAAACTGAGATAGTAATCTTGACCAAAAGCTCAGCTTGGCAGGCGAAGTTCCATATGTCCCATTTCTTGTTTAAATATTTGATTTTTTAGAGGATTGCTTAGAATGGGGCCACTATAACCTGGGAGAGAGAAAACACTCACTCAAAATATAGTTATTAGAACAAAGACTTCTTTGTAAAGAAATCCTATTTTGGGTATGCTTGAGTTGTCAGTGGGTTGAGGTATGTAAGACTGAGGGCATTGCTGTGTTTGATCTTGTGATTCACTATTTGGCCAACAGAAACCATGTCCCTATCATTGCAGCATTACAGAAAAATAACTGCTCAGAGCGGAGAAAATCCTGCTTTTTACTCTGAGGTAATTTTCTTTTTCAGAAATATGGGTCTGAATAATGTAAGTAGTGAGTCAGTAGCAAATCAAAGATGACTGAAGTACCGCTTTCTTTTTTGTAAAACAAGATATATTTTGGTGGGTCTTTCTGGTCATTCTTTAGCACGTCTATTTTCTTTGTCACGTGCATGCCTTCTGGTCTCTGCAAATGACAGTTCATCCCCATTACCATGGATGTTTATTTAGTCAACGCACAACAGCACATTATATTGGTAACTGTTGTTTCTGAGACGAGGAAGCTGGGACTCAGAGAAGGAAAGTGAATTACTCACAGTCACACAGGGTTGGTTGGTTAGAAACACAGCAGGAACAAGAACCCAGTTCTTCTGGCTCCTAATCAAATTCTCCCTGCTCCCTTCAAAGCCCTGTTCCTCCTCATATCATTTCAAAATGCCTAGCTATTGCTTAAGTTTCACTTCCAGCTTTTGATATAATTTGACCCTGGAAGGGCAAGTTAGATTGAGTTGATTCATGAACAAACAGTGTAGAGAAAGTGATAAATGTATTTCAGAGATAAATATGTTTAATTAGAAAACAAGTATGAATACCTATAATACGAACCTCACTTACTACTTCCAAAGGAAGGTAAAGCATAAGTGTAATTTTTCATGTTCTATTGTTTAGGAAATGAATTATGTATAAATTGTTCTTAAAATAGCATGGTAATTTATTAACATACTTTCAATGACTTCTGGGAGAATGTTCTAAGACACAAAGGCCATGCCTGTATGCAATCATGAAATTTACCATTTTAATGTAGATTGAGTTTTTGGCGGGACATCTTATCAGACCAGTTTGGAATGACAGTGGTCCAGATGAACAATCTTCTTTATCTGTTGTTTTGTTCTATAGGAACAAACAAAATTTAAAAAAAGATAAAAACCATTGAATTGACTAAACATCCTCTCTGGAACTGGTTTGCCTTTGTTTTTGTTTTTTTTTTTTTCAATCTCTCTCTCTGTCTCTGTCTTATCTTCTTTTTAGTAAATGTGAACGATGACGTAGAACGTGAAATTTTTATGAGGTTTCCATTTATGTGAACTCATTCCAATCCATTCATTATTTATTTGGCAATTAAGAGAATCTGTACTGCTATTCAGTTTATTGTGTCAACAAGCATTTGTTACAAAGCTACTAATGTTCCTGGCTTCAAAAAAGTAGAAGTCCTGGAATATTCTTGAGAGCCATAACATTTAAGAACTCAAAATACTTAGTAAATAATATTCTGTTATTTAAATTGCTCTGGGCAGATATGGGAAGGTACAGTTTTATTAGCACCATTGAGTTCAGAATGAGAGCAGGATGGAAGATGCATCTATTATACCATCACTGTACAACACATTTAACATTGAAAATTTGACTCCATATCACTGTTTTTGAATACCCAGTGGATAGGTTTTACTAAGCCAGGGCTCCAGCCTTCATTTAGATGTTAAGATGAAGAGTACAATTTTTCACAAGCTCTTTATAAAAGACTATTTCAGATATGAATTCATCCATAAAAACCCAAAATGTAAGATTTGATTTCTTTTCAAAACCATAAAACCTAGTTCATACAAATTAATTTCATAATTTCACATTATGCATGTGTTAAATCCTCTAATATCTCTAACGTTCTAATAAACTAAACTTTGTGTCCCTCAGCCTTCTAAGATAACATCTTGTATTCAGAATGACAAGACTGAAGAACATTTGATAAAATAAGTTTTATGTGTTATTTATGAGAAAGACACTTAAAGATTTAAATAAGCCTTTAAAATATTTACATTTTTACTTCTGACTTTTTGTTTTATACTTTTTTTTTAAATGGGCTTTTCTCCTATATTTGATGTAGATTTCAAACTTTAGATTTATAGTTCAACACCTTGCAACAAATTTTGTAAATATTCGGTGGGGGCTTAGTCTTGAAATATAAACACTTCTTGCTATTGAAGCACTGAGGAAAAGCAGAGCCTCTCATTTATTATGAGACATCCAGAAGACTAAAGAGATTTTGAACTTTTTTTCTTTTTTCTGGAACATCTTCTTCAACAAGAAAAATGAAATGTCATCATGCTAAGGTGAATCATAATAAATGTTATGTCTTGTCTGACACTGAAAATAAATCCAAGTAAGTCTGGAGAAATATTGGTGGCTTTTTCCCCCATAGAGGTTTAGATCAGCTTTATAAATTAAACAGTATGCGTTGACAGCTCAGGGGCAGTAAGTAAACTATTCAGTAGATAATCTCCATAGAAACCAAAAAAGTTTAACCATCTCAATCTAAAATTGCACTGATGGATATAAAAAAAGTGAATCTTTGTCTTCAAATTAATGATTAGGAAAAAAAAGTGCCATTAAAAAAAAGGTTTGCTATCAAATAACTTAGAAGAAACACACAGGTATTAACGGTTGTGATGGTGATCTCTGTATGAGTGTTTTCCCCTGAAGTTTTCTAATAATCTTTCCTAACTTTTGGAGAGTGTTGCTTGTTTGTCAGGCATTGTTCTAAACACTTCATATATATCAAGTCACTAAATCCTATACCAATATGAGGAGATTCTGTTACCCCCATTTCACAGATGAGGAAACTGAGGCACAGAGAGTCAATTAATTCCCACCTCCCTCCCCCGACCCAATGTAAGTGGTGGAGGTTGAACTTGACCCTGGGCTCTGTGGTCTGTCGTATTTCCTAGTTAAACTACATAGCTTTTCTATAGCACAAACCTACATGAACATTTGTAGCAATTGATTTGGTGACAAGAAGAAATATTAATTATTTTGAATGATAAAATCTTGAATCAGATTTTGTTATCCACCAATCTCTGGCAATGTAATCTGACAGATATTAAAAGGCAAATTTTCCAAGATTTGCCTGCTCTACAGTCTGCAACTGCCTTAAATGTACATTATTTCCCCTTTCTTTGGTGATAAAGGCATTGTAGAATATAACAGAAAATCTTGTAAATTGTGAAGGCCAACAACTAAGCATAGATTAGTTTCTATGTTTGTTTAGCTACTACGCTAGTATCCCTCCAATATTTACGTCCACCTGTAACCTGTGAATGTGACTTTATCTGGAAATAGGGTCTTTGTAGATGTAATCAAATTAAGATAAGGATGGGCCTTAAATCCAATGTGACTGCCCTCCTTATAAGAAGAGGAAAATTTGGACACAGAGACATTGACACACAGGGGAGAAGGCCATGTGAAGACAGAGGCAGAGATTGGAGTGATGCAGCTACAAGACAAGGAACACCAAGGATTGCCAGCAACTGCTAGAAACTAGAAGAAGCAAGGAAAGTCTTTCCCTTAGAGCCTTTGTGGGGAGCAAGGCCCCACTGTACTACTGAATTCTAGGAGCCTTCACTGAAGGCTATCTATTCTGGGTGGGCCAAGACACTGTTGTCAACTTTGCAATGTTTTCTCTCTTTTTCTTTCATTCTCTCATCACCTGCAATGGCTACCTCCCTTTGTCTAGAATTGTACCCTTGGTATTCAATATTTATTTATTAAATAATTAATTAACATCTATGTTGGTTAAATTTATGTATCAACTTGACTGGGCTAAGTGATGCCCAGATAGCTGGTAAAACATTATTCCTGGGTGTGTCTGTGAGGGTGTTTCTAGAAGTTGTTAACATTGAATTGGTAGACTGAGAAAGAAGATCCACCCTCACCAGTGCAAGTGGGCATCATTCAATCTGCTGAGGGCCTAAATAGAACAAAAAGGTGGAAGAAGGGCATCTTTTTTCTCTGCTTGAGTTGGGATATCCATCTTCTCCTGTCCTTGAACATCAGTGCTCTTGGTTCTCAGGTCTTTGGGCTTGGACTGAATACACAGCTGGCTTTCCTGGTTCTCCAGCTCGCAGACAGCAGATTTAGTGAGACAATCCTATAATCAGTGTCTTATCCCTCTCTCGGTCTCATGTATATATCTATATCTCCTATTGGTTCTATGTTTGTGGAGAACCCTAATACAGCATCAAAAATATGGTTTTAAATAAGGAATACAGCAATGAACAAGATGGCATGGGATTTCAAAGCCTTACTGCTTACTGTCAGTTGGCCCTAAGCAGTCTGACACGTAAATAGATAATTACTGTTCAGTGGGATAGTGCTTGGATGGGATGGAGGACATAGGTTAGGAGTGACTTCCCTCTTGGAGGAGCTGAGTTTTAAGTACAAGTGAACCCTCTCCGTCTGTTTCTGTCTCTAAACTGCCATAGGTAGGCATATTGAGAGCACTCCTTACAAGGAAATACAAATGGTTATCAGGCCCATTGTCTCATTGGATGTAGAATTTTAATAGTTGTGAGCCCATAATTATAAAAGTTTAGTCCTTATTTCTGGTCATAAGAGATACGGTTTTTTGAGGAGTGGAACTTTTTCAGTGCTCCTAAATAGCTTGAAATCAGTAACCTCTGACTTTGCCTTTTGTGTGGCCAAAACTTTGTCCATCTCTTTGTCTAGAACTCATTTCCTTTATAGGTTTGGTAAGAAGCCGTCCTGGTAGAATGTTAGTAAATATCTAGTGAGTATCGTTCTGTGCTGAATTCAGCATTGTCACTGGGAATACACCAGTCAACAAGAGAGACAAGTTCCCCATCCTCATCCCCAGCTTGCTGTCACGGGAAAAGAAGGAACTGTGTTTTCCTGAGTTACTTAAATCTTCCTTCGAAGTTTCCAAGCTTTGCTAGAGGTGATATCGCTAGAGCTATGAACTTTTTTAAGATTATTCTACAACAACTTCAGTAATGGTTGAAAAGGGAGCATTCTGCATCATTTGTCTATTTAAATTAAGAAAGCACTTGGCCTGAGGTACTTCTCCCACCTCCAACAGAATTTAAACCAAGTAAAGAACTTGGTCTAGTGTGTAGATATTTGTACCTTCGTAGCTGCAAAAAAAGAGATCCCCAATTAAATGCTCAAAAGCATTTAATTACTTTCCTTTGAGACTTTAACTTTAACCCTGTTTATTACTCTTAAACCACTCCAGAGGGAAATATTTTTTATTGGTGACAGACTGCCCAAACTGTTGCCAGTGACCTAATCTCTCTCTGCAGACATGACTGAATTTTGCTGAGCGGGGTTCTCTGGAAGGAGGAGAAGGTGTGTGTCTATATTAAGGCAAGTGCTCTGCTCCTTGTTACTCCAAACCTGGATGTGGTTTCACACAGATCCATTATGTAGACATCACAATTTTCACTTGAAATTAAGCCCTGGATACCGTGAAACATGCACAGTTGTATGGCTTAATTCTCTGCATCATTTCCTCCTTGTGTTGGTAGCAATTTGGTATTTGTTGTCTGAAGTTAATCATAACACAATTTTTGGAGGCTAGGAGGAAAGGTCTGCTTAGGATGCCTGGATTCAAAACTAAGTGTCAGAGAAAAGGGGCCTATTTTTAACTTTGCTAATCAACTTTAGACACATAACTGACCTTTGCACCTCAATTTTTTACATATATTAAACAGTACTATTCACAGTTGTGTCTATGTATGGAGTTTTGATGAGCAGCAGCCCATATAAGATAAGGGTTAATTATTGCTATCAAAGGTAGTGGCAGTATCTCCTGGCTTAATAATCACATTTTATTATCTCTACCTTTCCCAGTACTTCATGAGTTAGTGTTCGTTGGTTTAAATTGCTTGAGTCAGAATAAAATTAGTTTAATGTGTTGCATCAGTTAAGAAGCATGTAATGACAGATTTGGATAAAAAAATAATATTAAAGACGTGAGATCTTTTCTGCCTTATCTCCTTGTATATAATATATGTAATAATATGTGTATAAGTACATAATTTCTTAATTATTAACATTTCAAAAGATTATTTGGCACTTGCTATCAATGAGTCCTTGCAGGCACCTGGCACAAGAATGTATATAGAGATAACAGATGATTTGACAAAGCATTTTCGAGGCAATATGCCCAGTTCTGGCACATAAACCTCAATCACCGCCCCCCACCATTATTGGATATGGATTAAAAGGAGGAGGAAAAGAAGGAAAGAAAAACATTCTATATCTAAACCATTGTAATTTTCAGTCTCAAACATTATGATGTTTCAATGTCACGTTTACTAGGAAAATAATTGGCCTTAAATTATGCATACTTAATTTCATAGGGTCTGGAGAGATTTCTAGGTAAGCATGGCCTATGGTACTATGAGACTGTGGGAATGCTTATGCACCAAAGAACATATGAAGGTGAATTCATTCCTTTATAACTGAGAGACTAATAAGTTATGATTCTTATGCAAGCTAGATCAGACTCAATAAAATGTTTGCAAAGGGTTGCGTTTCGTGAATAGGATATAATGCTGGATGTCATGAATTTTACTTGCATCTGTCAGTGCTTTGCTGATATATATGCTTTGTTAGAAGTTCAACTACAAGAAGCCAGTGGGTTAGATAAATTTCACATGACATCTAAAGCATGGATGATGAGAACTAACTCTCTCTCTCTTTCCACATATACGCACGCATGCACACACTCACTCACTCCCTCATACAAAGATTATGTATTTGACATCGTCACAATCACAAGTTAGGAAAGAGTCTTTGCTCCCTTTTAGGAAAAAGGTAAAAATATTTAAAGATATATATGCATATATAAATAATAATACGTATATTTAAAGGTCTACTAATATTATCAACTATGTTTTAGATTTTTAAAGCTATATAACATGATGTACTCAAGGATTGTGTTTAATTTTTCAGTAACAAAAGAAAACAAACATACTCTCCAAACTGAAATATTCCTGTAGTATAAAAGAAAATATAATCAAATCTGGGCTCTCACTCTAATTATCTAAACTGAGAATTTGTTTACTTTACTTTGGGAACAGATGTGATCCATCACGGTAGCCCATAAATAAGGTGTCAAACTGTTCAGCTGATCAATGAATATAAATTATTGAAAAATAATGCAATTCCAAGGTCACCTAGGAATCAAGCTTACTGTTATTTTAAAAGAAAGACTTTCTATTCTTAAAAATATGTGTGCATATTTAAGAATCAGTGGTTTTTTTCCAAATGGAATTTCTGGCCCTTAAAGGCAGATTTGTGTTTGCTCATAGAAATAAATGAAATTCTTAGACTCTCTTTATCTGAGTTTCAGCATTGTCCTCATTAGGGACAATTGTTTTGGAATTCTTACATAATCTCCAATGGTAGTTAAAATATGTCCACAAATCAATTGCTCCTCTTAAAAACGTGGAGATTAATTTCACTCCCCTTAAATGTGGGCTGTTTATTAAGTTCAGTGACTTACTTTTGACAGATAGAATATGGTGGAAGTGATGGGTGTGACCCAGGACTAATCCTAAAAGACGTTGTACTTCTGCCTTGCTCTCTCTTGGATCCTCCTATCTCTGGAAAAACACAAAGGTAGGCAATGAATGGAAGAATGTGGATTTCAGGCAGGTATTGGTTCTTGTGCTGGTTGTTGAGGAGACCTCAGTTCTCTGCCACATGAACCTTCACAGGCTGCTCGAGTGTCAGTTTGAGGTCCCTTGCAGGCCCTTTGGCCAAACAAAATGGATGCCAAGGCAGCAAAACCATGGAGTAGTTTAGCTAAAATTTTGACCCTATAGAAAAAAGAATCTAGAAAAGATATTCTGGGGACAAATAGCACCAGTATTCTTTTCTAATTAGATATGATCAGAACAGATGATCAATAAATACAATTGAATAAATGAAGGAGGTAGAGGAGAATTTGGTTTTGGTCTCATGTTAAGTGTTCAAGACCACTGTTTCTGTCCTAGGTATGAATTAACTATGAACTCAGTTATACATGATTTTTGGCAAGACAGGGTATATTCTGTAGGGAAATGAGGTGAAAGAAGAATCAATATGTGGTAGGCAGAATTCTAAGATGGCTCCTAAGATTCCTGGCCTCTGGGGTATATGCACTTTCTCTCAATTATTCAAACACTAACCTACATTTGCTATGAGGAGATTCTGCAGGTGTAATTTAGGTGCCAATCAGTTAGCTTTAAGATAAAAAGATTATCAAGATGGCCTGATAATCACATGGGTCCTTTAAATATGGATTTTGAGTTCAAAGCCGGGAACCAGAGATTTGAAGCATGAGACCAAGCATTACTGGCTTGAAGATGGAAGGGGTTACATGGAAAGGAATGTGGTAGCCAGTGGGAGCTTAGAGCAGTTCCTGCTTCCTTGGAAGTTGTTGGACTTCTGACCAATAACTGCAAGGAACTCAATTCTGCCAATAACAAAACTTAGTATGGAAGTAGATTTTTCCTCAAAGACTCCAGATGAGAATGGCCTGGCTGACACCTTGCTTTCCATCCTGTGATACCCTGAGCAGAGAACCCAGTCTGACCATATCGGAAATTCCCACATACAGAACTGAGCTATAAATGGGTGTTGCCTTAAGCTGGTAAATTTGTGGTAACTTCTTACACAGCAATAGAGACTAATACATGATAAAATTAGTGTCACATTCATATTTGATTTTAGTTAATGGCCACAGCAAGAAAGAACAATGAACTAATTCTTGAGATGGGTTGTTTTTAATACACTAGAACACAATCATTTTTATTTATATGTGTCAGTCATGCTCCAAGCTTCACTAGCTAGTAAGAGCAATGTATGTGGCATTTTGAACAATACATTAATCTGAATTATCTGTTAAATTAGGGAGAAAAGAGGCTTAACAATGAAAGAATAAATTTCATGATGGTGTACTTCCCTAAGTGCTTTTGTGGGAAAAATAAATATTATAGGAAAAAGAGATAGAAATGAATTATGGCAGAAAATAATACAAAAACCACAAGTGACTCTTCAACTCTCAAAAGTTCTCTGGTTTAAGAAACATGGAACTATCTGTTTAATGTGTCCACTGTCTTGAAAGCATTTAAAAAATATATACATTTGATAGATTATTTTGGTCAATTGAACCTATCATTGTAAATGTTACCATTAAAAGCAACTAAGAGACTTAGGATTCTCTATATAGTTGTTTACCTTTTCCCTGGAAGATTATTTTGTGTAAGGAAAGGCTTTTAAATCTTGTAATCACATCAGGAAAACACAGAAAATATTTAAGCAAATATCAATTCCTTGACACAGCTATGGTAGAATAATGGCCTGTATTTTCAATTATTTATTAGGTTAGAAAAGTTTAAAAACTGAGTATTAAATACCTAGTGGCATTGTTATTCTTTTATTGTTATTGTTGGAAAAAACCTTGTGAAGACTTTTTCTTGGCTCCTTTTGAGATTTCCTTTCTCCCTCAAAATGTAGGTTATAATTCATACACACACACATCCATATATGTTATCAGTTTGAACTGATTGCATACGTGCAACCCCCCAAATTGTGCTGGTCTCATCATATCACACATACCGCTTTATCTCACTTATTACTCAACATCCTGGCCCAAGAAACTGAAATCTCTCTCTCTCTCTCCCTCTCTCTCTCTCTCTCTCTCTCTCTCTCTCTCTCGCACACACACACACACACACACGCAATAGAGCTAACAAATGGCTGCGTAGGAGCCAAGAGAAATGGGGATGAGGCTCAGAGCTGTCATGTAAACTTCTGCATCCACCATTACCCCAGACGGTCCTAACACTTTGAGAAAACAAAAGTACTATGTCTGATTCCTGCCTTAGGGGCTCAGTTAGATAAAAATAAATCTTCAAATCCTACAGTTCCACTGAAAGTAGAAGGGAAAAAAATGAGCTTTTTCTTTTCTACCATTCATGAATCCAAGAATATTAGAGAGTGGAGTTCTGAGATAAACCTTTTTTGTCGTAAGTTCCAGAGCCTGCTCAATGTAAAAATAATTATCTAAAAAAACACCTAGACCTGATTTCTAAGTCATCGAGATATAGAGGAGAATTTATTTTGTATGGTTTCAGGCTGCCAATGTCTCTTTTCTTGTTTTACACGGTGTTGGCATGGCGTTACTGAATTGGACCGGAAATGAAAGATCTATTGCTGTAATCAGTGTCTTGCCATTAATCACTTCCTTTGTCCCTTTGCTCCACCATCACTCCTTCTTGGCAATAGCTCAGAGGCTATTTCAATCGTCCACATCCATTGAAGGATCTCACGACCAAAGGACTTAGTGCTGGATGAGTCAGGGTCCAGCCAGAAGTTAGAAACCAATTTAAAACAAGGAATTTCATGTGGGAATTGGTTACCAAGAACTGAAAACCCACCTGAAACAGCAGGTAAACTCAGAGATAAGAAAAAGCAGGAAGCTGCTTTGCACCTAATCTGGAGGGACAGAGGCAGAAGGGCTATTGCCAAAAGAAGAGAATGCCTAAGAATAGATCTGAGACTAAATGGAGTTTGGATAGACACAGAAACCATTAAATCTTTAGTAATGGCAACTGGAACTTCCACCCTCTCATCTTTCTTTGTTAGTCTACTCTCATTCTGGAGAATGGCTCTTGCAAATATTCTCCAGATGTCTAAAACTCCCTACCCTACCATGTGCCTCCCCATACACTCAACTTGAAACTCCTCACTTTCAATACAAACTCTGTCCTTTCTCTCACCGTGGATGCACCGTCTCTCTCTGTGTCCTCCTAACATAGTCACCCTCCCTGGGCTTTGAATTCTGTCTTCCTTCCTCTCATCAGGGAATTTAGATCATCGATTTTAAACTCTCATCTGTGTCTTCAAACCATTCTGCTAGTCATTGCCAGCAACATTTTAACATTTTCAAGTCTCTGCTATTCCCCCATAAAGAGAGAGAAAGAGAGAGAGTGAGAGAGAAGGGCCCATCTCTGTATCCTCCCATTCACGGTCAAGATTTTGAAAACATTGTTTATACTCACTGTCTACTACCTCCTTACCTTCCATTCACTTGTTAACTCATTGGAATCTGCCTTTTGCTCCCTCTTTCTAATGAAATGGCACTCTCCAAAGCCACAAAGGAACTTTTGTCTTGCTGTAATGGAGAGAAATCTTTGGACTATTACAAAAATATATTTTTGTCTTTGGTAATCCCTAACTTCCATCCGTTAGCTCCCATAAGAAGAGCCAACATTGAAGGTTTCAGAAAATAGTTTTCTTCACTGTTTAGAGAGAATGTCTCTTCCAAATTTAAGACTGAGTTGCCTTGAGGCTTAATTCAACCCCCTTCCCCTCAATCTGCAACCAATCAGCTGTAGAACAGTAGTAGCTCTCTAAGTGTGGTTTTGGGACCAGCATTATCAACAGCACCTGGAAACTTGTTAAAAATGCAAATTCTCCGAATCCAACCCAAACCTACTGAATCAGAAACTCTAGAGGGGGGTGCCTAGAAATCTGAATTTTAATAAATCCACCAGGTTATTCTGATGTGTGCTAAAGTTTGATAACCACTGAGGAAGGAAGGAAGAGAAAATGGAAAATAGAAAAGACGTAGGGGTGAATGAAGTTTGTAAGTTCTAAAATCTTTGATTTGTTCTGTTTCTGCTGATGGGATGGGAGTAAGGAACATCAAGAGCCAAGGGGTGTAGCAGAAACCTCCAGAGAGCATTGCGAGGAAGGTGAGCGAATGAGTCGGGTGCCTCTCCAGGCAAAACCTGGGGAGATTCACGCATCATGACAAATTGTGGTTCTGAAGGGGCTAAAGCCTCAAGTTCATTGAGGCCAATTTATAAATCTCACTCCACATTGGTGACCTGAGAGCACAGCTGAGAATTCTAGACCAGGTGAATCTTGAGGACAAGAAGAGCAGGACACTGAGGGCACAGACCTTGGTAACTGGAAGCAGTTTTTGTATCAAGCAGTGGTGGTTGCTGGTGCTTGTCTAGAAGTCCATATGCAATCAGTTGTACCTTGGCAGTGACCAGTCCCAGCTTGGAATAAAGTAGACCTTCACCACAGAGCCATAAGTACAGAGTATAGGTCCAAGATCCCTCTTTCTACTCCACTATGAAGACCCAGTAAGCTCTTGTGCACTCGCACCTTCTGAAGGATAAAGTTTGGGAGGGAAGTAATTTGAGAGACTGAGAACTTATTTGAAAGGAACTTTTATAAAAATAAGAAGAAATTTTGAACTAGAAGAGCTGGTGATATCATTAATTGGAAAGTGTAAATTTCCTTTTTCTCAGCAGGGTGAGGGCTCATGGAAAAGTTTAGATCATTGATGAAAAAATAGAGAAGAGAAACATCTCCTATTTTTTTTGTACTCCTGAGGATCCCTGTTCATGACCTTTCTTGATGTCTGTTGCTTTTCATGCTATTCACCACTACCTTTTTCCTGAATGTTCTCTTCCTTTGACCTCAGTAGCAATGCGCTTTCACTGTCTTCTTCTTACCTCTATGACAGCTCCTTCTCCATGTACATAGTAGGCTGGAGTTCCTCCATTCATTCCTAAAACATTGATATTCTACAAAAAATTATATCTCCATCTTTTATCTTTCTGTAATCTTTCATTGTGTTTTTTATCCACATGAATGCAAGATGGTTCCAATATCCTCAGAATCACATACATCTCAGAAAAGAAGAAGAAGGAAGGGAGAAAGAGGAAAGGCCAAAATCCCCTTATTTTTGAAGCTTTGCTATTTTAATTAGCAAGGGAAGCCCTCTCCAAGGGAACTCTGCCTACATCTGATTAGTTAAAATGTTGGAAGGCGGAGATATTGAATATCTTCTGAATGGAGAAGGAATCATAAAATACAGATGTGAATTTTATTGTGGGTAACTTACATATAGGGTGGTGTGGGGGGAGGGGATGACCATCCAGAAGCATTCGAAGCTGCACTCTGCTCCACTGAAAATGGTGCAGGGGGATTTAAAGAGGCCAAAGCTAAAGACAGACTCTGACTACTAAGGAAGAAGCAAATCCAAACTGATGGGGACCAGCAGTTTTTCCTCCCCTTGGAGGTGTCATAACCATTATTGCTTGCTGATCATTATTAACCATCTGTGTCAGAAAAAGGCATTCTTCCAGTTTTCATATCAGATGAAGGCAAGGGTTAAAGTTGATATGGAACTTATCTTGCTTGGGCGAATTCCTTGTGAGTAGGCTAAAGCTCAGTCACATAGAAAGGGGAGGGGCTAGGACTGCAGGCATAAGATGGAGCTGACAAAATTAGTCAGTGTGGTTCAGCTACACACAAAATTGCATCACATGGCCATTTCTAGCTGCAAGAGAGTCTTGGAAGCTAACTGTTTTAGTTCAGTTCATTTACCTTAAAACAAAAGTGGGAGAAAGGATTTTAGGTAGGAAACTACTAGTGTCTGCCTCAATCTCTTTTAATTTGTGTTTCATAAACAAGTCACCAAAATGAGAATCTTCTATTAATCCCCAGAAAAAAATCCTTCAATCACTTCAATAATGTTACTCAAGATAAAAATCAAAATTCCTTATTAACAGCATGTAAATCCCTTCCTGATCTGGCCTTTGCTTTGTGCTCCTTTCTTGTCTCATCACATACTCCTGCCATCATTTGATGCTTTAATCCATTTGAAGTGTTCCCAGCATTATTTGTATATTTGTCTATATTGTTTCCTCTGTGAAGAACATTGTTCCCTGCATTTTCATCTGGATAACTCATATTTTTTCATAGGGGTTCCAATTAAATGGCAGGAAGCTTTCCCTGACACCTGAGGCTGGGTCTCTATGTCTCTCTTATCCATGGAAACACAAATGCACTCTTTTGAAACCTTCTGTTTACTCGTCTGCTTTCCCAAGAGACTTGATAAAAGGCGTTATGTTTTATTTATGCTTATATATCCATCCTGGCACATAGTATGCGCTCAATGCATATTTGTTGATCGAATAAATAGATAAAGTAGAATCAAAGTTCAGGTTTGAGTCAGTGAATTATATACAATCAATTCAAATATATAACGAGATGACTGTAAGTGCTTAAACTACAATTTGCATTTGACCTCTATTTTAATGCTAGGGAAGCCTAGTAAGAACTACTTGGAACTTGTCTGGAGAAAGAGGATCATCAGTGAATAATTTTGATTCTAGTTGAAAGTGTCACTTTTAACCAACTTTTAACTTTCATTCTTGTTTAGTAGAGCTTTCACGATTCTGATTTCTTACTGTGAAAAATCTTTCAAGTAATCTTAATATAATCAAATTAAACAGACACTAGCTGGTTAAGATATAATAAGTTTGGGGATACTTTAATGCAGTTTAGATTATCTAATAATCATTTTTTCCAATGGGATTGAAAGCATTTCAGTTGTTAATTGGGACAAAATATGAACCAAACAAAAAGATTTGGTTCAGAGAGGGTATAGTATAAAGACTATGATATTAAACCTCCCTATTGTTTCCATATTACATATAAACCCACACATGACACTCATACATTTAGGAACTCATGTTCATGTATAAATAAGTATACTAACATGTAAAAGTACAAAACTCACACAAGCTCAGCCATTTACCCAAGAAGCTATAGAAATGTTATCAAAAACATTGTTCACTGTATCCGTCAATATTGACAAATTTTCATTTTCTCAACAAGTTGAGAGGATTCCTTCATGCCTTCTGATTTTTCTTCTTCTTCTTCCTCTTCTTTAAAGACATTGTGCATTACATACCTGACTCTTTAGTGCCTACAGTGATCAGGGACAACTTTGAAATTCTGTTATTGTGTTTACATTGGCTTTTACACTCTGATTTTTTTTTTTTTGTCTTCTAAGTTTACATGGTCTTGAATTTTTGCCTCAGCTTACATAAGTTTTAATACTTTTTTCATATTTCTATTTTATCTTAATTTTATTATATTTAGTCTGTTGTAATTTTTCTTAAATCCTTTGTGTAATGAGTCATGGTATAAACAACTAAATATTCTTTCCCATGTATACTCACACTTACATGAGACTGAAAATACTTAAGGGAGATACTTGTCTATGCTTGTGCTGAGAATGTTTCACAGAATCATCCTAAATGCAACTAATCAGGAGAGTATACTTCTTTGGTTGCATGTTTTCTTAGTCAATATTCTCTTGCCTTACTGATATATCACCATCCTGACTGATCTGACCAAAACTTACACTTGCCTGAAATTATTTTGCTGGTTTAAGTATCTACACAACAAGAGAGAATTGAGGTTTAGTGAAAAGCAATGACATAGTAAAAATTTAGGTCTGTGAGAATTGATTTCAGATTTATTTATTTATTTTATTTTAAAAAATTATTTATTTATTTATTTATTTATTTATTGGCTGTGTTGGGTCTTCGTTTCTGTGCGAGGGCTTCCTCTGGTTGCGGCAAGCGGGGGCCACTCTTCATCGCGGTGTGCGGGCCTCTCACTATCGCGGCCTCTCACTATCACGGCCTCTCTTGTTGTGGAGCACAGGCTCCAGACGTGCAGGCTCAGTAGTTGTGGCACACGGGCTTAGTCACTCCACGGCATGTGGGATCTTCCCAGACCAGGGCTTGAACCCGTGTCCCCTGCATTAGCAGGCAGATTCTCAACCACTGCACCACCACGGAAGCCCCTCAGATTTATTATAGCAGAAGAATAGAAAATACATTTATCAGGCATCTAAAAATCTTCTATGGTCGAGGAACTATAATAAACTTTACATATCACCATCTCTCATTGTATAGATGAAGAAATGGAGGCTCAGAGAGGTTAAAGAACCTGTCACTGTCACAGAGGTGGTAAAATACACCCTTCAAAAATGTGATGAGATAAAAAGTCTCGTTACCATTCCTCTGGAGATTAGAATCACCATTAAAAGAATGGCCTTTTGTTCCAGACACATCTGTGAATCCTTTCACCTAATCCAGCTGTGTGACCCTGGAGAATTGTTTAATTCTTTGTGCTAGGTCATCTTTATCAGAGTTTGATTACAATTTTATTTATCTTTATTAAATTATTTTGGAGAATAAATGAGATAATAAATATAGAATTGATAGCACAGAGCCTGGAATATAGATAGTGTTTAATAATTGTTAACTCATAAATGAAAGGAAAGGTGAATATTTTCTTTCTATATAAAGCAGTGAACTATGTATACCTTAAAAGATTTCCATAGAAAAGAGATATAATCATAAGTTCTAAGCGGTAGGTTATTTTAAGTATGAGTTACTTTATTTTCCCCTTCACTAAACTGAGTATATTCTTAACTTGATTTTAATGTCCTAGCACATCCAGTGTTATGTAAGAGAGTATACTTTCCCCCCGGTTTTTATGTGAGCTTCTTGATTCATTTAAACGGGATCTAATAGCCTTGTGTGTGCTCATGGACATATTAATGGACATTCATATTGAGAGGAAAAACATCTCCAGCCACCCTGTATTCCTATGCTTCTTTGATTATCATCATCATCATCGTCCTTGTCATCATTGTCATCAACAACAACAAGCACTGATTAATCATCACCATGATATAATAATAATCTAAGATGGATTGATACAGATCTATGAATAGCAAGAACAAACTGATATAGTATGGTCCCTTTGGGAAAGGGAGCAGCCAGAGGGGAATAAACTGAACTGGGATTTGAATGAAGTAGAATTCTGGTAAGTAAAGTTGAAGTGCGAGAGGCTTTGGAAGAATGACCAAGAACAATGAAGGGATTAAGTCAGTTAGGTGTGGTATGTATATGCATGGGTGGGTGGCCCTGTAGGGCAGTGGTGGGAAATAAGAACAGTAGGACTGAAAATGATAGGGATGGATTTGAACAACATTTCAGGGAGAATGATTGAAGAATTTTGAATGGGATCCTACTGAATCAGAATCAATAAAATTCTGTCCAAAATGAGAATTATCTGACTGTAAAAGAGACTTCCTAATTAGCTTAAGTTTGATATCTAAGTAGTCAGCATTCTAGGATGATTTTCAGCTTAATGGAAGTTTACTTTCTCAGTTCATTAAGAAAAAAGTTTCCAACCCCAAATAGCCAAAGCAATTTTGACAAAAAAGAACAAAGCTGGATATATATAGCCTCATCCACCAGAGGGCAGACAGCAGAAGCAAGAAGAACTACAATCCTGCAACCTGTGGAACAAAAACCACTTTCACAGAAAGATAGACAAGATGAAAAGGCAGAGGGCTATGTACCAGATGAAGGAACAAGATAAAACCTCAGAAAAACAACTAAATGAAGTGGAGATAGGCAACCTTCCAGAAAAAGAATTCAGAATAATGAGAGTGAAGATGATCCAGGACCTCAGAAAAAGATTGGAGGCAAAAATTGAGAAGATGCAAGAAATGTTTAACAAAGATGTAGAAGAATTAGAGAACAAACACCTAGAAGAATTAAAGAACAAACAAATAGAGATGAACAATACAATAACTGAAAAGAAAAATACACTAGAAGAAATCAACAGCAGAATAACTGGAGCAGAAGAACGGATAAGTGACCTAGAAGACAAAATGGTGGAATTCACTACTGTGGAACAGAATAAAGAAAAAAGAATGAAAAGAAATGAAGACAGCCTAAGAGACCACTGGGACAACATTAAACACAGCAACATTCGCATTATAGGGGTCCCAGTAGGAGAAGAGAGAGAGAAAGGACCCCAGAAAATATTTGAAGAGATTAGAGTCGAAATCTTCCCTAACATGGGAAAGGAAATAGCCACCAAGTCCAGGAAGTGCAGAGAGTCCCAGGCAGGATAAACCCAAGGAGAAACACGCCAAGACACATAGTAATCAAATTGGCAAAAATTAAAGACAAAGAAAAATTACTGAAAGCAACAAGGGAAAAATGACAAGTAACATACAAGGGAATTCCCATAAGGTTAACAGCTGATTTCTCAGCAGAAACTCTACAGGCCAGAAGGGAGTGGCATGACATATTTAAAGCGATGAAAGGGAAGAACCTACAACCAAGATTACTCTACCCGGCAAGGATCTCATTCAGATTTGATGGAGAAATCAAAAGCTTTACAGACAAGCAAAAGCTAAGAGAATTCAGCACCACCACACCAGCTCTACAACAAATGCTAAAGGAACTTTCCTAAGTGGGAAACACAAGAGAAGAAAAGGACCTACAAAAAGAAACCCATAAAAATTAAGAAAATGGTAATAGGAACATACATATCGATAATTACTTTAAACGTGAATGGATTAAATGCTCCAAGCAAAAGACACAGGCTCACTGAATGGATACAAAAACAAGACCTATATATATGCTGTCTACAAGAGACCCACTTCAGACCTAGGGAAACATATAGACTGAAAGTGAGGGGATGGAAAAAGATATTCCATGCAAATGGAAATCAAAAAAAAGCTGGAGTAGCAATACTCATATCAGATAAAATAGACTTTAAAATAAAGAATGTCACAAGAGACAAGGAAGGACACTACATAATGATCAAGGGATCAGTCCAAGAAGATATAACAATAATAAATATGTATGTACCCAAGATAGGAGCACATCAATACATAAGGCAACTGCTAACAGCTATAAAAGAGGAAATCGACAGTAACACAAAAATATTGGGGGAGTTTAACACGTCACTTACACCAATGGACAGATCATCAAAACAGAAAATTAATAAGGAAACACAAGCTTTAAATGACACAATAGACCAGATAGATTTAATTGATATTTATAGGACATTCCATCCAAAAACAGCAGATTACACTTTCTTATCAAGTGTGCATGGAACATTCTCCAGGACAGATCACATCTTGGGTCACAAATCAAGCCTCAGTAAATTTAAGAAAATTGAAATCATATCAAGCATCTTTTCTGACCACAATGCTATGAGATTAGAAATCAATTACAGGGAAAAAAAAGTAAAAAACACAAACACATGGAGGCTAAACAATATGTCACTAAATAACCAAGAGATCACTGAAGAAATCAAAGAGGAAATAAAAAAATACCTAGAGACAAATGACAACGAAAACACGATGATCCAAAACCTATGGGATGCAGAAAAAGCAGTTCTAAGAGGGAAGTTTATAGCAATACAAGCCTACCTCAAGAGACAAGAAAAATCTCAAATAAAGAATCTAACCTTACACCTAAAGGAACTAGAGAAAGAAGAACAAACAAAACCCAAAGCTGGTAGAAGGAAAGAAATCATAAAGATCAGAGCAGAAATAAATGAAATAGAAACAAAGAAAACAACAGCAAATATCAGTAAAACTAAAAGCTGGTTCTTTGAGAAGATGAACAAAACTGATAACCCATTAGCCAGACTCATCAAGCAAAAGAGGGAGAGGACTCAAATCAATAACATTAGGAATGAAAAAGAAGTTACAACAGACACTGTAGAAATATAAAGAATCCTAAGAGACTACTACAGGCAACTCTATGCCAATAAAATGGACAACCTGGAAGAAATAGACAAATTCTTAGAAAGGTATAGCCTTCCAAGACTGAACCAGGAAGAAATAGAAAATATGAACAGACCAATCACAAGTAATGAAATTGAAACTGTGATTAAAAATCTTCCAGCAAACAAAAGTCCAGGACCAGATAGCTTCACAGGTGAATTCTATCAAACATTTAGAGAAGAGCTAATACCCATCCTTCTCAAACTCTTCCAAAAAATTGCAGAGGAAGGAACACTCCCAAACTCGTTCTATGAGGCCACCATCACCCTGATACCAAAACCAGACAAAGATACTACAGAAAAAGAAAATTACACCCAATATCACTGATGAATATAGATGCAAAAATCCTCAACAAAATACTAGCAAACAGAATCCAACAACACATTAAAAGGATCATACACCATGATCAAGTGGGATTTATCCCAGGGATGCAAGGATTCTTCAATATACACAAATCAATCAATGTGATACACCATATTAACAAATTGAAGAATAAAAACCATATGATCATCTCAATACATGCAGAAAAAGCTTTTGACAAAATTCAACACCCATTTATGATAAAAACTCTCCAGAAAGTGGGCATAGAGGGAACCTACCTCAGCATAATAAAGGTCATATACAATAAACCCACAGCAAACATCATTCTCAATGTTGAAAAACTGAGAGCATTTCCTCTAAGATCAGGAATAAGACAAGGTTATCCACTCTCGCCACTATTATTTAATATAGTTTTGGAAATTTTAGCCATGGCAATCAGAGAAGAAAAAGAAATAAAAGGAATACAAATCAGAAAAGAAGAAGTAAAACTGTCACTGTTTGCAGATGACATGATACTATACATAGAGAATCCTAAAGATGCCACCAGAAAACTACTAGAGCTAATCAATGAATTTGGTAAAGTTGCAGGATACAAAATTAATGCACAGAAATCTCTTGCATTCCTATACACTAATGATGAAAAATCTGAAAGAGAAATTAAGGAAACACTCCCATTTACCATTGCAACAAAAAGAATAAAATACCTAGGAATAAACCTACCTAAGGAGACAAAAGACCTGTATGCAGAAAACTATAAGACACTGATGAAAGAAATTAAAGATGATACAAAAGTTTGAGAGATATACCATGTTCTTAAATTGGAAGAATCAACATTGTGAAAATGACAATACTACCCAAAGCAATCTACTGATTCAGCGCAATCCCTATCAAATTACCAATGACAGTTTTTACAGAACTAGAACAAAAAAATCTTAAAATTTGTATGGAGACCCAAAAGACCCTGAATAGCCAAAGCAGTCTTGAGGGAAAAACGGAGCTGGAGGATTCAGACTGCCTGACTTCAGACTATACAACAAAGCTACAGTCTCCTCAATAAGTGGTGCCAGGAAAACTGGACAGCTACATTCAAAAGAATGAAATTAGAACATTTTCTCACACCATGTACCAAAATAAACTCAAAATGGATTAAAGACCTAAATGTAAGACTGGAAACCATAGAACTCTTACAAAAAAATATAGGTGGAACACTCTTTGACATAAATCATAGCAATATTTTTTTTGGACCTGTTTCATAAGTCAAAGGAAACAAGAGCAAAAATAAACAGATGGGACCTAATTAAACATAAAAGCTTTTGCACAGCTAAGAAAACCATCCTATCAATAAAACAAAAAGACAACCTACAGAATGGGAGAAAGTATTTGTGAATAATATGACCGATAAGGGGTTAATATTCAAAATATATAAACAGCTCATACGGCTCAGTGTCAAAAAAACACAAAAAACCTGATTAAAAAATGGACAGAAGATCTGAGTAGACATTTTTCCAAAGAAAATATGCAGAGGGCCAACAGGCCTGTGAAAAGATGCTCAAAATCACTAAACATCAGAGAAATGCAAATCAAAACCACAGTGAGATATCACCTCACACCTGTTAGAATGGTTATCGTCAAAAAGACCACAAATAACAAATGTTGGCAAGGATGTGGGGAAAAGGGAACCCTAGTGCACTGTTAGTGGGAATGTAAATTGATACAGCCACTATGGAGAGCAGTATGGAGGTTCCTTAAAAAACTAAAAACAGAACTATCAGCAATTCCACTCCTGGGTATATATCTGAAGAAAGAGAAAACACTAACTCGAAAAGATACATGCACCCCAATGTTTATATCAGCACTACTTATAATAGCCAAGATATGGAAGCCACCTAAATGTCCATTAACAGATTAATGGATAAAGAAGATGTGGTATACATACACAATGGAAAATTTCTCAGCCACTAAAAAGAATGAAATTCTGCCATTTGTAACAACATGGATGGACTTAGAGGGTATTAGGCTTAGTGTAATAAGTCAGACAAAGACAAATACTGTATGTTGTCACATATTTGGAGTCTGAAAACTAAAACAAATGAATCAGTATAACAAGACAAACTGACTCACAGATATAGAGAAAAAACTAGTGGTTACCAGTGAGGAGAGGGAAAGGGAAGAGGCACGATAGGGGTAGGAGATTAAGAGGCACAAACTACTATGTATAAAGTAAATAAGCTACAAGGATATATTGTACAGCACAGGAATATAGGCAATATTTTGTAATAACTTTAAATGGAGTACAATCTATAAAAACATTGAATCACTATGTTGTACACCTGAGACTAATATAATATTGTAAATCAATTTATACTTCAATACAAAAGGTTCCAATTCCACCTTCTTTCATATTTTAGGTCAAAAATTTGGAAAGTCAAAGTGCATGATGATTGGGGTGGGAGAATGTAGAAAATTTCTAGATTATAAAAGAATATCTTTTCAATTTAAAGTTGGTATAAGATGTGAAATATCAGCTCTGGAATAAGAATTCAGACAATAAAAGACTATGTTCAGGTTTAACTCTGCAAAGTTGTTCACATTTTTCATATAGGAAATGTCATAATCCTGCATGGCTGTTTTGGCTCTATTGTTTATATGCTTTTACCAATTGGCTTAAGATGTTTGGAATATGGGATAATAGAACATGCTAGAGATTAATCTTATCATGCAAGAGTATCTTTAAACTTTTCTTTAAAATATTCTTTCTGACCGCCTCAATACCCTTGTTACTATGACAGACAAAAACATAGATAAGACATCTGGTGGTCTGCTTATTTATTAATGGGAACTTGGACCAGTAGAGTAAATCCTGTGCAAACATGCCCTACTTGGGCCCATGTGGGTGGGGAAGAAGTAAGTAAACCGTGCTGTGTCTGCCAAACACCTCTGATGATAATGGGAATGGGACTATTATATTTCTCTTCCAAATGGCTGGTTATTACCCATCTTCATAGCAGAGATAAATGGATTTACTCGAAGAATCCTGACTACATGGGTGGCCCCATTTAACCGGTGAAAAGAGTCCTATCCATGAATATGCTCAACTTCTAAATTAAGCATGGGCACACACACACCCACACCCACACCCACACACACACACACACACAACTTTCAAGAGCAAAAAGTCCATGGTTAACTAGTTCAAATTATTTCAGCATGGAATAGTTAATGGCTATTATCCCTTTCAATCTGTGAATATGAGATTTATAATTTTGGGCCTAGTATAATACAAATATTGTGTATGCCTTTGGTGTTCCTTCCATGGGTTGCAAAAGTAGTTATCACTTGTATACACATCCATTAACACAAATTCATTTACACTTGTATACACATTCTTATCATGCGTAGAGTAATACTGCTCTTTCTGACTGAACAAAAAGCACAGCACATTTAAATGAAAATCTCTGCAAGGTCAGACATACAAAAATAGCAGTGATACATCACACTTTGAAAGAGCGTTTCATTAATAGATGGATCAGAACACACTTCTTGTTGTATATCATTTAATTGTTATGTATTTAAAATGAGACATATTTTTAACATTCTTTCCAAGCTTTCATATACTTCAAATTTATTATAACAGTTGTTAGTGGCAATGACATCACAAGATGAATTCAAAGCAATGATTGCTTTAACATTTAAAAAGCTTAGAGTGTACCGATTATTCAGGCTGCTAAGTGAAAGTACAAATGTCAGTTTAGCTATCTATAATCTCATACTGTTTAAAGGTTCATGAATTACACATGCAGTGGATAGAAATGGAGGAACCGAATTTGACTAAAAGACCTGTTTCACAAAAAATTTGCTGAAACGGTTTCTTCTAATGTATTTTAGTGATTAATCAATTTGATTTAAAATGTTAGAATTATTTAAGGTCTGTACTTTGGATTTACTGTGAACTCAAAGCATGTTTATATTTATTGCATCAACTAAGTAAACAGCATATACTTAATGCTTTTAAAATGCTCTCCAGTAAAATTTAGGTCAGTACTTGCTTGTTAGCTATCAGCCATGAAGATACATTGACATATTTGATTAACAGTGTGTTTCTCCCACAGTGCTTGGTGTAATTTCTGCACTTTTATGTCATTGGCAAAAATTCAGTGTGAGCTGCTATCATATATTAAAGATGTTTTACTTACATTAATTTTCTGTATTTTTCAATGTTTACTAACTTTCTTTTCTAAATAATGTTTATCTTGTTTGAAGAACAAACAATTCTACTATGGAAATTCTTAGAGTATAAAAATAGAAATACTCAGGATGCATTGATTTCCTATTAATACAGTGTGCTGGTGGACATGGTGTCAAAAGCAGTGAGGACCAATAATGACTGAAAATTAGGATTATTTGAAATTTTAACTACTATCTGACCCTATTAGGTACTACTCCTATTATGGTGTAATTATATTAATGTGGCCACAAAACCAGATTCTCCAGCAAACAATACCTGGTTTTGAGCCAGATTACTCCTAGAAATAGTAATGGATAAGTGCTACAGTGGACACAGAAAAATAAAACGAGATAACTCAGCTAGAGACTGAGGAGGAAAAATGGTTTGACTATATGTTGGCTTCTACCAAATACCACATCTCTCTACTCAAGATGTTTCATGGTTATTAATCTCCCTACTCACCAGGGAAAGAAAAGAGAAAAGGAAAATGATGAATGTTAGTCCAAAACATTTCAATCTGTCAAATGAAAGAGAGAATGAATATATAAATAATTATATCAGTTTGGGCATTGGAAAACCCTGGTGGCTACATTTACCCAGCGAGCAAAATGCCCTGATGGACTGTGGACATTTGGTCTAAGATAATGAAGTGTAGAACCACGAGCTGAAAAATGGGAATTACAAGGCTGAGTTCACTTAATTAAAAAATTGAGGCCACTGGAAGCCCCTTGCATGGGTGCAAAGTCTCTTTAGGGTGAATGCTACTGGTCTACATTGGCCAGATATACCAGTACTGGTATCTAAGAGAGACCAAGCAGAAATTATCATAGGATCCCTTCATTTTTAGTTTTTGGAAAGGTAGTGGGATCAATGGACTGAATTCATTTACATCCTGGTAGAGGAGAAGGACACAGGCAGGATTCAAGGATTCTGCCTCATGTTTTGGAATCGTCCCCATTATCCTTATGTTTCTAAATCATTCATGTTGCTCACTTGGAGTTATTTGGGTCAGCACATCCTTTATCTTCACCCAGATATCTTCCATGCACATATTAAAAAATCTTCAGTGTACTTCCTTTTGGAGGTCACTTCAAATTTGGCATATTCAAATCAGAACTCACTTTGTTTCCACCCAAGTCAACCCTCCTTCTCACAGTGTCCCTTTGTGGGATTGCTGTTACTAGTTTTCTAAGTCATGGAGATGTTCCCAATAACTCACAACATTTACCCCTCCGTTCCATCTTTCCAATCTGCCATCAGCCCAGCATCCTGCTGTCATTTCTACCTTACCTGGGTTTCAATATTTCAAATTTGCTTTTGTAACTAGCCGTCTTTTTCAGGCAATTCGGCTACTACTGAGCCTTTAAACTGCCATACATTTCATATAACTAAAATATTTTCATGTTCAGAAGTTGAAATAATATAACACTTGTGATTAGCTCCAATTTTGACAAAGTCTAGTTTTCAAAGATCTCTTCAGTCTGGCTCCTTGCGTCTTACATTAGTGTCCTTTGGTTCCAAACATATCACTTTCCCTCCTGAGCCCTGTACACATAATTCCAATTTCTGATCGGAATTCAGATTTCATACCCAGAAATAACCCATATGTTTTCTTGCCCTATCCAAAACCTATCTATTCTTCCAAGTCCCTTCAAGTCTCCCAAACTTACCTTAGATGTCCCTGAGTCCAGTCCTCTTCAATGTGCACTTGTCTTCAACAATCATTCTCCCCATCTGAAGCCATCAGGAGTATCTAGAACAATGATTATGTTTTCTAGAACCCCCTCCCCATATCTCTTAGCAATCCCTTTTCCTTTTCCCTTCTAGCAACTGTGTTCTAAGCTTCCCAGGAGCTTCAAACTCTCAGAACTGATTTTAAAAGCCCTTATTCAATTGTTGAACTTTCCCATGTTAATTTGGTTGAGCACTCACTTGTGAGGTTCAAAGGTATCTTTGACTTCGAGTTCCACCAAATTTAAAAAGCTTTCCTAAAAAACTTAGTCAAGATCTTTACTCCCTAGAAATCAACAACACTATTCTGGGTAGGATTTGAGTATGGAAATTTTCAGTACTTTACAATAATTTTCTAAATTCTTGCAATAAGATCTAACTTTCCTAGGATGTAGGGATTTTGGTTCTCCTAATTCCTCCGTGGTACGTGTCAGGCAACTAATCAATACGTATGTGGTTGAATTGAATTGAAAACCAGTAGAGGGAGAGGAATGATGTAACAGAGAGTAAGAAACTGTGTGTTGAGTTGACCAAGTACCAGAGAGTGGGAAGAGGGATTTAGTAACTTGTTATGAAGACTTGGCAGCTGGTGAAATGGGGCAGATAAATGAGGAAAATTTGATTTCACTAGCATTAGGATATAGACCAGTGGGTCTCAAACATAGATACACATTTTAATCACCTAGGGAGCTTTTACAAAGTTTTATTACTTGCTCCACTCACTACATCCCTCTCCCCCATTCTGATTTAACTGATCTGGGAAAGAGCACTAGTTGTTTTTAAAAAGCTTTGTAGGTAATCTTAAGGTGCAGAGACGGTTAAGAACCACTGATACAGGACTTTGCTACTCAATGTGTGGTCCCAGGGCCAATATCATAGACATCATCTGGGAGATTGAATTTCCAGCCCCACCCCAAACTTCCAGAATCAGAATCTGCATCTTAATGAGATTTCCCAGATGCCTCTTAGGCACACTAAAGTTTGAGATGTATTGCTTTATGGGATCCATGCTGATTTCAACGTAGGGGACCACCTTGACAAGCCAAAATTCTAGTTTTAAAAAAAAGAAGAATCTAGTTTAGAGTTACCTTGGACACATTCACTGCACCTGGCTCAGACACAGCCCATCAACTTACTGTGGCTGCTCATAGGCTGAATGGGTCTAAGAGAGGCAGGGAGGGTGGAAGAAAGAAAATGGGACCGATAGGGAGGCAGGGCTGGCAATTACTTCAATTATCCCTGCCTCTTTTTCAGGATCAATTTTGTGTACTGTGACTCAACACTTCTGCCTCCTTCCTGCCTTCTCTTCTAACAATTTCACCCTCCCCCCAAGAAAATCTATTTCTTCAGTTGATTATCCACAGTTTTAAAGCTACTTATCCAAAGCTTCTTAAGAGGAGTATTAATGCTAATGGATTTAGTGCTAACCACGCCAGTCAAGATGGGAACCACATCCATGAAAGGATATTCCTGTTTCCTGACTCTTTCATGCTGGGGAAGTAATCAATAGGAAATTTGGAAAGGATGTGTGTGTGGGGGAGAAGACATAATCTCTCAGTGTTGACAAGGGCTCTCTGTCTTTCAATAACTAACCCAAAGTTTGTTTTTAAACTTTGAAAATTTAACATGTTACCTCTATCTAAGGAGATCAGCCCTGGTTCATCCCCAAAGTCATCAGGTGGAATGGTCCAGTACCGCACTGTCCAAAAGATAGCCATTAGTGACTGATACAGGACTACTGAGCATTCTGAATGTGGCTAATCCAATTTGAGCGGTGCACACTGCATTTTGAATGTAAAACAACTCATTAATAATTTATGTTGATTACATCTGATTGCATATGTTGAAACCATAATATATTGGATATATTGGACAAAATACAATGTTATTAAATTAATTTCAACTGTAATTTTTTAGTTTATAAAAATGGGACTACTAGAAAATTAAAAATACACATGAGGTTTGTGTTATATTTCTATTGGATAGCACCAATCTAAAAGAACTAAACAGCCCTTTCAGACAGTAAAAGTCTAGGTCAGTATTTACTCTTACCCTAACTTAATTATAAAGCTAATTTACAATGAAGTAGGAAACTCATAGACTTAAGCTACAGTTTAGGAGGCAGCTAGGGCTTGGGTGGTGTTGGCAGGGACAGGAAATGGCAGAAATATTAAATTATAGATAATTTGGTTTGAACCCATTTTTTTCCTGTCTACACCAGACTATCCAGAAAATTTATAAGCTTTCATAGTCTTAGGGTGATTTTCACTAGTTCAAGAGAAAATTTTGGAGATGGTTTTGCATGTGCTGACCTGATGAGATTTAGTGTTTGAGAACACATTCAGGAGATAAATCATATCTAAATAACAAGTATTTATTGAACATTTATTATGTGCAAGGCACTGTACTATGTGATGCTCCATGCTGAAAAGAGTTCATATTTTATAGGGGAGATGGCAAATAGGAGACAATGAAGATGTTCAGTCTATTAGACCTAGTATGTCCAAGCAAAACCGGTGGGGCAATGTCAAGAACATGTAACACTACAGAGGTTGTGTCTTTATGAATTAGGTGAGCTACATGCATCACATCTGCATCCAGTTTGTTCTTACCATAATGACTCTTTCAAATCAATTCTCAGAATTATTTCCTTTTTTTTTCTTTTCTCCTTCTCTATTGCTGAGAGTATTAGCTACATTCCTTCTTGGGCTTAGGTGGGCCAAGTATCAGGCTAACCTTGTGTCAAATCTTACTGCTTAGAATAGATGAATTGTCAATAGTTGGAACAAATATGCTATATATTTGTTTTTTCTTGGGGAAGAATGTGATGATGAAATTAGACTCATATTGATCTGTGTTTGCCAAGTACTAAATTCTTAAGGTATCACAGGTAGGTCATTTATTTCTCTGTAGATTATTAAGTGAAATAATTTTTCCATGATATAAACAACTTTCAACATCTATAATAACTTTCTTTTGACATTTTAAAAGGAATATTAAAAAACACAATATAATCTACCAATTCTATATAAAGAAATGATATACTGTGAATAGAGACCAATAACTGTCAGCCTTGACCAGGTAGTTATAATGCTAAGACAGATAAATTATAAATAGAAAAATAGGAAACGCATCCTGAGCCCAAAGAGAATTGATACAGTGTAATGCCATTCATGGCAAAAGCGAGCAAATATATTATCAGAAACAGCACATTCACATAGACCATTGCCAGGAGGGGGCGATGGACTGTGCTTTAGATATCATTAGGCCAGTGTTTTTCAACACGAAGAGCAAAACTTAATAGGATTTAACCAGAATTAAAATAAATAGCATAGCAAGTTACAAGAGTATGTACTGTTTTATGAAAATATTGCTTTAGTTGTATGTGGGGTGTGTGTGTGTGTGTGTGTGTGTGTGTGTGTGTGTGTGTGTGTGTTCTGGGTCACCAGGTAAAATGTATCTCTTGTTGTGGACAGTAGTCAAAAATATTTAAAGATCACTATAAAACACATTTTAATGGATGGCCATTAAAATGATACGTCAGAAGTCTAGGAAAACTACATCTTTCCCCAAAGCCACAGAACTAATGAGAAGAGGACATAGAAATTTAATGACTCCCTGTAAACTTTACTATACTATACTGCTGCTTCACTTCAGTCTTAAATATTTTACAGTTGAATATGGAGAAAAGATTCTGCTTCAACTTCAAAAATTGTTGAAGAGCTTGCTACCTCATAGATTCTTTTGTACATGACTTTACAGACGAGACAAATAAGAAAGTATACTCGTAGAAAGTTTTCTTCTAGTCATATTGTAGGTTTAAGTAACAGCAACTATTTTCATATTGAAGAAAAGGGTGGCTGCTGATTTTCTCTCTTCTGAACTGATTCTAGTTGACAGAAACAAGTGGACAGACAGGAATTACCAGACAGTGAATTTGGTGAGATACCATAAAAGCATTTGCTGCCCTTCTGCAGCTCTTTAGGATTATTGGACCCAGTGGCAAGCACAATCATGAATTTTAACCAACTGCCAAGGGGTTTATTCAATAGATTTGGGGGCAGGAATCAGTAAGCTTGGCGTGGAAGCTGCAAAAAGTCTGAATGAAAGTACTTAAAGACAGTAAGTCATTTTAAGCCACTGTAAACAACTATTTGTCATTGTAACAATTTAAATGGAAGGGAAAAAACGTTTTGTAACCATAAAGATGTGTGTTCTAAATGGAAAAATAGTTGAACATATGTCTTCAAAAATGGGGATATAAGATATTCATCAACTTTTTACCATATTATAAAGACACATTTGTATGCATCTTTAAAATCATTAGCATCCACTTTAAGTGTATATTAAGAATGCAGTGACTGGCTGCTTTAAAATCCCTGTAGAGAGAAAACTCAGGCTGAGATAAAATGAAGAACTTTGGACAAATCTGGATTCATTCTCTTCCTTGTCTCAACCCACCCTGAACCACTGAATCTTAGTAAGTTCCACACAAAAGTAACTATCATTTCTAGCAACCCTATCATTTTGCTAGTTTCTTTTCAGTAATTAGCATGAAAACATGAACCTCTTTCTAGGAAAGTATTCTCTTACTCTGATGTCATAAGTATTTTAGGACTGACTTGGCAATTTTTTCCAAAGCATTTATGGATGGTTTATATACATGTATAGGTGCATACACACATAATTTAGACAATTATATTAGAATATTTATAGAATTACTTTTAAATTACTGGTAGAATAAATATTTTTCAGTACAGCTGTATTAACCTCATCAGTATTTTTACTGACATCTTAATTGTTGTAAAAACATGTATTTTCATATAATTATCATTAACCTACAAACAACAACCTTTCTGCATGTTTAAAGTGGTTACAGAGCTTGTTATTATAGACTGCTTTCACTACTGTTCATTTAGTATGCTGTGTTTTTAACACAAATGTAATCCACTCTGCATTTTCCATTTAAAATGCATAAGGCAAAGTGCATCATAACAGGATGTAACTACGTATTAATCAAATTAGCACAACACTTCAAAGGCTTGGGCTTTTTGCTGGGTTACTGTTAGATCACAATTCATGAAGGAGAGAAGCAGCATAATGAATGGCTTGGCAAGGGAGCAGTTTATTTTCCTTCCAGAAAGATATAGAGTGGGTTAATTTTCATGATGGGAAAACATGTCAAGAAAGGGTAACAGTAAGCATTAAGCTAAAGGACAATAAGCAGAATTTAGGATACTATGTGGTTTTGCCACTGATAAAACATAAATTCTATAATTATTTGATGACACAACAGAACTCCAATGACCTACTGTTAAATTATTAAATCTTCATGACCCAAGCAAATACAAGCCAGTATCATCAATATTAATATTAAGAAGATGGCAGATTAGACGATTCTTTGCCATTGTGAAGAGCATGCTCTATAGCAATGGAAAATATAAAACATAGTGCATCAAAATACAGAACTCAGTGCAAACATAACATATACCATGTAGTTTGGTATAATTCTAATTAAATAATTACTGATCTTTATCAGTGTTTGGCTTTGCATAATTTTAAATATGCATTCAGCACAGTGGACCAAAAAAAAAAAAAAAAAAAGGGAAAACAGCTGGATGGAACTTAGCTGGGACTAATGATAAAGAAGAAAATAGATAGCCAAAAAAATGGAAGTCAATTATTTTGTTGAACATTCAACTGATTGTTATCATTAGATGCCTGGCACATGCAAACTTCCTCCTCTCTGTTACTGACAAATAACAAATGAACAGCTAATTTCCTTTTAATCTAAAACATTTTTTTCTTGCCATGGGGATTAGGATGAGGGGAGCTCTCTGAGAAGAACCCATCTACCTCCTGATTTTTTCCCTAAAACAAGCGTACGAGGTTATTTTAATGCTAGGCTCGGATCTTCTTTTTCCCATGTACAAAGTCCAGGATAGTAGCCTACTTGGAGCAAGAGAGCAAACAGAGAATTTTCAAAGCCAGAACTAGATTAAAGTAATTGTAATTTCTGAGTGATTCCGAGTTATGTGCAAGTCTATGCAAAGAAGAACTCTGCTTCCATTACACAAATCTGGATATCTGCACATATACAAAGGTGCCTGGTTTTAAGAGTGAGAAGTGCAGAAGAAAAGAATAAGGGTTGAGAGTGTGTTGGAACCTGGGCAAAGAGGGAGAGACAGGAGAGAGGAAAGAAATGGGAAAGGAGACCACTGACGCGAGGTAGAGGGGAAATAATAAGAATATACACATGGCACTCCGCATCCACGGTTCCACATCCGCAGATATGGAGGGCCGACTAAGGGGCTTGAGCCTCTGTGAATTTTGGTATCCATGGACAGGGGGAGGGAGGGTTGGTATCCTCAATCCCCAGAGGATACCAAGGAATGACTATAATGGCAAGAGGAGAGAAATTGGTGAGGGAGGAAGAGGAACATAGAGACGATGGAGAGACCTGAATGACCCATCACCAGGGCAAGCAGTTTAACTGGACATCTCACCTCTGTTCTCAATCTGTAAAATGATGGTGGTGGTGGTGATGGATTACAGGAGCTCTGAAGAGTTTATAATTCAAAAGTTCTGTGACCGGGTGGCTTTATGACTAAGAAGTTCTACTGCCAATTATTTCCACAAGTGTCTGGCAATAATTCTCTTCTTTTTCCCCCATTTTTTTTTTTAAATAAAAGAAAGGATTTTCATTTTAAAAGGGAGGTTGCTAAGCACAACAAAAGTCTCAGAAAAGAACCCCTGAAAATTCAGGTGCATTCACATTGCTAAATCCTACCACATGTTTTTTGTGTGTGTGTGTGATTGTTCACTTTTCTCTTTTATACAGAGTGGAATCCAAGTAAACCAGAGTTTCTCTACCTCCACGCAACTGACATTTTGGGAAGGGAACTGTTTGTGTGTCGTGTGTATTGTAGGATGTTTAGTGGCATCCTGATCTGCAGCCACTAGATGCCAGTGGCACCACCCCCGAGCTGTGATAACTAAAAATGTTTCCAGACATTGCCAAATGTCCCTGGGGATCAAAAATTGTACCTGATTGAGAACCAGTGGCTTAAAACAAAAATAGATCATATAGTCAGGACATTCAAAGGACAAAGATAAAGTAAATGAGAAACTTTTTATATTTCATAGCACATAATCACCAAATGGTTCAGGTAAATTGAAAAAATCTCCAGGTCAAAAGAGAAATTTGTGATAGCCTGATTCCATTTTAAAAAAAGACTCTTAAAGTGCATAAAACTTCAGAATTCCAGGGAGAAAGTAAATCTGAGTTTTAAATAATATTTTGAGACTGAAAGAAGAAATGCAAATATGGTGCAAATGGGTTTGAGAAAGAGACAGACAGACAGAGAGACTCTGCCTTTAGGTCAAAGACCACATAATTTGAATGTGACACATTTTGAAAGAGCCCATATGAATTTAGTAGACACATCATGAGCTGTCTTGAAAACCTTCCCAGAGAGACTAAAATCTACAGTTGGGTCAATTTATACTCACATCAGTCACAGATGAGAATCCCAGAGCAGCGGGGAGCAACATGGTACTCAGCCTCATGACTTTCTGGGGAGAGAAAAAAAAAAAATTCTGTGCTGACCTTGCCTGAAGTCGGGTTTTCTTTGTAGCTGTGCTCGACAGAAGGTTTAAGTGAAAGGACTTTGGTACTGAGGCTCTTCTGGGGATAATTTGGTTGAAGACCCTGTGTTTTCCTCACACTAGATACGTAATGGTGGCTCGTGGCAGCCAAGGGGCAAGTGGGTGTCTCTCACGTGGAGCTCCACCCTGCCATAGCTCTCCCCCTGAAGAGTGGGCTTCAGAGTCACCTGGAGGGCTTGCTAAAATACGTGTTGCTGGACTCCAGCCCCCAGAGTTTGACTCAGATCTGGGTGGCTCTCAAAATGTTCATTTTGACAAGTTCTCATGTGATGTTGCTGTGGCTGGGCTGGTCCGAAGTCCACGTGCTGGACTATGTCTGCCTTAGTGTTTTCCTAGACGAACCCCAAACCAAGGGATTCTTCCTTTCAGCTGATATTTTTTATTGCTCAGGTGTTTAGTTAATGATGCCTATCTTACATTTGCTTATATGTTGCCTTTGACTATTTCACTAATTTGGGGGGGGAGGGGGTGCGGATAAAAGCCCTGTCTCCTTCTATAGAACAGTTGCCCTGCCTTTCACTTATCGCATAGTGCTGAGTGCACAATAGATTCCTAACAAATGAGTCCTAAATATAGAATGAATGAAGACCATGTGAAGTGTAAAGTTACAGTATATTTTATTCTTTTGATTTTTTTTTCATCACAAGTAGCTATGTTATAGTTTGGCTTAATACCAACTCCATTTTCTTCTCACTTTAAATCTTTTTTTTCCCCCTGTATATAGACCTCATTTAGGAAGAATAGGAACACATATTATGGCTTACATACTTCAACATGAAAAGCATATAAAAGGACTTTATAGCCATACTTCTATTTTCATTATCTCAGTGTATTAGTAAAAGCAAACCTATTACATCTTCCTTTTGGGAAAGCCAAAAACATCTGGAATTTATGTTATGAGAGAGAGCTATGACAGACTTTATTTGACATGCACATCAACTGTAGAGAAAAAAAAAATCACTAGAGGAAATGTTAAAGTAAGTTATGATGCTGGCCTGCCCAGAGAAGATTTAAGCTGGTTGGTTGGCTATGTCCTGAAGATGCATGAAAATATGAAGGCACAAAATGGACAGCTGTTTCAGAGAGATCAACCCTGCATTATCCTAACTGATAAATAAATGTGCAATAGAATGTATAACTCTGGTTTGGGGCTCCAGATCTGAGATAATTCTTAAGAGCAAGGCTCAAGTGATTTGTTACCAGATCCTTGGAAGCAACGCTTTGTGTTACATTGTTGCACACTTTGCTTTTATTTAATGGGAGCTATATCATTTTTATTTGATTTCTTATTTATATTTCCGAATTCTTGAAAGGTTATTCTCCTATCAAAGTGAAACTACATATATACGGCCAAGCCATTTGAGCTCATATATGTATAAATAAGAGATTTCCCCTGCCCCCGACTCTTCAAGGTTTACTGAGAAGTTCCAGTTTTCATACTATGATCTGTAAGAGGGAATGCACATAATATATCTGTCCTTTTTTCCCTCTCTGGCTCCAGAACATACCTTTACTCCTCTTATTTGTGCATAAGATGCCATATATATATATATATATATATATATATATATATATATATATATATATGCATTTGAACTTCAGATTCGGAAACATAATATAATATTTGAAATTAAGATTGCCTTAGAAAATCCACGACACACAACCATTTTAAGACTGTAAGTGTCATATTCAGAGACAGGGCTTTTCTAAGAAATGTATGCTTTCAGCAACACAGCTACCTACCAGGAAGAAATCTGGAGGTGTTTGCTCCCAGCTTTCTTAGCTTCTCTTCTGCACCCTTCACGGTCAGGTTGCATTCCCTCCAGGAAAGTCCACTGCTGCCCCGAAGGAGACACAGCGAGGCAATTCCCACTCACGTGACATAGGTACCTGGCTGTGCTGTGGGGCAGATGTTCTGATGGATGACATACTGCCTTCTCCTCCTTAAACAAGTCTGCAAAGTGCTTTTCTCTATTGCTGTAAGTAAGTGTAACCTCTTCAATAGCATTGGGTCAGAAGATTCTGAATATAAAAAATTGAGAAAAGCCAACACAGGATTGAAAAAATTAAAGCATCTAGTATTAAGAGTTTACAATAGCCAAGACATTGTAAATATGAAAACAACCTAAATGTCCGTTGATGGATGCATGGATAAAGAAAACATGGTATTTACATACAATAGAATATTATTCAGCCTTAAAAAGGAAGGAAATCCTGCCATTTTCAACAGCATGGATGGGCCTGGAAGACATTTGCTAAGTGAAATAAGCCAGACACAGAAGAGCAAATACTACATGATCCCAATTATATGAGGAACCTGAAATAGTCAAACTCATAGCAACACAGAGTAGAACGGTGGTGGCCAAGGGCTAGGGCAGAGGGGGGAACAGGGAGGTTTTAGTCAAAAGGCTTAAAGTTTCAGTTATGCAGGATGAAAAATCCTAGAGCTCTATGGTATGGCATAGTGCCTATACTGTAGTTAATGACACTCTACTGTATACTTGAAATTTTGCTAAGAGGATAGATCTTACATTAAGTGTTTTTATCACACACAAACATAAATAAATAAAAATAAAACAAATAAAGAGGGCAAGAAGAAACAGAGGTGATCAATATGTTTACAGCACAGATTGTGGTGATGGTTTCACAGGCACATATTAATAGTTATCAAGTTGTGCACATTAACTATGCACAGCTTTTTGTATGTCAATCATACCTCTACAAAATTTTTTAAGTAAAAGTTTGTATTTGACAATACTTTCAACCACTCAAATTTAAGACAACATAATTAGGCTATGCACGAAATAATAATTATAAGTTTTATCTTTAAATATATTAATTTATAATATGTAGTGGGTGGTCTGATCTGGTAATGACATGCACATCTAAAGTTGTGTGAAGAACATTAACTTCTTTCCATTTTAGCAGTTTGTCTCTGGGAATATTTGTGTAACTCTATGTGAAAATAATGTCAAAAGTCTGTATCTGAGACCCTTTATGTATGTGAGGTCATATGGATGACCGTATTGGCTCACATTGTATAGGCATATGCAAGATATTTTCCAACCCACTTTAGAGAATTAGGCTTATTATTTCACAGATTTAATGCATCCTGTAAACATGGAAGAAACCAGGTCCCAAAGATACTTAGATTTTACTTTTTATCTAGTGTAACTAAGCTAAACGTAGACTTCGTGCAAAGAAAAAAAAAATACAACAAAAAAAAATCCACTACTGGTTAATGCAAGAGGAAATTCTGATGCTCAGTACCTATGTGACTATGTATCAATGCAGTTGAACACCAGTGAACGTTATGTCCAAGCTTTGGTCAAATGTTAGTTGCACCCAAGTAGGATACTTTTACTGGAGAGACTCAGAGGCTCAACCCATTTACACTCCATATAAAGAAATTTCCATCTTTCTATCTAATTATCACTGTCAAATTTACTCTGTAGATTTTTACATTTTAAATCAAGGGAATCCCTGTCCCCTTCTTTTTTCATTTTACTACCTTGTGTCACCTATTGTGGTGATCGTTTTGCAGTGTATACAAATGTGAAATCATCATGTTGTACACTTGAAACTAATATGATGTATGTAATTATACTTCAATTAAAAAATACTTCATCTCTAGGGGATGAGCAGAATGGGTCACAAGTGAAGATCAAAGAAATGATACTCTTCCTGTCTTCAGCTAAAACGATCATACTGTTGACAATAACTTTAAAGGAACTTCTCTTTGTTACAACAAAGCCAAAAGAGGAAATGTATAAATTTCATCAAGTGTGGCTTTGCACGAGTTAATGCACTTCATAAAACCTTTATAGAGTGGACCCCACTATACCCTCATTTAAAAGCAGTTCCCAGTGTATAATGCCGATTGCTCCAAGTCAAGAAGTGATACACATGCGTGCTTCTATGGCTTTGCCTTTTCAGGATTTGGAAATGATTATCTTGAATAAGGTGATATGGCTTTGTTTTTAGATAGCATATGTTCTTGAAAGTTTAAACTATTTAGAGATTTTGTTACCAAGTCATTTCAGGTGAAAAAGTCAGATTTGCCTGGTTAAGCCATATTTTACATTGTAGATCCCATTGGATTGATGCGTCAGGCTTTTTATATTCAACTCCACGTTCCGAGTCCTACTGCCCCTAATGTCTCTGTGTGGCCAATTGAGACTCTCTAGTTATCACTCTGGACAAGGTGGAGATAAAGTTATTTTTATCTGGAGCCCAATTCCAGCAGTTCTAGCCAGTTTGGGTAACTTTCTCATATTCATCCTCCTAAATTTCCCTTAACTAGATGCCCCCTTTACTGCATATAACCTGAGGCATATGTCTAAGAACTGTTTCTTTACCCACACTATACATCAATTACTTGTGGTTTCTAACTCAAGTTCTCTAAAACTCCATATTTCTCATTTCTCTTTGGATTCTTATCCACTCTTATCTTTTGAAAGAGTTACTTCTTTACAAGCTTCCGATTTTGCATTTCCTATGTAAAACTAGACGTCTAATCTGGAGACACAGATATCTGTTATTTTTTTCCTTCCCAGGGACTATTTCCCTTAGCTCTCTGTACTCAATTTTCCTTTGAGTAATCACCCTTCTTCACAGTGATCCTGTGATCTGGGTGAGGCTAATTTTGGCCTTTGCTCTAGTTACAGACATGTACCCAGCCTTGGCCAATGAAGATGAAAGCTGGGACTTCAGCTGCAACAATTGGTAAAGAAAAGCTTTCTTTCTACTAGGGTGACTTAGCTGGTAGGCAATAAACCCGGAGCTGCCGAGGGCCACTACCTAAAAGGGTCTACCTAAGAGTGAAGCTAATTCTGAGGGAAGCAGAGCTGATGTGCCTGATTCTTTAGTTATATTGCCAAAACATACTTTCTTTTCCTCTCCCTTTCTCTCTTACTACACTGATTTCTCAGTGCTCATTATGGACCCATGAGCATGGTAGGAAGTGGTGTGCATACAAAGAGGTATCTTACATGCTAATTTTATAGATAAGACCAGCACCCATGACCCAGAAAGCAGCAAACACCAGTGTATATTTAAATCTTAAGTGCTAAGACACAGACCATAGATGTAGTGAGTCAGGAGAAGGAAGAGACCTTTGGGGTGATGCTAGCTGGAGGTGCCTTTGGAGAAGAGGTGTTAATTAAACCAGAATTTAAAGACTATGCAGAAGTTGGTAGGTGTAGAGGAGTGGAGGGAAGTCCCTAGCTGGATGCTGAGGAGACCTCCTGACTGCAAGCAGGTTTGTGTTGGTAAGTTCTGTGTGATGAAGTTAGCTAGGTCATGTGATACTATACTATGAAAAGTCCTTACGGTAAGTAGAGAATTTTACATATATACAATGGAGTGTGAAGATGGAAGCAATTCTAGTTTGATAAGCAAGGAATGATATGCTGAAAGCAATGATTTAAGATTGTCGAATCCTCAAAGCTGGTCTGCATTAAACTGCCTTAGGGGGTTGATAAAAATACAGATTTCAGCTGCCCATTTCAGATATACTGAACTAGAATTTCCAAGTGGGGAGACCAAGAATCTCTGTCTTCAACAAGCATCTCTAGGTGACTTTAATACACAACCAGATTGAACGGTTTGCAAATTGAACACAGATTACCTTCACAATCGTATTGAATTTTAGGCTTCCGGCAGTTTTTTCTCATCATCATTTCATTCAACCTCCCCATCATGAGATTCCTCCTCTGCCTCATTTTCATCTTAACGTGTACTCCAAGGTGTATAGTAAAAACAATAATGGCTACCTACCCTAATGTGACTTAATTTCTTCATTTGTGAAATGGGTTTAATTAGGCCAATGCAATTGCCTGGTACTTCATGGGGGCTGAGAATTATTATCTCTCTCCATTTTCTCATCCTTATTTTCAATCTCATTGGAAGAAATTTATTTTCTCCTGCTCATTTCTACTGTCCTGTGCCATCAACCTCATTCCCTGACTCTAGTCTCAAAATTTGTCCCCTCAGTGATCTCACTCTGTTACTTTTTTTTTTTTTCCTTTTTCTGGGCAAACCACTTCATCCTGAATTCCCCACTGTTCTTTCTCATTATTTATTTTTTTTATGGCCAAAATAGCTCAAAAAATTATCCGTACTTGCGTTCTTCATTTACTGAGAGTCTACTCATTAATTCCTCCTGCTGGTGTTTTGCAGAGCTAACAAATAGTTCCTCTCTCTCCTTTCCCTGGAACTTGGTGCCAATTAAGGGACAGAAATATGGGTCAGAGTGAAAGAGATCAAAATGTCAGTTTTATTATCAGTAAAAACAATGTTGGACTATATGCTTACATATGAACTTTAACTTGATAGTGATATTGAATTCAACTTAGTCTCCCCAAATACCGACTTCAGTGTATGTGTGTCATGGGGAAGGTGATAGCGCCTATCCCACACTGCTTGTGGCCTGTCTGTGACACTGTCTGCAGGCAAATGGATACCAAGAAATAATCTGTAATAATAATAATAATCTGTAATAATAATAATAATAATAATCTGTAGTCCATTTTTTCTTCTGGACTCACCAGTCAGAATTTTCTCCCGACTTCCACCCCTGGAGGAGAGAGTTAGGGGACAGGAAAAGGCCTGGAGTGATTTACAAATGGAAGCAATTATCATGGACATGAGTGGGAAGCAGTGTGATCCAGCACTCAGTGGTCTTCACCTCTCCAATGAAACAGCATAATTGAATGACACAACTGCCAAACCTCTTCTGTTGCCTTCCTCTGTCATCTTTTTCATGGACTTCTCTGAAGTGTTGACTACACATGGGCCATGTAGAGGTGTCTGGTTTGTTCCCTTGCTCCAGCACCCCAGGTGTTCTCTAGAAGGAATGTATCCACCCAGAGGAAGAGGGGCCATTTTTTACTCACAAAGCAGAATGCACCTCAGGTGAAGTCTGCCCAGAAAGGCCACCTTTTTATAATTTGTCTGCCTAGAGTGAGCCTCTTTTCAAAATTGGTTAAAAAAAAAGAGCTCTGACTACACACTCCTAAAAACTCTTCTATACTCCCCCTCCACCCCACAAAGGATATAAATCTCTATTTGTCTCCTTCTATTTCTTTGACCATTCCCTGAAATTTTTTTCTGACTATTTTCCATACCACCCCTCTGGTTACCATTGTTCAGTCTTCAGCCTCAGCTAAGTTTTCTTTCACTCTGTCTAGACACTAAGACAAGGCTGATGTACTTGCAATAGTCTAGAATGATGGTCTGCACTGGTCAAGGTGGAGTGAGACTATCAGTTCTGTTAAGATAATATAGGTTTGTCTTGTCTTTGGGGTTAATCATGCCACACCATTGGCTTATATTAACTCATCATAGTGGAAAAAAACAAAAGCCCTGCAGTATTGCTCATATATGCTATGATTTCTAGCATCTCTCCTGCTGTCTTTGATTTTTAATCTTATTAAGTGTGATGTGCCATTAACTTCTGCAAACTCAATCCTGGAATGTGTTTCATCCAGGTCAAGTGATGAACTCAATTAGTTCAGCTAGAGTTCCCTTATGATCTCCTCTGCTCTGTTGGTTTGTGTCTCTTGCCAGACTTTTCCCTCTGCTTTCTAGTCTGAGGACTGTATCCTGGGTAAAGAATGTGAGCTCTCTGAGCACAGGATCAGTGTCATTCTTTTGTATCCATAAGGCCTGGCTTAATGTTTGCTTGGTAAATTAGTGAATGAATGAGAAAATGGACACAGAATTGGAGTTGTGCTTCCTATTTGGCTCCAAATAGTGAATTTATCCTTTTCTTATCCTTTTCTTAACTCAGCACAAAGCTAAATAGTCTTTTTTTGTTTTCCTTTTCCATGTCCCAATTTGTTCTTTATAATCCCTTAACTCTGACATCTTATATTATCATTCTCGGTTGGGTGCTCTTCATTCTGTCTTTGTGCAGCCCCATTTAATACCTGCACCTGTGGAAGAGCTCCTTTCTTGCTACACCAGATTCTTAGGTGCTTGCTTGCCATCTTCTTTTAGGTAAATCAGAATTATCATGGTTTCTGTTTAAGAGCTTCTCTTGAACAACCTTTTTCAGGATCAGAGACTATTTTTCCTCTGGAATCTTTCGAAATCTGTTTTTCTAGAGTCTATAATCCATGTCTGACTTCCTGTCTATCACAAGTTCTGAGATTATAATACCACTAATAGTAATAAACATAAGATATTTCATTGTCATGAACTTTTAATTTACCAAGTCTATTTTTTAAAATTTGAGAATGACTCCTTTCAAAAAAGATTACTGTTCCTTTTGCTTCACTTATACACTCCTCCTAGCAAGTCAGAATGGTGGCAATATCTTCTGCCACTTCTTCTACACTTTGAGATATTAAATTGTCACCAAAACATTAAGAAACAGCTAGATATTCTTTTCATTGAAGGAGATGTCTAGCAAATGTATGAATGACCCAACCCCCTTCTCTTTATTTCTTGCATTTGATTTTTTACCAAGTCTTACAGTTTCTTCCCTTGCTGTGTCTTTAGGGTCTTTTTCTTCTTACTATCATTGCCCTAGTTGAGGGCACTTCAACCTGGATCAATGCCAGAGGCTTCTGACTGGCATCTCTGTCCTCAGGTTCTTTTCCTTTCAATTTATTCTGAAATCAACTATCAGATAAATCTTAAAACAGTGTGTATAACACATAATGTTCTTACTCAAAAATCTATACCATATTCCAAGTAACAATAGGATAATTCCTGAACTTCTCAGCTTGACATTCAAGGTCTCCACAAACAACTTTGCAGATTTATCTTCCTCTACTTCTCACTGTTTCTTGACAGTAGTCCTCAGGCCCAGACACATTCACATGGCCCCATCTCTTAGATGCCTTCTCCTTTCTGGCCTCTGTACATTCTAACTCCACTATCCTTGATACACCCTCTTGATTCAGCTAGCAACTATTTTTTAATATCCATTCTGTACAATGTATTCTGTATCATGCATATAACAGGCAAAATTTCTGCCTACAAAGAGACTTGTGACTTGCAATTTATTGAAGTAGTATCTGTAATTCTGTAGTATGAAGAACATATACTGATACAGAAGGGGGACAATGACATGCTAAAACAAACACCTTTATGTAAGCTTTGGGAAGACAAAATGAGAAGCAATTTTTTCTGACCGGGGGTTTGTGAAAGGCTTTATGGGAGAGAGGCCATTCCAGTTGGATTTTGACAGATGGATAAGATACCAATATATCGGAGTATGGGCATTCTGGGTTAAAGGAATAACCAATCGTTCAGGATGTTGGAGTGTAGCTTGTGTATTTGGTGGGTGTGGAGGAGAAAATATCTGAGCTAAGGCTGTAGAGTTAGAGAAGCAGGGCTAAGGGTTTGCATTTTGCCGTCTAGTCAAGAGGAGACTTTGAAAGGGTACGAACCATGGAATAACACCATAGAATCTGTTGTTAATCAAGATATCTCTGGAAGCAATATATAATGGATGGCTTTAAAAGCAAGAAAAACTAAGCTGGTGATCAAAGGAGGGGCTCTTGTAATAATCTACACCGATGGTGATGAAGTTGTGAACTAGGCAAAGTAGTAAGATTGGAAAGGAAGGGTTAAAAGGAAAAGCATTTTTGCAATGGATTCTATAAGCTTAGAAAAAGACAGAGATAGGTGTTGGGAATTTGGGAGAAATAGTGATTTATTCAATAACATTTCATAGGACACTTAATATGTGTCAGAGCTCTGTTGTGGACTAGAAATACAAAAATGGATATCATTTCACCAAACTGAAAAAGCTCACAATCTAATCAAGAATAGAAATATAAACAAATAAATACCATGAAAAGTAATTAAGATCTATCTAGCTATCTATCTATCTATCTATCTATCTATCTATCTATCTATCTATCATTTTTTTCAGGGAATGGAGATACAAAAGTGATGCCTTACTAACATGCTATTTAAATTGATGCTCAAAAGATAAATAGAAATTTGATAAATAACGTGGGGTAGATGAGATATTGAGGCACAGAGAAGAGCTTTTGCAAACACTTGGGTGAGTTAAAGTCCATGGTGTGTTCCGAGAGTCCCTGAGCCGCTGGGGAAGGCAGCAGAGGTAACTGATCGGAGGTAAGAAAGAAAATTACCTACATAGTGCTCAACAATGCAATTTCTTCTGAAGGTGATTAATAAAACAGAAAAGGGTTTAAGCCGATATCTGTGTTTAGAAAAGAACACTGAGCTGAAGATGAACTGGGGGGTAAAGATGGAAGGCAAGCGGTTCACAAGGGAGCTATTGCAATAATTCAGATGAGAGAGGATGAAGTTCTGGGCTTGGGCATCAGCAGAGGGAAAGAAAATGGAAGACTAAACGTTTATGTAGTTGGTGGAAACTGGATATAAAGCAAGCTGAGTGTGGAAAGAGGTTAGAAGGTGACTGTGAGGATTTTAGTACGGATGATTGAGCTGCTGCTGCCGCCGTTAAATGAGAAGGAAAATACAACCCAAAGAACAGGATTTATGCAAGAAAGGGTAAGTGATAATAACAACAGCTAATATTTACTGAGCATTTATACCAGGATCATTCTAGCACTTTGTGTGAATTAACCCTTTAACCCTCACAATAGAATAATGATATAGGTACTCTCATTATCTCCATTTTACAGATGAAGACATTAAGGCACAGAGAACTTAAGCAACTTGGCCAAGGTTGCACAGCTACTAAGAAGACGCAGAGTCAGAATTTGAACTCAGATAATATAGTTCAGGAAAATGTGTTCTTAACTTTATATCGCCTACCCTTGCATTTGACTTGGGACACATGGAAGTTTCTGTATTGGTAGAGCTGGAATTCTGAAGGGTGGGAGAGAGGTCCTAGGTAGAGATGTGGAAATGAGAGTCAATAACATGAACAATGGGTGGAGTGAAAGTAGAATGACAAAGGAAGAGGACTAAGGATTGAAACTTACAAAACCTTCCTCATCAGTGCTTGGAAGTAGTGTGTGAGTCAAGGCAAGACTCAGGTGTGGTCAGAGGTGCTGGTGGAGAGGAAGGTGAGTGTCTTGTCGTAGAACTCGAGAGTGCAGATCCTGCCAATAAGAAAGATGTGTTCACCAGCACTGAGACCAAGATGGGCAAGGACTGATAACAGGCCAGGGGATTCGGCCTTTGAGAATGAATTCATATCTTTTGAGAAGGCAGTTTTCCAATAAGTGTTACAGAGAAAAGCTAGCAGTCCATAGGTTGGGTTAGGCATTGCAGGGTGGGAAGAGGGCAAGCACAGACTTTGCTTTTTTAAAAATTGTAGTAGAAAACACATAACATGAGCTCTATTCTCTCAAATATTTCAGTGTACAGTACAGTATTGTTGACTATAGGCACAAAGTTGTACAGCAGATCTCTAGAATTTTTCATCATTTTTTTTTTGGCCTCACCATGCGGCTTGCAAGATATTAGTTCCCCAACCAGGGATCCAACCTGGGCCCCTGCAATAAAAGTGTGAGTTCTAACCACTGGACTGCCAGAGAATTCCCTACAATTTTTTCATCTTGAATAACTGAAACTTTATACCCATTGAATAGCAAGAAGAAGAGATAGGTAAGTAGCTGAGGAGGGCTGGGATTTTCACTTTTGTTTTTCTTTTTAGTGTTTTGGAGACAAATAATACAGTAGGCCAACAAGGAGCAGCAAACAATGAACTAGATGAGGGCACAACAGAAAGACAATGTGAAAAATAGAATAACTTTCTTGGTGGGGGGGTGCTGGAGATTGGCTCTAACATGCAGATGGAAAGTGTTGGTTTTTTAAAAAAAGATGAACACAGCTTCCTATGAAATATTAGGGATTGAGAATTTGTAGGACAGCCTCTAATCCTTTGAAATGAATTTAACTAATTTCACAGTCATCATACAAGGGTACCGTTATATTAAAAACATGTCTCAGGTCTTTGCAACGTTATTGAAGGGATTCATCCAGACCACCTCCCACTGGTGAAGCTCATCATCTTTCTCAGCATTCTTGGTCCATTGATTCCCTTGTACTGAGACTCAGCTTGGGTTTGCCCTCCATTTTTGGTGTCTGTATTCTGTAACCCCATGTAAGAAGAACTACTCTCCTTCCCTCCCCCATTCCTGGTGAAACGTAGTAGCTTGATCTGCCTCTAGTCTTATGCTCTGCATTAAGGGAAAGGGATCAGATGGAAAAAAATCTATGAAGAGAGCTTACAAAGTGTATGTTGGATGACTTCAATCTCCTGAGGGAAGTAGAAGATGAGGTCATTTGCCGACAGTGGGTGAAAGGAGTGGACTTAAGGGCTTGAGGAGAATGGAGGTCGTTTGGAAGAATTTGAAGAATTCACTGTGAACAAAAGGATTTCTAAACAGTCCTGAGGGGCCAGCTTAGATTAGATATCATAAATTTGTAGGGGAGCCAACTGGCAGTTTCTTGACTTTCCAGTATTACTTGGCACTAGGATGACAAGAGCAGAGAAAACATATGGCTGGATTTGTCCAACCCTGGGGATTGGCAGGACAGCTGCAGAGGAAGTGTAAGATAGGTTAGAGGATTCTTGGTTATCAGTGAGGGAGGAGAAATGGGTGACCACGGCGTTCAGGCGAGGCAGACAAATAAGTGAACCAATGAAAACCAGAAGCTGACTGAGGAACAGGGGAGGGCAGGGAGGAGGGAAGAGTCTAGAGACAAAGTGAGAGTAAAGGGCAAGGAACGGGGTTAGTAGGTGTGAGAAGGAGTAGAAATGGCAGAGGGACAGGGCATTACTTTTCGAGTGGAGTGGTCAGCTTCGGCATCTGTGAGCATGCTGGTTGAAGAAGAAAATGTTCAGGTGATGATAGGATGTGATGCATGGCTTCCAACATGTGGGTTTCCAGCGCAGAATAAATCAACGTGGAGGAAGTGAAGGTCTCAGATGTTGAAAAAGTTGTCCCCTATAATGTTGAAATTAGCTATGGGGTGGGTTGGAGAAGAAATCTGTGAGGCAAGTGTGAAATTCCTCAAAGGTGAGAAAATGCACAAGGTTGTGAGAGATTAAAAAGGCCTGGCACTAAAATCATATCAACCTGAATGTGCGTCAACTGCATACCAGCCATGTGGAAAGAGAAACAAATAGTTTGTTTAGGTCTTATTTCACTGGTATAAAAACATTTAAAATAAAACAACAAAAAAGCCACAATAGCACTTTAATGCCACTAAAACAGTCATTGCCTCTCTTTTTCTGAATTAACAAATGTTCAAGAAAATGTAAAGAAGGTTCTTTTGTGACGTCTGCAGAAAGGTTCTTGGTCATATTCTTGTGTCAAGCCTCTCAGCTCTATTATTGATTTATTCATTAAGTTTTATTTCTGGACCATGGACATTATTTTAAAAATTCTGAAAGTAGCAATAAAACTCCATATTTAACACAGGGATTTGCAGCCACACGACCAGCACATTTCAGGAATAATTCTGTCTTCTCTTTCAATTCTCTTCCTGAGATGATTCCACCACATGGAAAGAATTATCAGGCAACAGTTTCGCAACGCTCAAAAGTGACTGGAAATGATCACTTTGCTGTCGGGGTGTTAGATGATGTCATCTGCTTTCCCATCCAGTAAACAACTGCACACCTCAGTGCGGCCGCGGTGAGAACTGCAGCTCTGCTAACTGCCAAACAGAAAGACCTGCTAGGTTATCAAACCGTTCCTGGCCAATACAAGATTAGTCACATTTACATATTCCTGAGTGTTTTATCCACTGTCCTTTTAAACGCCTTAAGTCACTTGGCTCTGGCTCTTGATTATTCTGTCTCACTTTCTCCTTGTTCTCTGATAGTCTCCGAGGAAACACTTAAATATTCTCCTGTTTTCTCTTATTCTGTCTCACTCCAATCAGTAAGACCTCCCCCCCACCCCACCATCTTAAATGGCAATGCCTCAGTAAAGAAATGTTAGTATGAGTTATCTAGAAAAGTATTCTGAGGGTGGCACTGCAATAGTGAATACTTGGTGGGTTGATGTGAATATGCCATTAAGTAATTTATAGTGAGTAGGGGGTTCTTGTCATTGAAAGGATTATTCTTCATCTATTAGACTGGTTTGGTTATCTCCCTGATACAATTTTGACCCAAATTGTGTATACTGAAACAACCACTAAAAAAATCTGGCTTTTAGATAGTTTACCCTAGTTGTCTCCTCTTCACTTGCTTCCAATTCAGTTCTCAAAGTCATATTTCTGTCTTACCTTCATGCTTAAGAGTTAGCACTTCCTAAGCTGACCAATCTTTCAATATCCATTTTTTAGTCTTTAAATTACTGGAAGTCTCTGATGCAGTTGCTTTGCTGGTGTTCCCCTACACATCACTCTTTCTTATCATGCCTGTAATCCTTGACTCAAGTGCCATCTCCTTCCAGAAACCGTTGTGTGTTACCTTCTCCCTACTTTTCTCTGAAAGGAAAAGTACCTCTTTTAGGTTCTTCTACAATATTCAGTGTGTTATTCTATCCACACACTGTCATGTTGAATTATAATTATTTGTTCATATCTCAATTTCTACTACTGAATTTTGCATTTCTTGAGGGAAGAACAATGTCTTACTCGTCTTTGTATTTCTAGTGTTTAAGGATAGACTAGGCAATCAGATCATGCATGTTGAGTATAATAATGTACCAAAAAATAACAAAATCTAGAATTTATTTTTACCATGTGGTCAATGCATTTGGATCCTTAACAACTTCAATAAACAATAATTAATAAAACAATGTATTAATTTTGATTAGGAAACAGGCAAGGCCAGATAAAGTTGGATGTTGCATATTATCGTATCTCTATGAGTAAGTGGACTGGTTTGCTCTACTATCCCTGTAAATGCCCCCCCACAAAAGTGGGGGTAGTGATAGTGGTGCTGGGGAGACAGAAAAACAATTCCAGATGAATGCATATTTTTATGATTAGATTCTCAAGTCCAATTCCACCCCAGGGAATTAGTTAGACCACTTGTAAGACAAAAAAAACTTTTCTTTTTCCCATTAAGGATCAAGAATTAGGCTAGATAGCACATCTATGTTCATTGCAGCATTATTTACAATAAGCAAGAGGTGAAAACAACCCAAGTGACCATGGATGAATGAACAGATAAAGGAAATGTGGTGTATACATACAATGGAATATTATTCAGTGTCTAATGAAGAAGAAAACCCTGTCACAACCTACAACATGGATAAAACTTGAGGACTTTGTTCAAAGTGAAATAAGTCAGTACCAAAAAGACAAATACTATGTGATTCCATGTGTGTGAGGCATCTAAAGTAGTCAAAAATCAGATCAAAACTACATCTACATGTGGAACAACTCCAACAGAACACCTACTGAATGCCGGCAGAAGACCTCAGATTTCCCAAAAGATGCCCTCAGGCAACCTACATGCAGAGGCGGAGCCAAATCCAAAGCTGAACCCCAGGAGCTGTGTGAACAAAGAAGAAAAAGGGAAATTTCTCCCAGCAGCCTCAGGAGCAGTGGATTAAATCTCCACAATCAACTTGATACACACTGTATCTGTGGAATACCTGAATAGACAACGAATCATCCCAAAATTGAGGCAGTGGACTTTGGGAGCAACTGTAGACTTGGGGTTTACTTTCTGCATCTAATTTGTTTCTTGTTTTATGTTTATCTTAGTTTAGTACTTAGAGCTTATTATAATTGGTAGATTTGTTTATTGATTTGGTTGCTCTCTTCCTTTTTTAATTTTATATATATATATATTTTTTTCCTTTTGCTCTTTTTGTGTATATGTGTATGCTTCTTTGTGTGATTTTGTCTGTATAGCTTTGCTTTTGCCATTTGTCCTAAGTTTCTGACTGTCCCTTGTTTTTTTTTTTTTATTAGTATAGTTTTTAGTGCTTTTATCATTGGAGGATTTGGTTTTTGGTTTGTTCTCTTCTTCTTCTTTCTCTTCTTTCTTTATTACTTTTTTATTTTTAATATTTTTTTCTATTTTAATAACTTTATTTTATTTTATTTATTTTTTCTTTCTTTCTCTCCCTTTTCTTCTGAGCCATGTGGGTGAAGGGTCTTTGTGCTCTGGCCAGGTGTCAGGCCTGAGCCTCTGAGGTGGGAGAGCCAAGTTCAGGACATTGGATGACCAGAGACCTCCTGGCCCCTCATAATATCAATCAGTGAGAGCTCTCCCAGAGATCTCCATCTCAACACTAAGACCCAGCTCCACTCAACAATCAGTAAGCTCCAGTGCTGGACACCCCATGCCAGACAACTAGCAAGACAGGAACACAACACCATCCATTAGCAGAGAGGCTGCCCAAAATAATAATAAGGTCACAGACACCCCAAAACACACCACTGGACATGGTCCTGCCCACCAGAAAGACAAGATCCAGGCTCACCCATCAGAACACAGGCACCAGTCCCCTCTACCAGGAAGCCTACACAGCCCACTGAACCAAACTTACCCACTGGGGGAAGACACCAAAAACAATGGGAACTATGAACCTGTAGCTTGTTAAAAGGAGACCACAAACACAGTAAGTTAAGCAAACTGAGAAGACAGAGAAATACATAGCAGATGAAGGAGCAAGGTAAAAACCCACCAGACCAAACAAATGAAGAGGAAATATGCAGTCAAACTGAACAAGAATTCAGAGTAATGATAGTAAAGATGATCCAAAATCTTGGAAATAGAATGGAGAAAATACAAGAAACGTTTTAACAGGGACCTAGAAGAACTAAAAAGCAAACAAAAAATGATGAACAACACAATAAATGAAATTAGAAATTCTCTAGAAGGAATCAATAGCAGAATAACTGAGGCAGAAGAATAGATAAGTGACCTGGATGATAAAATAGTGGAAATAACTACTGCAGAGCAGAATAAAGAAAAGGAATGAAAAGAATTTAGGACAGTCTCCGAGACCTCTGGGACAACATTAAATGCACCAACATTCGAATTATAGGGGTCCCAGAAGATGAAGTGAAAAAGAAAAGGACTGAGAAAATATTCGAAGAGATTATAGTTGAAAACTTCCCTTATATGGGAAAGGAAATAGTTAATCAAGTCCAGGAAGTGCAGAGTAACATACAGGATAAATCCAAGGAGAAACACGCCAAGACACATATTAATCAAACTATCAAAAATTAAATACAAAGAAAAAATATTAAAAGCAGCAAGGGAAAAGCAACAATTAACATAAAAGGGAATCCCTGTACAGTTAACAGCTGATCTTTCAGCAGAAAGTCTGCAAGCAAGAACATAGTGGCAGGACATATTTAAAGTGATGAAAGGGAAAAACCTACAACCAAGATTACTCTACCCAGCAAGGATCTCATTCAGATTCGATGGAGAAATTAAAACCTTTACAGACAAGCAAAAGCTAAGAGAATTCAGCACCACCAAACCAGCTTTACAACAAATGCTAAAAGAACTTCTCTAGGCAGGAAACACAAGAGAAGGAAAAGACTTACAATAACAAACCCAAAACAATTAAGAAAATGGTAATAAGAACATACATATCGATAACTATCTTAAATGTAAATGGATTAAATGCTCCAACCAAAAGACACAGACTGGCTGAATGGATACAAAAAGAAGACCCATACATATGCTGTCTACAAGAGGCCCACTTCAGACCTAGGGACACATACAGACTGAAAGTGAGGGGATGGAAAAAGATATTCCATGCAAATGGAATTCAAAAGAAAGCTGGAGTAGCAATTCTCATATCAGACGAAATAGATTTTAAAATAAAGACTATTACAAGAGACAAAGAAGGACACTACATAATGATCAAGGGATCAATGCAAGAAGAAGATATAACAATTGTAAATACTTATGCACCCAACCTAGGAGCACCTCAGTACATAAGGCAAAGGCTAACAGCCATAAAAGGGGAAAGCAACAGTGACACAATAATAGTAGGGGACTTTAACAACCCACATTCACCAATGGACATTATCCAAATTGAAAATAAATAAGGAAGCACAAGCTTTAAATGATACATTAAACAAGAAGGTCTTAATAGATATTTATAGGATATTCTATCCAAAAACAGCAGATTACACTTGCTCATGGAAGATTCTCCAGGATAGATCATATCTTGGGTCACAAATCAAGCTGTGGTAAATTTAAGAAAATTGAAATCGTATCAAGTGTCTTTTCCAACCACAATGCTATGAGGCTAGATATCAATTACAGGAAAAAAATCTGTAAAAAATACAAACACAGTGAGGATAAACAATACACTACTAAATAATCAAGAGATCACTGAAGAAATCAAAGAGGAAATCAAAAAATACCTAGAAACAAATGACAATGAAAACATGACAGCCCAAAACCTATGGGATGCAACAGAAGCAGTTCTAAGAGGGAAGTTTATAGCAATACAATCCTACCTTAAGAAACAGGAAACATCTCAAATAAACAACCTAACCTTGCACCTAGAACAATTAGAGAAAGAAGAACAAAAAAACCCCAAAGTTAGCAGAAGGAAAGAAATCATAAAGATCAGAAATAAATGAAAAAGAAATGAAGGAAAAGACAGCAAAGATCAATAAAACTAAAAGCTGGTTCTTTGAGAAGATAAACAAAATTGATAAATCATTAGCCAGACTCATCAAGAAAAAAAGGGAGAAGACTCAAATCAATAGAATTAGAAATGAAAAAGGAGAAGCAACAACTGACACTGCAGAAATACAAAGGATCATGAGAGATTACTACAAGCAACTATATGCCAATAAAATGGACAACCTGGAAGAAATGGACAAATTCTTAGAAAAGCACAACCTTCTGAGATTGAACCAGGAAGAGATAGAAAATATAAACAGACCAATCACAAGCACTGAAATTGAGACTGTGATTAAATATCTTCCAACAAACAAAAGCCCAGGACCAGATGGCTTCACAGGCGAATTCTATCAAACATTTAGAGAAGAGCTAACACCTATCCTTCTCAAACTCTTCCAAAATATAGCAGAGGGAGGAACACTCCCAAACTCATTCTACGAGGCCACCATCACCCTGATACTAAAACCAGACAAAGATGTCACAAAGAAAGAAAACTACAGGCCAATATCACTGATGAACATAGATGTAAAAATCCTCAACAAAATACTAGCAAACAGAACCCAACAGCACATTGAAAGGATCATACACCATGATCAAGTGGGGTTTATCCCAGGAATGCAAGGATTCTTCAACATGTGCAAATCAATCAATGTGATAAACCGTATTAACAAACTGAAGGAGAAAAACAACATGATCATCTCAGTAGATACAGAAGAAGCTTTTGACAAAATTCAACACCCATTTATGATAAAAACCCTCTAGAAAGCAGCCATAGAGGGAACTTTCCTCAACATAAGAAAGTCCATATATGACAAGCCCATAGCCAACATCATTCTCAAAGGTGAAAAACTGAACCCATTTCCACTAAAATCAGGAACAAGACAAGGTTGTCCACTCTTACCACTATTATTTAACATAGTTTTGCAAATTTTAGCCACAGCAATCAGAGAAGAAAAAGAAATACAAGGAATCCAAATTGGAAAAGAAGAAGTAAAACTGTCACTGTTTGCAGATGACATGATACTATACATAGAGAATCCTAAAGATGCTACCCGAAAACTACTAGAGCTAATCAATGAATTTGGCAAAGTAGCAGGATACAACATTAAAACACAGAAGTCTCTTGAATTCCTATACACTAATGATGAAATATCTGAAAGAGAAATTAAGGAAACACTCCCATTCACCATTGCAACAAAAAGAATAAAATACCTAAGGATAAACCTACCTAAGAAGACAAAGACCTGTATGCAGAAAATTATAAGACACTGATGAAAGAACTTAAAGATGATACAAACAGATGGAGACATATGCCATGTTCTTGGATTGGAAGAATCAACATTGTGAAAATGACTATACTCTCCAAAACAATCTACAGATTCAATGCAATCCTTATCAAACTACCAATGGCAGTTTTCACAGAACTAGAACAAAAAATTGCAGAATTTGTATGGAAACACAAAAGACCCTCAATAGCCAAAGCAATCTTGAGAAAGAAAAATGGAGTTGGAGGAATCAGGCTCCCTGACTTTGGACTATATTACAAAGCTACAGTAGTCAAAACAGTATGATACTGGCACAAAAACAGAAATATAGATCAATGGAACAGGATAGAAAGCCCAGAGATAAACCCATGCACATATGGTCACCTTATCTTTGATAAAGGAGGCAAGAATATACAATGGAGAAAAGACAGCCTCTTCAATAAGTGGTGTTGGGAAAACTGGACAGCTACATGTAGCTGTAAAAGAATGAAATTAGAACACTCCCTAACACCATACACAAAAATAAACTCAAAATGGATTAAAGACCTAAATGTAAGGCCAGACATTATAAAATTCTTAGAGGAAAATATAGCCAGAACACTCTATGACATAAATCAGAGCAAGATCGTTTTTGACCCACCTCCTAGAGAAATGGAAATAAAAAAATAAATAAACCAATGGGACCTAATGAAACTTAAAAGCTTTTGGACAGCAAAGGAAACCATAAACAAGACAAAAATACAACCCTCAGTATGGGAGAAAATATTTGCAAATGAAGCAACTGACAAAGAATTAATCTCTAAAATATACAAGCAGTTCATGCAGCTCAATATCAAAAAAACAAACAACCCAATCCAAAAATGGGCAGAAGACTTAAACAGACGTTTCTCCAAAGAAGATATACAGATTGCTAACAAACACATGAAAGGATGCTCAACGTCATTAATCATTAGAGAAATGCAAATCAAAACTACAGTGAGGTATCACCTCACACCGGTCAGAATGGCCATCATCAAGAAATCTACAAACAATAAATGCTGGAGAGGGTGTGGAGAAAAGGGGACCCTCTTGCACTGTTGGTGGGAATGTAAATTGATACAGCCACTATGGAGAACAGTATGGAGGTTCCTTAAAAAACTAAAAATAGAATTGTCATATGACCCAGCAATCCCACTACTGGGCATATACCCTGAGAAAACCATAATTCAAAAAGAGTCATGTACCACAATGTTCACTGCAGCTCTCTTTACAATAGCCAGGTCATGGAAGCAACCTAAGTGTCCATCGACAGACAAATGGATGAAGAAGACGTGGCATATATATGCAATGGAATATTACTCGCCATTAAAAGAAACGAAATTGAGTTATTTGTAGTGAGGTGGATGGACCTAGAGGCTGTCATACAGAGTGAAGTAAGTCAGAAAGAGAAAACTACTACCGTATGCTAACACATATATATGGAATTAATAAGAAAAAAAAAATGGTTCTGAAGAGCCCAGGGGCCGGACAGGAAGAAAGACGTAGATGTAGAGAATGGACTTGAGGACATGGGGAGGGGGGAAGGGTAAGCTGGGACGAAGTGAGAGTGTGGCATGGACATATATAAACTACCATATGTAAAATCGACAGCTAGTGGGAAGCAGCCGCATAGCACAGGGAGATCAGCTCGGTGCTTTGTGACCACCTAGAGGGGTGGGATAGGGAGGGTGAGAGGGAGACGCAAGAGGGAGGAGATATGCGGATGTACGTATATGTAGAGCTGATTCACTTTGTTATACAGCAGAAACTAACACACCATTGTAAAGCAATTATATTCCAATAAAGATGTTAAAAAAAAAAAAGTAGTCAAAAATCAGAGAAACAGAAAGTAGGATGGTGGTTGCTGGGAGCTGAAGGAAGGGGGAAATAAGGAGTTGTTGTTCAATGGGTATAGAATTCAGTTTTGTGAGATGAAAAAGTTCTAGAGATCCATTTTACAACGATGTGAATATAGTTAACACTACTGAACTATACACTTGAAAACGGTTGAGTTGGTGAATTTTACATTATGTGATTTTTACCACAATTAAAAATAAAATAAAATAAAATAAAATATTCTTAAAGAAAAAATACTGGGCTAGATCCTAGTAAGGTGGGTAACTCTGACCTTCTCCTTCATGCCCAAATCCTGATATTGATTGTCTGGTTCTGAAAGATCTAATGTTGACGAGAGGCGCAGAAGCATGAACCCAAGAGGAGAGAGTCTTCCCTGCTTCTGCACCAACAGCAGAATTGGTCTAGCATCACAGTCTATGAATCTTTTACCATTGGCCTCACATTGGTGTCTATAGTAAAATCTGAGGGTCCAGTTCTCTCTCTCTAAACTATGAAGTAGTCTAAGAAAAGGCCCACCCATTGCAGCAGCTGCATAGAATAACCACAAATAATTATAAAGAAGTTAGACAAGCTACATGTTAAGGAATGTAAATTTCATACTGCGGCTAATATATGCTTCTGATAGCCTTTTAGCATAAAGTGAAATAATCAAATATGTGAGTTAATGCAACTGCTCTGTTGGAGTGCTGTCTGGGATGCTAAGGGAAAAGAGACGAAGATGGAAAGTATGTTTAAATACACCAGTGTTCTTTGGCTTAGATGACTGGGTAATGATTAGAACAACAGATTTAATGTCATAATGGAGGTAAGATAACAAGCCTGGTGGCTTGAGAAGTGAATGGGGATTGAGAAATTGGAAAGATTGAGTATAACTGGTGTCCTGTGAAGGGAGACAGGTAGAATATTATTTAGAGGTGAGAGAGTTGAGTGATTTTTTCTGCCGAGGATGGAAGAGACTTAAGCATGACTAGGCAAGGAGTTAACAGAGAGGGAGAATTAGAAGATACAAGAGACAAAGGGATAAACGGCAGATCAAGTTACAGAAGGGACCGTGAAGATCTAGAGCTAGGAAGAGGAATTAACATTTGAAAGGAGAGGGACACCTCTATTTTCAGAAGAGGGAGAGAGAGAAGGATACATGTGAGATATTGGACTTAAAGATTTCTGAGGCTGAACAAGTTAGCTGCACTTCTCAATTTGCAAAGTGACAGCTTAGAGTCAACTTTTCATAAGTATTATCGTGCTTAATTTTGATTGGGTTAATTTTGATGAATCATTTTCTAGCCAAGGAGAGTTTGACTAAAGCAATGGATGAAAGAGTCAAGGTGATTATTAAGGGTAAGTTATAGATGTTTCTTATCTTTACTGGAAAATAGAACAACTAAGACACAGAGGTTTTCCAAAAATGTCCTTCGTTGTGTTGAGCATAATGGCTACTTGCCAGATGGCCTGGCATCTCAGAGAAGCATCAGCCCAGGGCTCAGATCAGTGCAAGGAAAGCCAGTGAAGGAGATGTCCAGTGAAAAATAAACTTGTTTAAATAATGCATAATGTGGCTTGGGCTGAAATTCAAATCATTTTCTTATTAGATGATTTCCCAATGGTCATTTTATAGGGAGACTGGAAGTTTGGGAATCTGTTTTTGATGTTTTTGAAGTTATTTCATGATGATTCAGTTTCTATTTCTGTTCAGAGTACTAAGATTATTTATAATCTTATAACAGCTTTTTTCCCCAGCTATTTTTATATCATTACAAAAGAAGTCCTTCAAAATGGTAAATTGCTGACACCCTTTTCATATTGCCTTAACTATTCCTCCTCATTTCATTCTTTTTATTAAATAAATAACTGTATCAAAATTTTCAATGCAAGCTCCCATTGAGATGTGAAGGGCAAGCATTCCCAAGAAACACAGTCTTATTAAAATGCATTGCTTTATAGGGAATACTAAGGCCCATTGTGAACACAACAACATGCAGCCATAAAATGATTAAAATGTCCCTGATAATAAAATTTTGTCCCCAAGTTACTGATAGCAGATTGCCATCTTTTAACCATCGACCACTACCTGTTACTGTAGGAGGTGGGGGGGGGGGGGAGGGAGAGTATTAGGAAGGTCTGTTGCAGACTAGATAAATTCCTGAGTGTAGAGGAAGATAACTGATGTCATTTTCCATTATAAAATATAACACATTCTCCAAAACATCTGATTCTTCACATATATTTTGACTATCTTCTTTCACCACTGGACGAATATTGAACATGACTGTACGTGGCTTCTATTAGGTATTTAATGATAAAACACTTTGTCAGTAAATGCTCCTTTGTCATTCTCTTCTTCCTCAAGACAATTTCTTTTTGATCAGGAAGACTAAACTGTTGGAACTGAAATATATATGCATATATATACATATGCACATGTATACATATGTACACATGTGCATATATATTTTAAAATATTAATGGATTTTTGTTACATAATCACTGTAACAGCTTGAAACAATTCTGGGAAATATGAAGACAAAAGTAATCATCTGAAATCCCATATGTTAATTAATTAATTAATTGCCTATTTTACTCAATAAACATCTATTGAACACCTTCTAAGCCCAAGGCATTATGGTTGGATCTAGTGAGTTGGTACTTCACTAAAGCAGTGAGCAAAATTAGCATGGTGCTTGCTGTTATGATAATGGCACTGTGTAATATTCAGGCTAACATCTTTCTAGATATCTCTCTGTGAATACGGTTATATGTGAGTGTGTGCTCATATTTTAAATGCATACATACACACAACTATATTTTACATAAAGAGGTAAACTAATGACTCATTGTCCACAGCTTTCTTTTCTTGGGGAACAGTAGGTTGTGACTATCTTTGTCAGTAAATATAGGGTAGAGCATCACTTTCCTTGATTGCATAGTCATTTATTGACTGAATGTCTTAGGTGGGGTTCCCTGGTAAACAGAGTTTGAGACAGAGATGTGTCATGCAGGAAGACTACAGAGGAGTGGTCTTGTGAACATCTATGAGAGAGTGAGGGAAGAAGCATTGGTCACAGGGAAGGGCTGAACTGCAATGGAGTCGCAATCAAGGTCTCATACAATCACAAAGGAAACTCAGGAGCTGTCATGGCCCTTCAAGGATGTCCCCAGTTGAGGCCAAGCCTTTGCATCCCCACATCAACCAATCATTGGATGAAGGCTGTCCTCAGGGAAGGGGCACACTTTTGGGTGTAGGAGCCTAGGGCGATTACTGAAGAGGGACACCTACGTAAAGTGTAGGAACTGTTGCAAACGTTATTTGCAAATGGAAGAAGACACTGTATGATTTCTTTCTTTTTTTTTTCCAATTTGTTAGGGTATGTTTTATGAACCAGAATGTGGTCTATCTTATTGAATATTCCATGTGAGCTTGTGAAGAATGCATATTCTGCTGTTGTTGGATGAAGTAATCTTTAGATGTCAATTATATCTAGTTGATTGATGGTGTTGTTGAGTTCAACTATGTCGTTACTGATTTTCTGCCCTTTGGATCTGTCCGTTCCTGAGAGAATGGTGTTGAAGTCTCCAGCTATGATAGAGGATTCATCTATTTCTCCTTGCAGTTCTATCAGTTTTTATCTCATGTAGTTTGACGCTCTGCTGTTAGGCACACACACACATTAACAAATACCATATGCTAACACAAATATATGGAATCTAAAAAAAAAAAACGGTTATGAAGAACCTAGGGGCAGGACAGGAATAAAGACACAGACATAGAGAATCGACTTGAGGACGCGGGGAGGGGGGAAGGGTAAGCTGGGACGAAGTGAGAGAGTGGCATGGACATATATACACTACCAAACGTAAAATAGATAGCTAGTGGGAAGCAGCCACATAGCACAGGGAGATCAGCTCAGTGCTTGTGACCACCTAGAGGGGTGCGATAGGGAGGGTGGGAGGGAGACGCAAGAGGGAGGAGATATGGGGATATATGTATATGTACAGCTGATTCACTTTGTTATACAGCAGAAACTAACACACCATTGTAAAGCAATTATACTCCAATAAAGACGTTAAAAAAAAAAAGAATTGTTATGTCTTCTTGAAGAATTGACCTTTTATCATTATGTAATGACCTTTGCTCGCGATAACTTATACTCTTTTTCTACCTTTTGTGGTTTTAACTGAGCAGTTCAAATGATTCCATTTTCTCATTTCTTTGCATATGAGTTATATTTCTTTTTTGACTTTTTTGAGTTGTTGCTTAGAGTTTCCAATATACATTTACAACTAACCCCAGTCCACTTTCAAATAACATTATACCAGTTCATGGGTAGTGTGAGTACCTTATAATAATAACAAAATAATCATAATTCCTTTCTCCTGCGCCTTGTACCATTGCCATTATTTGTTTCACTTATATACAAACATACATAAGGATATACTAGAATATACATACAGATATGATAGATATATACATAAGCATACATAATCAAATATATCTTTGCTATCATTGTGGACAAGGCCAGGTAGAAGCCTCTAAAACTACCTCTCTTCCAGTTCCTTAAAAAACTAAAAATAGAACTACCATACGACCCAGCAATCCCACTACTGGGCATATACCCTGAGAAAACCATAATTCAAAAAGAGTCATGTACCAAAATGTTCATTGCGGCTCTATTTACAATAGCCAGGACATGGAAACAACCTAAGTGTCCATCATCGGATGAATGGATAAAGAAGATGTGGCACATATATACAATGGAATATTACTCAGCCATAAGAAGAAACAAAATTGAGATATTTCTAGTGAGGTGGATGGACCTAGAGTCTGTCATACAGAGTGAAGTAAGTCAGAAAGAGAAAAACAAATACCGTATGCTAACACATATATATGGAATCTAAGGAAAAAAAAAAAAAAAGGTCATGAAGAACCTAGGGGTAAGACGGGAATAAAGACACAGACCTACTAGAGAATGGACTTGAGGATATGGGGAGGGGGAAGGGTAAGCTGGGACAAAGTGAGAGAGTGGCATGGACATATATACACTACCAAATGTAAAATAGATAGCTAGTGGGAGGCAGCCGCATAGCACAGGGAGATCAGCTCGGTGCTTTGTGACCACCTAGAGGGGTGGGATGGGGAGGGTGGGAGGGAGGGAGATGCAAGAGGGAAGAGATATGGGAACATAAGTATATGTATGGCTGATTCACTTTGTTGTAAAGCAGAAACTGACACACCATTGTAAAGCAATTATACTCCAATAAAGATGTTAAAATAAAAACAAAAACAACTACCTCTCCTCCAGCCAATGTAGTAACTCAAAAATAATATGACATCCCAGGGAGAATGGTAGAGATTAGTGACATCTTTAAGGACATAAAGGGTGCAGAGGTGTTTCTCATCCTATACCTCTTTCATTTATCAGACTGGCTCCTACAAAACCAGATGGATTCTGGTGGATGACAGGGTCCTACCACAAATTTAGCCAGGTAGTAGTCCTAATTGGAAAGGCTGTGGCTGATGTGTGAAATTTGCTGAAATATATTAATACAACGACAAACACATGGTATATAGTTCTCTGCCATCCCTGTAAGAAAGGAAATAGTTTGATCAGAGATCAGAAGTAGTTTGTATCCATTTGGGGCTGCCAACAGTATATACATAAGTTCTTGCCCCATGGGTATGTTATTTCTCCTGCCCTTTGTCATAATACAGTCAAAAGGGAGATGGACTCATTGGATATTCTACAGATGATCATATTGATCCACTGTATTGCTAACATTTTGTTTATTGGACAAAATGAACAAGGAGTAGGTACACTGGAGGCCTGGGTAAGACTTACGTGCTACACAGGGTGCTGATAGACATTCTGAATATCAGTAAAGTTTTTAGGGGCCCAGTGGTCTGGTACCTACCAGGACATCCCCTCTAAATTAAAGGAGGTGCATCTTGCACACCCTGCCACTAAAAGGAAGCACAGGTCTCTGTAGGTTCTAGAGACCACATATTTTATTCTTGGGACTATTGCTCCAATCCATTTCCTGTATGAAAGGAAAATCTGCCAAGTTTGAGTGGCACCCAGAAAAGCAAAGGGCTCTGGTGCATGTCCAGGCTGCATTACAAGTGACCCTGCAATTGGAGTCTTATAACCTGGTATTAGATATGCCCTTACTTAAGGCAGAGACTATTACAATAATCCAGGTAAGACTTGGCAGAAGCTTGGACCAAGATGGTAGAAGTCACAGCGGTGAGAAGTGGCTGAGTATATTTTGAAGGTAGAGATAACAATGTTTGCTGATTAATTGGATGTAGCTTGTAAGAGAAAGAAATGAGTCACGGAGGACCACAGGTTACCTATCAGAGTAGTAGTGTAAATATTTTTTTAAGCATCATGTCCAGCAATGAGACTGTAAATTCCTAGAGAATAAAGATCATATCTTATTTCTCTTAAGTCTTCTGGACCTTGCTGAATGTCTGGTGCATAGTAGGCCCTCACAGCAAGTGTCTAAGCTGGTTTAATACTCATGTGTGTTTGCAGTGCTGCCACTGCAAATATTGTGATGGATTTTATTTACTTAAAGATTACTTAATCAAAATATTTCATAATTATTTATAGTTGTAGAACATTAATATTCTCAGCTGGGTTATTTTTTTGGTACAGAAATATATGAGATAAATGAACAAGACATGACCTGGAATAGTTCAATGTTATTTTTCCTGATTCCAAAAGCACAATTATTGATTTTATTTTTATCATGGTTAGAATAATACTAACATTTGTCACTCTGTCTTTTAGCACTCAGCTCATGTGGAACTATTAACAGTTGCCCTTATAGATTGTGCCATAAATAAAACAGGGTTGCTGTATATGGTAAAACATACCCTTTTAGAAGGGTAGACAAATGCAATCTATATGCTGTAATGTTATTATGACTAGGACATTTGGGTATTGATCAGTAAAGATAATGATGAAGATACTTTATGGATGAATTATGTATCAATTGTTTTTCTGAAGAAAAAATACAGTGGAGGAGAACTTTATTTATGACTGGATTTCTTTAAAAGGGTTAGAAAGGTTGCTGTTTTATTGTATGCTCTAGGTTCTCAAATCAATAATTATACTTTGTCCTATGCTAATGCAATCCTATCCATTTGTTAAAATAAATAGTAAAATGTGACCTAGTTACAGTGCTCTCAAGTCAGTTTACCTAAGGGTAGATATTGGAGAATTAGTAACATAAGATCTCTTTTTCCAATGGTATTTTAGAGTTTCTCATGAATACATTACTTAGGCATTGTCACCCTTCCTTCTATATTTATTCTCTGGCCACTTGGTACTTCCAAGGATCCTTATCTATCATGTAATGATTCTTGAATTAGTGTCTGGAGTCCTTGTGAAGAAATATTTCTCTTTACAAAGTTATAAGATTTATTAATAAGCTCTAGATGTCAACTACACTTTGATCTGTGGATGCTTTGCCCCACTCCCATCCCTTTCTTATGAATGAAGAAGGTATTTTTACCCACTTGCACGTTTGTCTTTGGTCTTCTTTTTAGAGCTAAGATGACAGATTGTCATGGCCAGTATTCCCTTTTGGATAAGATTAATTTAACTGGCTCAGAACTAAACAGAAACTACTAACCTTTTTTTTAACCTGAGCTCTCTGTCTGGTATGAGAAAAATGATTCAAATGTGATTTGCACCCAGAGTAGCTATTAGGTGTGGCAATTTGGTAAGAAATTCATCAGTTGAACCCAACATTTGTCTCATTTGATTGGGAATTATCTTAAATCACTCTTGTTTAACAATTTAATTCCAGGAAGTTCAGGTATAATTCATCAGAACACATTTACCAATAATGATTATAACTGCTTTTTTTTGGTTTTACTTTTAGGTGGCTCTCTAAAAGGGATATGAATCATGTAGATTCTTGATCAAGAGAACACGTAATAGATTTAGGTTTCAAATGTAAACTACACAACCTCTAAATCCCGCAGTAGGGGTTGTGCGGGGAAAGTTTGGCTTGGTAGGTACAGACTCATTATAAAGAACACTGGAATTCTGTTTATGGCTAAATTTTCCATAAACAGTATCACTGAAAAAATTAATATGCTAAAGTAGAAGTCAAGACAGAAATTTTCATCCTTTCTGCAATTGTAACACTTCACCATTTTGATTCAGTTTTGAGATTCTCCTAATTTACTGCTTCTAAAACACTGATAAAATATGGTAATTAATAATAGACTACCTGCTAACACTGGGGGAAATTAGACAATTTAATAATTTTTACAATGATGAAGCAGCTGTTCATTGAAACACACAAAAAAAATTTTATAATTAAGTAAACATTGGTATTAAGTGATTGAAAGTAAATTAGGAAACACTGAATTTACATTTGTTCTAAAAATCATTTTAAATGATTTCATAGTTCTTTATAAGCATATACTGTTTATATTTGGATATTTTCTTAGATTTTACAAAGTGTAATTCTATACATAACTGAATGACATAAGACACAAATGAAACTACCTTTGAAGAGATTTTTTTTTTTTTTCAAAAGAAAACTGTGGGGAAAGATTAGATGACTCATCCACCCAGTGATCAGATGTACTTTATTAAAAACCATAAGTTTAGGGCTTGTTGTACTTACAACCAAAATAAGAAAAACAGGACAGTAAACTATGCTATAATAATTATTTCACAGTGTCTACTTCTGATGTAAAACACAGCACCATGATCAGAGATTTCAAGCTGTTTCGTATATCCTATTAGAGAAACATGGAAGAATATAACGGAAAGAACATTATGCAACTTCAAAATAGTGCAATTAGTTACGTCTTTTAAAACTTTGGGCAAGATAAATTATGAAAGCTACTTTTTCCTAGACTCTTTTTTTCCAGTTACATTTGATTTACAGTAGGTTCTCATGGAGTTGCTTAAGAAAATAAGGGAACACTAATTTTAACAAATCGTGTTTTGCTGATGATCTTTAATTTTCTATCATAATGAGGGGTAGTGAGCAATACACAACCAAATCTCCCCAAATTTTCTGAATTTTGCCCTTTTCATTAGTGAACTTTGACTAAGTTAATCTTGGTTATGAAATACAAAACCAGACAAGTTTTGATTTGACTTTTTCCCTTGGGAAAAAACATTGATAGTGTTTTAGGAAAGATATAAATCAACTAAATTAGTATAATTACTACAGAAATAACTACAACTGAAATTACAAATACTGATATCTGTTTTGTGTTTTGTGTCAGTTGATTCTTACAATAACCTACTGAGGTCTTTCAATAAGTTCCTATATCTTAATATAAAGATGTTTTTAAAGGCTTATTTATTATTTATTTCCAACCAGTTCAATTCAGCATATCAACTGTGATAATATGAATGATAGAAGTGAAATTACAGGTTCATTACCTGTAGAAGCCAGACTTTGTACTGGATAATATTACATATATACACATAACTTTCATTTGAAAAGTGTTTTAGAATTCACAACTTGCTTCCCCAAATATTATCTGGTTTGATGTCCCAAACAACCTTACTAGGAACTAAGGCAAATATTATAGTCCTATTTTTATGGGAGCAAACAGGCTAAGGAACGTTCAGTGATTTCACTAAGGCAAAAACTCAGATGAGGTCCAGCAGGTCCTCACTCCCGAGTCCTCTGACTTCAATAATGTAAAGTTCTGGGTGAGGAGAATTATAGGCACTCAGGGAAGCAGACTAACTCAGGCAAGGCGGTATCATTAAGGACATAATTATTGCTAGGAATGCAAAGAATAAGGATATATTCCTAAAGACGTTTACAAATATTATCAAAATAAATCCAACCAAATCCCCATATTGTCAATTCCATAGGCTCAGTGTGTCTCCTAACTTCCTACCATATTTAGAAAGTAGCACATATGAAGAAAATCACATCTACTTTAGAATCAATAATTCTCGCTTTTAATATATGTATACAACATTCATTTTGACTTTCTGAGGAATAAAGCCAGATATATAACAGAAATTCTCTGAACTTCATGAAAAAAAGTTGCTATATAAATATTGGTATTATTATCATCATTAACATTTATAATGCTTGTCACCTCTCTGCCTCGTAAAGGCACTGTAAACATTTGAATGAGGTAATGTCTGCGAAGCCTTATAAGTTTTCTAAATGAGAATTAAGATATAAATACAAAATGTTTTTATCAATAAAGTATTAGGTGAATCTGGTCTAGACAGAAAGTAGTAAAATTTGGTTAGTGAAGTAGATGCTGACAGCTCTTTGCAAACAATCCCAGTGATTGGGTTCCACTGGTTTAGATTTTGAAATATAAATCTTTATTTTCCTAGGATTGTATTAGCCTTAAATAAAATTTTAAATAAGATTCCTTTGAATATTCTATACAGAGTAAGCTTATATTTAACAATCCCATTTTTTAAAAATACAAACTTCATGTTATAAGAAAAAACCAATTTCTGTATAAAGTAATGGTTATTGCCATTTAATACAATTGCATCCTTCAATCATTTTTTTGGTATCTTTTTCTTGACACTTGTGTCTATCCAACAGAAAGAGTCAACTGAGGTAACTAAGTTTGCAGATAGAACAGATAATGTTTTGTCATTTAATAAGATTATTTTCTTTTTCATTCATCATTCTTGTGATCGTGCATCAATTTACAGGTAAGCTGAAATACATTTTCAGTATACATATACAGTAGTCATAATCTCCCTACTCAAGGAAGTTTGCAATACTCCTTTGAAAATAGCATTTAGAGACACTGCTAATAGAATCAAGCAGACTATTTTAAGAAATGTTGCCTGAAGAGCAATCCTTGACTGCTTTTCACTAGTTCCTTTGCTGTTGATAGTTATCATCAGTGAAATGATCATCTCTTCACAGGGAGCCCTACAGAGACACATTTAAGAAGTTTCATATTTACTGCTGTGATGTTATATTAGCTTTATTTCAATTGACAATGGATTTCTAACCTAAATAAATTAATGAAATGATTTGTCCCTTGTCAGAAAAAAAAAAATCAAGACTTTGTAAGTTGGAGTCTTCATTACTATTTTAAAAGATTTCTCCTTTTGGGTCTAGTCTGTAAATCAAATTATATCTTTACCGGTAGAAGTTTTTAAATTAACCTCCATGATCAGACAAAGACAAAAGCACTACAGACACTTCTGTTCTAGTCTGTCATTACAGTAGCACAATGCCTGTGGGAACAAGATGAGAGAACGAGGGTGTCTTTATGCCGAAGTAACTTCAGAATCAAATTGAGGGCAGAAGTTGAGGTACGCTTGCAGACAGCCTCTCACAGACACACACAATAAAAGGCATCATATTTGCTTGAATCATTTCGATAACTAAAAAGATTACTTAAGGAGTGACTAAATTATGGAGGCTACAGCCCAACCTGTCTCACTGCGGTGCAGAAAAGCTTACTTTTTGATATCAGTCAGGTTGGAAAGCCATAATATCTAACGGTCTTTGGGAATAATAAACAATGTAGGAGAATCTGGGATTGAGTCCCTTTCTCCTCTACCTCAGATATGCTGCTTAGTTTATCTCCTGATTTCTTAAAATCTGAAAAGCCGGGGGCTGAACCAAGTCAACTATTATTTCAAAGGGAACTTTAAAAGTATATGGAGATTATTTTAACAATTAATAGTCACAGGAAGTTTCCTGAAGAGTTTCTTTGGCATCTATATATTGGATTCTTAATTTTCTATTATCCAATTCAAGCGTTGAATCTGGATTTCTTTCCACCCCACCCCCTTTCCTTATTGGAGGAATAATTGCTGTTCTTTTCAAATCTCTTAGAATAGTCTTCTGCTCTGCAAAGTTGTAACAGGATGTGACATCCGGTCCTGGTTAATCAGTGTTCAGCCCAAGCCCACAGTGGCAGTGAGGGAGGTGGCACTTACAATTTGCCCATGACACTGACCAGGTTTTTAAGGAATAAGAGTGAGGGAAAATAGCATAAAATACTTAAATTTTTATGGAAAAGGTATAACTTGGTGAAAAAGCACCATCATAAATTCCCAAAAAGTGTATCTTAATGATACACTTAGAGTAAATCATTTGCCTTGAGAGACAGGAGGTCTCTGGTGACCTGCATTGCAGCCACATGAGACTCCTAGACTAGCTACTTTCAGCTAAATGTACTCTCATATTAATATTTTAAAATGCCATAATGCCTCTCTGAAAACCTCAGAGGACAGATACATCAATTTGCGAGGTCTTCACTCCAGGAAATAGAAACAGGGATAATCTGCCATTAAAAGAAATAGTTCATTATGTCTGCTTCTAGGGAGCACATAAACTATGTCCCTCACATACTTAAGTTGCAAATCCTCACTTTAATGTGAAGGGAAACACCATGCCCCAGAGCTTTATTGTCCCACTGTTTATTAGTACAAAAAGGTTTGTTGTGGTATGAAATCTTAAGCTTGTTGCAGTAATCAATCAGCTTCAAAGAGTCTTTACCCCGAGCTAGATTCATTACAAATAAATCAATTAAACATAAAGTTTCTATTTTCAGGAGGTTTCCAATGTAGAATAGAAGCAAATGCATCACAGTTAGAGAAAAGAATTTTCCTGGAGCAATGTATCTTCACAAAGAGCCCTTTTGCCTTTATTGCACGATGGCGCACATACTGTAGTTTGCTCTTTTATTTTAGTTAATTGCAGACATTCTTCTTCTTAGCATATATTTTTCATTGGGGAAAAATCACATCCATATGAAAAAGATACGTGGTAAGCTAAAAATATTGCTGGAGTCAGGAAAAAGTAAACAATTGGTTTGTGTCTTCTTGTCATTACAAGACTGAACCTTCGTTAGGCATTTGGACAATTTTCACTCTTAAAGCGTTATTGTATTCTTTCAACCTCTGTGCTAAGATTGTTTACAACGCAGGCAGCTCAGTGGCAGAAGCAACGAAACAAAACAAAACCCCCCAAAGAAAACAACCAACCAAGAACTGAATCAACCAAAAACCTCTCAATATAAAGCTTCCTCATTATTAAACTAAATAAAGAACTACACATTCTAAACCAGATGACCTCGTTCATTCACTTTGGGAGGGTAGTGATGAGGGAAAATAGGAGATGGAGAGACATCTTTCATTTTATCATCAAACTTGATGAGTCAAAATTGACAAGTTTGACTTATCAAGTGAACATCACAAAATTACTAATCAGTGACTTTAAATTCTTGTCCACATATTTTGTCTTCATGTGTTTTTAATACCATTAGCTGTTTGCAGAGATTCCCAGAAAGAGAGAGACCTTGGCTGTGAGAGAGGCCAAACCCAAATGATTTCTTACAGAAATATAGTCAAAAGTCTTATGCTACAGGGCTGGGTGGGGTGGAGTGGGGGAATAGGATGTGGGGTCGTGGGCATAGGAGCCAATCTGTCTTATGTATCATTATGCGTATCTAAATAAAATGCAGGCCAGTCCAAACTCAAAATAAACAGATGAAAAGGCCTCAGCACCCCAATCAAGTATCTTTCTCTCATCAACCAGGACTAACAGTTGTTTTGATGATATATGATATGCTCTACATATGGTGACATGTGACAGCGCACTTTTGGAGCCATCCCAGAGAAAAGGGTAGAGAAATGACCGACTCTAACAGTAGCACTTCCTGTGCCGTAACACCCTCTGCCTGCCTCCATGCAGGGTACCCATTTAATAGGAAGTATAAAGCTCCAGTTAAACATTTTCTCTTAGGCTCCCAGATAGTCTTTTAGAGAAAGAGGGGAAAAAAAATCATCTATTTCCAGGAATTGACAGTGTGATGGCACTGATATTTTTTGTCTGTGATGGGGTTCTTTCAAGACTCCGCAGTGGTAATACAACACCTGCTCTGAAAATAAACAAAACGTGCTGGAAAGAGAAAGGAAAATATCCCCATGAGCCATTGGCAGGCTTGTCCAACGTGTTTTAAAGGTTTTTCAGATGTGTTGCTTTCACAATGTGCATTCCTTCAATTTTATCTTCAACAAAAACTTATTATTTTCCTGTGTGGCAATACCAAAACACACTTATGACAACATCAAATTAGCTAATATTTATGGTATTAGAATACAAATGCTCAAGGGAATAATGAGTTTGTATTTTAATGAAGCAAATCAGAACTTGCCATGGTAATTTTGTCACTAATGGACAGCATGTATGTATTCTGCTGACATGTGCATTCTCTATGAAAGCAAATCTATTTCCTTCACATTTGTTATAGAAATATCTACTACTAAATCAGGTATTTAGTTATTTTCAAAGAACTCTAAACTTGAGAATTGGCTTGGGACATATTATTTCCCAATATGTCGATAGGACTATAATTTATATATGAGTTAGTTATATCCCTTAGTCTAAAAGGTCTTTGACGGGACAGAATATACTACTTAAAAAGTCAAGATATTTAAGTTTGAACTCACATGACAAAACAATAGATAAAACACTAAGTACAATAAAATAATTAGGTTATTTGTAGAAAGGTGGTTGATTCAGAGTACAACCAATAAGGAAACTTGTGCTACTTTCTCCTACATCCTTACTGGAATTATCTCATCTGACAATGGAAGATCACTAGGTGTTCTCTTATAAAAAATGAGGGCCTCTTCAGGGGATTTAGAACTGATGATTTTATAAAATATTCTTCTATTTGTATAGAACATGCTATTAGAAGTTTAGACTCTATCTTTAAGATAATTAAGAAATATAATGATGAGACAAAATAGTTGATCACACAACAGATTTTAAAATGTGCAATATCTAAAATAAGATGTGTGCTCTTAATTGGTTCTGAAAACACATCTGCTTTGGCTGTTTTAACTGAGCTAGTCATGGATCAGTTTGGTAAAAATGACTCAAACCAGAAGTGTAGACATAGCCAAAGTAACAGTGTGTTCTGGACAGACCATCATGAAAAACAGACCTAAGGTGATGGTGATGATGATGATGGCGATCACGAAAGACATAAAGAGGAAGAAGATAAAGTTAGTGTGATTTCGGCATCATTGATATTGAACATTTATTCTTGACTCTAAGTAACCAATAAGTGAACTAACTTCTTAAGAGGAATTCTGAATTAAGGGAGTCCGACCATGAAATATATGTCTCCATGCTATTATCAGTGCAGAGAGAATATTTATTTTTACATTTGTTATGAAAGGAATGTTTGTACCTAATTATTCAAAAATATGATATTAACTTGACCACAGAAAAGTTCAAGTGTAAGGATAATAAAGAACATTCTGATTAGATAATTTGAGAGAACTTGACCTACTGCTGATAACCAATTTCTATTTTAATTACAAGGTTGGTGTTATGATGAACGTTTTTCAAGAAAATTAATATTTTATCAATATTTTGGCTCATCTGTAGATTTAGAAAAAGAAACAAAGATGGTGATAGAGAATTAAATATCGCAATTGTTCTGAAAGATTTTCTCAGTGACGTAAAAAAAGCGACTGAGTGATCAGTAGGTTAGCTGTGACTGAAGTCTGCCTGCCGCTCACGTAGGAGATGAGACCCAGCGCTCAGACCAGCTAGTTAGTGAGAAGAAAGTTGGTAAAGAGTTTGATGCTGAATCCAGCGAGCCCTTATGTACGCAGTTTGGGATAGAAAGAATTTCCTTTTTGTTAACTGAAGAGGTAGATATCCATCACTCAGAAGAGAATTTAGATAGTTCAGGAGGTAAAGGATTTTTTTTTGGGGGGGGGCCATCTTTATATATATATATTTATATATATATATATATAAAGGCACATGATATATATATATATATCTTGTGCCTCCCTGATTCTAGCCAGGGACCATTCTTTCATCTTGAGAGCATACATAGACTGACAAATGGCTACAGATTCAGGAGAAATAAGTTACTCAGTCATCCAGAAAAATTTGTGCCTATGTACCCTTACTGAAATTATTCTTTTGGCAACTATGGCCCCAAGTCTCCATTGTTGTGGTAAATACTTTTGAATCTCAGGACTTCCCATTGAGTATTTCTATGATTCATTAAAAAAAACAATGCATTACTTAAAAAAAAAGTAATGCATTTTCTGCTGAGTCTGCTTGAGAGAATATTCTGCCTATTTACCATGGTACTTCTGGCTTCTCGGCAGCCAATGTCGCAAGATGGGATAACCAGTCTTCTATCACAACTGTAAAAAACATGGAACATTCAGGGCATGTTTGGACTTGCCTGGATCAGTTGTGATGTGGTTAGTGGGAAAACCTCTCAGAAGACAGTTGGAACAGAGTGCTTTGAATTCTTTGCACTATAATGGAGGCTACTTATAGTATTAGAGAAAAACTTCATTTTGTTTCAGCCTAATAAAACCTCTGAGCTTATTATTCCAGCTAAATATTTAGACTTGGGAATAAGTGTTACAGAACAAATTTAATAGGGAAATTCTAGCATATTCACTTTATGAAGACGTTCATATATACAACAGGTAATTATTAAATATTCAATAAAATTGGCTCGTGGATCAAAGATATTATTTTGTTTTCTTGGACTAGCAAGTAGGGAAAGAAGATTTCAGAGCCAGAATGGAAAAATTGGACAGAAGGTAGAGACAGTAGAGACAACTATTTTAAAAGTCTAGCAGGGAAAGAAGAGGGGAAAAAATGATGGAAAAGAGAAGAATTTCAGGCTTGAGTAAAAGAACATTTTTTTTCCAAAGTATGGAAAAAAAAATATGCGGGCAATGGAATAAGAGGGAGAGGTTCCCCATGACAAAAAGCTAGGTGATAACTAACAGACCGTGCTTCGATCATTATAAAGAAACAAGGGGAGCTCTGGAAGTGGGTCTTAGTCCTGAGTATGAACGGGGAATTCACTGTGATGGTTTTGTTTTTCTAAGGAAAGTAAATGATGAGCTAATCTGTTCAGAGTGAAAGAGAGGAAGGGTATATTGGAGATTGAATAGAGCTGAGACGTTTAGAATTGTTTTTGTGAGCAATATGGGAGAATATTTATATGAGTCTAAGGAAGAGTTAAATCAAAAGATTTGAGACAGCCACTGTGAACCCAGTTTGAGTGAGAAAACTGATTTCAATTCTATTTTTAGGCTGCTTTGACCTACTTTGAAATTTCCCAAATGCTCACAACTTTTCTGCTTTCTCTCTGGACTGCCACTGTGAGGTCATACAGTGACCCTTTGCCTCATGAAAAAAAAACGTGTTTCAAACCTTTCCCACCTCCAAAACCAAATTTCACTTGTTTCTTGCATCATACCAAATGAATATGGTAAATATGCAAATATAAAAAGGCATCCTAACTGCTTTCCCTATCCCTACAAGCTCTTTTGACTGTCATTCCTCCCAAAGAAACATTATTTTTCAATAGGATAATTTAGAAAATATTTCTAAATCTTAGAAGAGAAATACAAAATCCAGGGAGTTTCAAGTAGGATGGGGGGCTTGTGAGGCAACTTATGTGGGTAGTGGATTTTGAAGGATTCCTTATATCACATCACATCACATAATTGGCTACAAGTAATATAAAATATATTTGTGTTTTTATATGTGTATATGTACAATATCTATACGATAATCTATATAATAAATATTACTAGTGCATTATGGATATTTTTCTTTCCTGAAAAGCTAGAGAGAAAAGATTGGGCTATAGCTGTATAAATCTTTCTCTCTGATTACACAGCATATAAAAATAAAATGACACTTTCAAAATACTTTATCCTGAAAACTTTTCTATTACTCAGGGAAGCTCTTCTTAACTGCTTCCTTTGAGTTTGGCCTGTGATTTACTGGGACCATTTAGAGACAGCTCATATTTTCTAGACATACTGTAGGTATTTTAATGCCTTAATCAATTTTTGCCACTTTAGTTCCTCTACTGGGCTAGATTAATCTTCCCCTAGGTTCCCAACTTTCAAAGAAGATCACTTATCAAAATCATCTTTACAGGAAAAAATGAAGCTGCAATTAAAAAAAAACACATCTCTCTCAAGTCATATATCACAAATATTAACTATGATATAAACAGCTTTTAGAATAAAGGCTTAAGATAAATGTGTTCTTCAGTTCTAGAAAATGTGTAAAGATAAATATGGTTTGCTTTCCAGTTTAAGTTAATTTGATTTTTGGTTTTATTCTGTTAATGTATTATAATATGTCACTTCCAAAAGAGTAGAGATGTCATACCGAAAAACTGTGGAATGGGTGAAAATGAAGTTTTAAAGCAGGGGAAATGAAATAAAATAGGAGAGGGCATGGGAAACCCTATATAAACCAATCCCCAATATCCAATTTGGGGAATATCTTATTCAGTAGGATGCTGATTATCTTCTCTAGGATTTCACTTCCACTGTGAGCTTCTCTGGGCTTATGTGGTTCCCCACATACATGTTCTCTCCTCTTGACAGCAGTCTTCCCCGTCCTACTTTTCTAGGAGGCCTCAGCTGCCATACAAAGGGACGTAGAAGAAAGGGGAAAGTGGTTCTTTTTCTCTTCTGCTGCTGTAAGAGCAGAGACAACAAATTGGATTAACTGCTTTTTTCCTCCTTTTTCCCAGAAGTCAAGGGGTTCCAGGAATACTGATCCTGACTGGCTTATCAAGGCAATGGATTATGATATTTGACTCTCAACATTTCCCCTGTGATGCCATTCCTCTTTGGTAAGTATCCGAAAGGAAGAAACACATTCTTAATTCAGGTAAAGTTACTTCTCTAGGTCCTCTTGATGTCTATGTTGATAAACATCTATGAAGGGGACAAAATTGGCAGTCTAGTCTTGGAATCCCAAGATCATTTTCAAAGAAATATTTTAAAACACTTCGAAATTTGACAAGAGCTTATGTTTTCATGTAATGAAATAAAACTTGGGCCTCCTCTGAAATAAATTTAGAATAATTTCTCCCTGGAGCTAAACTTTAACATGAAAAAGTTTCTACCCCTCTCTCCCTTAAAAAAATTTGCTGTCGTGTCACATGTTTTACTGATAAGGAAATATAGTTCTGGTCGATCATGTCTATACATATCATCTAGAGATGTTTTAATTACCTAAAGCCTTTGTGGTCATTGTTTATTGCTTTGGTGAGCCTAGAAATATGCTAACTCTGGACAAGAGGCAAGAGAGGAAAACTTTGGGCTGAGAGTCAAGAAAATTAGGAGAGATGGGTTCTTGGCTGGACTCCAGTGTTAACTTTTTTGAAATCAGGTACACAGCTTCAGGGGCCTCAGTTTCCCAGCTATAAAATGAGGAATCCAAGCTAGAGTACTCTCTGGGGTTTCTCCTAACAGTAAAAGTCTATGTTTAAAAAGCTTTGTCCAAAGGAAGCAGCTTTAACAATTCAAAAAAGGTCTACAATAAGGAAACTGATAAAAAAAAATTCAAAAATGTCAATTCTTTGACTTCTCAATGTCTCTGATTTACCTCAAGTCGTTTTGTTTTTTGTTTTTTTTTTAAATACATGTGCATACAGCTAGGTGAAGTGGATATTTCCTTTCCTTGCTTTTCTATATTCAGGACAGCCCAGCCGAGCTGTGAGGGGCCATAGTAGCGCCCTGAAGTCAGAAAGGAAGGGCAGCTTGCGACCGTCACTCAGAAGACAGACTCAGGCTGATGGGAGACATTCTGAGTGGGATGGTGGTGCCACTTCCTGCTCTTGTTTAATTGAACCTGCATATTTGGAAGCCCATTGATAGGTTAAATAGAAATCTGATTCTATCCTTAGAAAGAAAACTGTTAATGATATGCTATGGGAAGATGTTTTTCTTTTCTGCCCCGCAATTTGTATAGACTTACTCCTTATTTGTCTCTTGATAATCTCATCAATCTCATCCATGCCCTCCTGACCACAGTGCCTGATTGCAGTAATTCCATTTTGGGGGGGCTTTCAGAAGAACTTGGCTTTTGCATTTAGCTAGAGCTGCACGATCATTTCTTCCCAAGAGTGAGCCGCCGAGATCATATTATGCTTGCCTTGATTTCTTTGCAAAGGCTGCCTATAGAATTTCATATTGATTTTAAGCTGGCGCTGTTTCATCTTTAACTCCTTTGTAAGCCAAGAGTCCGGTTATATTAGCGTCTCCTCCCTGTCATTCTGGCAGACATTGGTTATCTGCTTTTTGCAGACTTTACTCTATACACCATGGTAGCTCTTTCAGTATAGAATTTGTTGCCTTTACCCTTTTATATTGTTATTGTTTTGTTTGAAAAGCCCAGAGCAGCATAGTGCCAGGTTGCAAGGCTGAGATGCAATTAAAAAATAATATATAAATGAGAAACAAAGAGCTTCAAAAAGACAGAGAGGTAGGTAGAGGATGGGTATTCATGCTGAGGACTCACAGTGACATTGGCAGCCTTACATTGTTCCAGAAAGGGTTTTGGAGAAGCGAGCCTTGCCAAGTAATGTGAAGCAGGGCCCAGTTGTCAATTGAACAGTGAGAAATGACTACAGGTGTGACTTATTGAAACCATACCTTAGTTTCAATGTTTATCAACTGGCTGTCCTCCAGAACCTCAATTTGGTGTCATTTGGCAACAAGTCTGACCTAAAGCAATACAGATTTATAAGTGGCACCGACACTAATAGCACAATCATTTTGTAGTGCTTTGGAATTTACAAAGCCTTTCAAATCCATCAACTCATTGGATCTCCGCAAAGGCCCTGTAACATGGGCAGGGTAGGTCTTAATAGGCCTACTTCAGAGGTAAGGAAACAGAGACCAAGAGAGCACAAATTAGTCAATAAACAGATGTATTATAGATAGAACCAGGGGCTGGAATTTCAGTTTCCGCACACAAAACTTGTTGCTCTTTAATTCTGTGGTAACCTGAAGTAATACAAGCAAAAATATCACTTGCATATGTTCTGCATTGCCTTTATATTTACAATTCTTTATTGATTTCCTTGTCTTTGTACTTTCAGGGTGTCCCTTCAGAATTATCTCCAGCACAGCAGAGATACTTTTATCACAAAGGAGAATCACAGGAATCAAGGTCTCCATGTTAAGCATATTACTCTTAACTGCTTAGAGAATTTTCCCACTGGGTTGCCCTATTGTATTTTAAATTTTATTTTAGCTCTATTTTCTCATCTGTAAAGTGAAGGGGCTAGGCTATGTTCTCATTCTATGGTACAGTGATTAGAAGGAGGTGAAGAAAGAATCAGAGCTGCGAGTGAATATGATTATCATGGAATCACAAGTACAGTGCATTATGCATGTTTTAAAACTGGATATAGTATTTATATTCTAAAGTGTTTCCTTATGAATTACCTTCATCCTTCAGTGTACTGTTTAGTCTTACTGCAAGCATAATCCTTACACAAATCCAAATCAATTTGTTTGTTCTCCATATAAGCTACTTAGAATTTTCAAAATGTGTTTATGTCCATAGACAATTCTCTCAGTTGATATAGGGCTTTGCAAGATTGACTATAAATATCCACTAAAATACTCACATTTTCCCCCTAAGTCACGACTTTCTAGAGTGCTTAAGCATTAGCGATCATTTTTAATTTAGTGATTCCATATTCTTTATTTAATGCCTCGCTGCTATATTTGAGACCAAACCATGCATTTCAACATTCAAGAACAAATGAATTTTGAAAAGACTTGTGTTGGATTCAATAATTTTTCTCTTAAAACTATTTCAAATTTTAAATGAGATAAATTTCCATTTCATGTTTTAATAATTGTTCTTATTGCATACAGCTAAACTAATTGGTCATCGTGGTTATCTGCTAACCTGCTTATTTCTTAGCTGATAGAACAGGAGGAACTTAAAATATTCAGAGACTTAGAACAAAACAAGGTTCATAAAATCTGCTCTTATAAAGCCCTTGAATAAATGCTGACTTTTGAAAGACTCTTGGGTTACATGTTCAGGCTTCAAATATGGACTTTTGAAACCAATGACATCAGCATCAATAAAACAACAACCACAACACAAAGCCCAGGGAAATACATTTAAGCAGTAAAACTTTCTCTTTTTTTTTTCCTTCAAATTTAATTTTTATAATGCTATTAGTAGATTCCTAGTAATACACTCATAATTTGACCTTTCATCTTCTTGTTTCTTTATGAGTCTAAATAAATAGGAACTCAAATTGTGAGGAAACTTAGGGCTTAATTCCTATTTGTGATTTCTAATATTTCACGTGCAGAAATACAAACCCAGGCTACATGACGCGCTTTCAGTTTTTGAGCATGATCTCCCCAGAGTTTATTTGCTGCAAAGGCCACAAGACTGCTTTTTCTTCTTAACACATACACTGATTTTTCTCCCAAGATTTTTAACATGATGGCTTTTTATTCCCTTAAGTTCAAACCTAAGGTGGATATGATCAAAACTGGTGAAGAGCAAACACATTCCCTTAATAAAATCCACAGTCATAGTTACATCTGTGCACAGCTATGGCAGTGAAACCCCAAATCAGGCAAAACTCACCACTTTTTCTAAAAAAAATACCATTCAATATGCAGCTCAGTTTCATTAGATGGCTTGTAGAGGTCCGAATGTCTCTCCATGAACCTGGGTCACCTTCTGCACACATTCCGGGACATTTCTGGTTTCAGATGGAATCATTCTTAACTCTCAGAGTGCTGAGTTTTGCTTTGAGTCTTAGAGTTTATTCATATTGAAACTCGGGAGATATAAACTGAAATAAAAATACTATGTTCAAAGAGTTGCCTGAAAGTTGAAACCACCAGCCTTCTGCAGCTGTAGCCATTGTGATCCTCTGACCAGAGTCTCTGGGAGGCTGGCTTACCCTCAGTGAAGTCATTAACAGTGTAATTGCTCCAAATTTTTATAGGCACATCAACTGGTGATGATAGAGCTTGGTTTAATTTTTCTAGTCTTCTTGCTTACATCTCAGATTTATTTTCTGCAAGGCTTGTTCCCAGGACCAGGAGAGGTAAAGAAAAAAAATACAGGGAGGCAGAGTCCCAACTCCTAACGTGCATTCTTACTGCTGTTTCTGGTGGAGAATCTTAGAGTGGACTTAAGAGTGGCGAGCTGTGTGAGAGCCCATATTGATGACTTGGTTGGCAGTACTTCCCCGCTGAGTGCCAAGCTACAGATGCATTCCTAATCAATTCCCACACAGCTACAGTTCAGAGAACTATTCTGAAAGAAAAGAGCATGGCACTGGGGGCTGTGAGATGCAGAAACATCAGAGAAAGATTCGAAGAGAGCAAATCTCCAAAGCAGAGCTACAGTAGACCTAAAGAGACAGAACTGCAAAATTAAGGAAGAAATAAGCCAAGCAAAGTGTGTGAGTGTGTGTGTGTGCATGTAGAATAGATGTAATAAAAACAGACTCAAAACAAATTGTCATGAGTTTGTTAGTTGTGAGATATATTGGGGATTGCCTTATGCAGTAGAGACCAGATACTTGTTATTGAATTAAATGAAATGGAATAAGCAAATAAAATCCTTAAAAACCCCAGCTGTTGAACAAACAAGTAAAAATATTATGTATATAATATACATTACTTTTTAACGAATTTTTTTGGTAATAATAAAATCTGATTGTATAACAATTATAGTTTGAAAACTGACTTCACTTACATTTTATCTGAAAACCTTGCATGCTATGTTCTGGGATCCATTTCTGTAGCTTCAGAGATTGTCCGGTGAGGGTCTTCATTCTCTACATGTGTGTGTAAAATATGTATTATGCTTAAGTATATGCTAATATAAATGTATTATATATGTGTATATGCAATATACAAAATTAACCTATTTTTAAAAATTCAGTATAAATATTGAATATGTATATAGTATATACATATTGTTTATATACCATTTATAATCTGGTAAATGGGACTTACTGAAGGATTAAAAAAAATGTCTGAAGAGAATTTTTAAAATATAAAACATTTTATATTGAATTTAAAGTTAAAAAATATTCAATTTTTAAAAACTGAAAACCAAAAATATTTGATTTTCATCTAGTTTGAAATGCTTAAGTTGATTAAAATGGACAGAAATTCACTCTTAAGGTAATGACTTCAAACTCAATATCAAGTAATTGTAAAAACAGTTTTCTAGTAGAAAAATGAAAGATCCTGTTTTTTTAATGTCACTGATTTTTAACTCAATGATTTAAAAATATGTACTTTATTAAAAATTCCACAATATTTTCTTGAAGCTTATGTTCTAGCTATTAGATTGGGTAACCAGCTGACTTAGGTAGAAATACATGATAGACTGAGAACTACATGGCAGTAATTCCTACAGTAAGCAAGCATCATGGAATAAAAAAATCAAGATCAATGAACAAAAATGGTCATTTTAACTAAAGAAAAAATGTAGACATCCATTTTTAGTAAGTTTTATAGGACATGAGAGATAAGGTATGTATGAACTGAAAATTTCAGAGCCAAAGTTCTAACAGGAAAATGAGTTGTTTACAATATTGTGAGGTCTCTCTTAAAAGTGTCATGGACAATTTTTTTTCAAAGGGAGTCCAGACCCAGGTAAGGAGCCTCAACAAGAAGCACATAAAATCATATTCAAATATATATTTCTTTTGCCTTAGACACTCCACATTTTGCAGCTTTATAAACATACATTTCTTTTTCAGTTAAAAGATTTTTTAATTTAATAAAAACTGATTATATAGCAATAACAGCTTGACAATTACTTACTTAATTTACATAATCTCAATTTTATCTTTGGTTCTTCCAACCATGCTGTGAGGTTATTATCCCACATTCCAGACAAGAAGACTGGGTCCGTGATGGTGAATGGAAATACTAAAACAAAACCATTCATTTCAAGCACTGATTTCCTTGGCCCATCTCACTTTTCTGGAATATAGTGCTGCAAACATATATTTAATAAATACTTCATGATATATGGATAGAGTGATTATTATTAACCAAGATTCTTATCTCCTGTGAGATATTTATAACAGCATCTAAGAAAACAGAACAAACACCTCCTATTTTTCATGAGCTCCTTTGGCTTCTTCCAGCTTTTCAGGAGTCAAGCCCAACAACGATGAGATCAACAAACCTCCTTTCAGGTACAAATATCTTTTCCATCCTCAGAACTCCCCTTCTCTGTCCCCATGGCACCCTGATCAATGTAGTGCAAAGGGTCAATGGGTTTATTATCAACCACTATGGACTTACTGAGCACCTGTTCTGAGAGGCATAGAAACGTGCAACGTAGGGCTGGATGGAGTGGGTGAGCAGAGGAATAGCTGGCTTTTCGTTTTTTCTTTCTTTTTTTAAAATTTTTATTGGAGTGTAGTAGATTTGCGATGTTGTGTTAGTTTCAGGTGTACCACAAAGTGAATCAGTTATACATATACATATATCCACTCTTTTTTAGATTCTTTTCCCATATAAGCCATTACAGAGTATTGAGTAGAGTTCCTTGTGCTATACAGTAGGTTCTTAACTAATAATATACAGTAGGTTCTTAACTAATAGATAAAATATCTGTTTTATATATAGTAGTATGTATATGTCAATCCCAATCTCCCAATTTATCACCCCCCCTTACCCCCGGTACCATAAGTTTGTTTTCTACATCTGTGACTCTATTTCTGTTTTGTAAATAAGTTCATTTGTACCCTTTTGTTAGATTCCACTTATAAGTGATATCATATGATATTTGTCTTTGACTTATTTCACTCAGTATGACAATCTCTAGGTCCATCCATGTTGCTGCAAATGGCATTATTTTGTTCTTTTTTATGGCTGAGTACTATTCCATTGTATATATGTACCTCATCTTCTTTATCCATTCATCTGTTGATGGACATTTAGGTTGCTTCCATGTCTTGGCTATTGTAAATAGTGCTGCAATGAACATTGGGGTGCATGTGTCTTTCTGAATTATATTTTTTTTCTGGGTACATGTCCAGGAGTGGGATTGCTGGGTCATATGGTAGCTCTAGTTTTAGTTTTTTGAAGAACCTCCATACTGTTCTCCATAGTGGCTGTACCAGTTTACATTCCCACCAACAGTGTAGGAGGGTTCCCATTTCTCCACACCCTCTCCAGCATTTATGCTGGCTTTTCTTTACAACTGAACTGGCCATATGACTTTGGGGAAATCACTTTCTCACCTGCCCTAGACCTCAGTTTCTCACCTGTACAGTGAACATGTTTGACAGGTTAATTCTAAGATTCCTTCTAGCTCGGATGGTCTCTGTTTCTATTTATATAACATCTTTATTTCCTGGAGTGGGTGTGGGAAGGGCATTCAGAGAAATACATTTGGAAGAGTGGTGACATTCTGAAATACACAGTTCGTTAAACTCATTCCAAAGAAGCACACATTCTATTTTTTCTCCTCAACGGCTTTCTCATCTTTCGGTTTATATTTTCAAAATGACACCTTCTGAATAAATAGATGCGGGCAATAAAAGCAGCCATAAAAGCAACCCAGTAAGTTGGCAATAAAATATGAATCGTGGTTCCCAGGATCAGTAGCACTGTCAGAACGTACACGTCACCGTGTATGGTGCTAACAAGTGTTGTGTTCACTGAGGGGCAGGGAGGAGACAGGCGCTAACCGAGGTCTCAGCAGACATTGAGGCAAAAGGGTGGTAAAGGGCATGAAAGAAACCCTTCATCTCTCAGAGCCCGTCTGGCTCAAAAAACTACCATTTGGAAGAGTTGTAGCTGGATCCAGGTGTGACCCAGCAGACAAAATGGGGGCCAAGGAATTGTAGGCGGCCATTTCTGTCTCTGATTCTGTCCTTAATATGTTGTGTAATGTTGAAGAAAGTTATCAACATTTATATATCAATTTCTTCTTAGTGAGGTGGGTGAAATAACTCTTACTATTTCCCTTGGTTGTATTTTTTTTAATAGGTTTTATAAACCTATTAAAAGGTTTTGGTTTCTTTATACAGAAGAACTCAACACAACTAATAAAAAGAACTGTATTCTATGGAGAACAGTATGGAGGTTCCTTAAAAAAACTAAAAATAGAGCTAACATATGACCCAGCAATCCCACTACTGGGCATATACCCTGAGAAAACCATAATTCAAAAAGAGTCATGTACCACAATGTTCATTGCAGCACTCTTTACAATAGCCAGGACATGGAAGCAGCCTAAATGTCCATCAACAGATGAATGGATAAAGAAGATGTGGCACATATATACAGTGGAATATTACTCAGCCATTAAAAGAAATGAAATTGAGTTATTTGTAGTGAGGTGGATGGACCTAGAGGCTGTTATACAGAATGAAGTAAGTCAGAAAGAGAAAACTACTACTGTATGCTAACACATATATATGGAATCTAAAAATAAATAAATAAATAAATAAAAGGTCATGAAGAACCTAGGGGCAAGACGGGAATAAAGACATAGACCTACTAGAGAATGGACTTGAGGACACGGGGAGTGGGGAGGGTAAGCTGGGACAAAGTGAGAGAGTGGCATGGACATATATACACTACCAAGCGTAAAATAGATAGCTAGTGGGAAGCAGCCACATAGCACAGGGAGATCAGCTCGGTGCTTTGTGACCACCTAGAGAGGTGGGATAGGGAGTGTAGGAGGGAGATGCAAGAGGGAGGAGATATGGGGATATATGTATACGTATAGTTGATTAACTTTATTATAAAGCAGAAAGTAACATACCATTGTAAAGCAATTATACTCCAATAAAGACGTTAAAAAAAAAGAACTGTATTCATTTTTCACCACAAATGTTCATGAAATAAAATGAATGGTGTCACAGAGCAGTTTGCTAAACTATATTTTGTTAGTACAAATAGGAATTTTCCGCCTCACGTACAATTTAGTCTATCGAATTAGGATGAACATTAACCAAAGAGAGCACAATACAGGAACTGTAATTTAATGATCACACTAGACAGCCGCCTCTCACATAGCAAGAGGTTATCATAATTATTTACATATGGTGCAGAAATAAGGCAAAATGTGTCATCTTTTTGGTTGCTGCTTACATTCAAAAAGGAAATGATCTTCCTGAAAGAGTGCAGTCAGCAAAATGAATTAATTAAAAGTCATCAAATTTGATACTGGAAACACATTTATATCAAATAAAGAATTGCTCTAATTCAAGACGAGGTTCTCTAGAGAAGAGAAAGTCTTAAAAAGACGTAGAGAAAGGAAATCACGACTTTTTGACATCTCACTGCAGCCACATTATCAACAGTTAACTCACACAGTGGTGGAATCCACTGGAGAAAAGCAGATTCTGAGGGCTCTACACCTTGTCTCCTATTTTTCTTTCACTCTCAGAATTTCCAAGGTTTATATTTAGTATGTATACTGCTCACTAGACACAGAGAGATGTTTACAGAATATGTATTACAACCAGTGAGGGTAAACGATGACTTTTTGAGTTGACTTAAAACAGTGGCCGTTTCCTGTCCAGCTGCTTTTGGATAATCAGCTTTCTATTTGAATAGAAAGTAGATTTAGGGATAGAAGATGATCCTAGGCAGAGGTGCTTTCCCCAATCTTCTAATGAAATCACCTTCCTCTATTCCTTTCTTCTATTCCAACCTTTCCTAAACATTGAATTGAGTAAGAGTTTCAGGAAAGCCTTGCTTTGGCATATGTTCTCCCCCACTGAAGTAGTTTTAAGGATAATGATCTCACTCCATGCTTCATAAATATGTCCTCATTAGTTAACTGGGGGGGGGGGTGAGGTCATGATCTGCATAGACTATGGGATCAGGATGATAAGACTTTCTAGTTCTATTTATGAGAAAAGAGGAATAAAAAGGGCCAGGACCAAGACAAATCAAACAAAATGTAGAGCAGATTGGAGTATTGGAATGTGCTAGAAAATGGAGTCTTTCCAAAGGAGGTAAATTGAGTGGTTTTCAGAAATAAGGGAATTTGGGCAACCAGGAGGAGAGAGGAGGGCACTGGAAATATTTTACCTAAAAAGGAGCTTAGAGGTCAATTTTACCTACTTTACATCTTTTCCAAGCTCATGCTCTGGAAAACTTTATTTAATAGTCAGTCTATTTTTATTGCATCTTCTCTGAATACCTGTAATTTGGTTAAGTTGAGCAAGCAGAACTTACCTATCATGTTATGCAACGCTTCATGAACAACATCGAAAAGTTGTGTCCCTTTGAATGTCAACAATTATACCCAAATTCCTAAGAGCTATATGAGACAAATAGAAGTTTATCAGAAATTCAAACAATATTTACTGAGTGACTACAATATGCCAAGCACACCTGTAGGTGCTGGGAATATCTTAGAGAACAGTTACAAGTACCCCTGACCTCAAGGGGCTCATGTTCTACTGGGGAAGGAGATAGGCAGTAAGAGAATAAATATGGAAAATATGTAGTGTGCCAGAAGATCATAAGTTTATAAAGGAAAATAAAATAGGAAGAAAGCACAGAGAGTTTCCCAAGCAGGTAGATTGGGTGGGGATGTGCCATTTTATCTGGAAAATTCAAAGAAAGCCTCATTGAGAAGGTGGCATTTATGCCACACTTGAAGGAGTTCAGGGTAAATTTATGTACAGCATTTGAAAGAAGTCTTCAGCTTTTAAATGATCTCATATGAGCTCAACTGTCAGTGCGACTTATCTGAATTTCATTTAAGTTGAGTCTTTACCTCTATCGATGTAGATTATCTCTCATGAAGTACATATTACAAAATATAATTATTCCCTATTGTACTACGTCTTTTCTAAGAAAGACTGGAAATCTAAGCTCGTGAGAGATTTAACTTTTTAAAATTTTTACAATTGTCATCTCTTTATGAAAAGTTACCTCTTGAGGAAAAATATAATCTTAATCCTTACTGTAATGCACTGCAGTGTTTAGCAGAAAACATAAAGTTGAAAATTAAGAGATCTGGGTTCTAGTTGTGCAATTTATACATGATTTATTAACCTCAGTTTGAAGGTTTCACTTTATTTGGAAAATGAGTGTATTGGACTACTTCAGCATTTCCAAAAGGATGTTCCTCAGAGCATTAGTGCTGGAGACATTTTGGGAAAAAAAGGGACTTAATGGAAAATTGCATTTGGAAACATCATTTATCACATGGACTTTAATTGGGGAGTTCAAAGCAGACAAAGAATCTGAAGAAGAATTGGCTATAAGGAACCCACTTAATGGTAAACTTCATTTAACTCAAAGTTTCCTAAGCATACTGGAACAGACCTGGGAAAAGCTGACATAAATCATAAATGCTAATGTTTCCTACAGTTTAGAAATTTTATAATTGTTCTTTTCTATTATGTTATTTCTGTTCTATCAGTAAAGATAGGCTAAATTATACTGAGGTTAACAACCACTGAAAATCTTAAGAGGCTTAAGACAAAAAAAGTTATTTCTTACTCACCGGCATGTCCCATGAGGATTGGCTCCAATCTTTGCTCTGTTTTTACTGAAGTTCCCAATGGGCAAAGTAGTCACAACCTAGATCATCACAGTCTCTTTGATGTTAGGAAAGAAAGCTGAGTATGACCTAATTTTGAGGTGCAGTTGGAAGTATGTATTTAACATGTGTTTGAGAAGAGTACAAGTATTTGGTAAAAGCACTAATGACTCCATATTTACCTCTTGAAATAATTTTATGGTTAAACTAACTCTAATGGATGGTGGCTCTTATGTTTGTGAGTGCTGGATTTTGTTGTATTCCAATAACGAACATTGGATTTCATTCTGGCAGGCAATATGATTGCTCATGAATAAATTTTATCCTTTTGAGGCTTGTTTTCTAGTTTTGGGGATTGCTTTAGACTACCTTTTTTATTATTCCCTATGGCTAATTTAGCCCCATTTCTAAGGAGTGACCTTTAGGTGGCCTGTATTGAATGTTCTGAGTATTCAAGGAGACGTCTCTACTCTGGCTAGTGGGAATTCCACAATTCCCTGGCTGTGTGGATTCTGGAAATTATTCACTGGTCTAGCTCCCCAGAAATTTTTCTTTCCTCAGAAGTTGTTCTTGCCTTGCATCTTGGGGTTTCACTCTACGCATACAAAGGTTGGGCTTAAACTAAAAGATTCAAGAAGATGCCTCTGCATAGTTTTGTAACCCTTTTGTCACATCACTAACTCCTGCAAATGCTCTGCAAATTCTAGCTGCTTCTTCACTCAGGGAGGACTCCAGGCTCTGTCTGATTTCGCCTCACTGTGCTACCGTTTAGATATTTTCTGTAAGCAGAAAGCTTGCATAACTGTAGATCTCATTCTTTTGTTTCCTTTCTCTCAGAGACCACAGTGTTGTGTTGTCTGTTGTTGAAAGTATGAACGTACTTATTTCCTATATTTTGTCCAGTTTTCTAGTTATTTATGGCAGAGGTTAATTCAAAATCCTGTACTCCCTTATGGGCAGAAACTCATGTCTCCTAAATCTAAATTTAGCTTGTGTTTTGTGAACACTTTGTTTTTCAGCAAGGCAGAGCATCATGTCTTGAAGGTCAACGAAATGGATTTCTTGTTTTTTCCTGGGAGAACAGAAAGCTATAAACATGATAAACTCCAATACTATAGTTCTAGTTTCCTGAAATTTAACACTTGGAACCAGTAGGAAAAGCATATACTGAACTAGGTAATTGTCAAGCTATGTAAGCAAAGAGACCAATTTCTAAGGCAGCTAACTTATTTATCTCCGAAGCATTAAGACATAGTGAAAATATTCCACTTCAATTTGTATTGAAGTCATGTAGAAATTAAACTACATTATCAAGGAAGTAGTGTGAACTTAATCTAGAAAAATAACACTACTTTTATTATACATGATATTTCATGGTAAGCCAATGGCTTGAGTTTTTACATTGGATGATCAGGCATTTCCTTGTACTAGTTATGACAATAATAGCCTGAGAAATGTCATGAAAGGGCTGAAATCTAGACTGTAGTTCTTGGAGCTGCTGTATCCTGGTGTCTACAAGAGCCTTAGGCACATTACAGGCTGCCTAACAGATATTAATTGAATGACTGGATGAATAAAAAATGACAAGCAAGGATGCGTTTGTTGTGATATAACAAAGATCTTTTCTTAGAAGGAAGGTGTTACTCTTTACTTCCTTGCGGTAGTGAGTTCTGAGAAAGTGTCTAAGGTTGAAAAGGGCTGGTTTCAACATTATACAGATGGACTGATAGGCTTCTCACAAGAATTCTGGAAATAATAGTAATAACACTAATAATAGTAAAATTATGCAATAATGATGTTATAATAAAATGAATAATAATGAGTAATAAATTATTCACTGTATACTTTCTATACACCAGACACTGTTCTATGCACTTTTTATGCGTACCTAATTAATCCTTTACCTCAACACTATGAGGTGGATACTATTATCCCATTTTACAGTTGTGGAAACTTAGATGATAAGTATAAATAAGATGAACATAGAAATGATAAGTACCTTTAGCATGGTGACATAGCTAGATCATATAGATATATGACATGTGATAATATAGGTAAGTATAGCATGGAGATAATAAGTGCCGTGAGCGTGGAGACACAGAGCTAGCTAGTGGCAGAATCAGGTTGTAAATCTATAGTCTGGCTCCAACGCCCACAGTTTTAACAACAGGACTATACTCTCTCTTCGTACATGGGACCAAGCATAGAGGAGCCCACGAACACTGAAAGTAAGGAAAATCCCTTTGGATTTATAGTTAGTTTATAAAACTAACAACTAATGGATCATTGAAAAAGTATGAAAATCATCCATGAGAGGATATCTCTCAAGCCAGCAATACTTGACAGACTCTGATTGGATGTGTTAACATATCCTTTAAAAAGATCAGAGAAATCTGAATGGAAAAATGCTGGTCAAAGAGGAAAACCTTAAAAACTAAATTTGGTATGAAGAGAAGATGCTCTGGTCCGAAAGTTCAAGCTGCTACTCTCAGTGGTAGGTGTCACCTTCTATTGTGGAGGTGTATAACTCAGACTTTCTTTGGCTAAATCATTAAAAATGAAATCCTGTATTTCTTAGCCATGCGCACTAAGCAACTTTCTCATTACAATTTTTCCTTCACGTAGTTTGCCTCTATGGAGTGAAGATGCTGAGTGGGGATATAAGCATATACCTCAATAGAAATTAAATTTTTGTTTCCTCGTTTAGATACTTAAAGTCTTCAAAAATTTAGTTATTTTTAATCTTTACTATCCAAAACAATGAACTCTAGCAAACTGACAAAATGGAATCTCCAGTTCATCCTAGCAACCTAGAAATTCTGCCTTGGAAAACTGATTTTCCCTCCAGGAGTGACATATAGATCTTCCTAGACTTACGACGGGGTTACCTCCCTATAAACCCTACAAACCCATCGTGAGTTGAAAATATCCCAAGTTGAAAATGCATTTAATGCACCTAACCAAGCTTAGCCTCACCTACCTTAAACGTGCTCAGAACATTTACTATAGCCTGCTGTTGGGCAAAATCATCTAACACAAAGCCTATTTTATAATAAAGTATTGAATATCTCATGTAACTTATTGAATATTGTACTAAAAGGAAAAAAAAAAAAAAAAACGGAATGGTGGTCTCGGTACAGAATGGTTGTAAGTGTATCAGTTGTTTACGCTGGTGATCGAGTGGCTGACTGGGAGCTGCCCCTGCCCAGCACCATGAGAGAGTATCGTACCACATAACCCTAATCCGGGAAAAGATCAAACTTCAAAATTCGAAGTATGGGTTCTACTGAATGCGTATTGCTTTCGCACCATCATAAAATTGAAATGTTGTAAGTCGAGACATCGTTAAGTCGGGGACCATCTGTATTCAATAAATTACACAGTATTCAGCACTTTATTATAAAATAGGCTTTGTGTTAGATGATTTTGCCCAACGGCGGGCTAATGTAAGTGTTCTGAGCATGTTTAAGATAGGCTGGGCAAAGCTATGATGTTTGGTAGGTTAGGTGTATTAAATGCATTTTCCACTTATGATATTTTCAACTTATGCAAGTGTATCAGCATGTAACCCCATCGTTAGTCGAGGAAAATCTGTACTGGCTTAAATGGCAAACTATTCTTTAAACTTCTGTCCTCCTTACTGTTGTGGCCAAAGAGAAAGGGATTATTATTTGGTTGTCTGTCTAGTGAAATCATACAATTTTGAAGGTTTGAATGGATATTCAGCATCATAACTGTAAGATTAACATTGATGGAACATTTACCATGAGCTAGACACCATCCTAAAAGCTTCACATTCTTTATCTTACTGAATCCCTGTGATGCAGGTCCTATTAACTGTCTCATTCTGCAGAAGAGAAAATTGAGGCTGAGTGAAGTTTAATACCTTACCTGAGGTCACAGAGCTAGTCAGTAGACCTGAACTCCAGTTACCTCCAAAGCCTGTGTGTGCCTTCTAACACTTTGCTATGCCATCTTCTAATGTAGTGTCCTTGTAGAATATAGATAGTATAGAATCTAAATCTAAATATATAGCCAATATATTAATTTCCTTTTGTTTTCTAATCTTAAATTTTTTGCCATTGGTACATCTGATGTTACATTTGTCTAATACCACCAGGTCTGCAAATGGCAGAAAACAGTATCTCTTATGCTGTGTGATTCAAAATGTAGCAACAATAAATTCCACTCCTATACCTTACAGTCAGTTCAAAAGTGCCATTCAATATTGGAAGTTCAGTGGTGGTCTACCTCTATTCTATCTATTTCTCCGCACATGTTGTGGTGAATGATGAATGATTTTCTTGTATTTTATTTTTCTCTGTGATTTGATTTGTGAGGAAGAATAAAAGGGTTAAAGTTCCCAGGCTCAAAGTACAATTTACCGGAAACAAGGATATGTGTAACAATTTCCAAATTGTATTTACGGATACCATTTTATTCTATTGATTGGAAACTGTACTCAGCAAAGGGAATCATACAAAGGAGATAAGAGAGAATGAGAAATTGAAACAAAGCATTGATGGAAGTTTCCTAACAGCAAAAAATGAGAAGGCTGCGCTATCCCAGGGGAAGTGGGGGTGGACCTGATGCCGGAAACAGTGAGTGTTGTGATGGAGTCAACTGCAGCGAATCCCGTAATTACTAAATTAGACTGTTCCATTTCTGGATAATGCATACTGCATTTTGATCTTGATTTAAAATCCAATTAGTTCAGGATCATCACTCCTGTTAGTTCTAGCTTCTCGCCAGTGGCTTTGAGAATAGAGAAATAGATGAATATTTTTGTGTTTGTTCTTTGTAGGGAGTCTTTGAAGACATGGCTTTTTAAATCTATGGCAACAGGTGTCCCCCCACCCCCCAACTCTCACATATTTTACTCATTACTCTCTCAGTTTATCCTCAAATTGTCTCAAGACATAGTAACCAATGAAAAGCTACACTGGATGACCCTCTTGTCTTTGAAATTACTGCTTCCTTTTAATTTTTTTATGCTTTCTTATGTAGAGAGGTTACCTTTATGAACTGGTATTATTCTTAATGCTCTTGTTTTTATTTACTGAAATCATTAGGCAAGTCTTACTTACATTATGAAGGAATGAACCTTCAAAGGAAAAGAACAGATTTTAGATTTGTCAGATGTGAGAGATGAAGACTGCTGGAAAATGTGCATTTGACTGTTTTCTGGTGAGAAGGAAGAGGGAACTTCAGGCAGCCCATTGAAATGGCTTCAGTTTGCTCACATGATTACATCAGTAAGTAATTGATTGAAGACAGTATGAAATAGCATCAATGGAAAGATTTTAGGATTTACATATTAGAATATATTAATCTGTGGTTCATAATTATGAAATTATTCTGAATGTAGTTTTGCTTTTTCTTGTTAAATACATTTTTAAAACTTCTAGAATGGTGGTATAATATACATTATAAAACTATGTTCTTCATAGTGAAACATGGAATTACAGTTTACAATAATTTTATACCCCAAGAAAGAAAGGCGCTTTTTCCCTCCATGAGCTTGCTGAAGAAAATGTGAAACACTGATTGAGAACTACTTGTTAATTCACACTAGGGAACCATGTAGATTACTTAATTTTGAAAATTGCAATGTAAACAAAACCAATGCCATAAAGGAGTTCAAGGGCCCTACATCAAAATAATATTTTGTTCATTTACTTTGACAAGTGCGGTTCATACACTCAAGTGTTACTTAGGATTATATTGCGTTTGAATTAACGTAGTGCATTTCATCAAAATAATGAAATCTTAGTGATATAATAACTTACAGAGAAAGTTCATCACATTTTTCTGATACAGATATTTTAAACAATTTATATGCATTTATGGGTGCATAAATGTTACCCCATCTGTCCCTCTCACTCTATCTCCCTCTCTCTCTGTCTGCTTCTCTCTCTCACGCACAGAGGGATTAACAGTAAATTTAAGAATTCTGCTGCCTTTTTATATGCTCATAGATTATGATCATTATTAAAAATGGCTGTGTGGTTGATAATTCCTACATTTCTGTATTTTTAGTCTGCATACTTCATATTTTCAAAAGCAGTTACTATATCTTTGCTTGTGTAGCAGACATCATATTGTGACTGATTATTAAATAATATTAAATCTATTAAAACTACTAGCCTAGTGAATTAAATAGTCTAATATTATGCATCAACCAAGAAATGGAGAGATGGAAATATTAGCATATGGATATCGAGGAAGGAAGAGATGTAAGGGTTCATCATTTTTAAAATTCCTTTTTTATTAAGCTTATACTCCATAAAATTGATTAATTTTGCTTCTAGGTTCAACTTTTAAAATTAATTTTGTATACCTTAACAAAAAGAGTATAGAATAACATATTGTTATTTTAAAAATTATTAGCATTTAAATTCTACCCTAGTTACCAAAATACTAGAATAGATAGAATAAAAATTAGGTGAAAAAATAAAAGCAATTACAAATGATCTAGAAGCAATTAGAAACGATCTATATTTATATAGAGAGCAATATGGTTTTATGTGTATCTAGTTATGGTATGACATATCATGATGTTTATTTTAAAGAAAAATTCCTAAAAGAAATTATATCAGTAATACTTAATTCTTTTTTTGTGAAATGATTTAGCTTATGTTCTAATTAACTTAAAGTTTACCCATCTTTAAAATATTCTACTTTAGTTTATAAACTGAGAAATAATGTAAAGGTGTCCCACAAATTAAAAATCAATATTCAACTAAACAGTTACTTTTAAGCAAGAATACTTAATACATGATTTCTTTGTGAGGTATGCTGATATTAAAATTTTTGATGAATTTATTGTGTCTAGTCGAATTGCTCTAATTGATTTAGGCCTTGAGAGCAGGAGCAAGTTGGTATGAGTGGAACCTGCAAAACTCCCCATCAGGACCAAGAGGAAACCTCAAGACTCCTGCCCTAAGGACAGAGGGTCAGGAATATTATCTAAGCCTCAAAACATTTTATTTAAATATTCCCTTCATGTATTAGGAAGCATAATATCAAAATCAGTTTATCCAGGTAATTAATTACAAGACTCCCAACTCTCCAGTAGAATTTTGAATTAAAAAAAGAAATTAAATATCACCATATAGTGTATTTACTAAAAGTAAAAATTTATTTTTCTCCCCTCAATCTCATGGAAGCAACCAAGTAATTTTTCTTTATTATTAGAGATGTTACGATCACAGAAGAAGCCCAATTCTAAGAAGTTTGATTTTAGGCACAGTTCTTCCATATGCAAAAGCACCATAATTAACAAAAGACATACTAACTCAAATACTGTACTGTGGGATACTATTTTAAATAATATCAAAATGATATGGATTGAGCTCATGAAGCTATGCTGTAGCATCTACTATAACCTGTATAGTGATAGTTTTTAATATACTTACAATTAATGTAATACTTATTCCATTGTTTTCTATTACTTCATTTTCTTTTAGGGATTAGAAATGAGCACACACTTATATATTACTTTTAACAGTTTTAAAAGAAAATACCCCTTATATGGCAAATAAAGAAAGTGAAAAATGTATTTTTTTCTTACAATTGCTTATCAAATCCTTTGTCTCTAGTTTATAAGGGATAGCCTAGAATACCTCTCAGATCCCTTACCAAGATTCTTTACTTCTAAAGAAAGAAAAGCAGACTTCACTCGTTACCAGCCCATGTCTGCTCTATTAAGAAGCAAATGAGTAGACACTTCTGGGTTACTTTATCCATAACGAATGCATGGATATTGCCTGTTTCTCCCAGAGAATCACAAAGATAGGAGATGGCTTTGAAAAGAAAAGTGCTAGTCCCTAGGGATCAGAATCCTTGTACCTGTCAGAAAGTTAAATGTGTCTCAGCTGAAGGCAGCTGTTCACTTAGACTTTCAAAAACGAAAACCCTTTTGATGGATTTTTAAAAAAATTATATATACACACACATATTGCAAAATGTCAAAGGGTGTGTGCAAATCAAGGACACATATATGGCTTGCTTTAGCAAAAATGGAGAAATAGTTATGAAAAATAATTAGACTTCCTGCCAGCATCGGCATGGTACTTCAGCTATATTAGTCTGACCAAACTCAATATTCCCATATCAGTTTTGGCTGAGGCCCATACAATTACCATGGAAGATGTGAAGGGTGTGAACAGATAGCAACTCCTGGATAACTAGAGTAAGTGGCAGGGTCTTGGGCAATGTTAATATACAGTGGGGTGATGGGTGTATAGTATAATATGTTCTAAAATTATAACATGATTTGAAGAGGCCACCAAGATCCAGAAAGTTAACTAGGGCTAGTTTCTGTTCTATTAAGAGCCACTTAATTCACCTCCATCAGTTATGTAAGTGTAGGTTTAATGTAAGTTTCACTTGTCCCTTGGAAAGGGTGTGAAGACATATTTCATTTTTGTAGTTTCCTGTAGTTTAGCAATACTGCCTATCACTTTAGTTTTCAGAATTGCAGCGTGGGAGTGGGGTTAGTTGAGGTTTATGGGAAAGAAGGAACTGCAATAAGACATTGACCATCCTAAGATTCAAAGTTAGGACAATGTGTTTGGGTACCCAGGGTGGCCCTAGCTAAACTCTGTTGGCAGCAAAGGGTTCCAAGGTTTAAAAGGTGCTCTCTGCAAGAGGGCTGATGACTCAAGTTCAATACACAGCCATATGCATTCACGAATGATGATGATTTCTGGCACAGGGTGTACTCTGCAGAACCACTGTGGTGTGATACATGCATTGAAGAACAATGGACATTATGAGTAAAGAGAATTATAACATTATAGCTCATATTTGCAGCACATCTGCAATTGAAGGTGTACGGTCTAGAAGCAAGTGCATCATTGCAGTTGTGAGACCACAGTCAATTAATTCCTCATTGCCCAATTTTCATTTGCTAAAGAGGGTTTTTTTCCCTATAGGGAAGATCTTTTTCTTATAAGATATAAGTGATTGATGATATATATTAAGTGACTACTGCAGTGTCTGGCACTTACGTGCTCACTAAATAGGTGCTAAAAATAAGCACTGATTATTATTGGATATAATAGAGAAGCAGCATACTGGGATGAAAAGTACCTATTATTCAGAACCAGAAGTCTTGGGTACAAGTTCAGGCTCTAAGTGAATCTAAGCAATGCCTTACAGATATCTAGTGTTTCATAGAACAAAAAAACATTTTTTAAAACAGCACATCATTTAATCAATCTCTCTGCATCAGCTTTCTCATCTGTGATATTGGAGAAACAGTAATCCCTGCCCTACCTACTTTACACACTTGCTATGATTATGAAATGCAATGGTATTTCGGTGAGCACCATGTAAACGGCAATGAATTATATACATGTTAATTATTATCTCTGTCATTATCAAGAAGTGGTACTGAACTAGGGTCCACAGGAGCACACTGGTGGGCAGAGTTGAAGGCTTAGTGGCTTTACCTAAAACAAATGGAGTGGAGGTTCTGAAGATCCCCATGTGCAAACAAGGTCAAATGAAATTAAGTGATAAAGGATGGCAACTTCTTCAAACAGCTTTAGGTGATTGTATCTAAATGAATTAATTTGTACTTACTAAGCACTTAAGTGAATTAAATCTGTTTATTAAGCACTTATAATAAAACTGACACAAGACAGTAAGCTGTGTGGGAGCAGAGGCTGGGTCTTTGTTTACCATTCTCTCCCAGCGTCTAGCTTTGAATAAATGAATAGCACTGTGTTCGCTGCTTTGAGAGATACACTGAAATGCAAGACATGGTCCCTACTCTACCTGTCTCCCTTCCTCAAACATTTATTGAGAAGTTATTATATGATAGGTACTCTGCTAGACTAGGGAAACAAGAACTACTGACAAGCTAACGGCCCAGAGAGAGATTTACATGTAGAAAGATGATGAGATGGATATGATACAATGTGACAAGTGATATAACAAAGCATGAACAAGTGCTGTGGGAGACTCAGGGACAGAACACTTCACTCTGCCTAGATCAGACTAGTTCCTTCTATATGAAACATCTGAAGAACAACACAAGGCTGTGTATACTCAAGTGATGGAATAGATGTTGCAAGAATGCAGAGATTAGAAGCCTATTTCCATTATGGAACTAAGAATATACTGTATAGTATCAGTAGCTAACAGGAAAAATCATGTCATACCTGGCCTATGGACCAATGGAAAAATAAATATGAAACCTCTCTAAGGAAATGCCTTGCCAGGTTAGATCCCAAGTTGGTGCTCGACTGACTCCCAAATTAAAGAGTGCCTGGAACAAACCTTTTCGATCATACCAACAGTTCCGAGCATTCACACATTGATAGTACATTTACAGATTCAAATCTTTGGTAATATGATTCCCTGCCAAGAAAATGGGAAAACAATTCTTTGTGTCCCCTAAATAATCCCAGCTTGCTGACTACTAGAGACCTTCAACCAACTTAGGTGATTTTCGCTCCACTTCCAACAGATGAGACAACTAAAGACTTTTTAAGCTCCTGACTCACAGTTTTCTTGTCTGTCTCTACCCCTATCTTCATTCTCCTTGGCATCAGGACCTCCTGTTGCTTGAATTCCTCCTCTCCAGTGTCCTTGTCCTCTACCTCCTCTTAGCTGCCTACTCCCTTGTTCATGCCCTAAATTATACACCACCATCAAAACTTCCACACAACGTAAATCTGCATTTTGGACAGCCTCTTTGAAAACGGAGCATCACCTTTGATGACTTCCGCAATTCAATCTTCCCCCTGCCCTTTTAATCCATCATTAAGCTCCACTGTGCTGTGTCAACAATACATCTTGCATTCATTCATTCTCTCCTCTCTTTGCATCACCTTTGGCTAAACCATCAGCAATCACTTAGATACTACTAAGCTTGACGCTTAACACACCAGTAACAATCCTAATAAAAATACTAGCACAGTTAAGCAGACACACTCAATTTCCTATTAAAAAAGATGAAATATAAGATTTATTTTATCTTAAAAATGGGAATGTAGCTTACATGAAAATGTAAATAAAGCTTAAAGTGCCTGATTTACAGAGATAAATGCAATACTCCGTGTGAACCAACTCAATGTCCACAGCACACTGACATCATTTTCTTTTTATGATCACATATGAGTTAACTGATGTTACAAAAACATGTTCAGAGCAAATGATATCTCTGGGAAACGCTCTAAAAGCCAACATTCTATAAGAGCAAGTCTTACATTTGTAGGAAATTTTTAAACCATTTGGATTATTAATTAATATGAATGAATTCATATATCATGTAAAGTTAGATCATCTGAATTTTAATATGTCTTGTGCACTTTAAGAGCCATATGACCTTTGGCTAGTCACTTGGCTAGTTGATGACTTCTTATGAGCAAAAGAGGAAACAATTACACCTGACTTACCTGCATCACAGGATAGTTATGGTGATCAAGTGAGTACAAATGAAATTAGGTAATGACCATAATGAGTGTACATGACTTTGAACGCTAAATAATTCTATATAAATGTAAAATGTTTAGATTATTAGGAGGAAAAACGTATTACTGGCAATTGCTAAATCTTGTCTGTGTATATCAGTAAGATAATGTAAAAGTGCCCAGCCTCTGGGGTGCACACCTATGAAACTCTACCTCTAAACAGAGAACAGTAATCCAAACTCTCAAGGAATGAAGAACAACCTTTTCATAAGAACTCAAGTTGATTACAGGAGAAGCAAAAGGAAAAATATTGCAGCAGGACAAATGTGAAGCAAAATGAATAAGGCTGGAAACTGAAACACATTCCCGCTGCCAGGTTAGTCTATCCTGGGGCTTTTGTGACAATGGAGTGACCCAAGGATGCTTATCTCTGAGCATCATGGTTTCTCCTGTCAGCAACAAGGACACACTGCATATGGGGTCCCCACTGCCAAAGAGAAATGCATATTTGGTGATAATTGTTCACAGTCATTTACTACTTTGCGAAGCATTGAAGACAGCAGTATATAGGGAGTCATAAGGCAAGTCACTCTTTAGACTGAAATCCACATGTAACTGTACCTATACCTACACCAATACCTATACTTATATCACTTATATATCTATATTTTCAATTGTTAAAGGGCAAGGCAGAAGTTAAGGCTGAGATTCAATATGTAAAAGGAAGATTTGGATGCTTTGGGTGAGGTTTGTTTCAGTGGACAAATAGTTCAAAACCGAATATATGGAGTAATGGAAAAACTTCCATAGATGATATAAGTCTCAGAGACGAACACTGAAAAAGAGTGACGAGAGATGATGGATTTAAAAATGGACTCAATTACCTAGTGATTTGATGGCCTTGAAATAGAAATCAGAGGGATGGATAAAGGAATACAGTTATTGGAGGAATCCAATTTGGTGTTTAAATGGGGGTTGAAAACCTCGGAGGAGCAGATTGCAGTTATAATTAGGGATAATGTTTCACTTCGTTTTAAAAATGAGTCATTGGAAAGAGAGAGGGAAAAAAACACTACATTTCCTTGGTCCTCTAATCAGTTCAGGAATTAGAACCCTAAAGAAAAGGCTAGGAGTATTTTAACAGGCCTTTTGGCTTCATTCCTTTATTTTTCAATCACTCATGCAATATACAAACAATTAGTGAGTACCTCTAGGTGAAAGTCCAGGATAATGTTAGGTATGTAGTATAAAAGCACAAATTAAAGCCAAAAACTGAGAGCTGTTGTTCTTACAACAAGTGCATAGAAGGTCCATATAAATAGAATGCCTTCACAGACCTATTTTACTAATGTTTTTATTTTTAATAAAAAATAATAAATTTTAATAAAACAACACATGTATATGGTTAAAAATATTTAACATAAAATACATACACACATATGATTCTTGCCAGAATCTAAGTCCTAAGTCCTATATCTTAGAGGTAATAATTATTAATATTTTCTATATTTATTTAAAATACTTTAAAAATACTAGGATTCCACTATTCATATTTTCTGCAACTTGGCTTTTGTTTTGTTCAACAATATATATTTGAAACTTTTCCATGTTGGCACCAAAATTTATGTAACTTTCTTTCAACTACTTAGTTTTCCATCACACATTTGTGGCATAGTTTTTGCAATAATATGAATGAATATATAGTTTAAAATTGTTTCATATTATCACCAGCAATGCTGCAATATCCATATATGCATATCTTTCTCTTGACCCAGTTTTACTTTTGAGTAAGTTCCTGAATTAGAAATTCTGGTCAAAACCATGTACTGTAGACTGATGGTGCCAAATACGCATTATGTGTACATATTCACATTCCCTCATCACTACAGTACCCTCTTGCCAACACCGAATATTATAAAACTTTGCTATTTAGTCAAATGGATAAGTGATAACTCATATCTTATATAGTGTGTGTTCCTTTAAATATAAGAAAGAATGTACATTTTTCCACATTTTTTAAACTTAATTTTTTTTGGAGTATAGTTGCTTTACAATGTTGTGTTAGTTTCTGCTGTACAGCAAAGTGAATCAGTTATTCATATACATATATCCACTCTTTTTAGATTCTTTTCCCATATAGGCATTACAGATCACTGAGTAGAGTTCCCTGTGCTATATGGTAGATTCTCACTACTTATCTATTTTATATACAGTAGTGTATTCTCTTCCCACAGACTTGACTGCCTTTTCCTTGCCTCCCTCTCTCCAAATCATGAGTGTGGTGAAGGGACCCCACAGGAGGAAGCAGACCCCCCATTCCATCCGGCCATGCGGATTCCGGGATGACTTAACACTGCACCTGTGGTTTCCTCCCAGCCACCAACCAGAGCAGTGACTACATTTTATTTTATTTAACAAATACTCAGAGAGCACTGACCCTGTGCCAGGCACTGTTCTAAGCCCTTTACAAATGTTTACTCACCTGGTCCTCATAGCAACCCAAAGAAGAAGGTACCATCGTTAGCCACACTCCCAGAGGGGTAAACTGAGGCACTGGGCAGTTAGGAAGTAGCCCAGGTTTGCAGAGGCTATGGTTTGGAACCCAGGCTGTCGGTTCCAGTCTGTGCCCTTGGCCTCCATTCTGGTTGCCCCCTTTAGAGAAGTGGTGAAATCTGACAGCTCTGAGGGGACCCACGAGGACTGGTGACAGCCGTCCCTCCCTTCCTCCTCCTGGTCCTGCCTGAGACTCCCATTCCGGTTTCTCAAAATCTGCATACACAAAACTAATAAGCAGAAAACTCTTCTCTCCCCCAACACTTCCAATTGTGGACTCTGCCCATCTCTCACACCCTTTTGCACCACTCCCATTCTCAAAATGACCATATAATTTATCGTCCAAGCAGAGTCACTTTGAGCGTGAAAAGGTCAACTGTTAATAATTACCCCAGGACCACAAGTGTGGACTGCAGCTGTCCAGGTGAAGCAGGACACACGGCCACCCTCTTTCCACCACTTTGCAAAGACACAGAGCACTGGTGTGGCTTTCTCTACGGCCCTTGCAGAACTGCTCACTTCGAGTGGCTGGGCCACCCTTACAGTTCTCTCCCTTATTTGGGGCATTGGGTCCTCCTGACCCAGTGTCTGTCCTGCCATTTGCCAAATAAAGGTTTATTTTATGGCCAGAAGCACTGAGGGATGAAAGATGAAGGAGGGTGTAAAATGGCTCCACAAAGCAGAAAGCTTTGGAGGCAGGAGGCTTTGGAGGTCGAGCATTTTGGATCTGACAGATCTGAGTTCAAATCCCACTCCGTTCCCTATATACAGTGTAGCCTTGAGCAGATACTTCTCTGAGCCTGTATCCCATCTGTAAATGGGGACAATAGTGCTAATTCACAGAGCTGCTCTGAGGAGTAAGTGATGCATATAAATGTAATGTCAATAAATCCTGCTGTTTCTCTGTGACTGGCCTCCTTCTCTGGATTCTTTTTCTTTTTCTTCTTGATGTGAAGTGAGTCAGAAGGTATTAACAGATTTTGCCTTTGTCATATGTATTGGGAATATGTTTTGCTGATTTACAACTTACATTTTTACTTGGTTTGATGTTTTAATATAAAGGAAATTTTAATTATTTGTGTGATTAAATTTATAAATATTTTTGCTTTATGAATTCTGGGTTTGCTTTCACACTCCAGAAATATTAAGAAATTTCCCCATAATTGCATGTAGTGCTTTTATAATATTATTATTCTTTTGTTTAAATATTTGATCCATATAAAATAATTTTGACAGGTTTATGGATGAATGATTGACACATGATAAACTCTACATATTTAAAGTGTGCAATTTGATAAGTTGAGATATGTATATACTTGTTAACTCATCACCATAGTCAATATGGTGGAGCTATTCATCACTCTGAAAAGTTTCCTGTTGTCCCTTTAGATTTCTCCCTCCTGCCCTGTCCCCACCCACAGTACCCTCAGGCAATCACTAATCTAATTTCTATCACTTCAGATTGGTTTGTGTTTTCTAGAATTTTATAGAAACATAATCATCAGTATATACTTTTTGGCTGGCTTCTTTCACTCAACACAATTATATTGTGACTCATGTGGTTGTGTGCATCAATAATTTATTCCTTTTTACCTGTTGAGCAGTATTCCATTGTTGTGGATATACAACAATTTGTGTATCCATTTACCTATTGATGGTCGTTTGAGTTTTTTCAAGTTACCAGCTATAGCAAATAAAGTTTTTATGAACATTTGTGTACAAGATTTATATGGACATATGCTTTCATTTCTCTTGGTTAAACTCCTAGGAATGAAGCAAGTAGCTCGTCTGATAGGTATATGTTTAATTTGGGGGGGAAACTGTCAGACTACTTTCCAGTGAGGTCGTGCCAGCTGTCACACCAGCAACAAGTGGCAGTTCCAGTTGTCCACATCTTCATCCTTACTTGGTACCTTTTGTTTAAAAAATGTTTGCCATTAGAATAGGTGTGTATAAGTATCTTATTGTAGTTGTAATTTGTATTTCCCTAATGACCAATGACACCAAGCAAGTTTTCATGTGTTTGTTTGCCATCTGCTTAACTTTGGTAAAATGTCAGTCCAAACCTTTTGCATATTTTTTAGTAGGATGTTTTCTTATTATTGAGTTTTGTGAGTTCTCTTTGTATTCTGGATGTAAATCTTTAGCAGATATATGCTTTGCAAATATTTTCTCAGTCTGTTTTTCTTAATTTTGATGAGGTCCAATGTGTCCATTTGTTTATGGATCAATTCTAGGTAAGAAATATTTGTCTAACCCCAGGTCACAAAGATTTTTTCCTGTTTTATTGTATAAGTTTTAGTTTTTAAATTTAGGTTTGTAATTCATTTTGAGTTAATTTTTATATATGGATCTAGGTTTGTGCTTTTTATATATAGATATCCAATTATTGGTAAATGGCTATTCCAGCACCATTTTTGAAAAGACAATTTTTTTCTCCACTGAACTATCTTTGCTCCTTTATCAGAAATCAGTTGCCATTTTTGCATGAGTTTATTTCTAGAGTCTCTATTCTGTTCCACTGCATTTTGCCTATTTCAACTTCAGTACCATTCATCTCAACCTCCATTCCTCTGTCGATGGACGTTTAGGTTACTTCCATGTCTTGGCTATTGTAAACAGTGCTGCAATTAACTTTGGGGGTGCATGTATCTTTTCAGATTATGGTGTTCTCTGGATATATGCCCAGGAGTGGGATTGCAGAATCATATGGTAGCTCTATTTTTAGTTTTTTAATGAACCTCCATACTATCTTATAATAAGACTTGTGATGAAGTAATGTTAGTTCTTTAACTTTTTCATCTTTTTTAAAGCTCTTTATATATTCTTGCTCCTTTGTATTACCATCTGAAATTTAAAAGTAACTTGTCAATTTCTACCAAAAGCCACTGAGATTTTGATTGGGATTGCATTGAATCTGTAGATCAATTTGGTGAGAACTGACAGCTTAACAATATTGAGTTTTACAACTCAAGATTATTCAGGAGGGTTTAATAAAAGGTTAACTTCAGAAGTGTTGGTTAGGGAATACGGAAGCCAGCAGGAGTAGTGAAGTTCCTCAGGCTGTTACCCCTTATAGTTGAGTTGCAAAGAGAAGGCAGTGTTAAATGAAACCGAAAGGAACTATGACATAGAGAGGCCTGCTTTGGGAGAAGTTGTGATGTTTGAGGGAGTTGAAGGTATGAATACTCCTATTTTCACTCTCCTTCCTCTCTCTATTCTCTTCCTGGGGTTCCCCAAGCCCCAAGTCCAACGAGATATGGAAGAGTAGCAAGCAAATATCATCTATTATTAGGATGATCATTTTCTTTTTCTCCTTTAACTTATTTACAGAATTTCTACAGTCAAACTGCCTTTATGTTCCTGGGATGGACTCAACTTGGTCATATTTCACTATTTGTACATATCTGATATTATATTTAAGATTTTAGCAACAATATCCATGAATACTATTTACCAATATTCCATAGTTTTTCTTTGTTGTACTCAGATTTTGGCACTGACTTTGGAAGACCTAAAATTTTGCTTTTCTATGTATGATCTAAAATTGTTCAAATAACCTACATGTTGTTTGTAGGTTTGAAAGAACTGATGAACTGATTTGTGAAACTGAGGCACATGTTTTTGGTGATGTGAGAGTGATTGTGATTTTCTCAGTTTCTTCTGTATTAATTGATTTGTTTAATTTGTTGTTACTTTTTTCATTTATATTTTCATAGAAAATCATCCATATTGCATAGAGTAAAATTTATATTTTCAATATATTTTTATTTTACTTATGTCGATTAATTTTCTTACTTTAAATTTTAATTTTTTTAATTATCTTTTATACTTGAATTTCTAGTTGTATCTAATTTTTAACTTGCTATCTCCCCAGTCAATACTTTTAGCTTCGTATATTTATGGTTTCCTCATATGTTTCTTGAATAAGGTGGCTATTAGCTTACCTATTCTTATATTCGATTTTCATGCAAACAACTGGCTGTTGGATTGCTTTCTTTGCATATTTATTGATTTTGGTTTTATCTCTGTTAATTCTTTCAACACATTTTATCTTTTCTTGCTATTTATTGAATAATTAATTGTTATTAATAATTAATAATAATTAATTATTGATAATTAATTTTAATAATTAATTGAATAATTAATTGATAATAATTATTGAATAATTAATTTTCATTTTATTCTCATGCAATTTTAAGACCCTGAATTTCCTCTAAGGACAATGTTGACTATAGCCCATAGGTTCTAACCTGTGGTGTTTTTTTTTTTTTCTCTATTATTATTCTGTAAATACTTTGACCAAAATGTTGACCAAGATGGCTTTTATTTTGTTTTTTTTCTATTACCAGATGGTTCCAAATCTCTTTCTTTTAAATGTTCTTTGTGCATTTTCTGGCATTAGTGACTAGTTAATCACATTTTTTAAAAAGCAGAATTTTAAAACTAATTTTAAGACCCCCAAGAGTTAAACTCTTTTCAGTCCTGAATAGTAAAGCAATAAAATTAATATGTACTATTATAAATATTCTCAGAACTCTAAACCATCTCTTTTTAAAATTTTTATTGACTACTCATTTGCCAATGGTTCTATTTCAAAGGTAGAATAGTTTAATGAATTTATATATATACATATATAATACATATAAAATACAATATATTTCATTGATTTTAAGATAAACCTTTTTTAAACATTGAAACCTCTCTGAAATTGTGAAGAATAGTTTAATAGGCAGATTTTCCTTAGTGATGAGTAAAATAACAGTATATCTTTCCATTTATAGCATCACAGTTTCAATGAAATATGGTATTAGTATATCAGAAACAGGTATAATCTGAGATATAATCTTATATTAAAATTAAGTTCATTGGGGCTTCCCTGGTGGCGCAGTGGTTGAGAATCTGCCTGCCAATGCAGGGGACACGGGTTTGAGCCCTGGTCTGGGAAGATGCCACGTGCCACGGAGCAGCTGGGCCCATGAGCCACAATTACTGAGCCTGCACGTCTGGAGCCTGTGCTCCACAACAAGAGACGCCACGATAGTGAGAGGCCCGTGCACCGCGATGAAGAGTGGCCTCCGCTTGCCACAACTAGAGAAAGCCCTCGCACAGAAATGAAGACCCAGCACAGCCAAAAATAAATAAATAAACAAATATTTAAAAAAAAATTAAGTTCATTAAGTAAAAATCATGTATTATTCATTACCTTTTGCCCCTAATATTGGGGGCTATTTTGCTGAGAACTTTTACTTTATGGAATTATATTTTGAGGATGTAATTTAATCAAACTACTTCTGAATTCTTGAAATAAGGACATAGTATATTATACTAGAAAGAGTACTGTACTGGGAGTCAGGATAGATTATTCGTATGATCTTGGACATCTTCTTATACTATTGGCCCATATTCTTTAAATGGAAGATTGTGAGACTGGACTAGGTAAACAGATCATCCTGTAGCTCTATGAATTCTAATAGTATGTGAATCCCTTGGTTCTAGGAAGCATAGGTTAACCTCACTGTTCCCATTTAATGCAGTAGGTTATGGATACAGTAGAAAGTGAGGTTTAAAATCTGTATTTGCTATTTCAGCCCCTCTAGTAATCAGGGTTTAGAAATTAAGGGAATGCCAGGGTACATGGCCTGTGTAAAATAAGTGGAAAACCTTTTCTGTGAGTTTAGAGATTCTCTAATCTGAAAACAGAGAACAGCTTCTTCCAAACCATTATCAGCACATTCTGCTTGGAGCCAAAGTTGGCATTAAAATGGGCACTCAACCCACTCTTTGATCAGTGTTAGCTGTGTAACATGTTTGGTTATCTCACTTTGAATCTTTTTTTTTTTCCTCCATAGATCAGAAGTATCAGTTTACAAATCTTACTTATGGCAATTGAACAAAGCATAGTGACTCAAGGGAAAAAGAATTACATAAACAGGAGCCAAGTCATTGGAGATTTGGGCACTAGAGAAAAGCTGCACCAGCAGATCGCCTGCTAATGGTGAATAAATCCTTGAAAGTTGTGGTTCAGTGGCAAAACCTCTTCTGCCCAATCCCCCTCTGCAAACTTTATGAAGTCTTCGAAGAGCAAGGATTTACCGAGATACAGAGTTATTGGGAAGTCAGCACTTTCTTCTTTTGAGTTTGGAAAAATTTAGAACTCAATTTTTTCTGAGGGTTTCACTCTGAGTTTTTTATTTCAGTTATTGAATTATTAAATGATTCTTCTCTTTATTTTTAGTTTCTGGTGATTCCTTCATCTAGAAATACCAATAGAACTTTATCATAAGAGTATTGGTTACATTGAAGAATTTGGTAACAAGATGGGGCCCCTGTGGACCCTGTTTAAACATTTTTGTCACCTCATTTCAAATCAGTGATTTTTTTATTCCATATCTACTTCATGCAAGCCACTAGGATAGGCAAAGACTGCAGTAATGCATGAGACATAAACACTGCCCTCAAAGTGATTAAAAGGCAAGCGCCCAAATAAACAGAGCACATGGCAGAAAAAGAGTTGTGCCTTAAGAGTAATTTAACACCCTACACGGATCCTGATAATTCTGTCTGACGTAAATCATAGCAATGTTTTCTTAGGGCAGTCTCCCAAGGCAATAGAAATAAAAGCAAAATTAAACAAATGGGACCTCATCAAACTTATAAGCTTCTGCACAGCAAAAGAAACCAAAAACAAAATGAAAAGACAACCTACAGAATGGGAGAAAATATTTGCAAACAATGAGACCGACAAGGGATTAATCTCCAAAATATACAAACAGCTCATACACCTCAGTAACAAAAAAAAAACAAACAACCAAATCAAAAAATGGGCAGAAGACCTAAATAGACATTTCTCCAAAGAAGACATACAGATGGCCACTAGGTACATGAAAAGATGCTTAACATCGCTAATCATTAGAGAAATGCAAATCAAAACTACAATGAGATATCACCTCACACCCATCAGAATGGCCATCATTAAAAAGACCATGAAGAATAAATGCTGGAGTGGGTGTGGAGAAAAGGGAACCTCCCTACACTATTGGTGGGAATGTAAATTTGTGCAGCCTCCGTGGAAAACAGTATGAAGTTTCCTTAAAAAAACTGAAAATAGAGTTACCATATGATCCAGCAACCTCACTCCTGGGCATATATCTAGAGAAAACTCTAATTCAAAAAGATAAGTGAGGGCTTCCCTGGTGGCGCAGTGGTTAAGAATCCGCCTGCCAATGCAGGGAACATGGGTTCGAGCCCTGGTCTGGGAAGATCCCACATGCTGCAGAACAACTAAGCCCGTGCGCCACAACTACTGAGCCTGTGCTCTAGAGCCCATGAGACACAACTATTGAAGCCTGCGTGCCTAGAGCCCGTGCTCCTCAACAAGAGAAGCCACTGCAATAAGGAGCCCATGCACCACAACGAAGAGTAACCCCCATTCGCCACAACTAGAGAAAGCCTGCACACAGCAATGAAGACCCAACGCAGCCAAAAAAAAAAAAAAAAAAATTGAACATCAAAGTTCATAGCAGCACTATTTACAATAGCCAAGACATGGAAGCAACCTAAATGTCCATTGACGGATGGATAAAGAAGGTGTGGTGTGTGTGTACACACACACAAAATGGAATACTACCCAGCCATAAAAATGAATGAAATAATGCTATTTGCAGCAACATGGATGGACCTAGAGATTATCATACTAAATGAAGTCAGTCAGACAGAGAAAGACAAGTATCATATGATATCACTTATATGTGGAATCTAAAATATGATGCAAATGAATTTATTTACAAAACAGAAACAGACTCACAGACATAGAAAACAAACTTATGGTTACCAAAGGGGAAAGGGAGAGGAGGAGTGATAAATTAAGAGGTTGGGATCACCAAACACAAACTACGATATATAAAATAGATAAACAGCAAGGTAGGTCCTACTGTATAGTACAGGGAACTATATTTGATATCTTGGAATAACCTATAAGGGAAAAGAATCTGAAAAAAATAGATATATATGTATGTATAACTGAATCATTTTGCTGTACATCTGAAACAAACACAACACTGTAAACCAACAATACTTCAAAAATAAAAATAAAATAAAATAAAATAAAATGTGGCATTTGTATGGTACCTGTAGATGACACTATTGGTGCTCTGTCCGGATTCCTGAATACTTGTGACCATGTCTTTGTCCTTCTCTCCCAGTTTCTGTCTTTTTTGGCTTCCTTAACCTGTGAAAGTTCATAGGATTTATGTTTGCCCCTCCCCTTGCCCAGTACTTTGCCCATGACTGGTGGAGGAGAAAAAAAGTTCTCAATTGAGGACAAACTCTGAGGTGTAATTTGCATTCCAGAGCTCCCCTGTGGGATCAGACTGAGGCTGAGACTTTTTCGAAGATTGCATGTTGCCTGACTTCATCCCCTTCCTCCAGTTGCTTAGTGGTTTCTCTTGGGAGCAGAGTGCTTCCTCAATAAACCCCTGACCATGAATTCTTGTTTCAAGTTCTGTTCCTAGGAAAACCAACACTTAAGAAAAGGCATAAAGAATTTCAATTGAATCAGTAAGTAAAACACCCAACAACAGAAGTCTAGGATCAGATGGCTTCACAGGTGAATTCTACCAAACATTTAGAGAAGAGTTAACACCTATCCCTCTCAAATATTCCAAAAAATTGCAGAGGAAGAAATACTTCCAAACTCGTTCTATTAGGCCAGCATCACCCTGATACTAAAACCAGACAAAGATATCACAGAAAAAAGAAAATTACAGGCCAATATCACTGATGAACATAGATGCAAAAATCCTCAACAAAATACTAGGAGGATGTGGAGAAAAGGGAACCCTCCTACACTGTTGGTAGGAATGTAAATTGGTGCAGCCACTGTGGAAAACAGTATGGAGGTTTCTCAAAAAACTAAAAATAGAACTACCATATGACCCAGCAATTCCACCCTTGAGTATATATACAAAAAAAACCACAAAATCTCAAAACACTAATTCAAAAAGATACATGTACCCTAATATTCCTAGCAACATTATTCACAATTGCCAAGATATGGAAGCAAACTAAGTGTCCATCAGCAGATGAATGGATAAAAGAAGATGGAATACACACAATGGAATAATACTCAGCTATAAAAAAGAAAAAAATTTTGCCATTTGCAACAACTTGGATGGACTTGGAGGGCATTATGCTAAGTGAACTAAGACAGAGAAAGACAAATACTGTATGATATCACTTATATGTGGAGGCTAAAAAATGCAACAAACTAGTGAATATAACAAAAAAGAGGAAGACTCACAGATATGGAGAACAAACTGGTGGGTTATGATGGGGAGAGGGGGGAAGGGACAACATAGGGGTGCAGGAGTGGGAGGTACAAACTATTGGATGTTGGATAAGCTCAAGGATGTACTACTGTACAAGACTGGGATACAGTATTTTTAAAATACCTATATGGAAAGTAACATTTAAAATTGTGTTAAAGATAAAAAATTTTTAAATAAATACAAGGGGGGGGGGGGAAGAAAAAAAGAATTTCAGATACAGACAAGAGAAAGAAGTTTCTAGGGAGAAAAAAGTTATGGTTTATTTGAAAAGGTGTGAATAGTCCAGTTTGGCTTGGGGCAGGGAATTGTGGGAGAGAAAACTGGTAGGTCATTATGGACCATTATGAGACCCTCAGAGGATCTTGAAAGCCAGATTAAGAAAATGAACATGTTTGTTATAAACTGGCCTTATTAAAAACAAAAAACAAACAAACGAACAAAACAAAACAAAAAACCCACAGCACAAATCCCAAGGATAATAGAGCACTCATGACTTGAAGGGATTAATAGCCAAACATTCCATATGAATAAATACACACTTCATTAATATCAGTGAAATAAAGTCTACTCAAGCCAAGATCATTAATTATAAACTGCATTTGTTCATTTGTTTCTAACAATGCCACAGCTGATCGCAGCCACTTGCATCAGTCAGGATGCAGACTTTTTAAAATTGACTCCTCTGAATGGCTTAGGTATATTCTCTTTGTCTGTGGCTTGTGACTTAAAGTTGAAACATTCCTTTTAGGGTTTGAACCAGTGATTTTAGTGATTTTTTTTTTTTTATTGGAATGTTGGAACGCTCTACCCCTCCCTTGTTCTGGTATTTTCCACAAGGAAGTATCCTTCAGCCATTTCCAATACCACTAAAAATAAAGGTCATTACCTTCAATTGCATCCTCATTAAGCAGATTTACTGTTTTCTCTAAGTATTTTTTTTTAATGGTTATATTATCACTAAAATTTTCCCTTTATAACTTGACTTTGAGGCCTGGTATTTAAAAAATGGCTTTGATCATATGCACACTCTACAAGTTATTACAAACGTGGAGTGTTAATATGTATTCCTTTATCAGGGAGATGTCTGCGATTCGAAGTAAATCCTAAAAATGCCAGGTTTGAGGAGGGAACAAGAATATAGGTTATATCTTCTAATGTTACTACCTGACAAGATAAATGAGTTTACATAATAATGACAACAACAGGAATACATTCTGCATTCATCAGTAACATTACATGACACCTGAATTTAGAATTTTAGAAATCAAGCCTCTTAGAATCGTTGGAAGCTGATGAGACTAATACAAATTACTGATGAAGCATAATGTAGACAGGAAGAATATAATATTTATATCGGACAGATTTTTCTATGTATTCCCCACCCCCTCTTTCAGTTTCAGTACTTCAAAGAACCTCAACGAAAATTTAAAGAGCTTGTGTCCAGTAATGAACTTCAGATCTTGTACCTGGTACAGGAGTAGGTTTGTTGTAGCTACCACACACTGTGATTTATATTAGAAGAGCATTTGGTTTTTAGTGCTTAAAAAATAAACGGTTTATTGTCCTTTAGCTGTAGTTCAACTACAAATTCTATAGGAATCTTTCTCTTTTCCTGATACTGGGAGAGTCACACATTCTCTGTGTCCTTATAAATATCTGATTTTACAATTCACACTTTGTGTTAAGTAAGCATTTATTTGCTTCTGTCCACAATGGCACTGTGACTCATTCACTGCTGAGTTCCCAGTGACCTGCAGAGTGGATGGAACATGGTAAGTCTGAAGTCTGCAGTACAGTAAATAGAGGTAAATTATATTGTACCCATGTTTCTTGAGTTAAGGATATGATATGTCAATGGATACATTATTATTCCTTATATGGGAATTAAAATTATCAAATTACAAAATAGACATGACAGTGTAATCATTCTTAGAACAGTCCATTGACTACATTTCCCACAGGTTTTTGCAATATTTGGGAGCAAAATTAATTTAAAGGGCTAATGTTTAAGCAGAAGCTTCCATTACATTACAACTACATGTCCACATGGGCATACATACCCTTTGGCATCTGAAAATTCACTAATAGCGAAAAGCTATTTTTATTTTTCAGAAACACAAAGATTCAACTCAGAAGTATGGCCCAGTCTTTGAGGGAATGACAAGGAAATGGACAGAAGAATTTGACTCTATAAAATAGTTTTTAAGTTGTATGAGAACTTTTGCCACGGAAGTTAAGAGCCATGAAAAAAAATCGCTTTTCTAACCTTAACTTTTGTGCTTCTCCACCACACAACCACCTTTCCATTTTATCCAGCTTTCTCTCATCTCAGAAAAAGGAATGCATTTCTTTGCTGAAGCTAGTCCCTCTATTTCTACCTCAATAGGTTAGTGTTCATTGACCTCCTCTGTCATTCCTTTTGCCACTCTTTTTATATCAGGCTTTTTTTAACTCATAAAAATTACTTTCCCCTTCTCTTTTTTGTCTAGTACATTTAGATCTTTGTTACTATAATTAAAAATAAAATCCAGTAGCCCCTGGAAATTCATGAAAAATGTTCAACTGTCCTCATAATTTTATTTTTATTATTTTAAAATTTTTATTTATTTATTTTTATTGCAGTATAGTTGATTTACAATGTTGTGTTAGTTTCAGGTGTACAGCAAAGTGATTCAGTTATACATACATATAGATCTATTTAGATTCTTTTCCCTTATAGGTTATTACAAAATACTAAGTAGAATTCCCTGTGCTATACAGTAGGTCCTTATTGGTTATCTATTTTATATATAGTAGTGTGTACATGTCAATTCCAAACTCCCAATTTATCCCTCCCCCACTTTCCCCTTTGGTAACCACAAATTTGTTTTCTATCTCTGTGTGTCTGTTTCTGTTTTGTATATAGGGTTCATTTGTATCATTTTTTTCTTAGATTCCATATAATTGTAAGTACAAAGTTAAATGATACAAGTTCATGCCTATCAGATCATCAAAACTTAAAAAGTTTGGCAACACATAAATTTGATAAGGGATGGGTCAACAGGCTGTCTCAGTGAGACTGGAAATCAGTACAATCTCTGTGGATAAAAATTTGGTAATATCTATACAAATTTAAAATGCAACTATAAGTCTAGGATTTTCCCACAAAAATACAAAAATACATACTATTAGGTTTATTGTCATGGTTTGTAATAAAAAAAGTTTGTGAAGAGTTCATTGTCATGGTTTGCAAAAGTAAGTTTTAAAAAGTTTCAAAAAGTAAATGTCCAGTTGCAAGGGATTAACTAAATATCTTATTGTCATACATATAAGAGACTAGTATGAAGCTGCTCAGAAAAGTAAGTGGTATGTGGAATACTGTTCAAAATATATGTAGTTTTGTTTATTTTTTTAAAATCAAGGTATGTAAATATGTACAAATACACACACATATCACTTACACGCATAGAATTCTAAAGAATACATAAAAATTATTACCAGAGATTACTTTTTAGAAGTTAAACTGGAGGTGCCAAAATATTTTATTTTTCATAGGCTACCTCAGTATTATGGTTTAAATTGTTTGCTATGTTACTTTCATAATTAAAAGAAATTTATTTATATAGCTGATGGGGTGGAGTTTGAACTAAAACAAAAATCCCATCATTTAAATTCAGGCTGTCACTTTTAGCCATGATATTTTTTATTACTCTGTTCATTGTGTAAAATAAAAATAACATCAAAGTTGAAATGATGCCTTCTTTCTCCCCAGTGTGTCTAGATGCCATTACCTAGAAGCAGTCATCGTTAATATTTTGGTACCCTTTCTTCCAGCTCTCTGTCGATCTCTCCTTGCTCTTGCCTGGGCTTCCCACTGTCCCTAAGGAGGGGGATGCATTGTGGGTAGGGGCACTGGTTCTGGAGTCCTTGCAGCCCTCACAATGTGACTCTGGTCAACTTACCTAATTTCATGGTGCCTCTGTTTTCTCTTATGTTTAATGGAACCTATTAATGTTGTCGTGGAAAAGGGAAAATCCATGCATGTCACAATGACATCTAGGACATAGTAAGTGCTCATTAGAGGTGGTTATTATCCCCATATTCAGGCCATTCTTTTCTATTTTTCCTCTCCACATCCTACAGTTCTCCAGGCTCTCCATCATTAAAGTGCTTATCCCTTTGACCTTGCCACACCCTCCATCTATTATCCTCTCATTTTCCCTCAGCTACCACACCTTGAGTCTAGGTTGCCTCCTACATGGCTACTTCCTTTACCACTCTGCCCTTTATGCTTCGCCGTTTAGCTTTTGTCTGCATTATTCTGCTAAAACTGTCCCATAAACACTTGTAAAGGCTCAATATAGTCACTAAATAAAATGACAATTCCTTAGCGCTGTGCAACCTTTTTTAAAAAAATTTTTATTTATTTATTTATTTTTGGCTGTGTTGGGTCTTCGTTTCTGTGCGAGGACTTTCTCCAGTTGCGGCGAGCAGGGGCCACTCCTCATCGCAGTGCGCGGGCCTCTCACTGTCTCAGCCTCTCTCGTTGCGGAGCACAGGCTCCAGACGCGCAGGCTCAGTAGTTGTGGCTCACGGGCCTAGTTGCTCCACAGCATGTGGGATCTTCTCAGACCAGGGTTCGAACCTGTGTCCCCTGCATTAGCAGGCAGATTCCTAACCACTGCGCCACCAGGGAAGCCCTGTGCAAACTTTTTATGGCATTTCAAGCATTCCTGTTGATCTTTCACCTCTTCCCTTGGTTTTCTTGACAGTTTTCTTGGTACCCTTCAAACAAACCTCTCTGACTGTCTTCTGCTTTCCTCTAAATGTGGCAGTCCATGTGCTTCTTTGACCATTTTGTTTTTTCTTTTACATTTTATCCATTGGCAAGAGTATTCAGTCCAAGGCTTGAGCTTTCAAGGCTTCGAGGATTACTCCCAAATCTTTTTATCCCATCATGTGATTTCCATAGTCCCCATCCTACATTTCCAAATGACTATGTTGCATTCCAGTAGAGATGGATGTCAGACTTCCACCAAGCTTCATTCTTCTTCCTCCACCTCCATCTGGGTTCTCTATTTTTTGCAAAGAAAAGCCATCTTTCTCTGTCACTTAGGATTAAATTTATAGTCGTTATTAATTCTATTCTTTCCCTTATCTCCACATCCAACAGGTTGCTAACAACCATCAATTTCACTCTTTTTTTTTTTTTTAACATCTTTATTGGAGTATAATTGCTTTACAATGTTGCATTAGTTGCTGCTGTATAACAAAGTGAATCAGCTATATGTATACATATAACCCCATACCTCCTCCCTCTTGCGCCTCTCTCCCACCCTCCCTATGCCACCCCTCTAGGTGGAAACAAAGCACCGAGCTGATCTCCCTGTGCTATGCGGCTGCTTCCCACTAGCTAGCTATTTTACATTTGGTAGTGTATATATGTCCATGCCACTCTCTCACTTCGTCCCAGCTCAATTTCAATCTCTAAACTGGTTCCAAGCTGCTCTCAGTTCTTTGGCCATGATCTAAGTTGAGGTCTTTATGACTTTTTCACCCTCCTGCATGAAAAACCTTTGAACTGGCTTCTATGCTTTAATCTCTTCCCCCTTTTAAACCTTCCTAAATAGTACTTTTAAATGAATTTCTTATCTCCTAGTTTTGGTCAATATTATTAAACTATTTTTGATGCTTTCTTCACTTCTTATCCATCTCCACTGAGGTAGTTTTAATATAATTATTAAGGACATGGTCTTTGAAATCAGTTTCCCTGAATGTGAATTCTAGCTCTACCACTTACTAGCTGAGTGAACTTGAGAAAATTACTTAATCGTTCAGTGCTTTTGTTTTCTCATCTGTAAAATGGAGATGATAACGGTACCTATCTCATAGTGTTGTCAGGATGAAAAAAGATAATACCTATTGTAAATTTTGTGTGGACAAAAACAACATCCAGTTTCTTTTATTTATTTTTTTTATGGTATGGCCCCCCTTTTTTTTAACATCGATATTGGAGTATAATTGCTTTACATTGTTGTGTTAGTTTCTACTGTATAATAAAGTGAATCAGTTATATGTATCCATATATATCCCCTTATCCCCTCCCTCGTGCATCTCCCTCCCACCCTCCCTATCCCACCCCTCTAGGTGGTCACAAAGCACCGAGCTGATCTCCCTGTGCTATGTGGCTGCTTCCCACTATCTATTTTACATTTGGTAGTGTATATACGTCAATGCCACTCTCTCACTTCATCTCAGCTTACCTTTCCCCCTCCCCGTGTCCTCAAGTCCATTCTCTATGTCTGCGTCTCTATTCCTGTCCTGCCCCTAAGTTCTTCAGAACTATTTTATTTTTTAGATTCCATATATATGTGTTAGCATACAGTACTTGTTTTACTCTTTCTGACTTACTTCACTCTGTATGACAGCCTCTAGGTCCAACCTCCTCACTACAAATAACTCAATTTTGTTTCTTTTTATGGCTGAGTAATATTCCATTGTATATATGTGCCACATCTTCTTTATCCATTCATCTGTCGATGGACAGTTAGGTTGCTTCCATGTCCTGACTATTGTAAATAGTGCTGCAATGAACATTGTGGTACATGACTCTTTTTTTTTTTTTGAATTTAATTTAATTTATTTTTTTATAGAGCAGGTTCTTATTAGTTATCCATTTTATACATATTAGTGCATACATGTCAATCCCAATCCCCCAGTTCATCCCACCACCCCCCACCCACTGCTTTCCCCCCTTGGTGTCCATACATTTGTTCTCTACATTTGTGTCTCAATTTCTGCCTCGCAAACCGGTTCACCTGTACCATTTTTCTAGGTTCCACATATATGCATTAATATACGATGTTTGTTTCACTCTTTCTGACTTACTTTACTCTGTATGATGGTCTCTAGATTCATCCAGGTCTCTACAAATGACCCAATTTCGTTCCTTTTTATGGATGAGTAATATTCCATTGTATGTATGTGCCACATCTTCTTTACCCATTCATCTGTCGATGGACACTTAGGTTGCTTCCATGACCTGGCTATTGTAAATAGTGCTGCAATGAACATTGTGGTACATGACTCTTTTTGAATTATGGTTTTCTCAGGGTATATGCCCAGTAGTGGGATTGCTGGGTCATATGATAGTTCTATTTTTAGTTTTTTAAGGAACCTCCATACTGTTCTCCATAGTGGCTATATCAATTTACATTGCCATCAACAGTGCAAGAGGGTTCCCTTTTCTCCACACCCTCTCCAGTATTTATTGTTTGTAGATTTTTTGATGATGGACATTCTGACCAGTGTGAGGTGATACCTCATTGTGGTTTTGATTTGCATTTCTCTAATGATTAATGATATTGAGCATCCTTTCATGTGTTTGTTGGCAATCTGTATATCTTCTTCGGAGAAATGTCTATTTAGGTCTTCTGCCCATTTTTGGATTGGGTTGTTTGTTTTTTTGATATTGAGCTGCATGAGCTGCTTATATATTTTGGAGATTAATCCTTTGTCAGTTGCGTCATTTGCAAATATTTTCTCTCATTCTGAGGGTTGTCTTTTCATCTTGTTTATGGTTTCCTTTGCTGTGCAAAAGCTTTTAAGTTTCATTAGGTCTCATTTGTTTATTTTTGTTTTTATTTCCATTTCTCTTGGAGGTGAGTCAAAAAGGATCTTGTTCTGATTTATGTCATAGAGTGTTCTGCTTATTTTTTCCTCTAAGAATTTTATAATGTCTGGCCTTACATTTAGGTCTTTAATCCATTTTGAGTTTATTTTCTGTATGGTGTTAGAGAGTGTTCTAATTTCATTCTTTTACATGTAGCTGTCCAGATTTCCCAGCACCACTTATTGAAGAGGCTGTCTTTTCTCCATTGTGTATTCTTGCTTCCTTTAACAAAGATAAGGTGACTATATGTGCATGGGTTTATCTCTGGGCTTTCTATCTTGTTCCATTGATCTATATTTCTGTTTTTGTGCCAGTACCATACTGACTTGATTACTGTAGGTTTGTAGTATAGTCTGAAGTCAGGGAGCCTGATTCCTCCAGCTCTGTTTTTCTTTCTCAAGATTGCTTTGGCTATTCGGGGTCTTTTGCATTTCCATACAAACTGTGAAATTTTTTGTTCTAGTTCTGTGAAAACTGCCATTGGTAGTTTGATAAGGATTGCACTGAATCTGTAGATTGCTTTGGGTAGTGTAATCATTTTCACAATGTTGATTCATCCAATCCAAGAACATGGTATATCTCTCCAAATGTTTGTATCACCTTTAATTTCTTTCATTAGTGTCTTATAGTTTTCTGCATACAGGTCTTTTGTCTCCTTAGGTAGGTTTATTCCTAGGTATTTTATTCTTTTTCTTGTAGTGGTAAATGGGAGGTTTTCCTTAGTTTCTCTTTCAGATTTTTCATCATTAGTGTATAGGAATGCAAGAGATTTCTGTGCCTTAATTTTGTATCCTGCTACTTTACCAAATTCGTTGATTAGCTCTAGTAGTTTTCTGGTAGTATCTTTAGGATTCTTTATGTATAGCATCATGTCATCTGCAAACAGTGAGAGTTTTACTTCTTTTCTGATTTGGATTCCTTTTATTTCCTTTTCTTCTCTGATTGCTGTGGCTAAAACTTCCCAAACTATGTTGAATAATAGTGGTGAGAGTGGACAACCTTGTCTTGTTCCTGACCTTAGTGGAAATGGTTTCAGTTTTTCACCATTGAGAACGATGTTGGCTGTGGGTTTGTCATACATGGCCTTTATTATGTTGAGGAAAGTTCCCTGTATGCTTACTTTCTGGAGAGTTTTTATCATAAATGGTATTGAATTTTGTCAAAAGCTTTTCTGCATCTATTGAGGTTATCATATGGTTTTTATCCTTCAATTTGTTAATATGGTGTTATCACACTGATTGATTTGCGTATGTTGAAGAATCCTTGTATTCCTAGGATACACCCCATTTTATCATGGTGTATGATCCTTTTAATGTGCCGCTGGATTCTGTTTGCTAGTATTTTGTTGAGGATTTTGGCATCTATGTTCATCAGTGATATTGACCTGTAGTTTTTTTTTTGTGACATCGTTTTCTGGTTTTGGTATCAGGGTGATGGTGGCCTGGTAGAATGAGTTTGGGAGTGTTCCTCCCTCTGCTATATTTTGGAAGAGTTTGTGAAGGTTAGGTGTTAGCTTTTCTCTAAATGTTTGATAGAATTCTTCTGTGAAACCATCTGTTCCTGGGCTTTTGTTTGTTGGAAGATTTTTAATCACAGTTTCAATTTCGGCCCTTGTGATTTGTCTGTTTATATTTTCTATTTCTTCCTGGTTCAGTCTCGGAAGGTTGTGCCTTTCTAAGAATTTGTCCATTTCTTCCCAGTTGTCTATTTTATTGGCATATAGTTGCTTGTAGTAATCTCTCATGATCCTTTGTATTTCTGCAGTGTCAGTTGTTACTTCTCCTTTTTCATTTCTAATTCTATTGATTTGAGTCTTTTCCCTTATTTTCTTGATGAGTCTGGGTAATGATTTATCAATTTTGTTTATCTCCTCAAAGAACCAGCTTTTAGTTTCATTGATTTTCGCTATTGTTTCCTTCATTTCTTTTTCATTTATTTCTGATCTGATCTTTATGATTTTTTTCCTTCCGCTAAGTTTGGCTTTTTTTTATTCTTCTTTCTCTAATTACTTTAGGTGTAAGGTTAGGTTGTTTATTTGAGACGTTTCTTCTTTCTTGAGTTATGATTGTATTGCTATCAACTTCCCTCTTAAAACTGCTTTTGCTGCATCCCATAGGTTTTGGGTCATTGTGTTTTCATTGTCACTTGTTTCTGGGTATTTTTTGATTTCCTCTTTGATTTCTTCAGTGATCTCTTTTTTATTTAGTAGTGTACTGTTTAACCTCCATGTGTTTGTATTTTTTACAGTTTTTTTCGTGTAATTGATATCTAGTCTCATAGTGTTGTGGTCAGAAAAGGTACTTGATACGATTTCAATTTTCTTAAATTTACCATGGCTTGATTTGTGACCCAAGATATGATCTATCCTGGGGAACGTTCCATGAGCACTTGCGAAGAAAGTGTGTTCTGTTGTTTTGGGATGGGATGTCCTATAAATGTCAATTAAGTCCATCTTGTTTAATGTATCATTTAAAGCTTGTGTTTCCTTGTTTATTTTCATTTTGGTTGATCTGTTCATTGGTGAAAGTGGGGTGTTAAAGTCCTCTAGTATTATCGTGTTACTGTTGATTTCCCCTTTTATGGCTGTTAGCATTTGCTTTATGTATTGAGGTGCTCCTCTTTTGGGTGCATAAATATTTACAATTGTTATAGCTTCTTCTTGGTTTGATCCCTTGATCATTATGTAGTGCCCTTCTTTGTCTCTTGTAATAGTCTTTGTTTTAAAGTCTATTTTGTCTGTTATGAGAATTGCTACTCCAGCTTTCTTTTGATTTCCATTTGCATGGAATATCTTTTTACATCCTCTCACTTTCAGTCTGTATGTGTCCCTATGTCTGAAGTGGGCCTCTTGTAGACAGTATATATATGGGTCTTGTTTTTGTATCCATTCATCCAGTCTATGTCTTTGGTTGCCGCATTTAATCCATTTATATTTAAGGTAATTATCAATGTGTATGCTCCTATGACCATTTTCTTAATTGTTTTGGGTTTGTTATTGTAGGTTTATTCCTTCTCTTGTGTTTCCTGCCTAGAGAAGTTTCTTTAACATTTGTTGTAGAGCTGGTTTAGTGGTGCTGAATTCTCTTAGCTTTTGCTTGTGCAAAGGTTTTGATTTCTCGGTCGGATCTGAATTGAGATCCATGCTTGGCAAAGTAATATTGGTTGTAGTTTTTTCCCTTTCATCACTTTAAATATGTCCTGCCACTCCCTTCTGGCTTGTAGAGTTTCTGCTGAAAGCTCAGCTGTTAACCTTATGGGGATTCCCTTGCATGTTATTTGTTGCTTTTCCCTTGTTGCTTTTAATATTTTTTCTTTGTATTTAATTTTTGTTAGTTTGATTAATATGTGTCTTGGCGTGTTTCTCCTTGGATTCTCTTTGAATATTTCCTTTCCCATATTAGGGAAGTTTTCAACTATAATCTCTTCAAATATTTTCTCAGTCCCTTTCTTTTTCTCTTCTTCTTCTGGGACCCCTTTAATTCGAATGTTGTTGCCTTTAATGTTGTCCCAGAGGTGTCTGAGACTGTCCTCAGTTCTTTTCATTCTTTTTTCTTTATTCTGCTCTGCAGTAGTTATTTCCACGATTTTATCTTCCAGATCACTTTTCCGTTCTTCTGCCTCAGTTATTCTGCTACTGATTCCTTCTAGAGAATTTTTAATTTCATTTATTGTGTTGTTCATCATTGTTTGTTTGCTCTTTAGTTCTTCTAGGTCCTTGTTAAACGTTTCTTGTATTTTCTCCATTCTATTTCCAAGATTTTGGATCATCTTTACTATCATTACTCTGAATTCTTTTTCAGGTAGACTGCCTATTTCCTCTTCATTTGTTTGGTCTGGTGGATTTTTACCTTACTCCTTCATCTGCTGTGTATTTCTCTGTCTTGTCATTTTGCTTAAATTACTGTGTTTGGGGTCTCTTTTTTGCAGGCTGCAGGTTCGTAGTTCCCATTGTTTTCAGTGTCTGCCCCCAGTGGGTAAGGTTGGTTCAGTGAGTTGTGTAGGCTTCCTGGTATAGGGGACTGGTGCCTGTGTTCTTGTGGATGAGTCTGGATTTTGTCTTTCTGGTGACAGGACTGCATCCATTGGTGTGTTTTGGGGTGTCTGTGAACTTATGGTTTTAGTCATCCTCTCTGCTAATGGGTGGAGTTGTGCTCCTGCCTCGCTAGTTGTTTGGCATGGGGTGTCCAGCTCTGGAGCTTGCTGGTCTTTGAGTGGAGCTGGGTCTTAGCGTTGAGATGGAGATGTCTTGGAGAGCTCTTGCTGATTGATATTACGTGGGGCCGGGAGGTCTCTGGTGGTCCAATGTCCTGAACTCGGCTCTCCCACCTCAGAGGCTCAGACCTGACACCAGGCTGGAGCATGAAGACCCTGTCAGCCACACGACTAGGTATGTAGGGTGTTTCTTGTCTTTTGCGAAGTCTGAGGTCTACTACCAACATTCAATAGGTGTTCTGTAGGAGTTGTTCCACATATAGATGTATTTTTGTTGTATTTGTGGCGAAGAAGGTGATCTCCACGTCTTCCTCCTCTGCCATCTTGAAGGTCCTCCTCCAGTTTCTTTTTGAATCCTCTAGAGTGCCTAGCACAGTACTTTGCATATGATAGATTTTCCATAAATGTTCACTGCGTAAGTGAGTGAATAAACACATAAGTGAAGGAAATCTTAGAATGTGAAAGATATTGAAAATGACCAAACTAAATTTAGGAAAGATAAAAGGAATTAATATGATCATAAACTTATTATCTGAAGTAGTAATATCTGCAGAAAGTATAAACTAAATAGATACTAAAATGAGTTGTTAATCCCTTGTAAAAGAAGGTGAATGAATCTAAACTTTAAATATGAGTTTAAGAAGGTCAAAGTACCCTCCTGTAATCTAAAGATGATTGAGCTGGAAAGGTAGAAACATTTTCAGAATCTCTAGAGTAGAATATATTGCAAGGCTTGAGAAATACACTTTTCTTTGTTAAAATACCCTTGAGATAAACCCATTAGATTGGAAATAATTTACTCTTAAATTACTTCATAACCATCCACCATAGTTATTTCTGGTATACAGAAGTATCAGTTATAACTCAGTTGCAAAGTTAAACTAGAAGAAAAAGCCATCTGTTGCTTTAAAATATTTGCCTTTGAATGGAGCTATAAAGAGCCAGAAGAACACTCATTTACTAAAAAAGGAAGAGTCATAAGAATAAAATTGCTAAATTTCTGCAAATAAATTTTAAAATAGCATATCAGCGTGCCTACAAAAACAAACTGGAAAACAATGCAACATATATGACAGTCAAATAGTCAAATATGTTATTACAATTTCTTTTGTAAAAAAGTTATTACAAATTAATTTTTTAAAGATATACACCCCAACTTAAAAATGGGCAAATGACATGAGAACAGGTCTAATAAAAGAAGAATGACTAATGAATATCCAAAGATATTCATAAAGAATATCCAAAAGGTATTCATTTAGACAAACATGAACATTTGCTTTCTATCAACAATTATATATAAATACCTCTTGTCAGGTTATACATATTAATAACCTAGTACTGCTGAGGGTGCAGTAAAAATGATTATTGTATATGCCACTGCAGGATGTACAGATTGATAGAATTTACTTGAAATAATTTGTTAACATGGATTTTTAAATTGTACCTTTTTATTCATTTATTCAGCAAATATTTCTTGATCATCAGGCATTGTTTGTGGGTACTGAGGATAAAGAACAAAAAAACTATAAACTATCAAATAGCTATAATGTCATGGAAGGAGTAAGAAATGTTTGAAGAAAAGTAAAACAGAATAAGGGAATAGATAGTCCCTTGGGATGCTCTCTGACTTATGGAAGTTAGGGGGTGCCCCATTGGGATAGGTACCATTTGAACATAGAATTGAATGAAGGGAAGGAGTGAGCCATGGGGCCATCTGGAAGGAGAGTATTGCAGGCAAAGGGAGCAAGAACGAAGACCCTGAGTGTGTTTGGGACCAGGAAGTTCATGTATCAAGTGCGCAGGGTACAGTGGCAGGAGATGAGGGTGGGCAGGTGGCCAGGACCCAGATCTGATAGGATCTTATCCTAGGCAGTGTTAAAGACATCAACTTTTTCTGGGTATAATGAGAAGCCACTGGGATGTTTACCTATGAGAGTAATATAATGTGATTCCTTTTTTTATAGGTTGCTGTCTGGAAAATAGACTACAGAGGGATCAGGGCAAGGATGGATGCAGGGTTAGGGAGACTACTACCCAATAATATTTTAGGACTCAGAATCCCTTGGAATCTGTATTTTAAATGCACTGTCAGTTTTCTGATTGATTTACTGTGGGTTTTTAAAAATAAGTTTTCCTCTGTTCTGATAGTTTTATTTTAATTAAAAACAGGTATGTCCACTGTCCCTTCTGCTGCATCCTACTACATCTGGAATTGTGCTTTAGAGCACTTTGAGTTTTTTAATAAATTTTTCTAGGAAAAATTTTCTGGGAAAGTCTTTAGCCTAATTCCTGCAATAAGTGATAATATTTCTCACCAGAATTTTGCAGATGAGGCAGACAAGGCCCAAGAGGTTAAGAGTCTTCTCAAAAGTCTCAGAGCTAGTAAGTGGATGAATGCCGACCACAGCTAAGCTCATCTCTTTCCACTAGCACTTGGAAATCTTCCCTTATGGATGGCTCTGAGGAAGATGGAGCCTTTGGGTTTCTCGGTTTGAGAGAGGAGTCTGGGGTGTGTGTGTGTGTGCTGGTGGTGGTGATGGTGAGAGTTTGATGCAGAAGGCTACACAGCCTGCCACTAGCCAGGCTACTGCTAGGTATCATTTAAGGCATCTTTCTGCCTCATCATGACCCCAAAATGCTACCCGAACAGAGGAATTAGCCAAATTCCTTAGGCAAAACCAAACTTCTTACTTTCAGGAAAAAGAGCATCCAAAAATCTCTTGGATATCAAATAATATTTTGTGAAATAATATTTTGATGACTTAAGTGTGAACAAATCAGAAGCATATGTTTTCAGTTTCCTGGGGAACAATGATTGCTTTAAAATTAACCTAAAGGTGCCAGGTGGAGTTTAGATTTTATTAAGTCTCAAACATTTGGCAAATAGTTCAAGATGTTGGACCCAAAGAGCATCTGGATTCATCCTGTCCCGATATAAATTAGATATCGCAAACATGTGTTGAGTTGTGTGGCTTTGATCTCCTTTTAAAAGGGATTGGATTCTCGGGAACTAACTTGCTCTCGCAAATGGAAGTTCAGTGTGGTGTGTGCCTGGATTTTCCTTCTCTCCACTAATATTTTCCATTACTCATGGGAACATGGATGAACATTTGGAAAGCCAGTTTGGAAATGTGGCATGGACAAAGGAACTTCATATTTAAAAATTAATAAGTAAAAATGTTAATGATCATCACAAACCTGCTCAGGGGACCTTTTAAGTTGGTAGTTAGCTTTTAGAAACTGTTCTCATTTGAGAAATTATGGATCAGATTTTTGTGAACATTCCAACATAGTTAGGATTCATGATCATAGGAAGTGATGAAGCATAGACATGTATAGGAAAAATCTTTCTAATCTTATTCACTGTGATTGAAAAAAAAGAAGGGGGAAAAAATGGAACCTCTTAAAGAAAACACCTCTTTGGACTTTAGCTCACATTGAAATACTGGTTATAAATGACATGAAACCAGCATGATTCTGACTAATGTTATTCAGTCTAAATTGATAATAGTTTACAGACACTGAGTGAGCTTTATTTAAGAGAGCATAATTTATTATCTTATTTTTCCAACAATTTTAACTTTTTGTTACATAAGCATATGTGTGTATCTTCCAGTTTGTTGGGGGCAGGCTATACCACGGAAGGCAAGAGCCACAGGTGTCTGAGCTGGAAAAGCCAGACTCACGCCACAAGACTGAGTTGCATTTCTTCTTCTATAGCATCAAAGAATCATGAAAAATACTCTCTTCTCTTGATCTTATAATATTTAGCCATTTCTCCTTTATATCCCAGCTGAACCTCTAAGTTGTTTGCCTCAATGGCCCCCAATTTCCATTTGCCAGGGGAACTTTCAAAGCTGTTTGGCTTACTTTTATACATATCTATCTTGGTTTCAAATGATCACTTCAACTTTTAGTTCGTTTTCATTATTTCTATAGGTTTCCTTTATGATGGGATTAAGTATGATAAAGGCGTAAAATAAAAGAAAAAAAATAAAAGCAAATTCAGAGACTGGTGGAAGGCTTCAAAATTAAATTGCTTAATAATCTTGAGGTATTTTTAAGAATTCTTAAATGAAAAAGTAAAAATATTTTGTGAACTGAATAGAAAGATGTTGGTGCAGTTTCATCTGATTGATTTTCTTTCTTTTTAATAGGTTTTCTTTGGTGAACACCTGAAGAATGACTACGAACAGGAAGGTATAAATCTTTGAATTATCCTTACTTCTATAGCAGTTTTATTCTGTATTAATTAATAATCTATTTTGTGTGGTACTGAAATATCATACATGTTCATCACAAATCATTTACCAGTTTTCTAACCTTTAAGCTTATTATTTAACTTCTCTATGCCCCAGTTTCCTCATTTAAAGTGGAAAAAATAATACTACTATTTGATAAAGTGAGTTCATACATGAAAAGCACTTAGAACTATCCCTAGGGCATAGTAGGTGTTCAATGCCTTATGATTATGATTATTATTATTTGAAGGATCTACAATTGTGACTTGGGTCTATAAAATAATCAGAGAACACCACAGACAATATTTGATTGCAGCGAAGTACCAAATTGTGTAGGTCAAACCAGGCTTTACGATGGTGGAAAACCTAGAGATGAAAGCTCACTGAGGCAGCCTAATAGATTGGTGGTAGCAAAAAGATATTAGATCCAAATGCTTTTTTTTTTTGTAACGTCTTTATTGGAGTATAATTGCTTTACATTGTTGTGTTAGTTGCTGTTGTATAACAAAGTGAATCAGCTATACGTATACATATATCCCCATATCCCCTCCCTCTTGCGTCTCTCTCCCACCCTCCCTATCCCACCCCTCTAGGTGGTCACAAAACACTGAGCTGATCTCCCTGGGCTATGAGGCTGCTTCTCACTAACTATCTATCCAAATGCTTTTTAGATTTATATTTTGAAAAGATAATTGGAGAATGGATTGTAGAGAGGCAAGAGTGAATACTGGGAAACCAGTTAGGAGGCTGTTATAATAGCACAGATGAGAGTTGGTATTTCAACTAGAGCAGGGGCAACGGAGTTAGAGGAAAATAGACCTATTGAAGATCTACATTAGAGGTAGGTCCTTCAGCATTTGCTAATGGATTGCCTTTGCCTGGTGAGGGTGAGGAAATTTGAAGAATTAAGCAGGAGTCTCTCTTTCCTCTTTAAATTTTTGTTTGTTTGTTTTAACAACAGAATACTTGGTGATATATTTATTGAGATAAGGAAGGATGGGAGAGAAATGAATTTTGGATCCAAGAGATAAAGGTCCCTGTGAGGCGTGAGGCCAGGGCCCTGGACCAGAGATGTACAACTGGATGTCCTGAGCGTATAAAGCGCTTTAAAGCATGGCAGTGGAGAAGGCCATATGGAGATACGGTTCAGACAGAGACAAGAAAAGAAATCCAGGACGTCCAACTTTGCAAGATTGGGATAAAGAGGAAAAGCCCTAGCAGGGAAGCTGAGAATGAATGATTGGGGGAAAACCAAGATGAGATGGATTAAGAGGGGGGAAAAAACCCAAAACAAACAAAAGAAATAGCTGCTTTCTGAAGGGCACATCAAGTCATGTCTCTCTTCCTGCATTATCCAATATTGACTAGATAAACATCTCTTCTCCATAATCATACCCACAAAGTTCATTAACATGAGCTGGGACAGCAGCTTTTCTCAGCAGGCATTAGCAAGGCAAAGAGGTTGTTTCAGATCATGAATGACTCCGTTTTATGTGCAGCCCACAATGGTAAGGTTAAGATAGGAGCCAGAGATCTTCAGATATATGGCCCCTGCGTTCAGGTGTTTTGGATAGGAGATAAATCTTTGTTACCAATAGGCCTTATTCTTCTACCATAAAGTGAGCTGAACTAGCTGGAAATGCAGCCTAGAAGAACCTTTCAAGTTCACACTTAAGTCTGTACAAGCTGATGGTTTATTTAAGGCAGGGCCAATCAACAAACTTCCAAAAAGTATCCAGAGGCATACCAGCCCTTTTCCTGATATTTAGTCTACATTGTGATATAGAAATCAGCAAAATTAGAAATATAAATACTTTATGCCTCCACACTATCGCTTAGCTTTCAAGGCAGCGTACTTGCCTTATTCATTTCTGTAGCCCCAGCATGTAGCCAGCACCTGGCAGAGAGTGGGAACTTAAATCAGCATTTCTTGAATGAGTAAGTAAATAAATACCCAGTACAGAGCACTAAAGAAGTAGAAATAAAGACGATAGAAAAAAATCTTAGCTTCTATTATGAAAATTCTTACATCGTCTTTTATCTATGTCCTATACAAAGTATTGATATGTTTACTGTACTATTATAATTCCAAGGCCTCTTCCTAGGCATCAATATTTGTACAGAGCTATGAATTTTCCATCATACATTTTTTTTTCCACTCAAGGAAGCTACTTTGCTAATGCAACAAAGCCAGTGGAAAGAACCAAGCCAAAACTCTATAATACCAACAGTGATGGTAAGGCTGAGCTGTGACATGGTAAATACTATATCTTGTTTTACAAAAAAAATCCAAATTGATATTTAATAGTCTGATAGTTGTGCCAGGAACACACAGAATGCAGAAGAAACACTTGTAGATTGCAAAGTGATATTTAAAGAAAAATGCAGACCCGATAAGCATTTCCATGTTTTGTAGATTTGCTTTTCAAGAAAAGATGTTGAATAGGCCATTTGATAGGTTAGCTGAATGCAGCTGTTTAGATATGTGTTGGGTCTGCTACTGAATTTTTCATTAAAAATATGTGGTTAACAGCAGCCAACCTGATTTGCATGTGTGTGTTTCTGATTTGTTCACCGCTATGCCTCCCATCTCCTACATCTTAATCACACCCAGGCGCCCGCCCCATTACATTACCAGAAGGGAAGTGATCGACATCCTTTGACTCTCTTCATGACCCCCTGATAATCCTGTTTCACACACAGGCTCCCTGCTGTATGAAACACAAAAGCTGCCACTGTAGTTCTTTACTTCCAGTCGATATTCTGACAGACTTGATCTAGCAAATTAGTATGCTGTGGTAGGGGCATGACAAAAGACCCTTTTGACACACTCTGAATCAATACCAAGGCCGACAGAGAGCCATTTCACTGTAGTTCTGTTATTTTTTTCCCCTTTTGATGACCCTTTGCTTTTTTTTTTTTACCAGCTTATCTGACCTTGTCAGATTTAAAAACATAATGTTGGAAAAGTCATCCTTGCACACACATGTGCATGGGCGAATGTGCATATGTGCACACACACACTTGCACACAAAAAGACCATCGATAGCATGCCAAAATGCCTAATAAAGATATAAAACAGAAACGTAGCTGGTGAGGAAATTCAAATGCCTCTCATAAAATGATCCTTCTTTCTACTAATAAAAAGGGAAAAATTGGAAAATAATCAGCCAACTCAAACAGCTATATATATTACTGAATATAGTTTAATTAAGCCAGACCAGTTTTCATATCAGGTTATACCTGGATATTGCCAGTTTTCAAATTCTGCAACTTGTTAGAATAAAACATATAATTCCATGGGTGCTGTATATTTCAGATTGCTCATCAGTTATTTTAACCAAGGCTGTTGAGTAAAGGATATTGAACATTCTGTTAAATTTCTGAGGTTAATACTATTAGGAAGTAAACTTCAAATAGTTACAGAGAGCAAAATAAAATTACTAATAAAAATATAAATCTTCCCTTTACAAATCTTTATCATAACGAAATCTTACCTTTTTAATATCATACATTTTTGGCACAGGTATTCTAATTTTCCACACTTATTCATAGTATAAGGAATCCCAATATTATATCTCACTTGCCACATGCATAATATGACCTCTCTAAATGTTTGGTTTTTAAACAAAAACACATACACATTTAGTTTAAATGTTGATGGTCTATTAAGTTTAACCTAAGCATATCTGGTTTATGCAACTGTTAGAACTTCATTTTATTTTATTTTGAAAACATAATTATGTATATTATAAATACTAATTCAACTAAATGATGTGTCTTTATTATTCACACTTTATTCAGCAAATAAGAAACGCATGCTCTAAAATTAACTGTGCTGCAGTTGTATCTGTTGTCTCCTTTTTTTGCAACCACGGAACACAAGAAAAGACTTGAAAATGCACTTGAAAATGTTTCTCAGAGCTTAATATGAAAAGATTAGACTAAAGAAAAGTTAGGTCCAAATATAGAGGTTCCCAGGCTGAGAAAACACTTTACCTTTGCTACCAAAAAAAAATAATCTCTCTCCTAAAACAGACGCACAGTTGATTTCTAGTGTTTTCCAGGGAGTATGTATGCCACCTATGTGGCACTTCATCACCTTCCAGTACAGAAACCGTGTTCTCTCAAATGAAACAACTCTGTAGACTCAATTCAGACATTATACTACTTCAATTAATCCTTTCTATAAACATGTTGGCAAAATTATCCAGTATAATTCCAAATCCTCACTCACTTTTTTTCAACGAAACATTATTAGGAACTCAAATAGTCTCCCAAATCATTCCAGCTTGGGAACAGTTTTTGTTCTTTTGATTTATCAGTGCTGATATCAGGGCATACTGATTCATGGGCCTCTATATACGGATAGGGCACGGAGTTGGAGGATATGGATAAATCACAGCTGTAATGACATTACTTGTATAAATCCCTTTGTGAATTCTACAATAGCAGGGCAATACAATTCTGGAATACATGGTATTTGCATTAAAAAAAAGACTATTGTTAATATAATTTATTTTATGTCTTCTAAGCTGTACAGACTCTGGGGAGGATAAAAATATAGATATAAATGATATCTTTACTGTTATTTCAGTTTAGATAATTAGTTAAGAGACAAATAGATGAAGATAAGAGAAACGGTTTTCTTAGAAAGCTGTGTCTGCAAGACACAAGCATTTTAAATTTCCTGCATTTTTTGTTCCAGGAATATACACAGTTCTTACAAATAAATTAATTAGGAGAAACTAGGTTTTTTTGGGATGTTTGTGGCTGCCTGTCCAAATAAATCACACGAATCTTGTAGTCTTTCTAGAATTTGACTTCCCCAATCCAATGTACACACACACACACACACACACACACACACACACACACACACACACACACAGTGACTGTAACTGCTCTACCATTAGTCAAGGGGATGAGATTCCCTTTCAGATGGAGCAGAACTTTAACTTCAGATGCTGGAGTCCAATTACCTGAAGGAGGACAGTTAGACAACACAGAGGGGTATAAAGAAATTTTTTAAATATCTGTTTGTGATCCAGAGAGAAGACCTCCATCATAAAGAACAAAGATCTCTACAGTTTTGTTACTGGTTTGTTCATCCTCCTCCCAGTCTCCCCACGCCCCCCTACTTTGCACTTGAGGTCTTTTTGTTTTGTTTTTTAATGGTCCTCTCCAGTGTTAATTATTACTTGTTCTTGGATTAGATTTTTTTCTTATGCACTGTCATGCCCTTATACTATTTATTTCAGTCTTAGGCCTTAGCTGATTGGAAAACCTGCAGTCCTGCCTAACTTAAACCTTGCATGTAAACAGTTTTCTTTTTAGAAAATAATCCTTTGTAAATCTGTCTCTTTTTTGTTCCTGCAGTTTTCATCTTGCAAATTCACACTTCACCCATGAGGACTTCGGGTAACTGAGTTTAGATAGAAGTTGAGCTCACAGGAAAGGAGTCATTTACCTGGGCAGGAGGATATTGTGTGTCTGGATGTCCTAATTTGCCCTATACAACTTGTTGGAGTAAACTCCTCATGATGCAATGAAACCGGATGATTTCCATGAGGTGGATTGATAACTTTAGATCAGAGAAGATCATCTCTCTGTTTTCTAAAATAGATTTTTAAGTTACTGTTATGTCACTTTTCCATCTGTACAAACCATTACTTGCACATGGTTTTTGAGGTATTTCCCCTTATTTAAATAAAAGTGCAAAGTTCAAACTGAGTCAGATATACTCCATACTGAAGAAAATACCTGTATAAAACTTGAGTATTATATGAACATTATTTTCTTAAAAATAAATCATTAAAATCTGGCATGAGGTTTGAAAGAATAAATGTGTTAAATATGGAAAGTATTTCTTTATTCACAACATTAATGTGAATACCAAAGTCCTTACACAACTAAATCCTGATTACTTGGTAACATTTTATCCAATTTTTTTTTTCCAGATAAAACCTTCTTTTACTTTTTGAAATATCGTCTGCCTCCTGACGACTTCATTTCCTCCAAGGTTCTCACCAGTGCTAAACAAGTAAAGGTAGAGAAAAATATCACTCAAGGCAGTCAGCTGTGTAGCTCTTTAAAAATGATCTTCTTTTATTCTATAGTTTTCAATACAATTAAAACATTGAAATGTTAAGGTGGATGACTACATCATTTACAAAAAGACTGAATGAGACTAATATGACACAAATAAGACTTGTCAGAGATTTTCAAGCTCATGTTCAAGTAATTACTATGAAATAACATAATTTCCAGGAATGAAAAATATTCCAGAAGAACAAATTACCATTGGTGGGGAAAGAAAGCCAAACAAAAGAGCAATAGAAGAAAAGGTGACACAAAACACATGCTTACAAGGCTTATAAGGTATTTGCTAATGATTTCTGCATGATGGTTTTATATTTATTCTACTTGACCCAGTATTTTGGATCTTTTCCCTTCAAAATATCTTTAACTAGCAAAGTGATTACAAATGGGAAAAATTGCACTAGAATAACTGCTATCTTCAGGGTTTTGAGAGTTGGAATAATGTAGCAAAAGAATAAATTCAATGTTTAGTGCTATCCCCAAATGCATTATTACCCTGACTACAGCTTCAGTGAGTCTTTCAGAAACAAGAGAGGCAAAACCATGAAAATGCTTCTGGAGCTAGTCTACTCTCTAAATTAGGCAAGTCTGGTTTGGCTGGAGTAACACTCACTAGAGTAAAACCCCAATGATAAACACCCTCACCCCAAGAAATCAAGAACAGTAGGTAACTGTTTCCATGAGCCAGGTGAGTGGAAGCTAGTGGAGGGATGTAAGTCTCTGTCACCATCATGAACAGTGGTGGAGGCATGTGGTGGGTTAGCCTAACCAGGGATATGAACAGGCCTGGTTGTGGGCTGTGGAGCAGGGAGATAGGTGATAGTGCTTGGTGGTCTTAGCTGGGAGTATGGCGTGATGCTTAAGTATGACAGCACTGTGTCTTGCCATACACAGTGGAGGCATAAAGAAGAGACAAAGCCTTGGAAACAAAGGGCAGGACAGGATTCTACTGGGGAGATGTCCTAAGAGAAATTGAGTTCATTCTCCTGCTGGCTCCTCGTACTTCTGGGAGGGAGTCCTTTAGAGTCTATGAAGATGCTAGAAAATATTTCTGGATAAAGCAAAGCATGATAAACTCTACTGAAATTTCTCATTAGGAAGATGGCAGGCAATTCTGATTAATGTGTTTTTACTGTGAAGAGGAGGGACAAAATCAGAAGCATGTTGTGATCAGTCTCTTCACTCCACACAGAAAGATGCAAGTGTAGAGTGCATTGTCCTGGGTCTCCTAGTCTAGCCTAGAGGGCAGGCCTTATCTCTTGACTCGCAGAGACTCAGGTACCTGCATGGCCCATTCCTTCACCTTGCTATGTCGCATTTGAGAGAGGGTGGGGGGAAAGGGGAAAAAGAGGTAGAAAGTATTGACTGAAAACTTGTTGAATTATTGAAAAATTGTTTGAATTATTTTGGTGGGTTTATTCATGTTCCACCTCCCTCTTAATTACCATGAAAATGTATGTATATGACTGCATCAAGAAGTACTGAGTACATTTTTTTTCAACAAATACTTCCCATCTTTAAGCAGCACATCACATAAATATGTGATTAGGACTGATTTCTATTTTAGAATCTGGAATTCATCACTTAGAAAAAAATTTTTTCCCCGTAGATCAACAACCTTATCCATTGCAACTACATTCTTTAAAGTCACAATTCTACCTATAGTTTGCAGTTTTCTTGAACACAATGTCAAATTATAGAGCACTATTGCAGTGTAAAAAAAGCATTCATTGAGATTAATTGATGAACATCTGTGAGGTCAACTAATCTTTACAGTGCCCTGGAAGAACTTGAAAGTACAAAATTTGGTTTACTGACATTTCACAATTTCAAGGTTGAAGCTTTGCTGAGAAAGGTAAACGTGGAAAACCCTATTAAAAATTACATATGTAAAGATGTGGCTTCAACATCACCTGTCTCTATTTTCTTCCCTTTCTCCTTATTGATTTAGTTCCCGTCCTTTTTTCTTCTCTCTTGTTCCTGTTCTTCTTTGGATTCCATACTCTTTCAATTCTAAAGATAACTTCAATGCAAGTGCCTTGTATATCCATGTTTCTAAAAATTCAGAATCAAGTTTCTAAGCACATGAGCACAGTTCAATACATCTCTAACTGAACCCATCATCCAAAACCTGAAACAATCCATTTCCTTTGCTCAGACTCCAAATATCTGAGTCATCATCAACTCTTCTCTCTTCCATCCTTTCCTATCTATTCAGTGAGAAAATCCTACTCCTACTACCTTTTTCATATTCTTTATTTCTTTTTCTGCTTCTCTATCCTACCAACTCTATTTATGTTCATGTTCTCCTAACCAGCAACTATGAGTATTTCAACAATCTCCTACTGTGGAAGAACAGTCTTCCACACTGACAACAGGACTATTTTACTAATCTTATTTAATCTTATTATTTTCCTACCAAAAAAACCTTTAATGACTAATCATGTGACAAAGAATGAAGTTTTCATAGCTCTTTGTTATTTAATCCCGTCCTACTTTATTATCCATACTCCTTATGTGAATGTCCACCTTTAGGTCTAATGCTTAAGGCATAGCCCCAAAAGGATGCTTCCTATATCTGAAACACCCCACTGTCTTGCTTGCAATGCTCTATATCCACATAACCAACTGTCAATGGCCTACACGTTTTCAAAGTTCAGTTCATCTATTAACTCCTTTCTGAGACTTTAAAAATATCAGAGATAGAATTATTCTTTTCCTTTCTTATAGAACATTCCGCCTTGTGTTGTAACTAATAATAAATGTATCTCTCTCCCTAAGTCATTCTTTATTTTGCATTACATAGTGTAGTCATCAAAAATATTTGCTTAATTGTATTGTTCTTTTGCAAGCATGAAGTCTGAGAAAGAAGAAAAATGTGAGTGAAACATATCTGAGAAAACAAACTGAATCCTCTATTTGTCATAATTCTTTCTCTCCCTAAGTCATCTCTATAACACGGCATCTCCAACTCATCCTGTTGAGTCCAATTGTACTCTTTCAGTTGTTATGTCTGGAATTTGGCCAAGATGGTCGAGTAGAAGGATCTCTCACGAGCACAGCAAAATCACAGCTAACTGCTGAAAAACCATTGATAGAAAAAGACTGGAGGGCTTCCCTGGAGGCGCAGTGGTTGAGAATCTGCCTGCAATGCAGGGGACATGGGTTCGAGCCCTGGTCTGGGAAGATCCCACATGCCGCAGAGCAACTAGGCCCGTGAGCCACAATTGCTGAGCCTGCACGTCTGGAGCCTGTGCTCCGCAACAAGAGAGGCTGCGATAGTGTAAGGCCCGCGCACCGCGATGAAGAGTGGCCCCCACTTGCCGCAACAAGAGAAAGCCCTCGCACAGAAACGAAGACCCAATACGGCCAAAAATAAATAAATAAATAAATAAATGAGGAAAAAAAAAAAGAAAAGACTGGAACCTATCAAAAAAGATATTCTACACCCAAAGACATAAAGAAGAAACCACTACGAGATGGTAGGAGGGGCGTACTCGTGATATAATCAGTTGTTATATCCTCCTTTTTCTTTTCTTGTCAATCACACTAAATTTCACCTAAATGTGTAGGCTATATTTCCCTAGGATCTGTTGATTCCTTCCCACCAATCTTCTCTGGCTTCTTGCTTTTCTTTGGTTTCTAAGAAAACATTTGCTGAAGGAAAATACACCTACATACTAGGTTTTTTTGTTTTTTGTTTTGTTATTTTTTTAATTGAAGTATAATTGAAATATAACATTATACTCATTTTAGGTATAAATATAATAATTCAGTATTTATATGCATTGAAAAATGATCACCACAGTAAATCTAGTTAACATCCATCACCATACATAGTTGAAATTTATTTTTCTTGTGATGAGGAAGAACTTTTATGATTCACTCTCTCAGCAACTTGGCAACTGCTTTTTGTTGTTGTTGTTGTTGTTTTTAAGTTCCTAGATACCATCTCCACAAAGACTTAATCTTTCTTGGATTCTACTTATAGGAGAAGTCAAGGCATGGTAGAATGTTCTGCAGTAATTTGATGACAGGCACCAGAAGCCAGCATTTGAGTTTTTAGGGAACCTTGTTCCTGACCAAATAGGATTAAGGCTGTTGAAAAATGTAATTCATTTGGGTTTCTCTTTTCTTTCAGACACGTGCCTGTAGTGTTTATTTTGTCTAGGTGAAAAACATATGACTTGCTGCAGGAAAAAAAATTCACTTCGTTTATGTCTGGTGTAGCCTTTTTCTTTTTTTAAAGAGGATTAGAATTTCTCAATGAAAAACTGTTTCCAGAAACTAAGCATAATGAACCACCTGATTGCAGAACTGCAACACCTTACTCTCCAGTCAATGAAACTTTATACTACCCAAAGCTTATGGCAATGTGCTACTTTGTCTACTACCATGAATCTTAGCTAAATCAAACCCCACAGCCTTTCCCAGTACATTGCACAGCAGACAGCAGGTTCTCAGCAGGATGAACTGGCCACATGAATATGTGCTTTCTCTTTTTCCTTCTTTTCCTTGGGCCAATTTCCTAGTCTAGATAAATATTCATTCTACCTCCCAACCATTTCTCCCCCTGTGCTATTTTAAAAGCTTTGTCTCTCATTTTTGGAAATAAAGTCTCTCTCCAAGAATTTTTTTTCTCCTGGTATTTATTTTATTTTAAAATATCATTGTTGGTTTTTCTGAATAAGAAGATCATATAAAGTATATAGAAAACTCCCTCAGTTGTCTCCAGACTACCTTCCATGCTTCTTCCTTCTAAAAAGAATTCTGATTTTTTTCACGTTCTTACTCCTTTCCTCCAAAGCCCTGTGTCTCCATCCCCCAGGGCAGAGGCAGGTCTAATGGGTTTTAAGGTTATCTATTCTGCTAACGCTGGCTGAGAAATGAGAATGTGAGCACATTTTGGTGTGATAGAGGGAGACTCTGCAAAGGAGTGTGTGAGAAGATTCTTCACTTCAGGAAAAAGAAAGCCAGAGGACGTCTTTATTCTTCCTTGGGACATTTTCACAAATGTACAATATCCCTGTATCATTGCTCTTGATATCTGCCTAACGATAAAAACAAAACCAAAGATGGCAGAGAGCGGAGATGAAAAAGACCTACTCTTGGATGACATCCTCAAGCTGCCGGCTCCGCCATCAGCCCAACCTCTGGATTTACTGTTCACATGCGATAATACATTTTCTTGTTGTTCGAACTATTTTAGTCAGTTTATGCCTTGCAGTTGAAAATATCCTAACTGATGCAAAGGTGCACAAAATTCAAACCCTAAAATCCAAGGTAATCTCACTCGTTTCTCTTAATTCCAGTGCCTATCTCAATGCCCAGTGTCTACGAAGAGAGAAAAATCTCCTGAAAACTTTAAGGTTTAAATCCCTCTTCTTTAGTATGAAAATCCAGCCTGCTACCCTTACCCCTAATATCTGATAAACTGGCACTATTAAGAACTAACATTTTGACAGGAAAAGCTAGAGAGCAAAGCCTTTCACCTCTGAGATATAAAAGAGCAAATGGAGAGAAGGGCAGAATTGCAAGACCAGCATTACCTGCTTCTGTTTTACCTGCAGGCAAACTTGGCAGCTACCCTATGCTTACATGCTTCTTCACGTAAGACCATAAATGAGCATTTTATATCCCGATGAACAAACACTGTCTTTTTTTTTTTTTTTGGTAACGCATTTATTCAACAAATCTTTGCTGAGGGCATAAGATATCATTATAACCCTGGTGGGAGAGTGATTTGTCAGACATATTTCTGCAAACACTGAGTTTACAGTGCAGGGGTGAAGAGAAGGTAAGGGCTCCGCAATCAATATGGGGAAGATCCTAGAGATGGTGTAGGTAAGAACGTCCCGTCACCCTTTCTCCCATATGGTGCTGGGTTCAGGAGAGGCACAATATTGCCTACACAGTGGTAACCAGGGGTGCCCACCAAGCGTCAGGCGCTCTTCATTAAGTCACTCTGCTGCTGGCCGTCCTGGATGCTACCACTATGGACACACCTCCAGTCCAGTGATTTTTAACCCAGTTTCAATGTGACTTGAGCCAGTTTCCCATGACTTGTGTCATGAAGCTGCTAATCCCTGGAGAAACACTGCACAGTAGTCTCTTTTTAGAGAGGTTACCTCTCTGGCCTGCTTTGACACACGCCATGCCTGTAACCCTCAGTGGTGGCCAAAGGCTGGACTGGGTCCCTCATACCTGCTGAAGTCTGGGCCTTGCTAGTAAAAGAGCCCCTTAGAGTTTTCTGGATTTTGTCTCACTAGCCTGTGCCCAAGTATTGTTTTTATTCACTGAAAACCCTCTTCTTTAAGGCCACCCAATAATCATAGGCATGGATGGGAAAAGTTCGGAGGGTCACATACTATGAGATCAATAATAATAATATTAATAATAACAATCACAAATATTTATTGAGCATTTACTGTACTCCAAGCACTGAACTAATTTGGTACTGTGTCACTTGACCTTCACAATTGCTCTCTCTGATAAATAGTATTATTTTACCCATATTACAGATGATGAAACTGAGGCACAGTGAAACTAAATAGTTTTCCCAGGGTCTTATAGCCACGTTCCTGACTCTACAGGAATGCAAGGTAGACAAAAGTTGGTAAATAACCTCAGTTCCATACCCTAAGGGAGAGTTTATTGCTGTGCAATTTCTTAGGAATTGGATTGACAGGGGTAGGGAGGACAATGTGAGATTGACAAATTTAAAAATCTGTACACATGTAGACTTGCCCTTAAAAATTCTCAGTCTAATCAGGGAGACAGAGTATTTAAACAGGAAAGAGTTAATAACAATATCAAGTGATGTGTTATACAGCTAAATGCATTATCTTACAAAATGATTTACAGTAGGATGTCCACGTGAGGTAGGTGCCCATACTTCATCTTTGAATGAATGTGCCCAAGAGGAGGCATCCACACACATTAACTAAAGTGACTCCCTTCTTCAATGTCAGAATAAGCAACGTCTAAGAAATTTGATAAATAATGTTTGAAGTAGATTGGCACCAGAAGACCCTGGACATCTCAGGATTCGTTTTCTAAGGATGTATTTCCCATATTTCTCGAATGTGACAGAGATAAATAACAGAAGCTAGTTGCATAGGATGGAAGCACAAAATCAAATACAAGCCCTCTGCCCTATGGTCCCATGCCTATGCTCCAGTCTCCGCCATGCTGGGATGCTCTCTCCCCACCTCCATCTGTTGAAATGCATCCCATGCAGCTCAACTATCAGGTCTTCTAATGAGTCTGGCCCCAATCCTCACTTTGACATGAACTCTTTCCCCTCCAGAGTCCCCTCCTCCTTTGCACTTATCTAACGACTTTTATCCTTTCTATTTTGTATCAGAGTTACTTGCTCACCTCCCATTACATAAGCTGTCAGTGTCCATCCTCATTTTCCTGGCTTCCTCTGCAGTGAGGGCTCAGGTATGTGACACAAATGCAACCAATAAGATGCCCCTGCCCCAAATTTTGAGTCAAGAATTAGTGCCACGAAGAAGCAGGAGTAGTAGAGAATCTGTTCTGGGGGTGAGGGGTGGTAGCAGTGGCAGCAGTGACATCCCTTTCCTAGGAGCAGCAGTGGAGGCTGTTAGGGTGGTAGCCAGTAGTGCTGGCGGAGCACAGTGTGTGTTCCAGCAGCTGCGGCACATGTGTCCTTATGGTACCAGTTTTGTGGTATTGTTTGGCTCGACCACTGGCTGTTCCTCCCGTCCTCATCCCTCTGGCCTCCAGTTCTTCAGCCTTCCCATTGATGGAAAACTTCCCAGTACTTTTTTAAGAAATTCCTTAACTGCTTAAATCAGCCAGAGATTTTTTTCTGTTACTTTTTACTAAGAACCTTTGTGGGTGCATTTGCTTAAGCTATTGTTTCGTTGTTCTGGTTTTAGTAAAGAAGGAAGTTGTTAAATATTACCCTATGTAGGATAACGTATAAGCACGAAGACTAGCACCATGCCAGTTACCTGTCATTGATGGAAAACTCCACGGGTTGTTTGGAATAAAAGGGAGTATTGTTGGAATCGGTGTATCCATAAATTTATTTTTAACCTAGCTTATCTCGTGTCTGTGATTCCTCTCTATCTTAAAAAATGGCGATAGAATGGTCAAATAATTGCCAAGCCATCTACCATCAGCACTCTCTAATTAGATGTCAGAGAGGAAAATATGTCATCTTCCTTATTCTTAACCTTTCAAAGTTAGATGACAAGGGTGATCTTTCCCTTTAGCAAGATTACTCTGAGTCTCTTGACACCACTGAATTTGTGTATAAGGCAAGAGATTTAGAAGTAACTTTTTGAAAGGACACATGTCGTACTTCACTACAGTGTTTACACTGATGGCTTCTTCATGTGCTACATTCATTATGTTTCAGCCTAACATTTACATTATGATTATTCTTTTTTAAAGCATTCTTTTACCTAAATTATCTTACTTGATCCTTAAAACAGGTCTGTGTGGTAGTGATTTGTAAGTCCAGATCCAGAAGTCATTGAATTCTTGCTTTTTAAAAAAAGGTGTATTTTCTCTGTCAAGTGATTAGATTCAAGTCACCCAAACTAGTTAGTGAAAAGCCAGAAGTAGACTGTGGTCTTTGGACCCTGAGAAAGTTACTCTATCAGACTTAAAGTACTGAAATGAGCTTATCAGTCAATCAATACGTCAGCCAAGTATTTTCTTAAGCCTCTGCAGGGTCCTTAACATTGTGCCAACCCCTGCCACTTGAGATACAGAAAAAACATTTAACATGGTCACAGCCTACAAATATCTTACTCTTCAAATTATTCCCTATGTAAAGGGCCCAAATGGGACATAAAGTGGGGAGAGAGTAGAGGGAGAAAGGAAAGGGCAAAATATCTCATTTTTGCAGAAAAAGTAAGAATAGAGATGATTACCAGTAGGTCCCTTCCATTCCTCAGATGTATAATACACAAAAACTTAAATGTGACAGTAAAAGGCGCCTGGTCTAAGCAGTTATGATTTGGGAGAATCTATTTTCATCACCCTTCTTTTGTGATTTTCCTTCTCCTTTGATAATCTTCTCAGCCTCCTATTCCTTCTCCTCCACAACTAATATAATCTACATTCCATCAGACCTTGGGAAACTGTTTTCCAAGCTTATTTACAGTAAGTTGTTAAAGATTGATAATTTTTTAATATGCTACCTGTCCCTGCGGAGCCTTCAAAGACTTAATGAAGAAGACAAATTACATGGGACCATAAGGTACCTTGTTAGCTAATGAAGGGAATGTCAGAAACAGAGGATTTTTCACCAGCTTTTAAATTAATACCACTATACTTCGTACTTTTAGTATTTAGAGTTTTTCATTCATACGGAAAGATCTATTATGTTACAGATATATTTTGGTTACCTCTGAGAAAAATGTGATAGATTACCTAACAGATTAAAAGAAGATAATGCTGACATAATAATAATAGTAATAGCAACAAAAGCTAGGGAACAGTACAATGTGCCAGAAAAAAGTACCTGGAATGTGTAGTGAGTCTAACTGTGGCCCTGTCGCCGAAGATACGTCTGTATCCTAACGCCTGGGACCTGTGAATGTGACCTTATTTGGGGAAAGGCTCTTCGCAGATGTAATCGAGTCCAGATCATTTTAGGTGACTTCTAAATCCAGTGACTGGTGTCCTCATAAGAGACAAGCAGGGGAGAGACAGCAGACACAGAGAAGGCCACGTGAAGCAGAGGTAGGGGTTGGAACCACAAGCCAAAGGATGCCTGAAACCAGTACAAGCTGGAACAGTCAAGGAACAGAACTTCCCCTAGATCTTTTGGAGAGAGCTCAGACGTGCTGACGTCTATATTTTGGACTTCTGGGCTCCAGAGCTGTGTCAGAATAAATTTCTGTTATTTTAAGCCACCAAGCCTGTAGTAATTTATTATGGTAGCCCTAGGAAACGAGTATAGAGTACAAGTCTGAAGACATGGGTCCCACTCTGTTTCTCCTTCTACTATGGCCCTGTGACCTTGGATACTAATACGTCTCCCAGCCTCAGATTCTTAACTGTTCAATCATGGGGTTGGTCTTCCTCATAAAGTTCCTTCTAGCCATAACAATTCCAATATTCTGCTTATGTATAATGTTTTCTATTTTAATGTCTTTTTTCCATAACTGTCCTGTGGAAATTTAAGGCAGCTGCTTTAGAGAGAAGAGCATTGGGGCACAGAGGAGCTCACTGTCACATTCAATTATTCATCCAAAACGTTTCTTAGCGCCTCTGCTCTGTCCAGGCACTTTCTTGTGTATGGAGGGATACAGAGACAAAGTGACATAACTGAAGTTGTTAGCTGGCCTAGTAGAGACTGATAATTATCCCCAGCAATGTAATTATCCTCTTCTCTCTCATCCCGGTAGGCACATGGCAGTTAAGATTAAAAATTACATTTCGTGGCCGCTGATGCAGCTATGCATGATCACATGACCAACTTGCAAGCAATGGTCTGTAAGAAGAGGTGAGTATCTCTAAGAGGGGAGTATCCTCCTTCAGCTTTCTTCTTCATGCGAGGTAGAATGGCAATGTAGTGTCGGAACCCATGTTGGACCATGAAGTAATTGCGAGTGGGGAAAGACACGCAAGAGAGCAACAAGATGAGGCTGCAGAGCCCATCACACCAGGGTGCAGCACATCATCCTGAGAATATTACATCTAGATTCTTAACTGATAGAGATAAATATCTTCCATGCTTTTTATATCACTGGTAATGCTTTTATGTTATTTACAACGGGAACTTTTCACTAATGGCAAATGGAAATCTGCCTTTCTGTTTCTCATGTGAATACACCTCTTCTCCTCCCCACCCATTGCATAGCTACTAAAGATACTCCCGTGCACAGGCGCCTTGAGTGCTTAATTCTCTTCCTGTGTCTCACTGGCACGGTTCCCTCTGATCCTGTTCTGTTTCTGTGTCTTTGAGCACTTTCTCTCATATCTGCCATCACACTTGGCAGCTGTTCCATAAGGTTGTCAGAGACTGAAATATAGGCTGCGCTTCTAGCAAACACATCAGGATCCGTGGCTTGTCCTGTGAATGGATTCAGAGCCAGCTTTGTACTTACTTGTGGTGCTTAATGTACCATGGGGCTGTTGGATTGCCTGAAGGGTCAAGTCAGAAGGTTATGGAGTTGATTTGGAGTCTCAGACACGATTGTCTTTTGTCACTGATTTAGTGACTAGCTATTTTGCTGGGATAGAAATAAATCCTTGGTCTTCCTGAATATTTCGCTTACTTGATTATATCCCAGGTTCAAAGGGAAAAATGGAAATATAATTGGGCAACAAAATATTTGTTAAGAGCTGTGCAAATAAATAGTTTTGACTCCAAAACTGTTTATTGAAGTCCATGCCCATTTTTCTTGATCTGGGAAGAAACCCGCACTATCAACATGGCTGTTAGGGATTACCGTGGGCAAAGATTTTAACAAACTGAAACTGCAAGTCACAACAAGATCTACAGGTGTTTCTGACAGTCACAAAGGAAAAGGCACGATTTATGCTGCACTTTGTCTACAGAATTTCTGTTTCCATGCTGGTGTCTATAGATTAACTATCACATATATCAGTTGCCCCATACTCAAAAATTAAAGAATAATATCTATAACTCTATAGTGATACAACTATATCTGTATAAATGTAAATGTATATATATCATGTATATGCATATATATATGCAAATGTACACACATATGCATATACAGATAGGTATGTGTGAAATGACTGGCTTTTTCCATGCCATAATTTGTCCTTTAAGTATTATTCTTGCTTTTAAAATTAAAGGATTAATGTATTCAGATGTCTTTTAGTTTCATCCCCCTCCCCATTAGAATATACTAAATGTAACAAAAAGTTTCAGGTCCTTGCACGTGTTTGTGCTCTCCTAAAAGTTCTCGTGCTAAACTTTGGCCTTTCCGGTTTCAATTCTATCCAACCAGTTATATTTATTAAGCAAAATCATTAAGAATACTTCAAAACTCCATAGTCTCAAAATTTTCTTGTTTTTAATTCTAGTTTCATTCTTTTTTTTTCTCTTTTCCATAGAGCCAATTCTTTCTCTGACACTCATATATTTAATAGCTTCCCCAATTTTCTAACTTAAGTATCCCTTTCCCAAGAACATAATTTTTCCCCCCCTTTCCTTTCTCCTAAAGGGAAACTCTCTTTGTTTTTGTTGTTCTGGCACATTCAGACCCTTTATTAACCTGCCTGTTTGTACCCATATCCTTGCTTCTACAGAGCAGGCTCTTCTGTCTTAATATTGTATTTGGTTTTAACCAGAAGTTTGTCAAATAAGACGATGGTGTCCTAATTCTATTTTCTACAACCTATCACTATTTCTTTTACTGTTTTCTTTCCATTGGCTGCCAAGTTTTACCCTATATTTTATCATCTTCTTCACTATTTCCTCTCATTGATTGCCTTTCACTTTTCAAAAATTTTTTCAAGGAGAGAATACCTTTGTCAAAGGTCCTCAAAATATATGAAAGCCATATATCATTAATAAAAGAAAAAAAATCTAGCACAAAACCTGTTTCATCAATCTTGCTTTGTCTTCTAATGGTGACATACATTTCCCATAGGTTTGCTTTTGATTCTACTCTTATTGTCATTCCTGATTATGGCTACATTGTCTTCTTCTCTAAATGTATACCATTTCTTACTCGATCATCCATCTCTTCTCTATTATCAGTATTATATTTTCTCTCCTTACCACCCATTCATATGTTTTTATATATTTTTTCAATTTTGCCCTGGGTCTTCCACTATACCTGTCATATCTTCCAAATTCATAGCTTTTCTTATCAAGTATAATGCCATCTGTAGAAACTGTGCCTGAACTAAGCATACAAATCACCATTCTTTGATAAGAATCTCCTTTTTCTCTAAGATAGGAAGTGAGTTATTTTAAGATTGGCATGTCTTTTGACCACACCTAAATAAAGAACTACATAAATAGCCAATATGCCTTGCTTCTCCTGGCATATAAATTTGTCTTCTCGACCACTCGTTGAGGGTAAGGATACCCTCATATTCATATATGGTCCTTATGTATTTCAGCTATCTCAGAGGGAAATAATCACAGTTGGCCAATCAAAAGCCTATTCTTTAGAAACATGTAATAGACAACCCCTCACCTCTGGTGAAATGTGTCCATATCTCAAGATTTCTTTTCAGTCTATCAAACAGTGCCTGTTTTATACTCCTTTTACTGAAATTTAGCATTCTGATTTACTATAGCTGTTGATGTTCTTTCAGATCTTTCAATAAGACCCATTCAGAATGTTTTTAGTTAGAGTTTTATATTAGCAATCTTAAGTTTTATTCATCCTTCTTTTCTCCTTTAACAAATATATCTTTATTAACATTTCATGTTTCATTGTGCTTGTCTTTTCATTCATAATTTTAATCAATTACCTTCAACCACATACTACTTAAAGATGTTGTGTTAAGGACTGAAAGGAAAGCAAAGATAAATCAGGTACAGATTTTGTCTTTTAGAGCTTATGATCTGATAACCATGCTTAAGTACAAATATTTGAGAAAAATCACCCATTCATAGCACTAAAAACAAGTTAGAGAGTTATGAGTACCATAAGTCTTTCCAAATCAATTACTGGGAGGGTTAGACAACCACACAGAGCTCCCAGGCAGCAATCCCCTTCAATGGAGAAGTCTTGTGGGATCAGAGAGGTACCTATATAAGATAAAAGGTGTGCTCAATACACTGGTAGCAGACATCTCTGAGGTCATCAGATGGAGGAATAATAATTCCCAAATTTACCTGCTTCACACTGCTCATTTCCTTTCTTGAGCATTGATGCTTGCTGCTAAATGATCTGTTTCCTCATCCTTTGACTGGCTGATGGATACCCTGAATGAGCCTTTGCCATCTCTTGATGCACTATTTCCCACTCTCTTCCTCCTCATCCACCTCAAGATCATCCTGCTTTAAATTCTGTACTGTCAGCAGCAACCCTCTCTCTCTCCATGTCCAAGGGTTAAGCTGCTCTCCTACCAGTAGGTATCATTTACTTACAGAGGAAGCTGACTTGATATGCAGAACTCTGTCATCTAAGTAGAGCAGGTATTGTTATCCCTATTTAATAACAAAGATACTTGAGATTCAGAGGGAGTCACTTCCTCTAGGTTATATAGCTGTTTAATGAAACAACTGAGACTCATTCTACCCTTAAAAGGATATGTTTGCTTTTACACTGTGCATTGAGATTCAAATGTTTTACTATGGAGAGGCAGTAGAAAAACTAAAACCTTGAAGATGGAGTAGGTATAAAGGGAAGAGGAATACTGTTTCCTAGGAGTCTGTTTTATGTCAAGTGTGTTTTAGATAGATAATAGATAGATGGATAGATAGATAGATAATAGAGATATAACTTAATTCTAGCAGCAACACTATGAGGTATTACTGTCTCCATTTTCAAAATGAGACTTAGATTATGCTCATAACTAGCATTTACTAAGCAGGCATTGTAGTAGATACTGTTATCCATGTTTTATTTAAAACTCAACCATAGAACTGTGTGGAAAGTATTATTATTTCCATTTTACAGAGGAGGAATCTAAGATTCAGAGAGACTGTGAAATTTTCTTGATGCAAACTCTTCCATTACTATTTTTTACAATTTTTGCCCATCATTTTTAAAATTTTTTTCCTAAAATCCCATCCCGTTTATCTTAATATCTTATTTTATGCATTGATTCAATTTGTTACATTTTCTCTTATTTTTTTTCTCACCTATTTAGTTCTAAGTTCTGGGAAATTCCTTTAAGTTTGTCTTTCAGACTCTTTACTGAACTTCTTATATGGTCAATCATGTTTTTATTTCCTAAGATCTTATATTGTTTCTGACATTTTATTCTTTTAATAACATTATCTTCTTGTTTTATGGCTATAATATATCTTGACTCTCTCTGCAGATACTAATTCAAACTTGAAAATATCTTTTCTAAATTATCTGTTATCTTTGGAATTAGTTACACTATTTATTCATTTTGAACTTACTTTTTCATGGTATTGAGTTTCCTCAAATTTTGTTCATCTTAGTTCTCTTTTTTTGTTAAGGATTTTTGTTCAGCGACTATTAGTTATCTGTCATATATAGAGTGAAGACATAGGCTAATTCATAAAGGTAAATGGTATGAGCTTTCTTTCCTATTACATAAGTAGCTCTGTGTTTTCACTAGGCCTTTCTCTGAAGGGGAGTGGCCGCCTTGGACTCTGTTTGTGAATAGACAATGTCACTTCAGAAACTTATGTTTACGGAGTGCTGATACAGATAAAGCCCTTTTAATGCTAGAATGAGTTTCCTCTCTGGGGTTCTAACACCCTCACCACAAGTACCAGATTTTCCCAGACAGATGGTTGAATTTCTTTAGAAAACAGTTGTCCAGTTCCTGCCTGGGGGTACACACAGGACAGCCATTTGGTTTGGGTCAAAGGAGGGGGAAGAAAGATAGGGAGCTGACCAGAGCAGATGCTCTGAAAATAGTCTTTCAATGAATCATTGCTTTCTGCCCCACTACCCATTCATGATCTACATATTTGCTAAGGAAAACTGTGGCTCTTCTCAGGGATCCTGCTGGAAATATGTATTTCCATATGATGGAGCAAGATTTATCTTTTGCATATTCTGGCCTTCAGATTCCGCCAACTTGTTTTATTCAGTAAGCCATTTTCATTCATTGGATTCTTCTGGAGGAAACTTGCCAATACTTCTCCGCTCTAACAATGTCTCCTACCCCATTTGTCTATTTTCCTGCATATACCCCTCTTTGAATTTCTTGCTAGCATTTTGATGAAGTGTTGGAAAAGGCAGGAGGCTAAACCCTGAGCTCATTTTTATTTTTATTCTGAACTAAAATAAGTTTAAGATGACAATAGGTTAAACTTGAAAATCAATGAAAAAAATGCTTAATTTTGGTTTAAACCATTGGGGCTTCTACTAAGATTTTGGATAAGGGAGCAAGAGTGTTACAGTAGTGGAAGTTCATTTTAGAGCCCTGAATTAAGTGGCTGAAACTCTGACAGATGAACTTAGATAGAATTGCTGTTAATGAATAACATATACCAACACTTTAAGGGAATGTATACTAAGAGTATTTTTTTCTCAAGTCTGTGTTATTTGGGAGTGGAGGCAATGCCCTTCTAAGTAAATTTCTATATGTGACATAAATGTTTATTCTTCTGGACCTTGCCATTTTTGCAAATATTTATGCAAATTCACAGGTGTACTTTAAAATACTAAATAAAAGGCAAGAGACTCATAAATAAATCAGGAATCTCAGCTGAGGCAAAGCTGTCAAAAAGTGTGCCAAATAGAATCCAAAGTTACTATAACATTTTTTCCCCCCATCTGTGGTTTAAACTACACAGTCAAATTTTTTTTTTTGTTATTACAGAAATAAATCACCTGCTGAAATTTTTGGATACATTTTTACATTTAATCAAATTATTAAAGACTCTGTAGTGTGTAACATCTTTAGGCTCTATTGAATCAAATTGACTATCTTTAGGTAAAGTTTGGTATACCTGTTGGTAACAAACTAAAACAACTTTCTTCCCCAGTACTACTCTTAAACACATCAATTTTACTCAAATCCTGAAAAAGAGAAACTCATGCAATCTTTTGGCCTTGTCTTGTGAGAATCATATGAAAGTGGATCAAAGCATTCATAATGCATCACAATAATCAAGTTAGATTGTAAGATGCCATATTGGAGCAAAAGATTTCAAATGATAATTGAAATGCTTTTTAATGTTTATTTGTTGTGTATTTTATTAATAATTTTCCTTTAGGTAATTTTCTTTCTGCATGGGGTCAGCAAGTTGATTTCCATCAATCAGACATTCTTAGAACCTTTAAGGTCAGAAGGATGCCTTAAGCAGGTTGACCTTGGCAGTTGACCTTGGCATATAGGGTCATGTAATTCCCCAGTGAAGGTGAGTCAGAATGCTCTTCTTTTTATACTATATGAGAGCCACATTCCTAGCAAGCACATAAAAAAAAGATAAATGAATGAATCAAATAAATGAATAACATATTTGTAGAGGAGGAGCTACAGTGTCATTAGGAATGATTAGATGGGTCTCCAAATATTGTGTCTTTGTGGTGTTTCCTGGGTGTTTAAAATTAAAAACAGGAAAATAATCACTAGCTTCTTTGGCATTTTGGTCTCACTCAAATACCATCTTACGACAGTAACATTTCAATTCAACTACCTCATGAGATTAGAAAATTATTCACCCAACCCAGCTCACAAAATATTGATTTTATGACTTGACTTACCATATTTCTTCCTAAATGTGTTCTATCTTTTATAGTCTCTCAGCTGGAGTCACCCCTGTCCACATAGGAGCCTTTCAAGGTAGAAACCTGGAAATCATCCCTGCCACATCCAGTTCTCACTTCTCACATGATTCATTCATTGGACCCACAAATATTTACTGAGTGCTGCTTGTGCTAGGCACGGCTCCAGGTGACAGGTTTGGAGCAGTGACCCAAACAGACATTGCCTCTATTGTCACAGAGCTGGCATTCTAGTAGGAGAAGATAAAATAAACAAATAGGTATGCCAGGTGTTCAGTGGAGAGAGATACTCTGAAGAAAAAAAATACAAAAAGAGATAGAAAGCTATAGGACTTCATCCCATTCTCATCCCCCCTCGGTTCAGAGTTCCTCATCCTCTCTCAGAGCAGGGCAGCAACAGTCTTCTTACTTCATCATATCTGCCCTGGTTGATGTTTAAATAGTCTGTCTAAAACAGTAGTCAGACCTTTTCAATTTCCTCCTTAAATTTTTCAGTGTTCTGTCACCTTTAAGAAAAAGCCTTAGCCCCTTTCCATAACATACTGGCTTTCTGAGATCTTACCACTGTCTTTATTTCTAGCCTCTTTGTTTCAGCCTCTGCCTCTCTGTCCCAAGTGTAACTTTCTAGCAGTTTCTTGCAGTTCCTACCATAGATGGTCAGAGATGTTTTGTGTCCATGTCTTTGCTCTTGCTGCATTCATAATAGTAGCTAACCTATTCCACTGTTTACCACGTATTGCTGTGCCCACTGCCAAGGAGGTCACCCCTACCCCTTCACCTGCCTGTTAGCTCTTCATTCTGTAATACTTTTATCCAGGAAGACTTCTGTGATCTCTCCATTTCCCCTGACCTATTAAATGCATATCAACTTCATAAGCTCCTATAATGCCTAACGCTTATCTCTGCCACTCTAATTTGCCGTATTAGATTGTAATAATCTTTTTGTGACTCTTTTACTCCTACTGGGAACTGCTTGAGAGCAAGGGCCACGTTTGCCTTTGTTCTGTCTACTCACTGTCTAGAACAGTGCTTGGTCCATATTAGGTATGCAACGCATGTTTGTTAAATGAATGAATGAGTTAGTGGCATTTTAAAGATCCAAAATCTAGGCATCAAGGAAGTTCTGAAATATAGAGCAGGGGGCAGGCGAAGGAGAAGGAAAATATTCAGGAACCCTGAGAAGCCAGAAATAATAATAGTACCCACTAAAGCCATGCAGTAAATAACAGTGATGGTACCAAGCCATTGATAGCCCTCATTTTATTGATGAATAAAAACATACATAAGGAAAGCAATTTACAAATAAGATAACAAATATCCAGGTAATTACTTGAAAGGTAGAAACATTTAGAGGATAGCATTGTATATCAGGCAATACTTATGACAAAACGCAAAAGGTATTTATGTAGGAGAGAAATCCAGACCAGGACAGGAATGGGAGATGGGGATTAAATCAGATTCAGTGATGACCAGACCATAGAGAGGTTGAGATAGCGGGATCGTTCAGACAAGAGGGGCAGCTCTAGTAAAAGCTTTAAGGAAGGAGCAAGCAGCAGCAGTAGAAGAGAAAGATTAAAAACCAAAATGGAACCCTTAATGGAACCTGGCTTCAAATAAGCATTTGTATTGTAGTACTGTCCCTAGGAACAATCGGCAGCATGGAGGGAATAATTGAGTTTCTCAAGGAAATCTATTGGACAATGCCACCATGGTCTCATTCCCAGCACACAAATGAGAGAAAAGCTATGTGCACACATAACATGTGCTAGAGATATTTGTCCTGATTTTTAAAAAAATAATACTTTTATAATAAGAATATTAATGCCTCAGTTTGTATTGCAAGTCTGTTAGGCTTCGTAATTCAGAAACTAGTTCGACTAAGGTAATTCAGACAAAGATTATGTACAAGTATCTAACGCTGAAATGGTGTAAATTCATATTCATACAATTATCTTAAATAACGTTTAGCTCTTAATTAGGCTCTGGGAATATACTAGTGAAATAAACACGTGTAGAAAATACTGGAGACAACTCAAAGTCCACCACCAGTAGAATGGTTAAATAACTTGTGGTGGGCTAAGAAAAGGGATGCCGTAAGCAATGGAAATGCGCTAGTATTACTTGTAAAAATACTGGATGAACCCCCCAAATATTTAACTGAATGAAATTTTAAGAAATGATTAAAGAATAAACTCAGCATCATTCCAGTTATTTCAACATCTGAAATAAGAATATAGTAAGTGTTATTTACAGATGAATCTATGAGGAAAAGTATGGAAATTATTTTTTTAAATTAGCTACTGGTTACCTCTTGGAGGAAGGAGGGAGATTCCATAATGGAGAGGTTTCTAGGGAATGTAAAGGTTTTGGTTACATTCTACCTTTAACTTGAGGTGGAATGATGGCATTTATTTTATCTTTCTTTTTTTTTTTTTTTTTTTTTTTAATTTTATTTATTTATTTATTTATTTATGGCTGTGTTGGGTCTTCGTTTCTGTGTGAGGGCTTTCTCTAGTTGCGGCAAGTGGGGGCCACTCTTCATCGCGGTGCGCAAGCCTCTCACTATCGTGGCCTCTCCCGTTGCGGAGCACAGGCTCCAGACGCGCAGGCTCAGCAATTGTGGCTCACGGGCTTAGTCGCTCCGCGGCATGTGGGATCTTCCCAGACCAGGGCTCAAACCCGTGTCCCCTGCATTGGCAGGCAGATTCTCAACCACTGCGCCACCAGGGAAGCCCTATTTTATCTTTCTTTAACTATGCACTATATACACGTATTGTATATAATGTATATATAATCTATAATCTATAATCTATATAACAGTACATAATATACATATCTTTATACATGTGCGATAGGGTTCATAATTTTTCTTAATGATGTAACACTTTTTATCTAAGAAACAGTCCTGTATTAGTTGGTCCGCATGTGAATCAGAAGTTTCAAAATGCGTATTAGTACTCCAGGTCTCTGCCCGCACGTGATGGGCTAAGTGAACTGTCACAAAACTAACAGCGTTATTTCAGTCAGCCTGGCAATTGATACCAATCACTGCAGCTGACTTTTCCACCTAGCAATCTGTGCCAATTGTTAACATGGGTGAAGTGAGGCAATTGCTTGAGACCAGGTTTTATTAATTTGTATTAAAATTTAGCCTTAAACAGATTGGGGAATTAAAATAAAAAAGGCAAACCAAAAATGCCAAAAGGAATCTAGAATATTTTGAAGCCAGTGCCTTCATTTTAAAACATAAACCTTTATTCAGAATGATTGGAAATCAAAAGCCTATTTGAGTGCACATCATTTCTGGCAATTGTATAATTCATATAGACAAACGGCTTATGAAACGCGGCAAAAAAATGTACTCCTAAGGAGGTATCATCCATGCCAAGTTTACTGCTGAGATCATAAACCAATGACAATAGGGGTTAATAATAGAAATGTTGGTAGTCCTCTACTTATAATAGAACAAACAGTGCTGCTATAATTACAATTTTCTTTCCCCCCCGTTATATAGAAATGAATCAATATCCAAGTAGAGAGAGGATAAAAATGTCTTCAATAATTTGAACTGCTCTTCAAAGGAATTGGCTTCTTAGGTCTGCAAATTGTATCATTCAAAATTATTACAAGGCTATTTATCAAATAGTGTAAATTAAAATTTGTTTTGACCTATTGAAGGCTATTTTATGTGATTTTCAACTAGAGACTGAATAATCATACACAATTGCCTTTTCTTTGCCAAGTTACTTTAAAAAAGAATCGATATGTTATTTCAACGGTTATTTAGAAGAGTCAGCTCTTCACGTGATCCTTCACTAAGTTATGCCGACACCAAGACAATTATATATGGATGCTCCTTGCCTGGCTTGTTATTAATTAGGTCCAGGGAAACATTTATTTAGTGATTGTAGCGATAACTCAGATGTCTTCCATGGACTATTATTATTTCCAAGAAAAATAACAGCCAATCTGATTGAACTTCAATAGAACTATGTTACAGGATGAGTAAATTAGTAAGACTTGGGATGTATGCAAATGAGAAATGTATATTTTCCACATACCCAGAACTTCAGCTAGTTTGTAAAAACTTGGAATGTGGTCTAAGTTAAAACAGTAGCAAATCTAAATTCTGTGTGGTGCTTTGTTTCTTATTTTCTTTACTATTTTCTTGGTAATCTGTGTTTGCAGGAGGAACCTGGCATGAAAGATTGCGGAAATTTTGCACTAGATAAATCTTTTGAGAGAAGAGTCATATTTGCAAACCTACCTGCAAACCTACATAATGAATTTGTTGAGATCAAATTCAAAGATGAAAATAAAAGTTGAAGAAGGAAGCAAATTCAGAGTTTTTGTTTGTGTACTTCTGCTTTTTCTTTCAATGAGTATTTCATTACTGTTTTCAGATGCAGCAACACTTTTTTGAGGAATAATGCTGATTGACATTCTCTTCTTTCTGTTTAGTGCTTGATCTGATTAGCTAATTTTTTTTCACTTATTAATCTGTTAGGTTTCTGCCCTGTGATTCTCTGCTCATCTTTAACTCTTTAGGTCTCACTATAAGACACCAACTGTACTCACAGGAGCCCTGACTCCCTCTGAACTGCTCTGTGATGGTAGATATGGGACTCGGTTTCTCTAAAACTCATTTCACTCATTCCTAAGAGCTTTGGGTAAAGAAGGGATTCTGAAATAAATGTGAAAACTCTCAGGATGCCCCTAAAATTCCATTCTGCTTTCAAGCTACATCATGACCGCATGGCTAATAATACAAAGAGAAAGGTAGCAATGCTCTTGAATACCACGTATTCTTCTAAGTGTTTCCTGTTTCGTCTCCTTGAATTTTCTCACAACCCTATGAAATACGTATTATTTCTACTTTAATTTTACAGATATGGAAACTGAGGTTCCAAGAGGTTAAAGTCTCCAGAGCCCACTCATTCAGCCACTATGCAGCCTCTCCAAATATTTGTTCATAATATATTAAAACATTCAATAAAATGAATGAAAAAAGCCAATACACTTTTCTAACTTCAAAATAATTGGCTCTTTTCTTCCTGAACTACTACTCCATATTGAATAATGAATAGTCACAGCTTCTACCTCTTTGTGATCTAAATCATTTCCTAGTTTTATGTTCCATTTCCCTGCAGATGCCATTCAATTTCACCAAGTCGATCTTGGTATCTCTCTAAGTGACACATTCTATTTACGGTCTAACACAAATTTATCATCTTGCCAAATTTTTGAGTTTGACTCTGGAAAAAATCAACTTCCTGACAGTCTCCTCTGGTTACACTTTGAAGAATCTCCTTACATATTTGAAAGAAATGAAGATGCCACTGTCTTTTATGTGCACTTTTCTTATTTCTACCACCAAGCTAAGGTAAGGGTTCACTTTGCTCAAATTGTTTTCTATACCAAAGTGTTATTATTTCATCCTTCTTGATATGTGTATTATTTCTCTCATTATCCCTGCTTCCAGAAGTAAGTTTATTTGTTGGCGTCTTTACAAACTCTTACTCTTCGTGTGTGTTTATAGAACTCTACAGTTCTTTGTTCTAGCACTTACGTAATGACACTAAGATTCTTATATATTTATTCTTATTATTCTTATTCTATTAATACTATGCATTTTCTGATGTGCATAATATCTTGTAATTCATTTTTATGAGATTGAGTCTTATACTCTATATTTTAGGGTTCTGTAGGCAGGTATTGTGGCCTCCAAAGTTTTAAGCATTCTATAGTGACTAGCAAGTGCTAAATGCTATAGCATTTTTTTAAATTTAATTTTTAAAAGTTTTTGGCTGCATTGGGTCTTTGTTGCTGTGCGCCGGCTTTCTCTAGTTGTGGCGAAAGGGGGTTACTCTTCGTTGCAGTGCATGGGCTTCTTATTGCAGTGGCTTCTCTTGTTGCAGAGCACGGGCTCTAGGCACGTGGGCTTCAGTAGTTGTGGCTCACAGGCTCTAGAGCGCAGGCTCAGTAGTTGTGGCGCACGGGCTTAGTTGCTCCGCGGCATGTGGGATCTTCCTGGACCAGGGCTCGAACCCGTGTCCCCTGCATTGGCAGGCGGATTCTTAACCACTGTGCCACCAGGGAAGTCTGATATAGCATTTAGATAATAAAGATTAAAGAAGCACTATAGATCCTTCAGCTCAATCTCTTCATTTTACACAAACAGAATCTGAGGATATACACTGGAAATACTAGATTAACAGCATTATTTTCCCATTCACACATTTATTATTTACATTATTGAGAACCTACAATGTTCCAGACACTTTTAAGACATTATCCTCAATTCCACAACCATCAGTGGAGTGGTCATTTACCACTACTTGCAGATGAGGAAACTGAAGCAGTTTCCTGTCCTGTCCATGATCATACACTTAGTGTAAAGCTGGGATTCAGAGTCATTTTATTGGGCTCCATAACCTAGAGTAACTACTTTATTTCATCATACTTCCTCTCTAAGATACCAGAGCTTCCATTTTACTAGCAAGCTCTGTGCTGGAAGTACCAAGTCATGTAAGACCATAACGTTTGAAGCCATCAGCCCTTTCAAGCCACTCCGTAAAGCCCAACCAAAACTTAATCATTTAATTGAAAAAAAAAAAAAAAAGAGGTGAGTTCTTTCAGAATATATTTGCATGTCTGAATAAAAATCACTAAGAATTTGGTCCTAAGGAATTCAATGGTGCCTTTTAAAATGTGTTCTTTTGCTAACTGTTCTGAGCACATGACATAATTCAGGAAGAGGAAGTATTCTGGGATAGATGCCCTTCATATTGCACTTTCTTACTGCTTATGAAGAATTCTAAGATCCACAAGATTTCCTGCCCTATTCCTTGGGAATTGTTTCTCCCATGATTAAGTTATGTTACATGGCACAGTTAACATTAAGACAGAGAGATTATTCAGATGGGCCTAACCTGATTACATGAACACTTTATTTATTTATTTATTTTTTAAAGCCTTTCTGTTTCCAAAAAATTTATTTATTTAATTAATTTATTATTTTGGCTGTGTTGGGTCTTTGTTGCTGCACAAGGGCTTTCTGTAGTTGTGGCGAGTGGGGGCTATTCTTCTTTGAGGTGTGCGGGCTTCTTATTGTGGTGGCTTCTCTTGTTGTGGAGCATGGGTTCTAGGTGTGCGGGCTTCAGTAGTTGTGGCTCCGGGGCTTAGTTGCTCCGCGGCATGTGGGATCTTCCCAGTCCAGGGCTCGAACCCGCGTCTCCTGCATTTGCAGGCAGATTCTTAACCACTGTGCCACCAGGGAAATCCACATGAACATTTTAAAAGTAGAGTTTTCTCTGGTTGGGAGCAGAAGAGGAAGTCAGAGAGATTAGCATAAGAAGGATTTGACACCCCGTTTCTGGCTTGAAAATGGATAGGGCCGTGTGCCAAAGAGTGCAGTTGGCTTCTACCACTTGAAAGTAATCTCTGGCTGACAGACAGCAAAGAAACAGAAACTTTAGTCCCACAACAATAAAGAACTGAATTTGGCCAATAAAGAGGATTGGCTTGTAAGTAGGTTCTTTATCAGAACCTCTAGATGAAAACTCAACCCCTGTGGAAAACCCAGTTATCCCATGCCACATCCTGATCTATAAAATTGTGAGCCAATACATGGATATTATTTTAAGGCACTGAAGTTGTGATAATTTGTTACGCAGCAGCAGACGACTAATACAATCTTCCTTAACTCAGTTGACAGCCTCCATTTCATCAGAATAAGTGCAGACTTTGAACATACATCTTCAAAGACTTCCATTACAATTACATTATGAGTCTTTTCCTTTCTCATTTTAGGAAGGACAAATAATCTGAATGTTGGACAACAACCTTAGCTGAAATTTGGCTTTCCTGAGGAGTCACGACTCTCCTTGCTGTTTTCTTAAGGGAGAACCAATTTTTTTCTCTCATTCCACATGTAGGTCAAGACCAGAAAATTAGAGTTGTTGGTCTCTTTGCTTTTCTAATGACTTCCAGACTGTTACTACCATTACTTTTTCTGCTTGGGTACTTGAGACAACTACCCTATATATGTCTATAGCACCTTCTTCCCTACTATAATCTTGCACACACTTCATTAACCATCAAATATTTTCTCTCTCACCTTACTGTCTAATACTATTCCCAAAAGCCTGCTATTGTTCTTGATGACTTGAAAATCCACAAAGATGAATACACCAACACTTTCCTTAGCTTCCTCTACTCTATTTACCTGTTGCTTCATTCTACCTAAGCAATTCTTTTCCCTGTACATTTTGTATCCTGTACTTTGTATCCTGTACTTTGTCATCAACAGATACTTTACTCCCCAAATCTATGTTTCAAACACTCCATTTCTAGGTCATTTGCTCAAGCACTGTCACCACTACCATTCTTCTACCTCATGAGGTTTCCAGTGCTTTCTCACCACTTTCTTATTAGCCTCTGCTTCTCCCAGCTCCAGGTTCACCTTTATTTAGCACAAAGTCTAAGATTTATTGTTCTAACACAACCTTGCAAATACCTCTACTTCCTTGATTTCTCTCCCATGATTGTGCTTGTCTCACAAAACCTCAATTTTGAAAAACAACTACCATCACCCTTCTCTGTGCCTTATGGGAGCAGCTATATATTGCTGGAGGAAACCACCCCATTGAAGCTGGCTGGTTTCACATTAAAATGCAAAGAACAAATTGACACTTAATAATGTCCAGCCATCTTATCATGTTTCTACAGAAGGCATACTTTACCTACATCCTGAAAGACTACTTTATACATTCTCCCCTCTCTTCAAACATTCCTCATCCCTATTCTACTCATGATAAGCTGATGACTTCATTTCATATTTTATTGAGAAAACAGAAGGCATGTGATAGGTAATGTCTCATGTTTTCTCCATCAGATCTAAAATCCCAACTGTACTGAAATCTATCTTCTTTTGTTTCCCTCTTATTTCAGTGGAGGGAGATCTCCCTCCCCTACCCCCAGCATCAAATGCAAACTCTCACACTCCTCCTCTGGACCCCAGTCCCTCTTCTCACAGTACTCATGACTCTTGCTTTTTTAGTTATCTCTTTTCATCCCTTCTACTAGATCATTCCCATCAGCATATAAACATAGTCTAGAATCTCCCATCATAAATAAAAATGCATCCCTTTTCCTCACCTATCATCCCATTTCTCTGTACCCCTTCAAAGTTAAACTTTTATAAAAGTTGTATACATGAGTTGTTTACATGTCTTCACCTCCCATACCTCAACCCACTACAGAGTGATTTTTCACCCTATAAGTCCACTGAAACTGTCCTTATCAAGATCACAATGACATCCAATGACCTATTTTAATAAACCACTTTCTGATTTATATTACTTAAACTTTCAGCAGTCTTCACCAGAGTCAACCACTCCCTACTTTGAAATACTGCCCTCTTTGAACTTTCATGACAATGCTTTCCTGGTTTTCCTCAACTCAGAAGCTACTCCCTTTTTCCCTCTTTCTTTCTCTTCTTTTTCTTTTTTCTTCTAAATGCTTGAATTCCTTAGTGCTCACTATTGAGCTTTCTTATTATTTTTTCTACATATTTTTCTTGGAGATTTTACCCATTTTCATGAATTTAAATGTATCTTCATCCTAATGACTCCTATAATTCATCCTCAGCCCAGATTTCTCCTCTAAGGAAGACTCTAATAAAGGAAATAAATTAAATTTTAGTCCCTGATAGATAGGTTGAGAAGAAAATGAGTACATAATTATATAGCCCCAATTCTATAGAATAATGAGGAAATTAAAGATAAATCAAGATCATCATGTCATGGTAACACTTAGGAAAAGATGAGTTGGGATTGAAATTGATGACTAACAGCGTAGAGAAAAGAGACAATAGAAAGAAACCACAGAAGAATTACATGACCATTGGATGAGAATGAGCGTGCTGTGTTGGAAAATATAAGAAACTGGCTGAACTCCTGCAGTTTTACGAGAGAAGGTTTCATAGCTAGTGCTGAGACTAACAAAGTCAAATCTGTTTCAACTTGTGTTTATAACTGAGGCAAAATAAGAAGAAGAAGAGTGGCTTAGCAGCTCTTGTTGCAGATGCACAAGGACACACTCTTGGATTAGAGTGGTAGTTGAAGAAATGGTGAATCAGCTGAATCTCAGAGAATTTTGGACTCAGAAGATTTAGAAACATCTGATGACTCTGAGGGCAAAAAAAAGAATGAAGTCAAATCTCATTCTACATAGTGAGCCCAAAGGACTGGGAGTTTGGGGGCTATTGATAAGAATGCTCAAATAAGAAAGAAGAAATTATTTGTGGGTTTAGACAGCTGAAGTGTGAATTAAACAGGTACACTATCATGAAGATATTCATGAGGAACTTTCTCACAGAAATGGAGGGAAAAAACTGGAGCAAGATTAAGAATTCAGGACTTGCCTACATTCATCATATTTTTTCTTGCTTTCAGTGCAGCATTCTTAGTTCAGAATAATACATATCAGGACACTAAACTGATATAATTAGATGGTGAAAGTTTCTTAGCAAACAAAGAAAAAAAAAGAGGCCTTGGAAACTCTGATTCTCAACTGTGAGCTATCACAAATCTAGAATAGATAAACTGACATTTAGTTGAGATACATTAGAGGAGAAGAAAATTCATAGACTCAAGAAATTTGATTGGTAGAACAACCAAATATATATTTTAAAGTATTTATTTATTTATTTGTCTGGCTGCACCAACTCTTAGTTGTGGCATGCGGGATCTTTGTTGCCGCGTGCGGGGATCTTTGTTGTGGCATGCGGGATCTTTTAGCTGTGGCATGCGGGATCTTTTAGCTGCAGCACGTGGGATCTTTCAGTTGTGGCATGGAGGATCTAGTTCCCTGATCAGGGATCGAACCCGGGCCCCCTGCCTTGGGAGCGCAGAGTATTAGCCACTGGACCATCAGGGAAGTCCCTAGAAAAAACCAAATATTGAAGTGAATAAGGCTGTAGCAATGTTTCCTGAAAATACTACAGGCAATGATAACTGCAAAATGAATACAATCACGACTTTTGAGGCTTTAAAAAAAACATTGTTAGATTTAGGATTAAAGAATCCAAATGAAAATTAAGACCACTTTGGAATTCAAAACAAATTTCTCGAAACAGAGCAGACATTTCTGGCACAGTTCCTAAGAGTGACACAAGGCAAGACCACAGTTACAATTGCGAGAAAGGGCTGGGTATTAGGATAAGTGTGGCTGGCAACTGCCATGCCCACAGGTTTGGAGCACTGGTTGGCACTTCATCAAGAATGGCAATGATGCAGTCACACTGGTAAGAAGTTGGAGGTGAGTCATGCTCTACCATATCCCATTTATTAATAAAAGTGTAGAAATATGATTTGGTGCTCAGATAGAGAAAAGATTTATATTTGAGAAAACTTTCCACCAATATAGGGGAGGATGGGGTTAAAATAAAAAGAAGAGATAAAAAATTGGAGATGAATTTGGTACCGTCAAAGTAGCTAATTTTCACTCGGAATAGCATTTATTTAAATTTCAGTATTGACTAGGAATATATTTAATTGACAATTCAGTAGCATATTTCATAGCTAAAGTCCAAAACAGATTTTCGACAATCCATGTCTAAAGAAAAGACATGAGTAATGTATCTATCATCATTTCTTTGGTGTTGGTTTAGTCACATTCATGAAAGGGCAAAAGTATTCCTATTTATTTAGAATCTTTTTTTCAAAGTCATTTTCCCATTAAATATCTTTATATTAAAAGATAACTAAAATTGAAAAAGACATTAAGTATATCATAATTTTAGAAAATATTATTTCTCTTTTTCTGGTCTCCTAAAAAATGAATTCTACTATACAAATGAGAATAGAAACACAAGAAAACATTCTAACTATATTTAGCAAAGAATGATATATTGCTTTATTTTCAGTAACAGATTCAATCTTCTCTTTTCCCAGATTAAAAATTAATCCTTTTCATTTTTTTGACCCTGTGCATAATAGATTGCAGAGTATTTTAAAATACTGTGCAATATTAGTGAAAGTTTTTATTTTTTATGTTTGAAATTATGTCTTAAGTTGCAATATTATTTATTAAAGGAATAGTTTTCATAAATATGGGTATTACTCGTTTGGAACATTAATTTTGAAGCAATAATTTTTAGCTGTTCTAAAGTAAGAGCATTTTTAATAGAATACTTTATTACTAATGCTTTGTATTGTATGTTGATTGATAAATTAATGTGCTAAATCCATAAACTTAAACTTTTCTAAAAATAAAATTTTAGAGTAAATTATATAATCAAAATATTCTTTCATCCAGAAAAATGTTAAAAAAAGAAGTCTGTTATAGGGGAAAGAAGACTGGATTTTGCTTCTTTTTTTTTTGCATTTTTCTTTTAACATCTTTATTGGAGTATAATTGCTTTACATTGTTGTGTTAGTTGCTGCTGTATAACAAAGTGAATCAGCTATATGTATCCATATATCCCCATATCCCCTCCCTCTTGCGTCTCCCTCCCACCCTCTCTATCCCACCCCTCTAGGTGGTCACAAAGCACCGAGCTGATCTCCCTGTGCTATGTGGCTGCTTCCCCCTAGCTATCTATTTTACATTTGGTAGTGTATATACGTCAATGCCACTCTCTCACTACATCTCAGCTTACCCTTCCCCCTCCCCGTGTCCTCAAGTCCATTCTCTATGTCTGCGTCTCTATTCCTGTCCTGCCCCTAGGTTCTTCAGAACTTTTTTTTTTTTTTTAGATTCCATATATATATGTTAGCATACGGTATGTGTTTTTCTCTTTCTGACTTACTTCACTCTGTATGACAGACTCTAGGTCCACCCATCTCACTACAAATAACTCAATTTGGTTTCTTTTTATGGCTGAGTAATATTACATTGTATATGTGTACCACATTTTCTTTATCCATTCATCTGTCAATGGACACTTAGGTTGCTTCCATGTCCTGGCTATTGTAAATAGTACTGCAATGAACATTGTGGTACATAACCCTTTTTGAATTTTGGTGGTCTCAGGGTATATGCCCAGTAGTGGGATTGCTAGGTCGAATGGTAGTTCTATTTTTAGATTTTTAAGGAACGTCCATACTGTTCTCTATAGTGGCTGTAACAATTTACATTCCCACCACCAGTGCAAGAGGATTCCCTTTTCTCCACACCCTCTCCAGCATTTCTGGTTTGTAGAGTTTTTTGATGATGCCATTCTGACCAGTGTGAGGTGATACCTCATTGTAGCTTTGATTTGCATTTCTCTAACAATTAGTGATGGTGAGCATCCCTTCATGTGTTTGTTGGCCATCTGTATATCTTCTTTGAAGAAATGTCTATTTAGGTCTTCTCCCCATTTTTGGATTGGGTTGTTTGGTTTTTTGATGTTGAGCTGCATGAGCTGCTTGTATATTTTAGAGAGTAATCCTTTGTCAGTTGCTTCATTTGCAAATATTTTCTCCCATTCTGAGGGTTGTCTTTTCGTCTTGTTTATGGTTTCCTTTGCTGTGCAAAAGCTTTTAAGTTTCATTAGGTCCCATTTTTTTGTTGTTTTTATTTCCATTTCTCTAGGAGGTGGGTCAAAAAGGATCTTACTGTGATTTATGTCATAGAGTGTTCTGCCTATGTTTTCCTCTAAGAGTTTTATAGTGTCTGAACTTACATTTAAGTTTTTAATCTTTTTTTTTTTTAAATTAATTAATTAATTAATTAATTTTTGGCTGTGTTGGGTCTTTGTTTCTGTGCAAGGGCTTTCTCTAGTTGTGGCAAGCAGGGGCCACTCTTCATCGCAGTGCGCGGGCCTCTCATTATCGCGGCCTCTCTTGTTGCGGAGCACAAGCTCCAGACGCGCAGGCTCAGTAGTTGTGGCTCACAGGCCCAGTTGCTCCGCGGCATGTGGGATCTTCCCAGACCAGGGCTTGAAGCCGTGTCCCCTGCATTGGCAGGCAGATTCTCAACCACTGCGCCACCAGGGAAGCCCTTTAATCCATTTTGAGTTTATTTTTGTGTAAGGTGTTAGGGAGGGTTCTAATTTCATTCTTTTACATGTAGCTGTCCAGTTTTCCCAGCACCACTTATTGAAGAGGCTGTCTTTTCTCCATTGTATATTCTTGCCTCCTTTATCAAAGGTAAAGTGACCATATGTGCATGGGTTTATCTCTGGGCTTTCTATCCTGTTCCATTGATCTATATTTCTGTTTTAGTGCCAGTACCATACTGTCTTGATTACTGTAGCTTTGTAGTATAGTCTGAAGTCAGGGAGCCTGATTCCTCCAGCTCCGTTTTTCTTTCTCAAGATTGCTTTGGCTATTTGGGGTATTTGAGTTTCCATACAAATTGTGAAATTTTTTGTTCTAGTTCTGTGAAAAATGCCATTGGTAGTTTGATAGGGATTGCATTGAATCTGTAGATTGCTTTGGACACTATAGTCATTTTCACAATGTTGATTCTTCCAATCTAAGAACTAAGAACATGGTATATCTCTCCAAATGTTTGTATCATCTATAATTTCTTTCATCAGTGTCTTATAGTTTTCTGCATACAGGTCTTTTGTCTCCTTAGGTAGGTTTATTCCTAGATATTTTATTCTTTTTGTTGCAATGGTAAATGGGAGTGTTTCCTTAATTTCTCTTTCAGATTTTTCATCATTAGTGTATAGGAATGTAAGAGATTTCTGTGCCTTAATTTTGTATCCTGCTACTTTATCAAATTCATTGATTAGCTCTAGTAGTTTTCTGGTAGCATCTTTAGGATTCTCTATGTATAACATCATGTCATCTGCAAACAGTGACAGTTTTACTTCTTTTCCAATTTGGATTCCTTTTATTTCTTTTTCTTCTCTGATTGCTGTGGCTAACACTTCCAAAACTATGTTGAATAATAGTGGTGAGAGTGGGCAACCTTGTCTTGTTCCTGATCTTAGTGGAAATGGTTTCAGTTTTTCACCATTGAGAATGATGTTGGCTGTGAGTTTGTCATGTATGGCCTTTATTATGTTGAGGTAAGTTCCCTCTATGCCTACTTTCTGGAGGGTTTTTATCATAATTGGGTGTTGAATTTTGTTGAAAGCTTTTCCTGCATCTATGGAGATTATCATATGGTTTTTATCCTTCAGTTTATTAATATGGTGTATCACACTGATCGATTTGCATATATTGAAGAATCCTTGCATTCCTGGGATAAACCCCATTTGATCATGGTGTATGATCCTTTTAATGTGCTGTTGGATTCTGTTTGCTAGTATTTTGTTGAGGATTTTTGCATCTGTGTTTATCAGAGATATTGGTCTGTAGTTTTCTTTTTTTGTAACATCTTTGTCTGGTTTTCTTATCAGGGTGATGGTGACCTCATAGAATGATTTTGGGAGTGTTCCTCCCTCTGCTATATTTTGGAAGAGTTTGAGAAGGATAGGTGTTAGCTCTTCTCTAAATGTTTGATAGAATTTGCCTATGAAGCCATCTGGTCCTGGGCTTTTGTTTGTTGGAAGATTTTAAATCACAGTTTCAATTTCAGTGCTTGTGATTGGTCTGTTTATATTTCTTTAAGGTTCAGTCTCGGAAGGTTGTGCTTTTCTAAGAATTTGTCCATTTCTTCCCAGTTGTCCATTTTATTGGCATATAGTTGCTTGTAGTAATCTCTCATGATCCTTTGTATTTCTGCAGTGTCAGTTGTTACTTCTTTTTCATTTCTAGTTCTACTGATTTGAGTCTTCTCCCTTTTTTTCTTGATGAGTCTGGCTAATGGTTTATCAATTATGTTAACCTTCTCAAAGAGCCAGCTTTTAGTTTTATTGATCTTTGCTATCGTTTCCTTTGTTTCTTTTTCATTTATTTCTGATCTGATCTTCATGCTTTCTTTCCTTCTGCTAACTTTGGGGTTTTTTTGTTCTTTCTCTAATTGCTTTAGGTGTAAGGTTAGGTTGTTTATTTGGGATGTTTCTTGTTTCTTGAGGTAGGATGATATTGCTATAAACTTCCCTCTTAGAACTGCTTTTGCTGCATCCCATAGGTTTTGGGTGATTGTGTTTTCATTGTCACTTGTTTCTGGATATTTTTGATTTCCTCTTTGATTTCTTCAGTGATCTCTTGCTTATTTAGTAGCGTATTGTTTAGGCTCCATGTGTTTTTCTTTTTTACAGTTTTTCTCCTGTAATTGATATCTAGTCTCATAGCATTGTGGTCAGAAAAGGTACTTGATATGGTTTCAATTTTCTTAAATTTACCAAGGCTTGATTTGTGACCCAAGATATGATCTATCCTGGGGAATGTTCCATGAGCACTTGCGAAGAAAGTGTACTCTGTTGTTTTGGGATGGGATGTCCTATAAATGTCAATTAAGTCCATCTTGTTTAATGTATCATTTAAAGCTTGTGTTTCCTTGTTTATTTTCATTTTGGTTGATCTGTTCATTGGTGAAAGTGGAGTGTTAAAGTCCTCTAGTGTTATTGTGTTGATTTCCCCTTTTATGGCTGTTAGCATTTGCCTTATGTATTGAGGTGCTCCTCTTTTGGGTTCATAAATATTTACAATTGTTATATATTCTTCTTGGGTTGGGCCCTTGATCATTATGTAGTGCACTTCTTTGTCTCTTGTAATAGTCTTCATTTTAAAGTCTATTTTGTCTGATATGAGAATTGCTACTCCAGCTTTCTTTTGATTTCCATTTGCATGGAATATCTTTTTCCATCCCCTCACTTTCAATCTGTATGTGTGCCTATGTCTGAAGTGGGTCTCTTGTAGACAGCATATATATGGGTCTTGTTTTTGTATCCGTTTAGCCAGTCTATGTCTTTTGGTTGGAGCATTCAATCCATTTATATTTAAGGTAATTATCGATGTGTATGTTGCTATTACCATTTTCTTAATTGTTTTGGGTTTGTTATTGTAGGTCTATTCCTTCTCTTGTGTTTCCTGCCTAGAGAAGTTCCTTTAGCATTTGTTGTAAAGCTGGTTTAGTGGTGCTGAATTCTCTTAGCTTTTGGTTGACTGTAAAGATTTTAATTTCTCTGTCAAATCTGAATGAGATCCTTGCTGAGTAATCTTGGTTGTAGATTTTTCTCTTTCATCACTTTAAACATGTCCTGCTTCTCCCTTCTGGCTTGCAGAGTTTCTGCTGAAAGCTCAGCTGTTAACCTTATGGGGATTCCCTTGTATGTTATTTGTTGTTTTTCCCTTGCTGCTTTTAATATTTTTTCTTTGTATTTAAGTTTTGATAGTTTGATTAATATGTGTCTTGGCATGTTTCTCCTTGGATTTATCCTGTATGGGACTCTCTGCGCTTCCTGGACTTGATTGACTATTTCCTTTCCCATATTAAGGAAGTTTTCAACTATAATCTCTTCAAATATTTTCTCAGTCCCTTTCTTTTTCTCTTCTTCTTCTGGGACCCCTATAATTTGAATGTTGGTGCCTTTAATGTTGTCCCAGAAGTCTCTGAGCCTGTCCTCAATTCTTTTCATTCTTTTCTCTTTATTCCTCTCTGCAGTAGTTATTTCCACTATTTTATCTTCCCAGTCACTTATCTGTTCTTCTGCCTCAGTTATTCTTGTACTGATTCCTTGTAGAGAATTTTAAATTTCATTTATTGTGTTGTTCATCATTGTTTGTTTGCTGTTTAGTTCTTCTAGGTCCTTGTTAAACGTTTCCATTCTGTTTCCAAGACTTTGGATCATCTTTACTATCATTACTCTGAATTCTTTTTCAGGTAGACTGCGTATTTCCCCTTCATTTATTTGGTCTGGTGGGCTTTTGCCTTGCTCCTTCATCTGCTGTTTGTTTCTCTGTCTTCTCATTTTGCTTAACTTACTGTGTTTGGGGTCTCCTTTTTGCAGGCTGCAGGTTCGTAGTTCCAGTTGTTTTTGGTGTCTGCCCCCAGTGGGTAAGTTTGGTTCAGTTGGTTGTGTAGGCTTCCTGGTGGAGGGGACTGGTGCCTGTGTTTTGGTGGATGAGGCTGGATCTTGTCTTTCTGGTGGGCAGGACCATGTCCATTGGTGTGTTTTGGGGTGTCTGTGAACTTAGTACGATTTTTGGCAGCCTCTCTGCTAATAGGTGGGGTCATGTTACTGTCTTGCTAGTTGTCTGGCATGGGGTGTCCAGCACTGGAGCTTGCTGGTCATTGAGTGGAGCTGGGTCTTAGTGTTGAGACAGAGATCTCTGGGAAAGCTCTCACCAATTGATATTACATGGGGCCAGGAGGTCTCTGGTGGTCCAGGGTCCTGAACTCGGCTCTCCCACCTCAGAGGCTCATGCCTCACACCCGGCCCGAGCACCAAGACTTTGTCAGCCACACGGCTTATGGTTCAAGGACACTTCCTCAGATTATCTATCTTCTCTTATTAGATCCCAAGCTTCCTTAGCAGTGTTTTGGTCATAGTCTGGCTTCTCACTATAGATTTGCCAAACAATTCAGCCATTGCACTTGTTGGTATTTACTCAAGTACGTTGAAAACTTATGTCCACAGAAAAATCTGCTTGAGTGCTGAGGCACCTTTCAGTCACTGTCCAAATGACTTTTTTTTTTTAATGTAACCCATCTCTGCAGCCTCCTTTCCCAGCTGGCTTCACATTGGCAAGGCAGTGGAGGGGTAGGGGAAACTGTGGTTGGTGCATTTCTTCCCCATTCCTCCCTGCTTCAGCGCCCTGGCCTGGCAATAACTTGTGCCATCATGAGCACAGCTCCTGCCAGTGGCCCTACGGCCCGCAATGCTCTCTCCTCTCCCGGTCCCTTCAGCCCTACATCTGGTGAGGGCTCCACATGGTTGCTAGTTGGGGCACCTCACTGTTTCTTGTCTTCCCTAATCTCTGCTCAAAATCTCTGCTCACTTTTCTCCATTTAAGTCTTTTCATTAGAACCAACTACTTCTTTTTTTAACTCCAGCTCTTACCAACAGTGTATATTAGCCAATATAATAGAAGGTTAACGTATAAAACCACAGTGCGAACATATTAATTTACAAGTGGGGCCAAAGTTATCTTATCTTCAGAAAATGAGCATCCCTGCTTGTGCTGGAGTGTATGCCACAATCTACATCATAGTTTCTGGCCATGCTTGTGAATTTGGAATTAGGGCAAATAAAGTTGGGTCATCTCAACGTCAATTTTTATAAAGCCACAGTGATCTGCTGTCCTTCTTTACTATGGGGATTTTGCTATTTAAATGACTCAACCTAAGATCTGAGATCATTTTTCACATGTATCGTTTGTGCTCCCCAGCACTTGCGTTTCTGGATTCCTCGTCCCTGGAATCATTACTTTGCCTGCATCTCTTTCTTCATGGCACAATATAATTCACCAAATTACAAAGTATTTTATATTTATTATATTTTATAGACATTATTTGTTGATGGCACTCAGGGGAACATTTATTCAAATCACAAAGTAGGTAGGGTGCTACAACCAATCCTGTCCATGATGTATTGACGTGAATATAGAACAGATATTTTGGAACAAATGGAGTCAAGGCTAAGCTACGTAATGAGGCTGTAAGAAGATGTCCAGTCTTTTAAAATTATTGTTAGTTCTCAGATATATTGCAATCATCCCCCTTAATTTCTTTCTGAAAAGAAAACTGAAACCCTTACATCTAGAGTGATAAAGTAAACTGCAAATGTAATATCAGAGCCACAGTGTATAACCTTTAAGATATTTCAGTAACAGAAGAAAGGAACAGGTATCCAAAGATGAAAAAAATAAACATTACTATATTTTAAAAATCAGACAAGATTAGATCATAGAATTTGAACACAATTATGCTGTTAGTTGATACGTTTATTCCCAATCTACTATTAAGTTAACTTAAAACCTATTTCATCTTTTTCTCCCAGTTTTGGCATTGTCTTTCCCCTGACAGCACTTTCTTGATACCTTCATTCACCCCTACCCCCAATTATACTACCTCATGTCCCCTTGCCTTAATTAAGTCTTGTGCCACTTTTTATTCTCATCTGCTCCCAAGGACGAGTTTGTTACTCTTTTAACATGGTTTTCTTCTCTCACCAGAATGCATTCAAACTGAGGGGTTGGCACCCTGAATCAAAATGGAAGGTTAAAATATAGGTAAGAGGTGAGGCTAATTTTAGAGAATTGTGATACAGCAAGGAACCAGAACCTGTGCCATCAACATCAGGCGTGAGTGAAACTGCAGCTTGCCCTCTGTCTCCTATTGCTGACGATCCTTCAGCTCTACCATCTCCCATCTCCTCTCCCTCCTCCAGTCAGTAACTCTTCTTGCCTGTTCACTCGATGCCAGCCCCTGTATGCCAGCTGTTGCACTGTATGTTTCAAGGTACTGTACTGTAAGATTAAAAATGTTTTCTTTATTTTTTGTGTTTGTTTTTTAAGTGCTATTTGTGTGAAAAGTATTATAAACCTATTACAGTACAGTATTATTTCCATTTAGTTAGACTTGAAAGAATTGATCATTCCTTCAACTCCTAACCCACTGCAATCTGGCATCTAGTCCTTACCTTACTTTGCATCTCAGCAGCATTTATAAAGCTCCCACTTCCTTCTTGGATTACTCTTTCCCTGGTTTTTGTGACACTGCTCCATTCTGCCTTCCCTCCTCTCTTTCTAACCACCCCTCTTAATCGTCTCTGTTGCCTTCTCTTCCTATGATTGGCCCTTAACATTGGTTCTCCAAGGCTTTCTGGGCCACCTTCTTCTCTTACTCTGTGCATTCTTCCTAGGTAATTTCTTATACTGCCATTGCTTCAAGCATAATTTGTAAGAAGATGAGGCTCAGATCACTACCTCTAGCCCCAATCTCTCTTTCCTGAACTGGCTAGTGAACATTTCCAAGTAGATACCTCACAGGCACCTTGGACACAATATGCTAAAATTTCTCTTTCTAGTCCCTCTATTTCCAGCTAAACAAACTTCGTTCACGTGTTTGCCATCGTGGTGATGATAACACCATGGATCCAGTTATCCAAGTCAGAAGTGTGAGAGTAATTTTTAACTTCTTCCATTCCCTTAATCCAATATCCCATCAATCGCCAAATTCTGTGTTTCTGCAACCTAAATATTTCACAAATCTCTCTATCTCTTGTCTGAATTTTTACCATCAGATCCAACTGGTTTTTTACATTCGTCTTTCTTCCATTTTCTACCAGTGGTGTGCATGTAAATGTTTTGCAATCACTTCTCTGAAGAAAGAATAAAATCCCTGATTTGCAGTATCTGCCAATTTCCATGTGGTAAATAGTCACAGCACGACTAATTTTAAGCTACCAATGTGATACCAGTGAATATTGAGTTGAGAAGTGACACTAATCTTTGACTCTCTTGAGTTTATGAGTTGGTTCCAGCACAGAACTCTTTCTAATCAAGTGTTTCTCCATTCTGGCTGCATACTAAAATAATCCAGTATTTACATATATATGTGTATGTATATACACACACACAATGCACAGACCTTGTTTCAAGAGTTGAATCAGTTTAGCTCCCAATACTGATGTATATAAGACTTCCACAAGTCTTCGTACAACTGAGGTTAGTATCAATTCTGTGTACCTGAGTGATCTTTCTAAAATCAAATCTGATCATGACCCTTAATCATCCCTAACCCTATGCCCAATTAAATCAATCTTCAAAATAATAGTCAAGTTCTTAACAAAACTTTTAACACCATATGACCTAGCCTTATTTTTGTTACCTATGCCTAGCATATTCCTTTTGCCTGGTTAACTTCCCCCAAGTTGTCAAGTCTAAATTTAGATAGCACTTCTTCCAGGAAGCCTTCCTGCATAAATGAAGGCTGGATTTGGTTCTCTTCTTGCTGTACCACGGTACTTTGGATCCTTCACTAACTCCATGAAGACTGTGATTAGGTGTGTCTTATTCATCATTGTATCCCCAGAGTCTAGAACCTAGTTTTTAAGTGAAATTTCGATAATATATTTGAATGAAAGAATGAGTCTTATTTTCTCATTTCCTTATTAGTGTAAAGTGCTTATTAAAAATAATATGATATAAAAATTAGAAAACGTAGAAAGTCTGAAAGAAGGATACCCATAGACCTACCTTCTCCAAATCTATCCACTCAAAAATATATTAGTATATATTTTTTCAATCTTTTTCTAGGCATAGATAATTTAATATGTCTAATACATGTTAACAAAGATTATCATCAGTACTTATATCCAGTGTGTGTTTAGGTTGACTTCTACCTTTTAAAAATAAAATAATCAGAATGTAATATACACACTAAATCTCCCCTACTCTTTGCTTTTGTAGAGAAGCTATGCTTCTTTGCTTTTGAAAATTAATGTGACCTAGTAGAAAAAGCTGAATTCAAATGTGGCTCCGTTTCTTCTGGGCTGTCATTTAATTCCTCTGAACTACACTTTTCAGAAGTGAATACATGGGATTAATAACACAAACTTTAAAAGGTTATTGTGCGGATTATAAGAATGACAACTGTATAACATATAGTTTTATAGTTTGATAATGTTGAATGCTAGAGAGTTTGGGGGAGAATCAGGATTGAGAAAAAATAATGAGTGGCCACAAGAGGATCAGTCACAGCAGCCCTTCTAGAGCCTGGTTCTGTAAGGGTGTGGAGGTCAAAGCCAGAGTGCAAGGACTTAAAAAGTAACTGTAGGCTACAAAAGCAGACCACTCACTTTGACAAAGGAAGATAAGAGAGAAATACATAATATCTAGAGGGGGCAGCAGAGTCAAGTGAAAGTTTTTCAAGTTAAGTGACAGCAAAGAAATTGGTGGCAAGGAAGAGTGTGAGGATGAAAGAGAAACATACCTCAAATGGGAGGTTGGAAAGGTCCAGATGCCAGAGCGAGTGTTAGACTTAGTACCCAAACTTCATCACTAGAGGATAACTTTCCTTTAGACTTCAGGAAGTTCAGATTAAAATGAGTACAACCGATATTTTTAAGACCTTCATTTCTCCTCAGGAAAAGAGATAATTCTAGTAAAACAAACCATGAGGCAATGTTGATTATTGAAAGACATTTGAAGGAATAGATGCTGATGTTTCCAGTTACTAGCAGTTAGCTGCTACATCATCTCTGCATTTTTGATCATTGGTCAGATTTAAGCACAGAAATACTTGGTAGCCATATTTCATATCCACCTCAAAATCATTGTTATTGTTTTTGCTCGAAAGAAGTTTGAGAAATCAAGGGCTAAATAATTTTATTTATTTAAAAATAAATAAAGATTTGAGGTAAAGGAGACCTAGAAAGTGTCACATTTCAAACAAAACACTGTTTTGGTGCCTTTCTGGCTCCCTTCACTCAGCTTGTCTTTTGGGCCAAGGGGACAAAGCTACTGCTCTCACGGAGTTTACTTCTTTTTTAATTTTTAATTTTTTTTTTAATATTGGAGTATAGTTGATTTACAATATTGTGTTAGTTTCAGGTGTACAACAAAGTGATTTGTCAAGGAGTTTACTTCTGAACAAGGGAGTCTGATGGGACAGAAATAAATAAGTAACTGCACAGTGCCATATTGTGATAAGTGATAAGTGATAAGTGCCCTAAGGAAAGCAATGCTGACAAATGTGGTAGAGTGCCAGGGGGCAGGTTGCATTACTGTAGTCAGCTGGGTCAGGAAGGCCCTCTTGACCACCTGACATTTGAGATGAGACTTGACTGGAATGAAACAGAGCCATGGGGAAGTCTGAGAGTATGGTATTCTAAGAGTTCAGCAAATTCCACCTTCTTAAAGTGGAAAAGTAGAACATGAAAGGAAGGTCCGTTGTAGTTGAAGATCAGGATAGCAAGTGAAGGCCAGGGAGAATGGAACAAGGTGAGTCTGGAACTTAGGCAGGTGGCTTGCAGACCACGGTGAGGAGTTTAGACTGATTGTTAGTCATTGTGGGTTAATCAGAAATAGGATCTGATTTCTATGTTACAAAAAACTTCTGGATACTGTGTGAAGAATAAATAATGTAATTTGATCATATTACTAATTACTACTGGTTACAAGATGCGTAAAAGCTCAATTCATTGGTAGCCTGTTTAGAATTTTGATGAAAGGGGTTTTAAGGACGCTCTAGCAGTTTCTTTAATTCCTTTATTTTACAGATGAAGACGTTAAGTCCCATCTGTGAAATAATATACCTAAGGTCATCCAATCAGTTACCAGCTGAATCAGGATTAGAACATGTTTCCCTATCTATTGTTCTTCCCACAGTGTCTCATTTTCTCCCTTGTTTCTGCCACACTCCCTAGATACAAGGCCCTCCCTAAATATGGCATCACAGGAAGGATGCCAGCCTTGGATCATTTCAGTGACTCTCCCAGAAAGCATGGAGAGTGCTGCTTAGAGTGTCACACCATCTACATCAGACACCTAGGTTTCTTGTTACAGATGCAGCTACTGATACTAAATCTCTGGGAATGGGACCTAGTTATTGCACCCAGAAGAAAGAAATACTGGGAAATTCCAGGAGTTGTCCAGTTTTCAAGATGGAACACTTGTCAGATTTAATTATACTCAATCTTAAGCAATGTGATTATGCTCTCTCTAGTGGACATTTTTCCAACACATTTCATTTCTATTGTCACCCCACTTCCCAATACAACTTTAACAGATTGTCTTAAAAAACAAGAAGTCATCTTGTGAATGGAAATAGTTCCCAAACCCTACATAGTCCTATGGGCAAACCTACAAATCGAAGACAATGGCTAATCTAATTACCGATAATTTGGCATCATTCAAGTAAAAAGGATTTAGATATGGTATACTGATTAGGAAGGAGGGAAACTGAAATATATTTTAGAAATATATCCATCAAAAATGGTTATTTAAGCAGTAGGATTTTGGTATTTGGAAAATTCATTTATATTAAACATTCCATCTGCCTGATGGTAGTATATAAAGGGTCATTAATAATACTTGTCTTTTATCACTGGGGAACATTCCTAGCTGAATTGTATTTGTTGACTACTTCTTATAATTTTCTTGTGTGTAAATACAAAATCTTGCTCTGTACATTTAAAATTTTAAGTTTCACACTTGCTTTCCAAACCAGTATCTAGTCGTGAGGTGACCTTGAGGGTGGGCAGCAGCTTCTGAAAGACATTAATACAGTAACAGCAAAAAATGGCTGCTACTTGTTGAACTTTTACTTCATGCTAGAGGCATGGTACCAACTTTATATGCATTGTCTTACTTAATCCTCTCAAAACACTCGTGAATAGGTATTAGATCCATTTTACAAGAAAAATAAAAACCCACTACCATTTTACTCAGTACTCATTCATATTGGGGAGTTAATATCAATCTCCTGAGCAGTAGAGAAATTTTCCCAGGCTTCTGGGTGAGGACTTGATCTATGAGAATTTCAAAAGTTGAGTACAGTTGCTCCAGCCTGTTAAAGGGAAACAGGCAAGCACTGATAGAAGATGCTACAGATTCTTTCACCTTTTCTGTATCTTTGAAAATTTTCATAAGAAATTGGAGAAAAATCATAAAACCTTCTTGCTAGACACCAACAAAGCAATTAATAAAACCCAACATTGATTTTGTAGAATATTACTAATCTACTATCAGATTAGTAACAGAAGTATTTCTTTAACTAGATAAAAGGTATTTAACAAAAATTCTTCATCTGACTCCCAAGTTTGGCAAAATATTGGAAATATCTCCATTAAAGTCAGAAACAAGAAGGGAATGGCTACAAAATGGCTGCTCTTCACGGTTAAAACAGGGTTCTAACCAAAGATGAAGAGAAGATAAACAAATAACATATTTAAGATTTGAATAGGAAGAAGCAAAGCTGTTATTACTTGCTGACACTATAATTTCCTACCATAGAATATCTAAAATAATCTATAAGCTAATAAAACAAGATCACCATAGATCAAAGGAACCCAAAATGTTCTTATATAAAGCAATAACCAATAGAAAAATGCAATAAAAAGGGCTTTCTATTCAGAATAGCAACAAAACCTGTATGGTCCCTTGGAATAAATACAACAAAAGAGGCCCAAGACTTGTACTGAAAAAATGGTAAAATGTTACTGAAGGAAATAAAATAGATCTGAATAAATAGACAAAGACAAACTATTTTCATAGGTGAAGTTCCCAACATTATTACAAATGTTCAATACAATTTTAATCAAAACTTCAATGTGGTTTTTACTGAAACTGAACAAAGTCTAATATTCCTATTAAAGGGTAAACAGCTAAGATAACCAAGAAAAGTCTAAAAAAGAGGAATGAAGACAGGGGATCTGTCATATAGTTATTAAGGCCTGTTATAAATAAATACTTAGTTAAAACAATGTGAGTTTTATGCTGGGATAGATAAGAAGATCTATATAAAAAATAAAGAGTTGAGAGACAGACTCAAACATATATACAAACTTTTATACCATAGAAGTACAATAGAAACACAACTCTGTGGGGGAAAAGATGGACTCAATAAATAATGCTGGAAAAACTGGCTTTCTACATGAGAAGAAGTAAATATGATCCTTACATAAAATTGTAAAATAAAATAAATTCCAGATGGACTAAATTTCAAAATGTGAAAAGAATCTTAAAAATATATTAGATAAATATTTGGAAGAACATGTTCTGAAACTTGGGATAAGAAAGGATTTCTTAAAAAATACACAGGAGGATGACTCCTAAATAAGTAGGTTATTATATTTGCTCATATCAAAATTTGAACTTCTATATGACAAATAAAACTATAAATAAAATTTAAAACAGGTCTCATACTGAGAGAAGAATTTATAAGGGTTATTATGACAAATCCCTGATGATTAAAAAGAAAGAAAGAGAGGAGGGTGTGGGAGAAAGGGGCAGGGGGATGGAGAGAGGGAGGAAAGGAAGGAAAAGGAGAAAGAAAGGAAGAAGGGAAGGGAGGGTAGGGAGAGAGGAAGGATGGAAAAAAGAAAGCATCCCAAGAGAAAAATGAGCAAGGGTCATGAACAGTACCCTCTAATTTAAGGGAGAAAAATTTGAATGAGCAAAAAAGAAATGAAGGACACTGGATCTAACTAATGACAATCAGGGAACGGCAAATTAAAACTAAACTGAATATGAAAAATAATACGTATATATATATATGACTGAGTCACTTTGCTGTACAGAAGAAATTACCACAACATTGAACATCAACTATACTTCAATATAATTAAAAAAAATAAAACTATGCGACTTCTCTGGTGGCGCAGTGGTTAAGAATCTGCTTGCCAATGCAGGAGATGCAGGTTCAGGCCCTGGTCTGGGAAGATCCCACATGCCGGAGAGCAACTAAGCCCACGTGCCACAACTACTGAGCCTGTGATCTAGAGCCTGTGAGCCACATCTACTGAGCCCTCGTGCCACAACTACTGAAGCCCGCACACCTAGAGCCCGTGCTCCACAACAAGAGAAGCCACCGCAATGAGAAGCATGAGCACTGCAATGAAGAGTAGCCCCCCTCGCCGCAACTAGAGAAAGCCCGTGCTCAGCAATGAACATCCAATGCAGCCAAAAATAAATAAATAAATGAAATAAAACTATACTGCAATATCATTCCATAGCAATCATATTGGTGAAAAGAAAAGTTAAGCCTGACAAAGTCCAGCACTGATAAGGGTATGGAACAATGGAAGTAGGCATACTCTGCCTATGCATTGGTACAGCCACTTTAGAAAATATCTTGACACTATCTATTGAAGCTGAGTATGTGCATATCCTATGGCCCAGCCAGTAAACATACTCTTAATCCTGTGTACCAGAACATTCTTTGCAAAATTGTTTGTAATGGAGAAACAATGATGACATAAATGACTGTCAATAGGAAAATGGGTTAAGTAAATTGTGATATATTCATATCATGACCAGCAGTGGTAACTTAATCTGTATATATCAAGGGAGTACAAAAGTATATACCATCAGGCAATTTGCTGAATTATACAAAGGCTTTCATGTAAAAAAAAAAGCTTAAAAACACACCAAACAATACAATATATTGTTGGTGGAGATACATATGTTTGTAAAAACATTAGAACATAGATTGACTCAAGAAATCTAATCAATATCTTGGCATTGGTTAGGGGAGGGAAAGAGTGGGTAATGGATTTAAGGAAAGCAGCAAAGGGGACCTTCATTTATACTATATTGTTTTATATAAAATAGAACATTCAGTGTATATATATATGTGCATGTGTATGCATCTGTGTGTGTGTGTGTCTGTCTCTATAATCAGAGTTTAAAATAACAAAAATTAACATTTGCAATATTGAGTGACAGTGTTTTTACATCAAATTTTACATTCTTCTACTTTGTAATGTTAAAAAAAGAAAAACCCAACTGCGACTCCAATGCTGAATTATGATAATTTGGGGCCAAAGGACTACCAGAGGTATTAGAATCCCAAGAAGCAACCTGCAAAACACTATGCATCAAAAATGGTAATTTACCTGCCCTCTTAAGGGGAAGTCAAATCGCGGTGTCAGGTTCCAGCTGTGCTGCTAGTCAACACCTGGCTCTAAGAGTCTCCAGTGTTTTCTTGGAGGAAGCGCTTGAGGACACAGAGGCAGAGCTGCAGCCAAGAAGTTCTGGGGGAAATGAGGCTGGAGAAGGTGGAATTCGAAAGTGTATTTTCACGTGGCCAGGGGAGGTCAGCAAAGCAAAACAAAAACTTACGAAACCCTGAAAGGCTGAATACAGAAGAACTTTTTCTATTTGGAGGTGCCCCTAGGCCACTACAATTCTTTCTTTAGTCCAGTCTCTCTCTCCTCCTCTCTTCTTTTTCTCTTTCTTTCCCTCCCCATTCGCATCCTTCTCTTCTTCTTCCTGCACCCCTCTTTCTCTCTCTCTTCATTCACTCCCTCCTTTTTCCTTAAAGAAACCAAAAGAACATGGAAGTTAAGATGTGAGAGAAGGTCACATAAGGAATTTATATTTCATATTTTGATTTTGTACTTTTTCCAAAACACCCCACTTGCTCTTACTACCCTTTCTTTCCCCCAAACAAAAATTACTGAGTACCTCAAATCTCTGTAACTTGAAGTCAAAGTAAACTTAGTTTTGTGGCTTAGAAGATACTATTTGATATCTATGTAAAATGTTTCTGTGGAATTTGAGAAAAAGTGTTTACAAGTAAAAGTGGAGTAATTGCTCCAACTTTAGATATAATATAATATACTAAGTATAACATGTTCCCTTTTTGACATGTGAAATGGCATACACATTTTTTTCTGAATACACCCCTAAGGTGTTGAAAAGTTCCTTTAAAAATCACTAGCCTTGACATCACTAATCAGGGAAATGCAAATCAAACCCACAATGAGATATCACCCCACACCTGTCAGAATGGGTATGATCAAAAAGACCAGAACAAATAAATGTTGGGGAGGATGTGGAAAAAAAGAAAACCCTCCTGCACCGTTGGTGGGAACCTAAATTGGTGCAGTCACTAGGGAAAACAGTATGGAGGTTCCCCCCAAAATTAAAAATAGAACTATCATATGATGCAGCTATTCCACTCCCAGGTATATATCTGAAGAAAATAAAAACACTGATTGGAAAGATATGTAAACCCCTATGTTCATTACAGTATTATTTACAACAACCAAGACATGGAAGCAGCCTAAGTGTCTGCTGATAGATGAATGGACAAGGAAGATGTGGTATATATATATATATATATATATATATATATACATACACACACACACACACATACATACAATAAAATATCACTCAGCCATAAAAAAGAATGAAATCTTGCCATTCTGACAACATGGATGGACCTAGAGGGTATTATGTGAAGTGAAATAAGTCAGACAGAAAAAGATAAAAACTGTGTGATTTCACTTATATGTGGAATCTAAAAAGCAAAAAAATGAACAAACATAACAAAACAGGAAGAGACTCATAGATACAGAGGGGAGGTAGGTGGGGGAATGAATGAAATAGGTGAGGGAGATTAAGAGGTTCAAACTTCCAATTACAAATAAAGGGTCATGGGGATGAAATGTACAGTGTGGGGAATATAGTCAGTAACATTGTAATGACTTTGTATGGTGACAGATGGCAACTACACTTATTGTAGTGATCATTTTTAATGTATAGAACTATTGAATCACTTTGTTGTGCATCTGGAACTAACACAGTGTTGTAGGTCAGTTATACTTCAATGATAAACAAACAAACAAATCAAATCTACCTACCAAAACAAATAAATAAATAATTAAAAGTAAAAATCACTAGCGATATATAGTGAAAAGTGACAGAAAATATGTTTACTTTGTGTAGGGACTTTTGCTACATTGTTGACCTGTGAACAAGGGGGTTAGGGGTGCCCACCCTCTGCACAGTCGGAAATCCGAGTTAGGTTTTACAGTCGGCCCTCCTTGTATGTGGTTCCACAACCCTGGATTCAACCAACTACAGATCATGCAGTACTGCAGTACATACTTAGTGAAAAAAATTAGCATATACGTGAACCCGCGCAGTTCAAACCCTTTGAGTTAACATCAAACTTTAGTTGACTATGACCTTTGTGTTATCAAAGGTTGATTTTGACCTATGAGAACTCCTTCTGGGTCTACCTCATTATCTTCTTGGTTCTGAGAGGAGACAAGAATTTCAAAAGGAGATTTCAAGAGAACTGTTCCTCTTCATGAGGTTCAAGTTTTCCAACTGAAATGGGTGGAGAATTCTCAGAGTCTGGGCTCCTGCAACAGGTGGGGAATGAGCATCTCTTGGACTGTGCTATACTGCTTCTTCTGGTCCTCCATATCTGTGTAGCATTGTCTGTGCTAACAATTCCTTTATTGCCATAGTGATATCTACACAGTTTCTCTACCTTCTAAATTTCACTAGAAGTGATCACTCTAGTGCCAGAATTCCTTTAAAACATATGGTTGCAATTTTCAGATTGAAAGGACAGCATCACAGTTTGCAAATTCTAGAATAAACATATATGTGGAATACACCTGCCAATAAGAATAAAACTGTTTTTTCTATTCCCTAATGAAAACATTTACAAGCAAGATATAAATCTGGAAATCTGCCATTGGACTCAACTAAATACACACACACTCACACACAGAGAGCCAGCACTGTAGCCTGTGTGACAAAGGGTAAAAATATTTGCTTACTTAATACCTGAGATAGAATGTTTATTTTGATCACGTTTATTAAAAATATGAAAGAAAAGTCTAATCCTTTACAATTTATGTGGAATTTTCTGTAATAGCTGATGTTAACAAACTTTGCAAGTCCTTCAATTCATTCAGAATATAAATCTGTTACTGTCTGTAAAAGATTAGTCAATGAAGGTTCAAAGCCATAAGCAGGTACTTAGTGGAGTTTAAAGTTCCTGCTAAAGTAAAAACTTTTTTTTACAAATTAATTACACAGGTTGGCTTGGGAGTGATTCTCATGCAAAGAAGTATCAGTAGTGTTTTGACTTGTTCTCTGTCATTTAAGTTTCAGGAACGTCAGTTGTGGAGCGGAAACCTAAACCTAGATTTGTTTGATCTTAAAACCTATATTCTTTCTATTACCTGGAAGGTTGAAGAAGGAAAGAAGTGATCCCTCGGTAAAGAGAATGGTGCTAGCAAAGTTTTGAAGACTTGAAGCATTGTATTGTGTGCAAAGAAACGCAAGTGGCTAACGCAGAGTTGGAGGTTTACCCCTCAGGCAGCAACTATAGGAAACCATGAATGAATCTGTGAGCAGTACAGAGCCAAGAAAGAATTTAAGCAGATAGGATGCAGGGTAATATTTGCCTTTTAAATCTCAGCAGTCAAAATAAAAAGGATGAATTTTAGGAGGTTATTGAAATAATCCTGTTTCTCACCTAAAATTGTGCAGGAGATGAGGTTGGTGGAATGACTTGGAAGAGGGGATTTGAGATATATTTAGGAGGTGAAATGAAAAGGAGCTGGCGATAGGCTGGTTGTGGAGAAGAACAGTCAGAGAGGAGAATGAGACAGTAGTCACTTCCAGTGGTCAGGCTTGGGTGACAGGAAACTGGAGATGCCAACCATAAGAGCAGGGGCTTAAGAGGAGGAGCAATCCCATGGAGTGCCAAGGGTGGAAAATGATGAGTTCAGTTGGAGAAATCATGCTGCCTGTGTGGACGTGTCCAAGGGTGAGTTGGATATGTGCCTGATGCTGGAATTTTGTAGATAAAACCATCAACAGGGATACAACTGATCAGAGATAGATTGCGGAGTAAGCAGAAAAGTGATCACAGGAACACATTGACTATAGAGGTCAAGAAAGGAGCACTATTAGGAACAAATAGGACTACGAAAAGTCAGAAAACGAAAGAACGTTGTGTCGTGGAAAAAGAGTAGAGAATTTGATTTCAGTAAATAGAACTAGTAAGACCTGTTTTGGGGTTAAATATACCTGTGAATCTACATAAATAACTGTGATTATATATATATCTCTCATATATATACATATCCATCATATGTTTTTGTATTCACCTATGTATGTTTGTATATATAGAGACATATGTTTTGTATATATCCTATGGCTTTATATTATGTGCATATATAAAACTAGTATATATGCCTATATATTTATACAGAACAAAATTGTATATATATTTATTATTTGTGTATTACATGTATGTAATACATATACATATATACATATATACACATATAATGAATATATATTGCTATTAGTTATGTCTCTCTCTCTATATATATAGAGAGAGAGATGTTTACCCAACTATAAGTCTTACTATACTTGTAGTCTGCTACACCACACAGACACACACACACACACACACACACACACACACACAGACAAAAGAGAAAGAACTGAGTTGAATACTTGGCTGAATCTTAATAGTCATAAGAAATAAACAAGAATTCATTTAAGACTGGGAATTCTTTCAGCCATTTATCTGAGTTTTTAGCTTTTACTATTAGCACTCCCCCAAACTATAATTTGCTTACAAAAAAGGACGTGTTGTGTGTTAAAAAGATTAATAAATTACATTCACTTTTCCAAAGTTATTGAATTTCTCATTTCTTTTCAGATCAATCTGGTAGACTCATTTATACACATATTATTAGCTAGACATTCTAATTGTGCTGAAATAATAATATTAAGATATGTATCATGCATTAAAAGAGTGTATTGTCAACTACTGAGCCTGCGCATCTGGAGCTCATGCTCCGCAACAAGAGAGGCCGCGATAGTGAGAGGCCCGCGCACCGCGATGAGGAGTGGCCCCCTTTTGCTGCAACTAGAGAAAGCCCTCGCACAGAAACGAAAACGCAACACAGCCATAAAATAAATAAATAAATAAATAAATAATAAAAATAAAGGAATTCCTTTAAAAAAAAGTGTATTGTCCACTGTAAATGGCAGACATGAAATACAAATAAATAATAGAATATATGCAAGCAATAATAAAAATATATGCAATATCCAGTAGGAATTAGAGGAGAGGGTGAATTTATTAGTTAATTGTTCATTTATTCCTCATTTAAGAATGGATTTAAAGTTCAAAACAACATGAGATAAAAGGCAACACGAATAATGAAGTGGATTCGGAGAAAAAAATAAATTTTAATGGATAATTTGAAGTCAACAGCAAATCGCTCTACAGAATAGCATAGTTAAGGTCTAGAAAATGCTAGAACAAGCCACTGGTTGGCCTCTAGGCTTTCTGGAAAGGAGACAAAAATGAGAAAATCAATCACTCTATTCATATTACCTACAAAGAATACTTATTTCTGGTGCCAAAACTAAAGAGTTTTTCCTCATAGATAGTAAAAAAAAAGAAAGAAAAAAGAAATAGAACAGTATACCACCCTAAACACACCTGTATACTAAATGGATTTCATGGGCTGTTTCCTACAGTGGCTCTAAGCATAGGCCAATGATGACATAATGCCAAATTATGTTTCATAAAAGCAGTTTTACAAGAGAATAGACCATATGGTCCAGATGTGTGGAGACCTGCTTGTGTGGTTTACTCCAAGGATGAATTTTTTTGTGTCTGTAGAAACACGTGAACTGTATTTCCCAAAGGCAATCCTTTGCAAATTTATGTTGTTCAACCATGTATTTGATGAATATTAAGCAGCAGTGAGTTCAAGGTTAGTGTTCTTGACAATCACGTAGGTGCAGCTATTTCACTCCACTGGTTAAATGATGAAAATGCCTAACTCCCCCTGGGAATGGGATGGGTGCAGAGAAAAGGAGCCTGGAATTTTAGCTGTTTTTTTAAAATTGTGGCAAATTACACATAAGATAAAATTTACCTTCTTAACCAATATAAAGTGTACAGTTTAGTGGCATTAAGTATATTCACATTGTGATGCTACCATCACCACCATCCCTCCACAGGATGCTTCATCTTGCAAAACTGATACTCTACCGATTAAACAATAACTACCCAGCCCCCCTCCAGCCTAACCACCATTCTACTTTCTGTCCCTATGAATCTGACTACTCCATGTTCCTCCTAAAAGTGGAATCATACAGTTTGAAAACATGGAACGCTTCACAAATTTGCATGCCATCTTTCCCCGGGGGCCATGCTAATCTTCTCTGCGTGGTTCTGATTTTAGTCTATGTGCTGCTGAAGTGAGAACTTTAGCTGGTTTTTGAGCGGAGAACAGGAACTCATCAGACTTAAAATGGGGGTAGCAACTCCCGTATGAAGGCAGAGTGGTCTAAAATTCTTCTCTGTGCTGCTGAAGACTGAGGTGAGGAGGGAGGCTGAAAGAGATGAGGTTAAAGAGACGGGAAGGAGTCAGATGCCAAAGGGCTTTGTAAGCCCCTTTTAAGAGCTTGCACTTACATACAGTGAGACTGGAACAGGGAAGAAAAATTCATATTTAAAAAAAAATAATTCTAGGGGCTTCCCTGGTGGCGCAGTGGTTGAGAATCTGCCTGCCAATGTAGGGGACACGGGTTCGAGCCCTGGTCTGGGAAGATCCCACATGCCGCGGAGCAACTAGGCCCGTGAGCCGCAATTACTGAGCCTGCACGTCTGGAGCCTGTGCTCCGCAACAGGAGAGGGCACGACAGTGAGAGGCCCGCGCACCGCGATGAAGAGTGGCCCCCTCTCGCCGCAACTAGAGAAAGCCCTCGCACAGAAATGAAGACCCAACACACACACACACACAAAATTAGTTCCAGGAAAAAAGAGAGGCCTGGAAGAGGATAAAATTTGAAACAGAAAGACCAGTTAGAAGGCAGTGACAACTATGTAGGTAAAGTTTTCCTTTTCTCAAATTTTTTATTTTTGCAAATCACCAGAGTGTTAGAATGGGTATTCAGAATTGTAGCTCATGAGGAAATAGGTGTCTGCACTGTGGATCTAGTGTCCAATCTTCCTCTCCATGCTTAGAGGAAAACTTTTGACATTTTAGAAAATTTTGTAATTTAGCAAAGAATCCAGACAAGCCAAGGTCAAAGTCTAAATTCACATTTTAATCAAGGAAAGCATGTTTCTCCTCACTGATCTCTCTCTCCTTTTCCTCTTCCCATGTTTTAGAGGAAGAAGATATTCTGGGAAAAAGATTAACAGAGGGCATATCAAGACTGTCAGACAGAAGTGCTAAGAAATCTGGAAAGGGCTGGAATAAAAACTTGCATTCTAGGCTGTCTAATTTTGGCTTGGTTACCAATGGTGTTTCTTCCTATTGTAACACGGAATTGTTCTTAAGATAGCAAGAAACTGAACTATAAGAAGGCATATTTCAACTCAAAATAAGGACAACTTATTAGAGCTTCTCTACATTGAAATTGGTTGCTTTGGAAATATGAAGAGCTTTCTATCATTGAAAGTGTATAAAAAAATCTAGGTAACCACTTATCAAGTATAATGTATGTAAGAAATCATTGTAAGAGATAAAAAGTTTGAGTTGAAGAACTGAAAGGCCCTAAATAATTCCAAGATTTATGAATTCCACAGAAGGATAATATCAGATTATCTCTTATTAGAAACTGATGATTTTGAAACTCTAACAGAATTTCTGGTGATACTCCCAGTACATTGATATCACTCAATTAATGAACTATACCAACTTGCTAAAGAGCAACTTCCTCCTTTAATATTTTAACAAAGAGGCCCCAAACCATTATTTTGCACAGGTAATTGTTCAAAATTTAAGCAAGTTTATCCTGAAACCTGAGTGTTATGTCAGGAATAGAAGCATAGGCATTTCTTTTGCTTCTATGCTAATCTTCTCAAATTCCAGTTTCCAAATGACTAAAGTATTAAGAAAGCAACTTTCCACAAAAATAATTCACTCAATGAAGAGAATGAAATAGAGAAAAATAGAAAAAAGAGCAAGAGAAATCTTCTATTTTAGAAAAAGCCCAACATCTAAAGAAATGTACCAAATGTATCAAAAGTGAAAAAAAGTGATGAAATACTTAAAAACTCCATTTATTTCATAATTAAAACTCTCAATTCCCACTCCTCTTTCTCCCCAATTTTAAACGTCTTCCTGTTCTCTCTTCTCCATTCCATCTAACCTGTCAGCATTCAAGCCTTAATCACGAACATTTGGACCACTGTGGTCCCCATGCTCTTTCTTGTATCTCTGATCATATCATCAAATGCACATATCTTTAAAAACACAAGTCTGATCTTGTAATCAAGCTGTTTTATAATCATTTTGCAAGGGAGGAAACTACAGCTTATAGGATCACAAAGCTATGAGCATCAGGCTGGAACTAGAGTTCAGGTCTCCTGGACCCTGTTCCAGAGTCCTTTCACCTCACGTCAAGGTCTTCCTAGGTATTGTATGTATATTGTAGGTACTAACAAAATTATGCTGCCCTCCAATAAAGTTTGAACAGAATACTGGGACTGTATTTTTACCTTAAAGACTTTTACCTTAAAATTTTATTTACAAAGTACAGAAAGCCTATTCTTCTCAGTTGTTTAAGTTCAGTGTTGCAGAGCAATTGCTCCTAGCACGTAAGTTGCCAATTTTTAAAATCATTTCCCTCTATTTGATTGTCTGGGATTTAACTCCCTCTTAAATATGCAGCAAGAAGCATTTTATTTTGTTTTCTTTTTTGCTAACACTTTCATAGTAAACACATGTGGCTCATATACATTAAAGGAAAATATTCTCGATTAACATTTGTAATATTATATTACCTGTTTATATTTTCTTAATACTGTATAAAATTTACAATTGTAAAGAAAAAAGGGATATCAAATGTATTTATTTTCTGCTCTTCACTGTAATTCCCATTTGATTTTCATATTAAAAATTTCCGAATTCTACACTGAAAAATTCATGATTTAAAGTAATGAATTTGAGTTACTTTGCTAAATGTTAATACATGCAAAATTATAGTAAGACATGGAATAGATAAATATTTTGTTTTTAAAATTAGCCAGACCTAAAAGATATTCTGTTATATAATTTATCAAATAAGATTATTAGACATTGCAATATAATTAGAATAAAATAAATATAACAATTATACAATTATGACTTTAACTTTCATTTTCAAGTTATTTCTGCTTTAAAGATATATTTAAAAATTAAAAGTGAAATTTCCTGATAGGAAGTTAAAGTAAGCATAATTTTTAAAAATTCCAGCTTTGTATAAATCAAGACAGCTAACTTTTAAAAATATTTAGTTTCCTTGTTGTTTTTCTATGATAATATTGGTGCTATAGTACAACACAAAAATATTCAAACGTGTTTCTTAAATTAAGTGGTGAGATATATTTTAGAGTGAATAATATGTGATTAAGTTTTGAGTTATATAAATATTTGCTCACTAATATCAAAATGTGCTTAGACTTGGATATACTATAATTCACTTTATTTACTGTTAGTTTCGATAATAAAATGATCAAAACATGGTCTTGAATATCCTAGCTATTATTTTTAAAACTACCTAGCACCAAGAAATAAAAACCTGCCATTGATGCTGACCACTTCCATTATTTTAAAAGACTGAATTAAATCCAGCACACATTGGGAATTGTTTTTGCTTCTTCTTTTTAGGAGAGTTGTAAAATAACCAGGCAGCCTTATCTTAGGTGAGACTGTTTCGGCTTGGAAATAAACAAAGCTCTCTCTCAATGAGCTAGGTTCATTTCTTATTTGTGTAATACTCTGGAAGAAATTAGGTTTCAATAAAGTCCATTTTTGTCACTGCATGTAGCAATGAATATCACACCCAGCAGGGCACAGTGGCACCTGGCTGTCCAGACCCCAGTGAGCACAAACCATCTGGGGGTAATTACAACAAGGTATTCTTTAAGGACCAGATGGGACCAAGGAACAGAAGCCCCGACCCCTCCCAGTCATTTACAACATAATTCCTTTCAATGATATACTTAATCCTCCCACCAGCTATGCTTTTCAGCTTGCTGTTGCCACTGTTCCTTTATGTTAATTCAGTTTCAAGACCGAGAAAAAGAGGGGGAGAGAGAGAGAGAGAGAGTTCAAGAAAAAAAGGGGGGGGGGGTTAGAGAGAGAGAGCCACCGGCGCCTCTGGAGACCAAAAGAAATTATTCATCTCTAAATTGTTTCCACCACAGCAAGTACAGTAACAAATTTTTTTTTTAACGGGGGCTGAAATTATCCTAAAGAAGGTCAATGCGACAGCCCTGTGTGGCACCAGCTGAGGTTTACTCAGCCACCTGTTAGCTAGAAAGCTCTCTGCACACACGCTTATGATGCATTTAACCAGTTTAAAGGGTCTTTATTGTCTGCCCAGCCACCTCCATTCAGCAGGCCCGAGCCTTTAGGCCTGCTTTGTGGTCATATGTGGCACACAAGCCTTAATTCAATTACGCTGTAAGCCTATCCAGTCTGCATCACTGCCCTTTCACTTTTGTGCCATTTGTCTCGTATGTTGTAAAGAATTTTATTTTGAAGAGGGAAAGGCACCCTCCAACACACTTGTCTTCACTTCTCATTTGAGGTTTGTGCCGCAGGTGCGCTGCCACTCCCGAAATGGATTCATCTTTAAGTGATATTTTAGATGGAGCGTTATTTATTGTTTGGTGACAATGCTTTTCTGGTCTTGCTGACTTTTATTTTTTTTTAATTAGGTGTTTGTTCCAACTCTCCACCAAATCAACAGTCTCTGAACTTGAGAATTGAAAATTCAAAAGGAAAAACATAAATGATAGATGAAAATGACAATTAGCCTTGTACTACCATTTTTTAAAAGAAATGCATTTCTTAGAATGAACAAATGTCAAATTTAGGATCTTTGGTTTCCCTTAAGTTTCTGACACCCAATATATATCAGTTTATATGAATGAGGCATAGTGAAGCTCTGTTATTGAAAACTTTGTTTCAGATGAGATTATTAAATATATTAAATCTGTTCATATCGTTTGTATTCTGGGGCTTCCAAATTTCCTTGGCATCAAAGCAGTGCCTATCATTGTCAAATGCTTGGCATTTTTATAATAATTTATGGGCAATGAAAACATAAATAAGATTTCTCAAAGTCAGGGACTCATGTTTACTTTCATACCAAATTTTTCTTAAAAGGAAAGTTTGTCTCTTTAAAGCATGCTCAACCTAACATCCTTATAACTGTCTAAATCCTACCCCCTGAGTTCAGTGTACATATGAAGGGTATGGGTAATTTCAAATCAACATTCCCCCAAATCATTAAGTGACTTGTCATGGGAGAGTGAAGGGACTTCAAAGGAGGGAGAGAAGAATCTTCTTTGCTATTTCATATCAATTTCTCACCCAAGTCAAGGAAAGAACAATAGTGCTAAGTTACCAGTGTTACTCAAGGTGTGTGTACCAATTCTCACTGTAGCAACTTTTACACATCTTTTGTATGGAAGTCCTATCTCTTTAAATTATTGAATCAAAACCACAAATATGAAACATGCAAAATGGACCAAGACATTCTAGTTGGCAAGAAAAATAAAGATATTTGCATATAATCTTCAAAATAAATAGGATTTCAAAAACAGGTTTCTGTATACATATAAATTTAATGGATATGTTTCTCTCAACAATTCTCTGCCCATTTCCATTTCCTTTAGGTTCCCATTTTATAAATAAGAAAAACTAAGGGTTAATAGAGAGACTAAGTAGCTCACTTAAGAGGTCAAAATTCTTCTGATTTCTTATTGAGGGCTCTTCCTATTACATCATAAAACCTTTATATAATTATTTCATAAACTTCACAATTTTGACCCATCTGCACAATTCCCTATACATATATGTATTAGAGCACCTTATCAATATTCTGTGAAGTGTGAATAACAACTGAACTTATCAAAGTCTAGACAAAAGCAAAAATAAACAAATGGGACCTAATTGAACTTATAAGCTTTTGCACAGCAAAGGAAACCATAAACAAAACAAAAAGACAACCTATGGAACAGGAGAAAATATTTGCAAATGATGTGACCAACAAGGGATTAATTTCCAAAATATACAGACAGCTCATACAGCTCAATATCAAAAAAACAAACAACCCAATCAAAAAATGAGCAGAAGACCTAAATAGACATTTCTCCAAAAAAGACATATAGATGACCAACAGGCACATGAAAAGATGCTCAACACTGATAATTATTAGAGAAATGCAAATCAAACTGCAATGAGGTATTACTTCACACCAATCAGAATGGCTATCATCAAAAAGTCTACAAATAATAAATGCTTGAGAGGGTGTGGAGAAAAAGGACCCCTCCTACATTGTTGGTGGGAATGTAAATTGGTGCAGTCATTATGGAGAACAGTATGGAGGTTCCTTAAAAAGCTAAAAATAGAGTGACCATATGATCCTGCAATCCCACTCTTGGGCATATCTCCAGAAAAGGTGAAAACTATAATTTGAAAAAATACATACACACCAATGTTCATAGCAGCACTATTTACAATAGCCAAGACATGGAACCTAAGTGTCCATCGACAGATGACTGGATAAAGAAAATTTGGTGTATATATATATATATATATATATATATATATATATATATATATATATACACACATATGCACAGACACACACATATATATATAATGGAATATTACTCAGTCATAAAAAAGAATGAAATACTGCCATTTGCAGCAACATGGATAGACCTAGAGATTATCATACTAAGTGAAGTCAGTCAGACAGAGAAAGACAAATATGATGTCACATATGTGGAATCTAATAAAGTGATACAAATGAACTTAATTACAAAACAGAAACAGACTCACAGATATACAAAACAAGCTTATGATTACAAAAGGGGAAAGGGGAAGGAGGAGGGATACATTATGCTTGGGATTAGCAGATACACACTACTATATATAAAATAGATAAACAACACGGATCTACTATATAGCACAAGGAACTATCTTACAATATCTTGCAATAACCTATAATGGAAAAGAATCTGAAAAAGAATATATGAGTGTGTATATATATATATATATATGTGTGTGTGTGTGTGTGTGTGTGTGTATATATGTGTATTACTGAATCACTTTGCTGTACACCTGAAACTAACAAAATATTGTCAACCAACTATACTTCAACAACAACAACAAAAAGTCTAGAATTACACCCAAACAATGAGAAAAATGGCCCAACTATGTTACATTAAAAAAAAGAAAGCTCTACATAGGTATAAGAATATGTCTTTAGCCACTTTTAAATCCTTTCATAGGATTCTGAAGAAAAAAAATGGCAATGAAATTTGTCCAGTTTCACAATCTTCTGTGTGAATCACTTAACCTGCTTGCATTGTGTACCTCTACATTTTAATATTAAAAATATTTGAGATTTCATTTTTTAAGGACATTGACATCGTGAAATTCTAGAATATCTAAAGGTATCCTTGATATGAAATGTGAGAACCCAACTATGTATGCTTTAAAGGCATTTTAAAAGAAAAGAAATATAGATGGTTTCATTATAGAAACTATCTTTTTATCAGTGTTTTACTATCTAAATTTTTTTTCCAAATTTCAAACATATCATATTGCCTTTGAAATAATGGAATCTGTATAACCCCATTAATAAATGCATTATTATATACCAAAGGAATAGCTCTTAAAATTTAACTGTCCATTATACTTTTTTTGGTAGCTCACTTTATACAACAGGATAGAATTTTATAATATTCATTTTGTATTCTCGGTTTCCAGTAAAAATCATACCCATAACTCCTGAAAATAACTTATTTAAGGAAATGTTGAACAAAAAAATAAAAATATGTAGAAAATCCAAAACAATAACTAATAGCCATAACTGTTATCCTATATATGTATGTGTATATATATAATATCTATATACAAAATATATAAATATACATATAGTTTATAAAATTTATATAAATATTATATGTATAATATTTGAGAATTCAAACAATATAGCTCACTAAATCAAATGACTAATGAATAGTTTTGAATATTTGTTATTCAGCAGCTAATATTTTCAAAAAATATTCAAAGCTGAAATTTGAAAACAGATAATAATATCAAATTTATAATACTTTAGGAACATTATTCATTGTTTACAAACTCTCATATAAGGAGAGTTGTAAGGAAAAACCTCAGATAAAAGGAAACTGATGACCTTCACATTACAGTGGAACACAATTTTAGCTTTGCAGCATGCAGATTCTGTCCAACACAATGGTGCCTCCTGAGATTCAAATGTGCTTTGGAGAAAACTATCACTTCACAACCAGGACCTGCTCCTGCAGACCTCCCTTCCCTTTCAATGGGATTTTCAAACACATTTAATGAACACAGAATGGGACATATGTGAATGTCTCTAAGCCAATTATGTAGTTTGAGTTCAAATAAACTACTTCTTTACCAGATTTTTTGGTTCTTAAACATGCATGAAACTATTCGTCAATCTTGAGTTTCCAAAATTTGTCTAGAAAATTCATGAGAAGATTTTTGTCCATATCATTTTGCCATAGTCAATTCTAATATCAAGAAATTTCACATGATGTCATGTGTCTAGAGGAAAAGTGAAAAATCAAGTCAACTGGTTTTTTTCTGTGTGCAGAATGCCAAATCATGGGTGGTGTGATTTTTTCCTTGAATTCATCATTTAAACATTGTTTGGCAAAGTTATATGAACATTTTGTTTCTATGGCCAACACTTCTTAGTTTGGTATGGTAGCTAGAAACAGGAGATAAAATATGGCTTCAGGCTAAACTGAAGAATGAAGACAAGCAAATTCTCACTAATCCAAAGGGAGATGAAAATACTAGAATGAAAGCTAGAAGACTGATGAAATAATCTCATAATTATCTTTTATTCTTATGTCTCCACCACTCCAGACACCCAGGTGACCCTAGCTATCTGAAAGAGAAATACTGTAGGTCAATGACAAATGTTCATCTTCAGGGAGAAAAAGCTCCTGGGTATCCTCCTATTCACCCCTAAAATGGATTATGGATGTCTATTACTTCAACTTTCAGCTTTGTAACAATTTCTCAAGTAACACTTGATTCTGAGATTACACCAGAAGGCAGTCAGTATCGAATGGGCTGTTGTTTCTTTGCATTAAGAGAGAGGGAAAAGAATAAAATGTAGATGTCTGTAAGTACGGATGAATATGCGAGTGGGGAATAGGGTTTTGTGAGATGGTGCATTTCTTGGTTTTGGCACTCTGGGGAGTGTTTGTGGATGTTAAGTGTAGGCATGTATGTCAGAAACACACATGCATCCACATGATACAGGAGAAATTAGCACCAATAGGGTAATTCTAGATTTCAATGACATATTTACTTATTTTACCAAAACAAACACTGCATATTGAGAATTATTTAAACAAAGTCATTTAATCTTTAACAATCCCGCAGCTTCATTGTACAAATAAGGGAACAGAACCTAGAGAATGGTGTAATTTACCAAGGTCACATTGCTAATAGGAATGAAAGCTGGGGTTTGAACCCAAAGATGTGTGAGTCCTGAGCCTGTGCTGGTAACCACTATATGCCAAGAATTAAACATATGATAGGTAGTAGCTGTATGATATGTCTACAGTACTAATATATTTGCAAGTTCTCTTTCCCTTCCAGTTATTCTGACCATCATCAGAAGTAGTCATGAAATCTGGAAATTATCACTGGGGTCACACCTGGATGCAAGAGTAGATGATTATCCATTGTTACAGAGGCTTCCCAACATCTCTCCCACACTCTCTGAAATGCTACCTAATATAAGTTGATTAATCGGCTACATATTTTGAAATAAAAATGTCTGTTAGAGTAAGGCTCTCAATTTCCCTTGCCTGGAACAAATATAAAGTTTCCATAAATATTTGAATATATATTTGAATGGATGAACAAGATATTTCATTTAATTATATTGTTCTTTACTACTTAGGGGTGAATGAGTCCACCTACGGGAATGCAGTTTCATTAGGTGTTTTGGAGAAGGGAGCAGATGTAAGAAACCTGGGGAAAGGTGGTCCAAGTGGAGAATTCAGGATGACCTGAAGGAACATGTGAACACACAATGAGGGGGCCAGAAGGCTGCAGAAGATCACAGTTTAGAAGAAAACAGGGGAATGCCAATGATTTTATGTATATGTATATATTTTATTTCGCAAAGGTTCTCTGGCTCAGTCAAGGCGAGAGAACCTTTGCAAAATACTATATATATATATAACCTTTGCAAAATACTACATCTATATATATATAAAACCTTTGCAAAATACTACATATATGTATATAACCTTTGCGCGCGTTTCCCTGACTCTTCCCACGACCGTATTAGAAAATGCTGACGACCTTGTCCTTGGGGCTTTTTAACGAGAGGCGTGGTGCATGTGGCATAGCCAGGGCGCTTCCTTCTCCAGGTCCGGCTGAGGGCAGAGCAGGACCAACCTGCGGCCCCAGGAGCCGCCGGAGCCTCCCTTCTCCATCTGCTTTTCATCTGCAGCGGTGGCAACAACCCCAGGAAGCGTGGGGGGAACTCGGGACTGGGCCGGAAGGTGCCTGCAGACATCCTCTGTTACTAACCTTCTGGAAGGCTATATATATGTGTAACCTTTGCCAAATACTATATATATATATAAAACCTTTGGAAAATACTATATATATACATAACCTTTGCAAAATACTATATATATATATATATATATATATATATATATATATATATATATATAAAACCTTTGCCAAATACTATATATATATATCTTTTGCAAGATATATATATATATATATATATATATATATATATATATATATAAAACCTTTGCCAAATACTATATATATATATATAAAACAGAACTGTGGTCCTCTACATCCAGGAAGCACATTAGCTTCTGGTACTAAGAGCAGACTTGTCTAAGCAAGCTGTCAATAAACACAGCAGACTGCCATACAGGCCTGACTCGACTACTCTGCCTTCATTGCCATCCCTTCTTGACTAAGTTAAAAAACATTCTGCCCTTTGTCTGAAGGCTTTTTCATCCAATTTCCAATGTTTGTGTATTTTCCCCATATTTTTGCCATTCATGTACACAGAGTAAGAGAGATGATATTATAATATCAACACTATCAGCATGTAACACGTGTTGCTTGGTCACTAGGTGCAGGCGCTCTGCTAAATACCTCACATTTTTTTCTCCCAAGAAGGCTAGAGGAGATTTTATTATTATCTTCCTCTCACAAATAAAGCAGCTGAGGTGGAAATCATGGATCCAAGTACACATGTGGAAAGTAACCCAACTGGAATTTGAATCCAAATAGTCTGACGCCAGAACCACACTCATAACCACTGTACCAGACTCTCCCCCTAGGTTTGCTCATTAATAAACTAAGTGACTCATCGAAACCACTAAATGTTCTCGGAACTAGGCTAAGTCCTGGAGGGTACAAAAATGAATGGAACAATAGCTGCAACAGCATGGAGGAAAAACACCTGTTTCTATCTCTGCTGGTCTGGATATCTTCATGGAGAATGTAACCATATGCATTTTGAAGAATGAATAAGAGAGAAACAAGGGAATGTGAGGCTGGGAGACACAGTCTAGGCAGGAAAAATACTGCACAAAGCAAACAGGGCAAAGAGTGTTCGTCCTGGCCTACCTCAGGCTTTCCTCCTGCACATGTGCCCTTTCCTCTGCTTCTGCTGATTGAAACTATTCATTCTCCAAGACTCATCGAAAATCCTCCCTCTCCCAAAGTCTGAGATTCTCACTGCTGAGATCGAGTCTCACCCTCCTTGAATTCTCTCTGGCGCTTATCTTAATCCAGCTGATATTCTGATTACTTCTGGACCTGCTTTATTTTCTGTCCCAAGCGTCAGGTAGTGTCTTTCTCATCTCCCTTTCTCTCACTACAGGTCACAAACCCTTTGACTTTCACCCCAAATATTCCCTCTGCTTGGTACACTTCTTCCCTCCAGCTCCTTTTTTTCTTCTTCAGGCTCTCCTTTTAAAAATCACTTCCTTCAGTAAGCCCTCCCTAATTCCCCCAGGGTTCTCTTAGATGCCTCTCTTATGTGCTCCCATGGCACTCACTATGTCCCCCATGAGAGCAGGTGACACACTGTTTCATAATGGCCTTTTTACAGTTCTGTATCCCCCACTGGACTGTCTGATCGGTGTGTCATGTTCACGTAAAGTGGATTTAACAGATATTTGCTGAATGAACAAAAGAAGAAATGGCTTGTTGAAGTTGACTGCTCTCTTCTTCCAGGAGGGAGACCAGGATTGAAGGGTGTGAGTGGGAGAACCATGGTGATAGGTTGCAGATGAGATACAATCGGATCAAGGATCCTATTGGATTAAGGAATTCTACCACATTGGTAGATATAGATCCATGTGTGCTCCATTTAGGACCATTTTAACCCTGATATTTAAGAAGGTCTGCCAAGACCCTAACAAACAAGGTACTTCCCAGAAATCTTTACCCGTCAGCATTCCCAGACTGAATTTCTCATCCGAGGATTTCAGTTCTAGCCTCTCCTTTTGTTGCAGCAAGAGGCGGTATCTTTAAACTTCAAAGCTTGTAACTCAACGGGTATGTAAAAATGTCCACCCTCCCTGTAGCCTAGTTTTATTATCTCTACAATTCAGTGGACATCTGTTATTTTTGCCTGTGTAATTTCTTCTAGTAACATTACCTCCTTAAGAAACTATCCATCCCGGGACTTCCCTGGTGGCGCAGTGGTTAGGAATCCGCCTGCCAATGCAGGGGACGTGGGTTCATGCCCCGGTCAGGGAAGATCCCACATGCCGCGGAGCGACTAAGCCCATGTGCCACAACTACTGAGCCTGCGCATCTGGAGCCTGTGCTCCGCAACAAGAGAGGCCGCGACAGTGAGAGGCACGCGCACCGCGATGAAGAGTGGCCCCCGCTCGCCGCAACTGGAGAAAGCCCTTGCACAGAAACGAAGACCCAACACGCCAAAAATAAATAAATAAATAAATAAATTTATTAAAAAAAAAAAATCAAACAGACTATTATCAAAGATAGATGGAAACTCCCCAATATCGTGTATTTGAGACACATAAAATTTGGAAAAAAAAAAAAAAAAAGAATCCGCCTACCAATGCAGGGGTCATGGGTTGAAGCCCTGGTCCAGGAAGATCCCACATGCCGTGGAGCAACTAAGCCCGTGAGCCACAACTACTGAGCCCAGGTGCCTAGAGCCTGTGCTCCCCAACAAGAGAAACCACCACAACGAGAAGCCTGCGCACCGCAATGAAGAGTAGCCCCCACTCACCACAACTAGAGGAAGCCCGAGTGCAGCAACGAAGACACAACACGGCCAAAAATAAATTAATTAAAAAAAAAAAAAACCTTTATTAAAAAAAAAAGAAGCTATCCATCCCTTGTCTAAAATCCAGGACATGACCCCAATTATGTCCTCTGTATCTGAATCTTGAGGAAAGTGTCACAAAAATGAAAACCTTTCAGAAATCAGTGCCATTATTTCAGTGGCACGCTGAAGATAGTGGTGAGACTGAGTAAGCTGCTTAACTTCTCTGTGCCTCAATTTCTTCATCTACTAAAATAATAATAATAATAGTAATGGGCTGGCCCAAAAGTTCATTTGGGATTACGGAAAAACCCGGACGAACTTTTTGGCCAACCCAATAATTCTACTACTAATAGTACCTACCTTACTGCACTGCGGTGTGGATTAAAGGTGTTCATATGTGTAGAACACTTAGACAAGGCCAGGCACAGAGAATGGGCTTAATCAGTGTTATCTATTGATATTATAGCATGGCTGTTAGAATTTTGAAGTTGCTCTGTTTCTGTCCATTATGAGGCCTGGCTGTAGGATTTTTCCTTCAGGTTTCTAGGTTACTCCAATTTCCTAACAAAAAGAATTTTTTAGCTTAAGTTGGCCTGAGTCAGTTTGTGTTGCTTGCTGGCAGAAAACTCTAATGGTTGCTTCTTTCACATACTGTAGGTCTTTTCTCCCCAAAGTGTTTATTAGACTCTAGAGGGCAATGACCATATATTATTAACCTCTGCATCATCTAGAATACCAAGAGTAGTGCTTTGTATGTAAAAATATTCATTTTGGTGACTGGAAGACCAAATACATGAATAATACCATTGACCTCTTTCTTTAGGGCTTCATCAATGTTTTTCTTAGCAATAAAAATCAGATCTAAGAGCATCATGATCGCCTTCAGGACTCTAAAAGTGGCCACCACAAAATATTTAACTTCTCAGAGAGGCAGCTGGTGCAAGGAAAAGAAAGCTAGAGTCAGTCACAGGGGGCTGTGTTCCAGTTCCCACCTCACCGATTCTTACCTGGGGCATGTTAGATGAATAGCCAAGGCTCTCTGAGTCTCAGTTTCCTCATATGAAAAATGCAGATAATAAAATGTATCCCACAGTGACTTAGAAACCAACAGAACAGATCATATGACCCATGATGGATACTCGATATATAGCTACTTGTCTTATTTTTTGAAAGAGCTCTTTCAGAGTGCTAGTTCATCAACAGAAGAAAAAGGAAATCAAACTTTTAATGAAAATAAGCCATTTACAGGAGTATGTAACTTGACCTATAACTAAAAAGTAAACAACTCCTGCCAATTAAAGAGAAAACAATAGACAAAAGGAATAGGAAAAGCATAAGACCATTGGTTTGGGGGTTTTAAAATGATGCCATTTTACCATGAATGCAGAATTAAAAGTACCTTCATTTTTACCATATTACTGATTCAGTTACTGGCAGATTCTATTTTCATGCTGTTCTATATTTTGTATCACACTCATCTAATAAGCAACTTGTTTAAAAATTACTATAGAATGACCATTGTTTGCTGAGAACCCAACTGTTTCTGAGTAGTTTTATGAAAACATTTTAATAATGGGGGCATTTTGTGTTAAACTATTTATCTTCTGTTTGCTTGCTTATTCTTTAAAATCATTTATATTATTTTTAAATGATAGAAATAATATAACCAAATGAAAAACCATTTGGAAAATTCAAAAATAAAAAATGTTACTTATAATATCACTATTCTGTTTTCTTTATGTAAATTTTTCTTCACATTTTATAAAGTCGAATATATTCTATCCTACTTTTAAAATTTAACACACCATGAGCGTTTTCTGTTTCTATAGTTTTCTAACAGTCATTTTTTCTAGGTACAGATCTTAATGTTGAATACATATTTGAGTTATTTACAGTTTTTAAAATCATCTTGCTTCTGTTTTGAATAGTTTTTATAAGTATGCTTGCATTTTGACTTAAATATATCTCATTTTCAAAATTTAACAATATTTAAATATTGGTAAGAAATGTTATGGCTCATACCTTGTTGGTATTCAAGAGATACTCAGTAGATACACTTCATAACCAAATTATATTTATATCTATGTGATGGAACATCTTGGAGAACTATAAGCGCCCCTTTGATGATTACGGCCACATCCAACTTTAAGATCCTGGTAATTACAGTATATACACATTTAATTTTCCTGAGCATTTCTCCTAGTTCTTCATTTCTCCATTGGTGAAGATGGAGCTGGAAAAGGAAGTCTAAGGAAGAACAGACTTTAGTGAATCTGTCTTGAAATTATGTCATAACTAGAATCTAGCTTTTATTTAAATTATTTAGCATAATTTAGGGGAGGAGTTGATAGAGATTATGGACTTTTAAAAGCCCTTACCCCTCACCCCTCATGCTATACTCTAGACAGACAGGTACATTCTGTGATGTATGTGGTCTTATATAGGGGCAGGCTGGGACAATATAATGTGGCACCAAATCCACTCATTGGAGGCAGGGAAGGAAGTGTTTCCTCAGCAGAGATTTAAATTAAAAATGGGGGTGGAGGCAGGTATATGGATACTGAGTACAAGGAAATGTTCCAGAAAAAGTGAATAACCCGTACAAAAGCCTACAAGTAGGAAAGGGCAGACCCTTCGGAGAACTGTAAGTATCTCCTAGGGGATAAAGTGTACAGGGTGAGGGTAGGAATGACCAAGACCAGAGAGGCACATAGAGGAGAGGTCTAAAGGACTTCATACTACTTTTATAGATGGCTCTGTGCTGGATTCACAGTATGTTTCCTCTCATTTATTTATTCAGAAAATGTTTATTTACTGCTTACAATATGCCAGGTATACAGAAACAAACAAAACAGACAAGAGCCTTGGGACTTCCCTGTTGGCACAGTGGTTAAGAATCTGCCTGCCAATGCAGGGGACACGGGTTCAGTCCCTGGTCCGGGAAGATCCCATATGCCACGGAGCAACTAAGCCCGTGCACCACAACTACTGAGCCTGTGCTCTAGAGCCCTCGAGCCACACCTACTGAAGCCTGTGCGCCTAGAGCCCGTGCTCTGCAACGAGAAGCCACCACAATGAGAAGCCTGCGCTCTGCAGAAAAGAGTAGCCCCTGCTGGCCGCAACTAGAGAAAGCCAGCACATAGCAAGGAAGACCCAATGCAGCCAAAAAAAAAAAAAAAAAAAAAAAAAATATATATATATATATATATATATATATATATAAGAGTTCTGTCGTTGTAGAAATTATAACTTGGTCAAGAAGGTAGAGACTAATTTATCAAATAACCACAAAAATAAACGTGAAATTACACATGAGGTGCTCTGAGTGTGTCAAGGAGTACCGGACCATGCTGAGAGCTCAGGAAGGATACATAAGAATTGCAGAAGGATAAGTAAAAATTGGCTAAACCATAGGAGAGAAAAAGGCATTCCAAATGGATAAAATTTCATGTGCAAAGGTCCTGGGGTAAGCACAGTGAATGCTAAAACTGAAAAAGAACCATGGGGCCCAGAAGACAGAGGTGGGGATGGGTCAGAGCAATAAGATGGAATCATATTAAGGAGTTTGTCTTGTCAGTATCCTAAAAGCAATAGGAAATTGAACAGTTCTCAACTGAGTTGTGACATAACCAGATATGCACTTTGTAAAGATTACTCTGGCTACATTGTAGAAAACATATTTAAAATTTGAAAGAGTATCTTCCATGGTGACCCAGGAGAGGGGTTTAGCACCTTGGGTTTGGGTGGTAGAGATGGCCACAGAGCATTTTGGATATACTAAGAAATAGTTAAAAGGTAAAATCCACAGGCCCTAATGGATTAGATATGAAGGTTAGGAAGATGTAGGTAATTGATCTACATCTCCATTTGGTTTCTTTATCATATGATTTTTTATATCTATTTTCTTCTTGCTTATTTGAAAAATATATAAGTTCAAAGCATTACATATATCTAAATATGAGTGAAGAATATTAATGCAACAACATGATCAAACTAGTTGTTCAGAAATAAGATAAACATTTATTTCACCATAAAGAAATTATTTACCATGTTGTAATGATTCTGTGTGAAATAAATTTGGTATTGTTATGCTTTTTTTTGCTTGGAAATATGACTGTCTTGTTTTTCTCATTTATTTTTGCTAATCTTCCCATTAAAATTATGTTTACAGCATGTTAGTGAATACCTACCTCAGTTTCCCTATAAGTGAAGATAGAGTAATAAATCCATAACCTATTAGGAAAAGAAGTGGTATTTTTTAAGAATGTGAAGGAAGATGCTTCAAACTCCTTAGAAGAAGATCTCAATCAAACTGATTTACAAAAATAAATGGGTCATTTTAAAAACAACAATAGCTGCTTTAGAACCATGGCTACAATTCCCCATTTAGCAATTTTTAAGGAAGGAAAACTTGCCAGTTTGATTGAAATTTGGTTTAAGCAGGATCTGTCTATTACAAATTGAAAAGGCAAATTGAAAACATAATTAGTTTGAAGCAAAGGCTTGTATAAAGATTGGACTCATTTTTATTTCAGTTTTTAATATTTTAAGACTTTCAGAAAACAATTTCATTGTCATATGCCTGAATTTCCATTAGAATGCACTAATTACAATATTGACATTGAGTTCCTTAGAAAGAGAATGAAATATTATATAGAAAATAGTAAATATTTAAAATAGAAACAGGGACTTCCCTGGTGGCGCAGTGGTTAAGAATCTGCCTGCCAATGCAGGGGACACGGGTTTGATCCCTGGTCCGGGAAGATCCCACATGCCACGGAGCAATTAAGCCCGTGCACCACAACTACTGAGCCTGCGCTCTAGAGCCCACAAGTCACAACTTCTGAGCCCACGTGCCACAACTACTGAAGCCTGCGCGCCTAGAGCCTGTGCCCCACAGCAAGAGAAGCTACCGCAATGAGAAGCCCGTGTACCGCAACGAAGAGTAGCCCCTGCTCTCTGCAACTAGAGAAAGCCCGCGTGCAGCAACAAAGACCCAATGCAGCCAAAAATAATAAATAAATAAAATAAATACATTTATTAAAAAAAAAAAACAGAAACAAAATAATTCTTCATGGAATTATTCAGATGTTAGATAGTTCAGTCTTCTTAAACAAAATAATGTTTACACATGCTAAATCCAGACAATGTGTAGACAAAAATATACTGAAGCATTGAAAACTGGAGAGCCAGTTTGCATTTCAAGAATAAAAGATAAAAATACTGTTTAATTGTAAAAACCACTAGTAGAGTTTGATTTTAATATCTGTAGAATAAAAAAGGTCAGCATTTTGCTTTGTGTTTATATACTATCTGGTTATTACTCAAAAGAACTTAAAGGTAATAGATCAGTAGCCAAGAGCTTGGAGGATGTCATCTCAATTTTCATACAACTTCCCCTGAACTACAATAGATTTAAATAAAGAAAAGAAAGTATAATTTAAGAATCTGTTTCCTGAATTTTTGGCCAGAAACAACAAAGAGAACATGCTGATGAAGTCAGTTTCCCAAAAAGGAAATTGAGTGTTCTGCTCTGGAAAAAAAGAATTCAATATTTTCATCAAATTTGATCCCAATCATACAGTGTTCTCTCTCTCTGTCTCTTTGTCTCTCTTCCCCCTTTATCTTTCTATCTTTATCTCTGAGTATATATATTCAGAGATCTGTACTTTCCAGATTTTTTATTGTTTATGTATTTATTTAAATAGACTGCAAAAAAGAGTTGCCAACCAAGAAATACTGATCATTTCTTTCAAATATACTGCATGCTTATTTCTGATGCAACCACTGTATTTGTACTGTTTATTATAAATTGAATTTGATTTGAAGTACAATTAAGTAGCTGAAATTCATGAATTCATTATTCAAAAATAGTTTTATCTTATCTCTTTCCTGACATTGGATTCTTAACAAAATTCTCATCTGCATATTTCAATAGAGTCCTAACTGCTCTGAGGTCTCTAGCAATTCCTTTCCAAATCCATCCTACACATTGCTGCCCGGTTCCAACCTCCTGTAGTTCATCTTCAGTCATTGCACTCTCCTGCTCAAAATTCTTTAAAGTTTCTCTACTGCATATTAAATTAGAAGCATTCATGAGAAGCAGGAATTAGGTCCTTCACGATTTGGCCTCAGAATCTTCACTGCCTTACACATTGTAGTTACCCTTTTTACATACTCTACACTCAGTTAAACTAGACTACTATGCTACAACTTTGCACTACATTGTCTGCATTTGGGTTTACTGGTTGCTTTTTTGTTTGTGGGCTTTTATTGTTGATCCCTTTGCTTGATATATTCTTCTCTGATACCCACATCTCTATCTCTTGAAATTCTACCTTTTCATAAAGGTCCATCTCAAAAACCATTTTCTCCATGAAATTGTGTCTGATATTCTCAACTAGATGTGGGATTCCTCTCCTCTGACTCTTAATGCACGCTTAGTTCCTCATTAAGACACTTTTATTTGGCATCATAATATATTCACAGGTCTGATCCCATGGTCATATTTGTCTCTGACCACCGTAGCACCTGGCAGTATGATGATTACAGTAATATTCTAAAAATATATATTGAATTCCAGTTAAAACCTAGAGCCACTGAAGTCCCTAGTGCTCATCCCAAATTCTAAAAACACACTACTACAATTTTGCCTTCTTTAAGACACAGTAGGGAAAGTGAAGTGAAAAAGAACCCCCAAACAAATTTTTGTTAAATGTTAATTTTGTGATTTCAAAGGTATTTGGAGTAGAGAAGAGTGTCGAGAGAAGATGAAATAGTCCTGAATACTGCTCCAGTATGAGCACATGTGATTTTGAATGTGTTATGTATGTATGAGCCTATCTACCTACTTATTAATCTAAAAAAATATAGAAAGGCACTGTCATCAATTGATTTAAAAATGTATATTATTCTTACCATATCATCTTGCATGAAATTTACTTAGTATGTAAAAAATGATATGCTTATTTAGCCTCCCTCTCTAAAACTGGAATACACACTAGAGTTACTTAACTACTGATATTTAATTATCCATGTTAGGTGTCATGTTTTCATTCTAACCCTTCAAGATTCTGTGAAGAACTGTATTAATAAAGACTATGTTGCAGTTATTATTCAAAAGTATTCTTTTTAGCAGGGCAAGATTCTTCCAGTGGAAGACACACATACACAACACAAACACACACTCATGCAACAATCTGAAATCAGAAGGGCAATGATAACAATATTCCAGAACCTCCCCCCGAAACGTACAATGTATATTTTAAAAATATTAAATACAGTGGTCATGTGATTAGTCTAACTATCAATATTATGACAAAGTCTTTTACAGATTGTATGTATATTTGGCCCCAGAAAATGGCTTTTTTAAAAAAAGCTGATTATGTCTGAAATACATACTAGGAAAGATTAATGTAAGATGAATATGCAGACACTGCTCACAATGCCAGCAAACGTCTTTGCCGTAAGAACTTTTTCCACCTCTCAAAATATTAGATTTACATAAAGAGTGTTCTGATTTCCTGCAGATACGAATACACTTTTAACTATTCTTCTGGATAAAGGAAAAAGTTGGAGCTATGAATTTATTCGTATATTCTTTCCTTTGGCTCATTTGTTTGATCATTGATTTGTTCATTCTTTCAATAGTGATGTTTTACGCTCTTGCTAGATGCTCTGCCCCATGCTAATTAGTCAATGGCCTATCAAGGTAAGACACAACCCTGCCATTTTAAATAGAGAGGAAATGCAGCCCAAGACCCCATTCTGTTTGACAGTAAGTTTGGTGCAAGACGGTCCTAAAGCCATATTCTGTAAAACTGGCAACAGAATTCAGTAGTCATAAAGTTATATTTCTATAAATTTGGAAATAAATCGGGAAATTTACTCATCAAGCCATGCTCTTTTAGATTGGATAATATATGCAAATTAACACTCGGCTATGTTTATTTTCTTTGACTTACCTTCCTACTCTGAGGAACTATTAATTGTCTAAGAGGTCTGATTGCACCTTTCAAGCAAGGAGGTTTCAACCATGATAACCCTTCAAAATATACCAACACTGTGATCAAAGTCTTGATTCCGCTTATACTTTAATCCATTTATAAATGCCATTTTTGTATATTCAGCTTATCTCCTTTGTTTCTCTCTGCCTTGGATAATATAGGTCACTCTTTCACTTTTGTATTCTAAGGATGCGAGACTGAGGCCACACATGAAGAATAGTCCCAGCTTCTCCTCTTTGCCTTCCTTTCATAACATGTTTTATTTGCCAGCTGATTAAAGATTGTGCTTCTAGACAACTCTCCATAAACAGTTGGTAGAAAACAATGGATGCTGCTTTGTTTACCTTGTGTATTCACAAGTGCTCCTACTGGAAGAACTCCAGAAGCTCCCCTCTTACATCAAGTGCTTTTAACAATGGTAAGTGTGCCTTCTTTAGTTTGCCCACATGTGTGATATTTCGGAATAAACCGAAGCATGGTAGAACCTATTCACATAAACAAACACAACATTAAAACAGAACTGGTAAAAACATTGAGAGAATCACAGAAAGAAAAATTGTAAAGATCCATTTGATCTCCATGCATAAATAATTATTTAAAACTTCACAAACAGAAAATATCAATATGCATCTTTGAGTAAAGCTTGTTAGCTTTCCTTATTATTACCTGCTTCATTAGCCTTGAGGACATCCCTTCTAAAATAGGAAAAGCACAATCTGTATGCTAGGAAAACTACAAAGAAGCAATAAATTATTGCTGTAATGACATGCTAATTAAAATTTTGCTTGTAACTCATGTAAGTGTTTGAAGCCCAGCAAATTTCTCTTTTCATTTGTGAAGTGTGAAGGTAAATTGCCCAGTGACAGTGGGACATCGCTAACAAGTACAAATTGAATAACATGCTATCTTGCTCTATTAGCCCTGACTAGCATGTCTGAATTAGATATTCAGCACACTCCCCATTGAAGGCCTGATTGATAAATGCTACGGAGAATTTGTCAAAACAACAGGGGCTACACCCAGTGGGACATCAATATGCTCCATTTAGTCACCCACACAGCACTTCCTACATAGGATTGTCACATAAAATTAAGACTAGCCTCTAACCAGCCATCAAGCTTGTAGCAGACGTCAGGCAGCCTGTGTTCTGTATGCATATTAGTCACATGCTTAACAATTTGGGCTGTCAGGACAGAAGCATGCAGTGACCTCTGGAGCAGAGGTTGAATTTTCCAACTATATGGAAACATCATGCTCAGCTGTTCAAGATTTTAGACCATTTCCTGCCAGATCTGTGCACAGATGCAGTGCCCTAAGCTATAATCTGTGGCTGCGTCCAAATGACAAATGGCACAGGGAAGATTATTGCATTATATATTAAGTACCACAAGTCTGTAAATTATAAGTAAACTACTGTTCAGACTGTCTCCTCCAGCTTTCAGGATGATTTTCCTCTCCATTCTTTTTTAAATAAACCTAATAAATATTGGGTGAACCCAGAGATGAAAGCCCAGAGTTTGAATTAGCCATCTCCATTGCTAATTAGCTGCTTGAATATCAAACAGTTTTGGACCAGCTGTAATTTAATAAGCCATGATTGAGGTTGGCCTGATTTTGTTTCCCCACTGAAAATTCTTCTCAGGTGCAAGTTTGTATGATTTTAGAATTCTTGGTGATAGGTTGTTTTTGTTATTTCCCTTGTAAACATAATTAGCCATAAGTATGGAGTAACAATAATAAAAATCATTACAAATCTACCAGAATTTTTAATTGGGTCAGCTATCTTATTTCTATTGCATTATATTTAAGCTCTTCATGTATGAAGTTATCAGCTCAGACAATAAAGAACTAAAATATAATAAAGTCAATAGTGTGAAATAAAATGTATTCTCTGCAAAATCGAAAAACTTGTCATTCTCTAATTCAGATCTTGCCATCTGGCATGAAAGCTAGGATAACATTTTAAAATAAATTGCTTAAGCTTTGTTTTACAAATAGTCTAACAAAACATCTATATGGTATGTTAAAGAGAATATGTCAAATAATTTTTGTTTTTGAAAATCATGTATCTGTTGAAACCTGAGGAAAACGATTCTAACTTTTAAACACTTAGCACTGATCAATATTCTCCATGTATTTTGGAATTCTTGCTTTTGTTCTGAGACCCAAAGCAGAATTACTCAGTTAACATGAGAAATTATATTTCTTATGGCACTTCTATAGAATACAATTACAAGAAATATGTGATATATGATGAAAAATCACTATTAGACTTGAATAGTATTTCTTCTTTCTAGGACATAAAGACAAAACATATTTCTTTTTTCTAGGACGAAAGGCAACCTGCTACTCGAATTCTGTATTTTCCTTTTCAGAGATAACACGTAAGTGAAATCTTGCTTTTTGCTACTTTCTGAATTTTATATATCCTAGAGTTTGAAATTTTTCAGCTTTTTGATACATCTCAGGGTATGTATCTCTGTTTACGTAAAAAATCTAATCATAGGGCTCCTTCCATAAAATAATTATTCTCCATGAAAATAAGACACCAGCTTCCTTAGCATATACAAAATAAACATTTAATTTCAAAAAATTGGTGAGCTGTGAAATTCTCATTAATTTACATTAAACTACAATAAGCTGTATGTCAAAGCTAAAACGCAGTTTGCTCAATGTGGTTCAAGTGACCACCAAAATTGTAACAATGGTCTAAACAGTGGCTAGGTACCATCACATTGTTGGGGATTATTATGAAGGCAAGTTACGGCAAGGAGGAAATAGTTGAACGTTTAGCAGTATTAATCTGATGACTTCCTCTGAACAGCTATAAACCTTTTTTCTTCCAATATTCTTTTAAAATTGAGAACTATCCCAGTGATATGAGCGGTATAGCTCACATTTATTAAAACTAGCAGCAGCAACCAATTCCATTTTTTAAAAGTGTTCATTTTAAACTCTTTGACAAGAATTTTTTGCATAAAATTTTTATTATGAATTTCATAAATTCCCATTTCCTGCCCCCACCTCCCCTCAGTCTTCCAGTAAGAACAGAAAAACAAAGGACAACAGGGTCCTTTTGCCTTAGGCAACAGCCTGCTGATGGATATTGTAGCAGCTGAATTGCTCCCCATTCACATTCTAAACCCTCTCTCCTAATTGTCATCAGTATCATCAATGTCACTAACTGAGACCACTGCCACAATTCTACAGCCCTTCAGAGCAATATTGCCTTTGGCTTTTCTCCTGGGGCTTGCTCCTTGCTTGGTGCAATCTGTGGAACCACTTAGCAAAGGATCTATGTTGACTTATAACAGGTACCAGATGATGCGCCCAGACCTCTAGGCTAGTTTTATGCCCTTATGGTTGGTGCGCCTGCCACTGATGTGTGTGTGTGTCCAGATGTCACGGAAGAGATGACATTTCTGCTGCCATTTTCATGAAAGAGCTTCAGGTTGGTGGGAATGAACTCAACAGTACGTGAGAAAACCTGATGTGTAAAAGAAATAGTATCTTTCTTATTCTTGATAGCTTTGTACATTATTGAACCTAACCCAGAATTTTCACTAAGCATATTTATATGTCTGTATTATTGTGATGCTTGAGAAAATAGATGAAATTGCCGCTCTCATCTCACTGATTTCCTTCATATTTAAATATTCTACATTGTTCTCGCAATTTATAAAATTTATGGAAAAATATTCATATTTACAAGTTATCTATAAGGATTTGGAAAGAAACTGCTCTCAAGTGGCTAATTTTTAATAACAATCTTTATTAATAATGTTCTCTCAATGAGAAAAAAACATTTCTTTTCCCATAAATTCATATTTAATATTTCTTCCTAAGGGTCAAATTTGGCTTAAAGTTCATCCATAAACATATATACACAAACAACTTGAGGAAAATTATATTGTCTCTGTAATTGTTACATATCTCTCTTAGTAAACAAATAATTAGATATAAATAATAGCATTCACTTCTCATGGGGTATAAATATAGCGTCGCCAAATATATTAGCAATTAGGGCAACTGTGTTTGTGAAACAGGTCATGATATATCTACATTTTCTCTGTCTGAACTTCCATAATTTCAGCTAACAATTGTGCGTTCTTATTGAGATTATTTTATCAATTAATGTCTTCTTCTATGCGACTGTAAACTCCATGAGAGAAGAGATCATGTCCCCCTTTTTACTTATCATTTTATCCACAGTGACTAATAAAAAAAAATATCTAAGTCATTGTGAAGATTGGTTGAATGAATTATTATATGAGCAAATTAATAAAGGAGTGGATGAATGAATACATAAAATTACTGGAATTACTAGGAAATTTTTAGTACTTCAAATGAACATTGAACAGGCAGCCTAACATGAATGCGGTTAATTCTAAATGCTGTTGAGGGGCTCACTGTGCTGCCTCTACCTGGAATAGCATATTGCCACATCCTCTGAACTTTTAAGTAGATCCAAGCCTGGAGGAAACTCACTTGAGGTAAGCTGTTCGAACTGGAGAACTGGAGAACAAAGAAGGAAAATTCCTGGGATAACTTAATCTTCAGGAGGGATTCTGATAATTTACTCTTTCATTGTACCTAGGGAATGCCACTTCAGTTGGAATATCTTTTAAGAATTGGGCTTTTGTAATGTGTTTATCCTCTCAAAATATGGAAGAAAACAGGGCATTTTGCATAAGGTGGATACAGTGAAATAGAGTTATACAGCAGTTCCTCTATTTTAAACAGTATTACTAGTAATGCACTTGATTTCTTTCCCACATCTTGGCCTAGGTGGAGATTTCCACTATTTCTCTCTTTTCTTGGTTCTATGATGATTTGCTATACAGATTGGATTACAGAAATACTGTTTGCCTAAGGTTTCCCCTGAGGACCACCCAAGAGCTTTCCCTGCCACAAATGGTAACAGCCTGTGACTTTAGAGGATTGTTTGCCTAAAGCATATAGTACCTATAAAATATAAGGGACATCTGTCCTGCAGTTCAGATGGTTATGAAGTAAATCATTTGAAAATTATTTCAAAAGCTTTCTGAACAAGTCAGTTCAGTATAATGCTTTTGACAGATAATCAGCAATGTTTGATCCTAATGATGTCTCTGTGTGTGTGTGTGTGTGTGTGTGTGTGTGTTTAAAAGTCTTTAGAATACCCTTATTTGTGCAATTAAGGTCCATCATGGCCATCTTCCTGCAAAAAGCAATACAATTGGTTAATGCCAGTTTGTCTTATTCTGCATGGAAGAAAGGATTTTTCTAGGGTCATAAATCTAAATTTGATATTCTAATAATACATCTTATATAATAATCCTTTCTTGTAAACATGAATTTAAAATTGTTTAATCCTTGAGCCAATAAATGTTCTGTAAAGTTAAAAACAATGTAATATATCAGAAGCAGTGTTTTATGATATTTACTATATACTATGTTTATTTTCAACTGTAATACATATTTAAAAAGTGAAAAAATATGCTTATGACTATTAAACTTTTATTTTCAATGCAAAAATTACATATACACACAGATTGATTCTGTACAGGAAAGTATAGTGGATAAATAACTGAGAAATATGGTTTCTGCTATAGACAGCAAATTAAGTCATTTAATTCCAAAAATTTAATTAAAAATTGAAATCCATATTAGATTTCCACATTGATCAAAATAATGAGGTAATTTTCCCAAATTCACTTCATTCACTGTGTGTGTATGTATTCATATGACTATGGTAAAGAAAAATTCATGTATTCCCCAATATCACTTTTAAATCACCATGCCTAAAATAAAACCTGTGTTTTTTTTTTTAATTGCTTCTTACGAATTCCTTATTTTATTCAATATTGTCACTGTCAGGTTTTCAATCACTTAAATGCTTATCGTTAATTTTGGACCCTCCCTCCTTTTTAACTGTTACAGGACTTGGTAACAGTCCTTTAGTTAGAAGAGCTATACGTAAGTCCTACACGACTGCTTTTAAGCCCTTCCATGCTTGCCAGTTCCAACTGTCACTACTCTATTCCAGGTCCTTATCCCTTGCCCTCTAAAATTCTCTTTCAGCAGCCTCCTAAATGATCTCCTTGCGTTCATACCTCCCACACTCAGATACCCTTAAAAAAAAAATTGTTCATTTTATTACTAATGTCATCAGAAGTATCCGATGGCTACCCATGGCTAATAAGGTAATTCTGAACTGCTTTGCCAGAATTCAGGGCTCTTGATAATTTCCCTTCAACCTCACTTTCTGTCATTGTCTCCCACTCATCACTCAAGCTGGACTGTTCTACTTGTAATCCTCTGAATATTCCTACTTCATTATTTCTGCGAACACTATCACTATTTCTCATACTCAAAATGACCTTCTCACTTCAAACCACCTAGGAACCTGCCTTAGTCAGCCTTTCTAATTTCCTCATCCCTGATGTCCTGCTTTTTAGTAATCACTTAGCCCTTGTGCTATATTATATTGTATGATTATCATGTTTATGGTTACATATGTTTTACCTACCAGCTAATCCCATGGCTCTAACAGAGCCTGTTTCCTCTTTCTCCACTGTGTGCCTCACACAGGTAATGTCTCCAAACTACTTACTGAGAGAATAAGAAACTCTACACAGAGGTTAAACTATTTTAACTGTATAAATACTTTACTTGATAGAGCCAAACATTTCTTAGCCTATTAGATCATGTCATATCAAAATGATCATATCAAGCAGATGTTTTATATAAAATACATTTCCTTTGATGCCAAGATGTGAAATCTCAGTAAAAATGAGCAAAACTGAAGTTAAATCCTAATCAAAACTTATCCTTTTCTTTGAGAAACACCCACATGTCTCTCATAAGTAATCATGTTATTTGAAAACAAAGAAATTTTTAAAATTACATGTTCATATATATATATATATGAAAATTATTACAAAATGCAACTTTGGTGAGTCTTATTCATTTATCTACTCAGGGACTAGCAGAGTGCCCTGCATATATTGTACGTTCAAAATAACATGTATCTGGAAACAAAGTGAAATATTAATGACTGAGATCTACAAACTATAGTCAGAAACTTGTCCAAGTGCACAATGGATGAGTTATTCAGCTTCCTCCCACAAAACAGTATTTTAAAAGCCACCACTAACATAATGTTATAATACAGTTTAAAATTTAACTATCACATCTGCTTCTGTGTGTGACACTCTGCAAGAATTTTTATCTCCTAAAGCTCTTTTTACCCAAAGATTAGTAGCCATAATAAAGTGTATATATTTAGGGTTGTTTTCCATGACATTTTGGATGATTCTTAAAAGTCCAAAGTAAGCTTGCTCATTTTGCAGATTTGGGCTGAGAAGTACAAATCATTTAGTAGAAAGCCACCAGAAAATTTACATTTGCGGAAACAGGAACACCGGGGGATAGAGCCTTTCCTTCCATGACTTGAGCAAATTATTTTATGGAATTTGTTATTCTGGCCACTGTGACACTATTAGATGAATATTTTTTAAGTTACTTCTCAGTTTCTAACATCTTTCTGCAAGGCCAGAGAGTTAGAGCAGTCAGTTAGTGTAGGACTCGATTAGTATCCCCCAATTCATCAGACAGACTTCCTCTGTCATAGAATCACAAATAAACTTGTCATCCCATTTAACATGCAAACCTGAGCTTCTAATCACAATAGGATGGAGAATTATTAGTAGGTCTTTTCTGACCACTGAAAACAAAATTGTAAATCAATCCTTTCATGATGAGGAGTAGCAGCACCAACTTTAATTATAAGGAACAGAGTGAAAAAATATATGAAAAGTAGTAAAATTAGTAAAGAAATCCCATATGTATATTATGAACTTTATTAAATATGCTTTAAATGAAAATATCTAATAGTTATTATTAAGTTCAATACTATACATAAATATTATTGTTCTATGTATAATATGATGTAAAACATATAACCTATGTATTCATGTTTTGCACAGATATATGCTATATAAATGTGAATATATGATATAGATGTGTATATATATATATATATATATATATATATCTCCATCTCCATATCTATCTATCTATATAATAATTCTCCAGTATCAAGCTAAAATGACAACACAGGTAATCCAAGTATGAGTTATTTTTTTTTATTTAGGATTCAGACTAATACACTTTCGTTACCAGACCTAAACCTTACTTTTTCTGGCACATGTACTAAATAATTTGCTTCCTGAGTAAAATTTTACAAGATAAGTTGATTTATTGTTCTGCCGTTCTTCTTGTCAATTTTATTCTATTAAGCATTATCTAATTAGTTCATATTCCTAGTCACCATATTTACTACTGAAGGACATTTGGCTCTTATTGACAATAAAATTCATTCTTGGAGAATCAAGTTTCATCATTACTGAGAGTGATCAAAAGAGGAATTCCAGAGATATTTGACAACTCATTGCATCATTATTGAGATAATTGTTTCTCCTCCAAGATCAATGCTCCCACATTCTTGTCAAGATGAACATATTTACTGGAAAACATCTGCCATATATATATGTGTGTGTGTGTGTGTGTGTGTGTGTACGTGTATGTATAGACAGACAGATTCACTGAAGAAAGAGAGATAGATAGATTCACTGAAGAAACCCAAAACTAATTTACTTTTCATAAGATTAATAGTACTACCTACATTTTGTGTTTTTGTGGGGAAAGGTTGTAATTTTGTAGCATTATCTTGTACTTAGTTGTCATAAAAGATAATGGTGTTATTATAAAATAATGGTGGATTCCTCAAGCTATATGTAAAAATCTATTTTACAATCTATCTCTCATGTGTTCTTGGTAACCTAAGGGATCTGAAACACGATCTAGACTGAGTCAGCCTTGTATTAGCTATATGCCCTAGGGCAAGTCTTTGAGGTAGCTTACACATTTGTAAAATGGGTAATAGCTAGTTATATAATTTTTTTAAACCATAAAGTAATTGCTTCATTGGTGAATAAAAAGTACATATAAAGGAAAAGTACTATATGAAAATATATGATCCAAAAATACTGAAATTCAAGAGCAAAAATCAAAGATACAGAATAAATTTTCACTGGTGGTGACAACAAACTAAAATACAAAAGTCCTTTCCATTTTTAAGTGTGCTATCCTATTATTAAGAAAATATTTTAAGATATATTTTTGTCCTGACCATGATATTAACATGCAAAATAATATTCAAATATGTCTTGTTTTTAACACTGCAAATGCAGATCTACTATAGTACAGGAAGAATTAACTGAAAGTAATGAGGGGTCATATCTTTAAAAGATATATTGCTGTTGAAAAATATGGTTTAATCACACTGGTTGACTTTTTCTGAAAATGGGTTAAAATTTACACACCACTGGAGATCTGTTTAAGAGCATGTGGGTTAAACACACTGAATCTCCATCCCAAACACAGTAAGGCAGCTACAAGTCAAACATAATGACAGTGCTGATTAATTAGATACTCCTACCCCCAGCACTTCAGAGTGATTTATGGAGACACATCTCTAGCCTGATCCATTGTGCTGACTGGATTAATGGAGTGAGCTAGAAAAATTCACTGGCAACAGTATCTGGCAGCCCAGCAAAACATTAACCCTTGGAGTTTTCTTATCTAGCCTATTGACAGAATATTAATTATGACAAAACATGCATGTCTCACCTAATTATCTTTTGATAGCTTGGTTTATGTTTGACATATAAATATAGATGTATATATTGTGTTGAATATTTGGATATACTGAAATTCCTTGCATTAGAAAGAAATTGCACATAAACATTTAAGAAGAACAGAATTAGAATAAACTGTGTATCCATTATGGAAAGGAAACTATGCAAGCATATCTTTTTCCTCTTAACTATATGCTTAGAGACACAGAAATTTCTTACAGAACAAAGAGAACATAAAACTTCTTTTTCAAACAAAAAATATTCCCATTGCATCAAGAAATATCAATGTGTGGGTTGGCTGGTGGTAGTGAGTTCTGGAATAAAGAGAAATTCTGCTTAGGGGAGAAAAAGACATCACTGATATATAAACAATTAAACATATTCTGAAGTATGTCTGATCAGAAGTGAGCATATTAGCACATAAATTGCTTTTGGTGTATATAAATAAAGAACCATATATTATCTGAATGTCAAAATTAAAAAGCTTCATAGTGCTATTTCTGCACAGTATTTAAAGATTTGTAACAGTGAAATTGAACCTTCCCTAAAATATCTAGAACAGTTATGAGATATATCAATACATTCAGCCTTAATTATTTTTGTGGTATTTGAACCATCCCAGTTATATTTTCTAAATATGTTATGTTAAACATATGAAAACACAACCTTTAGGTAGACTTGCTTTAAAAGTCTCTGGATAAAAATGTCTTTCAATTGGAAGCAAAAAATAGAACCGAGTAACAAACTCCTAATCAAGCAGCTCTACCTTGCACTGAGACTAAATGAATAAAGAGTTAATTAATTAAAATATTTGTAAAAACTAAGTTATTATAACAGCATAGAAAGGATAATATAAGGAAGCTTGCAAAAATCTGTATTCTTACCTCTCTGGTCACTCAAGGTTCATATTTAGAAGGATTAGATTGTCGTGGATTTTCTTAAGTTCAATCATGGTACAAAAGAAAAGGAAATACAAAACTGACTAAATCTAAGTTCATGAATTTTTATTGCTCAAGCCATCAAAAAATAGAAACTTAATATCAGGCTTTAATGTCCATAGGTACCATGCCTCATGAAACCAATAGGTTAGATCAAAGCTGCTGTCATAAATTGCCAAGTTGGAGTTTCCAACGGTTCTGCAAGGGTAACACTAAATCAGTGGTTCTCAACTGGGGGCGATTTTGCTCCCCAAGGGGACATTTTCCAATGTCCAGAGACACTGTTGATTGTTCAAAATAGGAGCATGCTACTGACTATTAGTGGATAGAGCTCAGCTGATAAATATTCTACAGTGCACAAGATAGCTCCACACAATAGAGAATTATCCAGCCCCCAAAGTCAGTAATGCTGGGGTTGAGAAATCCTGCCCTAGGTAGAATATATTTAAATAATTTTATCTGAAGTTTTCAAATGAACTTATTAATGTTGAGAATTGTATCTATGAATAAATGTCAAGGCTTGATGATCAGTTATTGCAAAAAGTGGTAGTATCCACTTAAGGATAAAAAAGTACTGTGAAAACTGGAAAAGTGAGCATAAAGCTGTTAACACTCTCAAAGGGTGTCATCATTAAAACAGCATCAAGATATTAAGAGGCCCTGAAAATAGAACACAGACTAGTCAATAATTTCATTCATAATGTTCCAGATGCACAACTTTTGAATTTGAATATTTTGGACTTCTAAGACCATAGAGTATCTAAAAACATTATTAAGTACCAGAAGAAAAGTTTTTTCTTATTTAATGATGCTAAGATTATGAATAGTGTTTAAAGAAAAAAATTAGTAAACCTTCTCATGCAAAATATTATAAAACATCACAAGTTAATGAAATAAATATCTACACTGAATACATGACTGAAGTTAAAATTGTTCATGAGACGAAAAATTTCAATTTTATTTTCCAATTAATGAAAATATTTTCAAACCAAACTGCTCATCTAATATCATTCAAAGTTTCCATTTAGCAAAAAATAGACTCCAGAGAGAATAGCTTCTCCTTCTAATCATTGCTAGTAACAAATTTGAGAAGTTTATGTGGTTCCTGTCTCCAAGCTTTTTAATTTCAAGATTAAAATCAAATTATTAACAATAATAACAGCCTTTGCAAATGGTTGCTTCTCACTTGGGAAGGCTTTTTCATATTACAAATCTATTAAAAAATTTCTAGGTTCAAATATAGTCCCAGCCTAGTCAAATCTAGTCAAATCAAATCAAGTCAAATCTAACCTTTCCCAGCAATTCCAAGTCACTCACAAACATCTTTTCCTCTTAGAAAATTAGAGAACTTAAAATTTGTATCACTCATTTTGGTACTTAATGCTGTATTGCCTCACTTCTTTTCATAATTAAATCTTTTCCATTTATTTTTTTATCTTCCCACTTAAATACTCAGATTATAAATTCCATATCATAAAAATCTCTTCTAATGATAAACTTAGTAAATATTCAAAGAAGTAAAGGAGGAAAGAAGGGATGGAGGGAAAAAAGAAAGGAAAAAGGAAAAAAGAAAGAAAAAAGGAAAAGAGAGAGGAAGAAAGGGAGGGAGATGGAAAAGGAAGGGGATGTGTGTGGAGAACAGTCCTTTATATCACTCTTGTGTTATTCAAGAATAAAAGATTTCTCTAACTCTTCTTTAAAATGAAAGTGTTTTCAACTGGCTCAGAGATGCTGAAATGCATCAATTTCAATTTAGAAATGCAGACCCTGATCCCTATGCCTAGGCATAATATTTGAGGTTTCTCTAGTTTTTCTCATTTGAGATCAGTAATTCTTAAAAATAGAACTACCATATGACCCGGTAATCCCACTACTGGGCATATACCCTGAGAAAACCATAATTCAAAAAGAGACATGTACCACAATGTTCATTGCAGCACTATTTACAATAGCCAGGACATGGAAACAACCTAAGTGTCCATCGACAGATGAATGGATAAAGAAGATGTGGCACATATATACAATGGAATATTACTCAGCCATGAAAGGAGACAAAATTGAGTTATTTGTAGTGAGGTGGATGGACCTAGAGTCTGTCACACAGAGTGAAGTAAGTCAGAAAGAGAAAAACAAATACCATATGCTAACACATATATATGGAATCTAAAAGAAAGGGATGGTTCTGATGAACCTAGGGGCAGGACAGGAATAAAGACGCAGATGTAGAGAATGGACTTGAGGACACAGGGAGGGGGAAGGGTAAGCTGGGATGAAGTGATAGAGTAACATTGACATCTATACACTACCAAATGTAAAATAGATAGCTAGTGGGAAGCAGCTGCATAGCATAGGGAGATCAGCTTGGTGCTTTGTGGCCACCTAGGGGGGTGGGATAGGGAGGGTGGGAAGGAGATGCAAGAGGGAGGGGATATGGGGATATACGTATACATATAGCTGATTCACTCTGTTTTACAGCAGAAACTGACACAACATTGTAAAGCAATTATACTCCAATAAAGATGTTAAAAGAAAAAAAAAAAGTATTGGAAGCCCTCAATTTGTAAATGGTCAGGCAGGTCAGAGGCTTGAGGAAACCCAAAATTTGCTGCTGACATCTGAAATGGTGGCATTCTTGTGAAGGACTTGTGGGGTTTGCACTAACTCTGGGTAGTTGGTGTCTGAGAATTGGTGTCAGCACAACAAACATAAAATGATTTTATTCATAATTTAAAAAATGAGATTATTAGAACTATCAGATTCTACAACATAAAGTTAAGGTTTGGGAGAGTAAGAGGAAAACAAATGGATAAGTTGAATTTTTTTTACATGTATTAAGACTAGACTACACTGCATGTGAATTTAACATATAATAAATGGTATTTCAAATTACTGGCCAAAAAAAAAAAAAGATCAGTAATTCTAAGCTCTACTTTAAGAGAGTAAACCCAGCTCTTAGGGAAGAGTATTAGAATATGAGGCAGGATTAACTTGAAAAGCATAAAAAATTTAACATAATTACATATTTAGAAGGAAAACCCTTTATTTTCCTAAAATAATATACAGAAAGCAAAACATTTGCAGTCAGGTTAGGCTTCTTCAACCAGATCTGAGCCAATTATTTTCCCATCGAAACCCTTAAATATCTTCCCATCTCCTGGAAGATGAACTCTAATTGTTAAACTGTATAAGCATTCTTTCTACTTCTTTAATCTCTTCTCTTTTTAGTTGCCAATTCAGACTCTTAGCTCGAACCAAACCAAACTTGTTTACATTTTTCTAAAGCTCCATGCCATCTCTCTCTTCACTTTGTATATAGTCATGTACCTCAACCCAATTCCCAAGCCTCCTGGTCCCCAACACATGTATAAGTGCATACACATGTACACATATGCAGTCGTTATCTACTTCCTACTTCACTCCTTGTAGTTATTCCAGGACCAGCTGTTTCCAGGCCAGGTGTCAGGTCTCTGGGTTCCTCTGAGAATCCTGTACTCCCTCCGGAACTTCCTCTCTCCTGACAGAACCATACAGAATGAGATTGCATGCATGGCTAGTATGTAAGCTCTGTGAAGACCTCTTTTCCTCTTTTACTCTCCTGGTGTTTCTACTACCTAGTACAGAGTCAAGCAGGTATGTGTTTCAATAGATATTTATTAGACTGAACTAAAACAAACTGAACTGGATCAGATTAAGTGCATTTAAGTTAAATATACAGATGCAGAAAATTTTTACTTTGATCAAAAGGGGATTTGGTGTTTTGTTTTAAAAGATTGATAAACACATGTGCTCAGATCTCCATAAGTTCTCAATGCCTTCTGAATTCCCTGTAGGGAATTCATTTTGTGTTTCACCTAGATCTTTTTCCTTATAAGAGTCAGCTCAAGACAGATGTCAAAAATTCCTAGGGCTACTCAGTGGTTACACATCTGCTATTACATAACTGACCTTTTTTCAGTCTTAAGAAGACTTTCTTCCCTTAAATGATACTCTCCTCTACTCCCCCAAAACACCTTAAATTAATTTGTAATATGTTCTGTATTTAAAATTGCAGGACTTTTTACTATTCACAGTGTTTCTTTACCAAAATATCTTCTAATAAAGGTTTTCTTTTCCTTTCCAATAATTGAATTAATAAATAATCATTAGTAGAAATTTTGAAAGACACAAATAGAAGTAATATCACACACAGAATCCCAATATCCAGAGATGGCCCTTGATAACATTTTGTTGAATTTACTTTCCATTTATTTTCTATGCATGTACTTTTAAACAGTTAAGATCAATCAGGGCAAATAGACTATATCCTGAATTTCTAAAATAATTTTATACCATAAGTATTGCCCTATGCCATTATCTTTGTACTACACTTAATTTTAAATGACTATCTAATAGTATTATATGAATATATCACGATTTACTTCCCCATTTCCCCATTAATGGCCATTTAGATTTCTCTATGTGTTAGAGTTTTTTCCTGCTTTCAGGAAACAGAGGCTATAGAAGCCCTTGTGCCAATGTACTTGGGTGGAATTTTTTTCTTCCTTCCTGGTTCATGTAACTTGCCATACAACAGTTGCTTCAGTACAATGATATATTTAGAGAACTGTTCTATAAGTGCACAAATAACATAATTGGGAATCTGGGAAAAGAACCATGTCTTCCTTTGCCTTACACATTGCTGATAAATACAGTCATGACTCAGGGAATGATAGAGTCATTTAATTTGCTTAAAGCACTTCCCCTCGGATTCAGTGAAATGGCAAGCTTAAAATTGCTGGCAGCTGAAGATGTTGTAGCTCTTTTATATTTAAGGGAGTAGGAGTGCTTTCTGCACCGCTTGCCTGAAGATCGATCGTTCCAGAAGCGTAAATGATATAATGACTGCATAGCAGTACCTTGGTATGGCAATAATACCAATAACGACGATAAACGGATCAGGTTTCAGCATTCCAAAGGTGTGTAGATATAGGGACAGGTTCTCCCACAACTTGGTGAATTACAGCAAAACCCATTAAAGTGTCTATAAAATGAACTTTTCTAGATGGACATATTCTTGGCAAAAAGGTCAGTAATGTGTCTGTTAAGAAAAGTCATTTATGCCAACAATTTGCTTCCAGTATTGATGAGAATGAAAGTCAAATAACTGGATTAAATGGCTTTTGCAGTTTGACCTCCCGGAACAGGATGAAAAAAACCCTAAGTGCTCTAAATGCTCAATTATAAAGTGCTTTGACGATGAAACACCCTTCCTCCGTCCTAGACACTATATTCCCCGTAAAAGTTTCCACAAATAACTTCCATTTGAAGGATACTTTTGTTAGGATTTTCTATCCATTTGAGAGCTATTACATTTTCTTACCTACAAAAAGAATCCAAGAAAGGGTAAGAAGAACTCCAACTTCATTCATGAAGTTAGACCAGAATTCAAGGACTCTATTTTTTTTTTTAATTAAAGAAAGCAACAGAAATAATAGGAAAAACCTTGGTCTTAGATGTAAGCCTGGCTATTTGACACCCCATGGCATAGATGGGAAGGTCTCATAGATGGGGGAAGAGAAAACAAAAAGGAATCTAAATAGGAACGTGGAACAGAAAGAGGAAGCATCCTGGAAGAGTACTAACACCAGCACTTGTCCTGAGAGTGTCCCAGCGGATGGCTGTGATGGGCCAGGCCTGGGGACTGTTGCAGACCAACTGAGTACTGACTGTAATTTCTGTAGCAGATGGCCAAACAGGCAGGTGGGTTTCTGAGAGGACGCTCCTGGACCTTCACCCACATTCTCCACGTACCTGGGTACGCAGATGGTAGCACCAGCTGGCGAATGAAAAAGATGAAGTTTATGTGTTGTATTTACTCCCATAAATTATAGAGAACAAAGTCTATCTTCTTATGTGTACAAAATTAATTCTCAACACCATATATATCACTTAACTCTGATGTATTCACTTAACTACGATGATTCTATTTTTATTAAATTTTTAGAAGCTATAATTTTCCATATTGTTTGTATAGACTATCTAGGTTTTTGAATGACATGTTTTAGCTTGAATACGTAAGAGAGTGCAAAGAATATTTCCAAGAACAAAGAAACAAAAATCTCATTTTGTACCTATATTTTCTATATTCATTAAAAAGAGTTTGAACTAAAAATTTTAAAATATTTAGAAATTCAGAAAGAAACTGTTTCTTAACTACTAATAATTCTCAGTAAATGAATTGTCATCATCTATTTATTACTAAAAGTACCATAATATAAAACAATACTTTTCCATACATTTAAAAACTTTTAAATAACTAATTATTTCATATTTTAAGTGTGCATATGTTACATATAGATATGAATAGAAATGCTATCACATAAAACAGTATAATTTCATTTTAATCAAATAGCATTTATTGACCCTTTTTGAAGCATGCTTTTTGGAAATGTGTGTCAAAGTGAAAATGCTTTCAAGTGGTTTACAGTTTGGTTGAGGAGAGAGAGAGAGAGCGCATACAAAGGAGTCAACCAAAAGCTTGTTATGGAGAAGCAGAACAAGGAAAACTTAATATAGAATAAAATAAAATTTGTTTTAAATGACCGGGAAATAGTGGGGCTAGTAGTATTAGCTGACTTGTTTGTGATTAATAATGGATTTCCAACAACAGTAGAAACCGTATAATGGCTAGTTTTTTCTTAAGTTCATAATTTATGGTACCAAACTGTATAGCATCAATTTTTAATCTGTATTTTGAAATCCAAATAAGAACATTTTGAAGTGATTCCACATTGCCAAAATAGACAATGCCATTTACGTACCTTGAAAATCCCTGACAGAAGTAGGAATGTGTTAGGCATTTGAGTCCAAAGAGGTAAAGTTGATCCTAGTGGTTCTCCACATGGGTGATGTTGATCCTCCAGGGGACATTTGATGACAATGATGTCTGGAGACACTTTTGCTTGTCACCACTAGGGAAGGGGGTCCTACTGGCATTTTGTGGATAGAGGCCAGGCATGTGCTAAACATCCTGCAACCGTCACCCAGCCCAAAATACCAGTAGTGCTGAGACTGAGGAACCCTGGTTTATCCCCATATATATCTGCTAAATCCTCAAAGGAAAGATTAGCTCAAAAGAATGAAAAGATTGGCCAAAAAATTAGGAGAGCGTAATATAAGAGATTAGCCTGTTCTGCAATCACAGCTATATTTTACATGAAATTAAATCACTTTTTAAAAAACTTTCCAAATCCCTCTTCAATTTAACCTTACTGTTTGAATCAGTTCTCAAAAACTTCCTCAAAATGGACCTTTTACTCTCGTCATGTGAATCTCCTTAGTGTCTCACAAGTGATTATAGTTACTGCCATACCATTATTTCTATTGTTCTTTTAACCTCCAACAGTTTCTTCTCTCCAATACCTTTCCTCTCCATCTATTCAAATATTTTATACCCTCTGATAGTTACATAAGATCGTTTTTCAAAAAAAAAGAACAAAAACTGAACTTTTGTGCATTTATTATCTCCGTCACATAATTTATCATTTAATCATTGCCCATTGTCTTTTGTGCTTTTATGTCTTGCTTTTTATGTAGACTATATGCTCTTGGGGTAAGAATCAGACGTCATCCATAAACTGTATGATTCTCTTGGTATCCAATACACAGACCAGCATGTACAGTAATCAATCGTTCATTAAATTCTCATTACTTTATTAATTTATTCATTTAGAGTGATAGGAAAATCAAGGTGAAGAAAGATAAGGAGGAAAAGGATAAAGTCAAGGGAGGAACAGGCCTTGTGACAAGTTAATAAATATTTTCATTGATCTTTGCTCACGTGAGTTGCATCTCTTATAATTTAATCTAATTAACTTGCATTTTATCCTGTCTCAGTGTGTATTTATGGATGTGGAAAAAAGTTACTGTTTTCTAGGAAAAACCAATCGAGGGGGAAGCTCTCATATACTCACTGGAAAGAGCAGACCTGATTCTAGCAATGGAGGGTGGGGAACTTCAGTTGGTCTCTGGAGACAGACTAGCTGGGGCTGAATCCTGGATTACCCACGTATTAACTGTGTGACATTGGGGAAGTCAGTTAGCTTTTCTGACTCGGAGTGTTTCATCTATTCTATGGGAACATTAATAGTGCCCAGTTCAGATGGTTGTTATGATGACTAAGTGAGATAATCTCTGTGAAAGGCTTAGCACAGTGCCAGGCAAAGCATGAGGGCTCAGTAAATGTGAGATAGCCTCATTACTCAAAACATAACTTAATCCTGTGATCTCTCAAGATCTTATCTGTTAACATGACCTTAGATCTAAGATCTTCAAATCACCTGAACATTTCAAACATATGGTATAATGTCCTTTAAATGAAATTATTTTTTCTCAATTCCTCAAGAAATAACGTTTTACAATTCACTGTTTCATGTGGGCAGATTCACGTCATTTTCAAATGTATTTTACATTTTTAAATCTGTCTAACTTAAAAATCTAAAAGTAAAGAATAAAAATGTTCTTAATCTCACATACTATAAATCTGCTTTTGTGTGTTCGTAAACACTGGGTTCATGGTGAAATAAATTAGCACTGTAAAGTACACATATGTCAACAATTACTGGGTGCAGTAATTTAAGGCCTGATTCACTAAACTTTCCTTTGGCCAATAGGCACCCTTGAACAAGAAATGTGATTTAGGGCGGGGAGAGGACTAAAGCATAAATATTGCACTGAATCCATCTTTCATATTCCAAAGTGCTATAACTTTCAGGGTACTATATCCTACCCAATTAGCTCCCTCCCACCAACATTTATTTATGTCATCATTTTCTCTGGATTAGTTCTGATTTATAAATAAGCATTCTTGTTGCAAGCAAAGTAGAAGTATGATTTAACCCAAGGTAAGAAAAATGTGTAGTTTAGTTGATCAAAACTTGTAGTAGGCATTGGTGAAAAAAATTCACCTATACAATAAATGGCAAAGTGTTTAAGCTTTACCTGCTTGATTTAGAAGGGTAATTAAGTCAGAATCCATTCTTCTATTTTTAAATGTAAAATTTTAATTGATAAATACTGACTTCCAGAGGTGTAACACAAAACTTCTCAGCATGGCTGGAATATCTGACTTCATAATATTTCACCTGGATTCATTTTTTAAATTTATGGAAACCATTTCAAAACTATGACTCTAAGAGAGAGCATTTATATTTTAGAAAGAAATACCACGTGTGTATTTCTGCATATTGTGAAAGGGAAGAGAGAACATCACAATGTTATTCCTCACTAAAGGGTACTTGAAGTAAGCAATAGGCCGGTCAGCAACCTAGAAAATAGATTCTTTAAAGGCACCCTTCTCCCCTTGCCGCAAATTAAACAAGCAAATAAACATACAATGACAGCAACAAACACCTAGAAAATAAAGTGGCTGAAATGTGTGGAATTTATTGTTAAATTTCTTTACTACCAAGAGAATTGGAAGGTTTAGCTTAAGTACTCTAAGACCAGCAAATATATGTTAATTCATGTCTGTCATTAACAAATAGATATGATTGCAGTGGCCTCTTTATTTGCAGTCTTTCTGTACCTCTGGTCTATGCAGTATATTTCCCTTGGATTATTTTCCCTGAAAATGCTGATTTAATTTCACTCTCTGCTGCTCTAAACATTCACGGCTTATTGTCTGTGTGATCTTGAAAAAGTTATCTTTCCTAATTCTCCTCATCAGCAAAATCCCTATTAGGGGTTTAATGAGATAATGTATGTGGATATAATAGAAGCTGAGTCGATTTGAGTTTAACATGAATCTGAAATATTCTGTTTTTAGAAGCATATTCCTGTGGTTCATCAGGAATACAATTAGGCACAAATCCAACAGAAATTGAATAAACTGTGTATTGAATTGTTTATAATTATCTCTTCTAGATTTTCTTTACCCCAGTTTCTCCAACACCAATGATTTTAATACTACTTGCAGATTAATTTTCTTAAACAATGTCTCTAAGGGCATCATTCCTCTATACAAAAATTTTCCATGGTTTTAAATTGCTTAAGAAATGAGGACAAACTCTTATCGGTTAAAAGCCCTGTATGACATAACCCAACATACCTTCTACCTCCTCTCTGGCATCCAATATTAGACCACAGGCTGCCCCACGTATTTTCAGTGTTCTCCTGTCTTTACTTATATTCCTCCCTCTGTGCCATTTGGGCTTGTTGAACTTCTATCGAAGGATTTTCTCAATAACTATTTAATGAATTGAATGAAAATTAATGAACTAACTATAATTTGTCCTTTAAGTTTATAAGATGATCTGTTTTATTCCCTAAAAACTTACAGCCAATTGACTCTGAGTTCAGGTAAAATCAGTTTAGTGTAAAAAATAGTACAGAGTTTATTTTTGGGGTGATTTGACTGAACATTTAACTTTTCAGCCAGTTAAGCCTATGTCAGAAAGACATGCCAAGTTACTAATGTGTCACTTCACACTTTTGTAGAATTGCTTTGGAGCCCATTTACTGCTATTAATAAGTACAAAATATGGGAAGTGTGTAGGACATTTTCATTAAGATTTGGATCACTGGAGGTAAACAAGAACACACATCTTCAGAGCGAACCAATGATTTTATTAAAGCCACTTGCAAATACATGCGTTCTTTCTAAATTTGGATGTTAAAATGAATAACGTAAATGAACAAGAAAATAGTATACATATTTTTAATATCCAAAATGAGATTGAGAAGGCCAGAAGTCTGGTGTGAAGGTCACATCTGAGTAGTTGCATTGATATTCTCTGACATGATTTGTCCATAGAGACCACAAATTGAAAATTGAGTTTAAACCGAAAATTAATCTAAAAATACTACTCCCATAATTCACAGACAGGAATTCTGGCATGTTCAAAGAACATTGCACGTGCAAGATAGTTTGATCACATTTAATACTAGTTATTTAAATTAACTCTCTTTTCTAGGCCCTGATTTGCTTCTTGGCAAGTCTTTTACACATGTAAGTTCTGAGGATGTTTGTTGAAGGAAAAAGTGAGAGCATGAACAGCCACGTGGCAGTGATTTAATTATCTTACTCTTACATACAGCTCAAGATTATTTGTAATTGAATCCCAAGATCTCTCCTATTTTTTTTTTTTTACAAGGACTGGATTTATTAATCTAACCCCTACCAAGTGCCAGACATAATGCTAAGCACTGGGGATAACAATGAATAATAATTCAAAGTCTTTGCCTAAACGAGTTTACAGTGCAGTGAAAAAGAAAATGCAAAGTTTAAGATTTATAGAGGAGCTGTCTGAGGAAGTAATCAATCAAGACCGATGTTCTGTTGAAGTTTAAGAAGATAGAGAAGCATTGTTTGAGGAAAATATGAAGACTCTGGGCCACTGAAGCATTTCAGCAAAGATCTATGAATGTTAACATTATTTTTGTTTGCAATTTTTGATTCTTTTTCAAATTGTCCATACTCCCAATTCTCATTCTTGGTTACTCATCTACACAGAAAAGCCTCAGGTCTGAATTTCAGATTCCCCCTCTTAAAATATGTACTAATAAAACTGATGACCTAACATTGTTTTACGTTGGGCTTTAAACTTTGCACTTATTTTCATACTGAGGGTTATCTTTTGTCAGAAATGTTCCTAACAAAAATATATTCCAGGCTGGAAGTAATTCTTACCTCTGAGGGATTTAAGGAAATAAAGAGAAGGGAAACCTCACTTCTTATTTTACCTACTTCTGTATGTTTATAATGACTATATAAACTTTGGTGATTAAAAATAAATTAGAGGGACTTCCCTGGTGGTGCAGTGGTTAAGAATCCGCCCACCAATGCAGGCGACACAGGTTCGAGCCCTACTCCGGGAAGATCCCACATGCTGCGGAGCAACTAAGCCCGTGCGCCACAACTACTGAGCCTGTGCTCTAGAGCCTGCCAGCCACAACTACTGAGCCCATGCGCTGCAACTACTGAAGCCCGCGCACCTAGAGCCCGTGCTCCGCAACAAGAGAAGCCACCACAACGAGAAGCACGCACACCGCAACAAAGAGTAGCCCCCGGTCGCCACAACTAGAGAAAGCCCGCGTGCAGCAACAAAGACCCAACACAGCCAAAAAATAAATAAATAAAAATTTATTAAAAAAAATAAATAAATAAATAAATAAATAAATAAATTAGGAAGTGTGCATAAAAAAAGAGAGTGAACATTTATTGGTCTAAAACCACATTCAGAAAACCGAATCAGCCTAAAACACTGATACTAACGCCTCTCATTTGAAAGCAGAATGGCTGTGGTGTCTTGGCAAACATGGAGAAATCAATTTATAGTCAAACAATAGATGGTGTGGAAGAAATGGTTGAGTATGGTCTACACAACAAATTAATAAAACTCCCACCACCATAACCAAGTGGTTGACTAAATTTATGTTTTCTCAATGTTTGAATATACATACACACTTTACGAGTTCATGTTTAAATGCTTAAAGAATTATGGGAAAAGGAGGATATATGATGTTAACTACGTGTCCATTATCCATTTTTTTCAAACTCACACGGTTAAGTTGTTGTACGTAAATACATAATATGGTCATTGCTCATTCATAATATAGTTTAATGTTGACAATTCTTCTTTGTAAATCATATTATCTAAATCTGATACAATTAAAAATATTTAAAATAGATTATTGAAAAATAAAAACAGATGATCCACAATGTAATAATGATTATTCAGAGGAGAAAAAAACTAAAGTGATGCAAGTCCTGTGTTTTCCTTAGCCTCTTAAAACTTGCTCCTCTGTCTAGAGTAGAACTAGCTTAAATGTTAAAGTTGGAGGTCAAGGTCCAGGAATGTGGGAGATGTGGTAGGAGTTGCCTTCCTCCCCCACTTGGCTCCATGCTTGTCTTTCAAACAAAAACTGCTCTACTGGTAATTAAACAAGAATTGAACAGTCACCACATGTAAGGCACTCCACTGGGTTGTTGGAATACATGCACAAATAATCATCCTACCTAGGAACTTGCGGATGCTGTATTTACCAGTTTGTCTCAGAACTGAATCTTCTAATTTTTCTTTTTTCAGGGATTCTTCCACAAATGTGTTCTTTAAAATGAATCGACAGCCACATTTCTTGCCCTTTGACTTCAACATTCTTCCTTTCAGCTACATCTTTGTTTTTTTCAATTCTGTGACTAGGAGATAATTCCCCTCTTTCGAAATTTTGTCTTAAAGGTGTACTTTTATTTCCAGACACCTCATCTTTTTGCCTCGTTTTTTAAGCATTTTAAAGTAAAATATTTATGCATATAATAGAGAAAAGTACATATTTCCTAGGTGAACAGTATGATGAATTTTTAAAAAATGGTCACCAGAGAAACCACCTACAAAGGAAACTAACACTAACAACGTTATCTCCCCAGGGATAACGACTCTAATGATTTCTATCACTTCAAATTAGTTTTGTTTTGAACTTTATATAATTGAAATTATGTAGCATGTACCTTTTGCTGCTAGTTTCTTTTGCTTAAAATTATGTTTGCGAGATTAATCCATATTGTTTTGTGTAATGATAGTTCATACATTTTTATTGCTGTATAGTATTCCACTGTATCCATGTTTATTCGCCATTTGAATACCCACTTTTACTAAATGCTCATTCAAGTAATTGGCCCAAAGTGGGTAGGGAGTGAGGTGGTTCTGTAGGGTATTTATTGATTTGAAGAATTCGTTATATATTCTAGATTCAGGGCCTTTATTAAATATATATATTACACATATTTTCTCTCACTCTGTAGCTTGTTTTAGTGGTGCCTTTGGATAAAAAGAAGCTCTTGATTTTCAAGAAAGTCTAATAATTGATCTCTCCTTTATAATTAAAGTGTTCTGTCCTATTTGCTGTCTGTAAAGTGATGAAGTTATTCTCCTATTTAAGCTTTTGGAGACTTTATTCTTTTAGGTTTCAAATTTAGATATACAATCATCTTTGAATTTGTGTGTGCCTGTGTGTTTTGTGTGTGTGTGGTATGAAGTAAGAATCAAGATTTTTTTTCATTTAATATCAAAAACAACATTCATTGAAAAGTTCATCCTTCCCTACTGGCACTAGAGAAGTGCATTTGCCATATATCATTTAACAATACATGTCAGTTTGTTTCTGGACTCCATTCTGTTCCATAGATCTGATTGCTTTCCTGGGCACCAATTTCATGCTGTCTTAATTTCTGAGTTTAGAATGTCTTCGTTATCTGCTACTTTGTTTTCCTTCAAGATTGTGTTACTTCTTGTAGTCCTCAAATTACATGTAAGTTTTAGACTTATCAGTTTTCACTAGGACAACCAGCTGAAAATTTGAGTGAAATTTCATTTAATCTATAGATCTTGTCTGTAGATTATTGACTGTAGGCCATGTCTGTAGATTATTTTGCATTTTTAAGTACACAGTCATGTTAACTGCATATAATGATAGTTTCCTATCTTCCTTTACATCACTATATATGTCGCTCATTTTTCCTGTCCTCTTGCACTGGCTAGGACTTCCAGGGTACAGCTGAATAAAAGTATCCCCCTTGCCTTGTGTCCAAATGCTGGGGGAAGCCTTTTACTCTTTTATTAAATATAAAGTCTGCTACATACTATATAATATAATATTGATAAATTAAGGTCATTTCTTCTATTCCTAAATTGCTTAGACTTTTTATCATAAATGGGTGTTGATTTTTATCAAATGTTTTTTCTGCATTTATTGAGTTATTCATATATTTTTCTTATTTTATGTTAATGTGTTGAATTAAATTGATAAATTGTGAATATATAGCCATACTTGGATTTTTGGAGTAAATTCCACTTTATTATTTCTTTATGTTCTTTTTACTATATTACTTAATATAATATGCTAATATTTTTATAATTTGCATTTATGGTCATAAAGAGAGGTTGACCTAAAATTTTCCTTCCCTTTCAATAGTCTTTTCACATATTGGTATCAAGGTTGTACCAGATTCATAAAACTAGTTGGGAAGTGTTTACTCTTTTTCTATTATCTGGAAAAGTTTTTATATTTTATTTCATCCTTGTATGTTCCCTGGGAAAAAATGGTTGGTTAGATTGGTGTTATATTTTCAGTATCTAGTTGCAAGAATTCACCTGGGAACTCAACCAGGCCTGGAGTTTTCTCTATGACAAATTCTTAATTTTTGTGATAATATTGCACCATATGGATTTTCTATTGTTGTGCGTGTTACTTATTCTAAGGTGTTATTTTTTCCAGGAATTTTTTCGTTTCATCTAAACTTTCAAAGTTATTTGCCTAAACCTGTTCTTTGACCTGTTATTTTCTGGAGGTTATGTAGTGACATCCACTGTTTCATTCCTGATGTTAGTAATTTGTGTGTGGTGTAAGGGAGGTGGTAGAGGTTTGATCTGTTCTATTAGAAGTGTATCAGAATATCAGAGAACACTATAATTCGAAAAGATACATGCACCCCACTGTTCATTGCAGCACTATTTACAATTGACAAGACATGGAAGCAACCTAAATGTCCATCGACAGATGAATGGATAAAGAAGATGTGATACACACACACACACACACACACACACACACACACACACACACACACAGTGGAATACTACTCAGCCATCAAAAAGAATGAAATAATGCCATTTGCAGCAACATGGATGGACCTAGAGATTATCATACTAAGTGAAGTAAAGCAAGACAGAAAAAGACAAATATCATATGATATTGCTTACATGTGGAATCTAAAAAAATTACAAATGAACTTATTTACAAAACAGAAATAGATTCACAGACATAGAAAACAATCTTATGGTTACCGAAGGGGAAAGGCAGGGAGGGATAAATTAGGAAGTTGGGATTAACACATAAACACTGCTATATATAAAAATGATAACCAACAAAGACCTACTGTATAGCCCAGGGAACTATTTTGTAATAACCTATAAGGGAAAAGAATCTGAAAAAGAATATATAACTGAATCACTGTGTTGTACACCTGAAACTAACACAACATTGTAAATCAGCTTTACTTCAACTAAAAAAAAATCGTTGTCAGGATTTTTAGTCTTTTCAAAGAACACATATTTGTCTTTGTTGATTTTCATTATTATGCTTGTTTTCTGTTTAATTACTTTTTTTGTTCATCTTAGTTATATACTGATTTCTAATTTATTTAGGATTAATGTGATTTTATACCCATAAATTCTTCATATATATCCTTATATGATTGATGTTCAGCCTTTCTTATTTTGTTAATATTTAACCCTATATATCTCTAAGCCCTATTTTACCTGCATTCCCTAAAATTCTATATGTGATATTTTCCTTCTCATCCAGACCAAAATATTTTATAAAATTGAATTTCTTCTTTGTCCTACAGGTAACTCATAATCGTGTTGCTTAATTTCTTAATATTTGGGCATTTTGAGCTATGTTCGAATTCTTATTCTAGTTTAACTCCTCTATGGTCAGAGAAGGTATCTGCAGGATTTTTAATCATTTGATATTTGTTGAGATTTGATTTATCATCCAGCATATCAATTTTGGTTACTGTTCTATATAATTTAAAACGATGAATATGTATTTACTACTTTAAAATGCTCTTTATTATATTTTCTGAATATCTGTGCCCCCATCTCTGAACACTTTCCTTCTTTCTGAAGAACTCCCTATACTAGTTCTTCTATTGTGGGTCTATTGGTAATATATTATTTCATTTTTTTTGTTTTTATCTCAAACATCTTTATTTCACTTTAATTTTGGAGATATATTTTCACTGGATTTAAAATCATAGATAGGAAGCTTTCTTTCTTCCTTCCTGTCTTTCTTTCTTCCTTCCTTCCCTCCCTCCCTCCCTCTCTCCCTCCTTTCTTTCTTTCTTTCTTTCTTCCTTCCTTCCTTCCTTTCTTTCTTTCTTTCTTTCTTTCTTTCTTTCTTTCTTTCTTTCTTTCTTTCTTTCTTTCTTTCTTTCTTTCTTCCTTTCTTTCCCCTTCCCTCCTTCCCTCCCTTCCTTTCTTCCTTCCTTCCTTCACTTTAAAAATGTCATTCCGTTGTATTCCGGCTTCCATCATTTCTGTTGAGAAACCAATTGTCAATCTTGTGATCACCTGAAGTTAAAGTGTCTTTTTTCCTCTGTCTGCCTTTAAATTTTCTCTTAGATTCTGGTGTTCAGCAGTTTGCCAAATATGCCTGAGTGTGTGTTTCCTGCCTTGTGACCACAGAACTTCTTGAATATGTCACTTCATAATTTCATCAGTCCTGAAAAGCTCTGTTCCATTCTCCTTTTTTTTCTCTTCCTGAGACTTCAGTTATAAGTACATTACTATAATTTTTCGCCTGACTTCACATAACTTTTGTGTTCTTTTGTACATTTTTCATCCTTCTTTCTCTCTAGCTTGATCCTGTATAATTTCTGCTAACTTAACCTTTTCGTTTACTAAGTCTTGCTTCTGGTCTATCTAATTTACTGTTATACCCATCCATTGAGTTCTTAATTTTAGATATTATTTTTTTCAAATATCTAGAATTTCTTTCTTATATGGTTTTTGTTTAGACTCCAGGGCTCTGGTAAGGTTTTCCTCTTTGGCATCTATTTTCTTAAGCATACTAATCATAGCTATTTTAACTCCATGCCTGATAACTTCAAATATCTGAATTACAAGCCAGTCTACTTTTTAATTGAGATTTGCTGGGTTTTGGGTCACTTCATCATATCTCAATAAATGGGTTGTTTCTGTTTTTTCACAATGACAATCAACACCACAATAAACATCTTGATATGTGTCTTCTTGTGCTCATGTGTAATAATTAAGAATGAGTATAAGTACAGTAGAATTGCTAGGTAAATAGATCATGCACAGTACAGGTTTCCTAGAAACTGACAAATTATTTTCCAAAAGGATGGTATCAATTTATATTCCCATCAAACATATAATATTTCCCATTTTTCATAATCTCAGCAACAATTGCTATTGCTAGATTTTTAAATTTTCTAATCTGATATGTGTGATGTATTTTTATTATGATTGCCCCCCAAATCATGTTACATTTTAAAAAATTGTTATGTACCTAAAGCTTGAGTTTCTGTTTCAAAACTGCAGATAAGTTCATCTTGGCTAACATGTAATTAAATGAGTAACAATCATTTAAACTAATACATTTTTATATCATTTGTGGTTGTTTAAATTTTATTGAAATTGTTCCTTTTAATTTACTATTAAGATGTATTATTTTCCTAATTCACTAAATGAATCATTGGCTCAGAAATGGTTTATTAAAAGGCAAAGGGACACAAAAAATCAGATGAAAAATTGTGTTCAAAGCCAACACTGAAAATACAAATAGGGAACAGATACATGGTATGAATATAGAATATGGCTCAGTATATGATGCAGTCAGTAAATCCAAAATGTAACGATTTACATAAGTGGACATAAAGGAGAAGAAGTACTAATAGTAATAGTAACCCTCTGAATGTTGGATTTTATAGGATTGTTGTCCCATTTTCCCCTTTCCTCCATTGCCTTCTCTGATAAGAATATGGCAGTGGGATTTTTTTAACAGTGGTGCAAATGGATAAATTGTCAAGAATTTGACTTTTTTTCTAATATTCTTTAGTCTATATTTACTTTTCCCTACTAGATCCTAAGGTGGTGACGCTATGTTGGTACTTGGCATTTACTAATATTTTATAGATACGCTTATCGCTAAGATTGTGAACCAAAGAGAAAGCAATGGTTTTAAATCTACTGTTTGTCTTGAGTAATTATGCCCCATGGATTATCTAGTGTAAACTACAAAATGATTAAAGTATTTTGATGCAAGTAAAAAGAAAATGACTTCATATATTTCTTCTTTATGCACCTTTCCAACTTTATGTAGAAAGCAATGGATTTATTATGAAACCATTTCATCTGAATTTATTCCAAGGGCTCTAACTGGATATGAAATTTTAAAAAGTTATGCAATATTATTTTAAATTTAAGATTATTTTCAATGATTTACCTTACATCCGACAGTGTTTAAATACCTGTAAAAAGTACACAGTCATTTTCCTTCCTTCCACGACAGTCAGTGCTGAGAAGTGTCTAAAGATTCTTCAGAAGCATTTAGTGTTTTCATGCTGCAATCTACTTCTTATTTTTACGCTCCCTGGTTTTTCTCGGTGTGTTCCTTGACCTTTTTTTCAAGTGTATTTGTACTGGGCAAGAAGCCAGTGGTATTAGTGCATGGAAACCAGGTAGTTGTCAGAAGAACTGTGGCAGCATGTCTAATTTTGCTATATTAAATCTGTCACAAAACATTAAGTAAGAGATTATAGGAAGTATGCATAGAGCACGTGGTTTGTAACTTAACAAACTTGTAGTGTTGGGAACAAGCTAAGACCCCTCTCTTTTATCTTCTTTTCCATTTGGTTTCACCTATCTCTTTAAACCACTGCTAGAAGAATGGGTGAAACTACAAAAAATTTTCATGACCACAAGAAAGCGCTCTCCCAAGTAAAGCCATACCAACAGTTAGTCAGAAATACTTGAGAAGTTAACAAGGATTTTCTTTTCAATTCACACAGATATCTATCTCTTATGCCATGAAAGTATGATGAATCCTTATAATTGCTCCTGTCTAAATAGATTTTTAATTTCTGACAAAGCAGATTCTTTGTGTAACTAGCAGTGTCTGTGGTAGAAACCAAAGGATATCTCAATACAGTTTTTTTTTAGGACAGAAAGTTTTGAGCTTAGAAGTAGGTAGTACTTGCTGACTTTTTTTTTCTTAATGAGCACAGATAGATCTAAGAATTGTGGTGCCTGGAGGTCCACAATTTGGAGGGCACTGTTTCAGAAACAGAAAAATAATTTATTAGTACAAAGTTAGGTACAAGAACTAATGTAATTAGAGTATGAAATAAGTCACAAGTTAAAAAGTATAAAAAGCTGACAAATACCACAAAAATCATGAAAACAACATTTTTATGAAGTAGCAATCTTATATGTCCTTGGTTATATACTTTAGTACCTAGTATGTTATAGGTTCTATACTATGGCCTTGGAATGGCTAAGGCTCACCTTGTTTCTTCCAATCTTTTCAGAGGTCCTTTTGACCCTTAAGAGTATAACACATAATAGGCAGTAAGAAATGTTTGTGGAATAAAAGTGGTCTAAGAAATAAATTAAAATAAAGAGATGACTGTTGCAGCCTTCCTACCTTATAAATTCAAAGGTTCATCAAGTCCACAATAATAACTAAACTAACCAAGACATTGTGAATTAGATTGATACATGACATTGTGTATGATATAGGGAAGGATTTTTCTGCACTCAGTTAACAAAACCTAATGAAGACAAAGCTAAAGTAATTTAGCCTCTGAAGAAAAAAATGATGCAAAAAGGAAAATGATTGCATGACCTCCTTTTCAATAAATGTGTTTGCTGTTTCAAAATATAAATGGGGCCAGAGCCTCCATCTTCCACATGGGAAATCCTAAAAGCAAATGTTGGATACAGCAATCGGAAGCCTTGATATAGGCTTAATCCCAAAAGCAGATATGGAAACAGAATGTCTAAGTGTGGAAAACTAAGTTAAAATGTGGCCAGGTCAGCTGGAATGCAAGTAGGGGAAGTTTACATTGGCTGCCTGAAAGGCAATAGGGAGAAGATCAAAGACAGGAATGGGTCAAGGTCAGGTTTAGTTGAAACAAAAGGGGCAAAGGTAGCAGGTGAGGCATAGAAAGAAGTGTGTAACCTTGTAATCCTAAAAGCAGAAAGGTCTGAGCTGACAGATATGTATCTTTTTACAAGCTAACATCTTCTGCTATGGTTTTAAATGAATTAGGAGTCCGGAAAGTCCAGTTCCAGAATTGTAGATGTTGCACAGCCTTTAAATCCAGCAACACTCCTTAGGCAATACCTCCTCTTCAGGGTAACTCAAGTCTTCCAGAAGTCCAAAATGACCTGAGTGTTCCCAGTATTGCAGTCCGTCACTGTTTAAGTCATTCCCTTTCTCCCTCCCCAAGCTAATGCTCTCTCAAAGTTCCCACCCTTTATAGGGTGGCCAACTGTTCCAGATTGTCTGGGACGGAAAGGCTTCCTCGGATGCAACACTTTCAGTTTTAAAATTAGGACAGTGAAGTCAAACCAAGATGAGTTGATAACCTTGTGGTCCAAATAATCTTGCAACCCAGGTCTAATTACACCACGGAATAGTGATAGGGGCTAACTTGTGCTCTGAACACTAGACTTCCAATCCAGTGTACCTTTCACTATAGTTTGTTCTTATTATGATTATTAAGTCCTTTTCTTAAAAGATGTTAATTTAATAAATGTGATGGAATTTATTTTCACATTTACAATTACAATGTTTATACAAAGTCCTAGACAGATAAAAGATAGATTTGGGTTGCTAATGTAGAGATTTTTGGTTTTATTTCACAAGTGCACTCTATGTGTGTGTGTGTGTGTGTGTGTGTGTGTGTGTGTGTGTTTAAATTACAGTTCTCTGAATGGAGTAGGATGAAATTTATCACCCGATACTCAGACACCACGGAACAAAAATTCTCATTCTGATAACTACTCAATTTCCTTGGAGTGGCCCTGCCATGGAAATTGAGCCATTGAGCTACTGAGAAAAAACATCTTCTAAGCTCTACAGCAAAGTAGATCTTATGAAGCCCATAAATTAACATTTGGAATAAGATTAATGCATCATAATCTCACTCCATTTTGCAAATTCAATCCTCTATTTCAACCTACAGACAAACTGAAATAATGAAGAGTCTCAAAAAGCCCATCTCACCTTAGAAATGTTAAGCCAATGGTGTTTTTTTTTAAACCAGCATTTATGACTATATATGTGCGATAAAGGATGGGGGGATTGGAAGCTTGGTCTTCTTAAGGGATAAGAAGCAAATTATGTACTTTGAATCTACTTGGATGTCTGTAAATGACGGATCTCAGTGTTCTGGGGGTCTTAGCATTTCAAACTTGAACACTTTGTGTTGAGATTTCATTGAGTGGTCCTCTTATATTTCTTTGTCAATCACGTTTAGCATTGGAAAAAAAAATGCAACCCTGCACAGTGAAAGCTGCTGAAGTATTCTGAGAGAATGTGAGTTGTAATCATGAAATACTGATTGTGATAATCCACAGCCCAGGAAATGATGTACAGGAGCTACAGAGATTAAGGCATATATGTTCATCATTGTGTTGACTCCCAGGTTCTCAGCATGATACAGAAGGAGGAGCACTGGATTGGGCGATAAAATGGGAGACCTGACTGTGGGTCTGTTCATACTGGTTGAGAGCTTACTACATTGTACTAAGAGCTTTTTATATGAATTTTTAAATTTAATTCCCAGAAGAACTCTATAAGAAAATACTTTCCCATTTACAGAGGAGGACACTGAGGGCTAAACAGTTTAAACAACTTGCCCAAATTAACCCAGTGGCCAAGCCAGGATTCAATCTCAGGCCACAAAGTCCACCAGAATTCTTTCTCTGTAAATGAATCTCATAATACATACTGAAGCCCATCTAAGGCCCGGTGAAGATATGCCAGCACTACAAGTTTCATGGGGATAATTTTAAATGCTGTGTTTATTTAATGGAAACTCTCAAAGGCATTACAGTGTTTGACTGAAGATACAATATAGTTTTTACCAAGATGAGAAAAAAAAGAGGATACAAAAGTATATTTACAGGGCTTTCCTGGTGGTGCAGTGGTTAGGAATCTGCCTGCCGATGCAGGGGACACGGATTCAAGCCCTGGTCCGGGAAGATCCCACATGCCACAGAGCAACTAAGCCCATGCGCCACAACTACCGAGCCTGCGTGCCACAACTACTGAAGCCCATGCACCTACAGCCCATGCTCCACAACAAGACAAGCCACTGCAATGAGAAGCCCGCGCGCCGCAATGAAGAGTAGCCCCTGCTCGCCACAACTAGAGAAAGCCCACATGCAGCAATGAAGACCCAATGCAGCCAAAAATAAATAAATAAAATAAGATAAATTTTTTTAAAAAAGTATATTTACACTGTGATTAAAGTTAAGTTAAATAACATAATTTCATAAATGGAAACCAGAACTGTAAAATACCAAGAGTGATAGAGTTATGCATATATTTTCTGAATTTTCTATAGTGTGATAATATTATTTTAATGATGAAAAATTCAGTAAATTTGCAAAATTAAAAAAAATGGAATAATAGAATACTGGGGGAGAAAACCCAACATTACCAGCCTATTAGAAACATAAAGTGTGACTATTTTTACAAGCAGAGTGCTATTGGAAATTAAACCTATAATAGAGTCCTTAATTTCTGAAATGAAGTCCATTTCAAGTGTCAGGTGAACTATAAAAGTATTTTAGTGTTTCAGTCCACAGATTTTTTAAAAAAAATTATCATTATACTCTTTCAGTCCTACCAGGGATGAATATTAAAGGGTGGGAACCATTCATGCATGAAGGTGTGGGCCCTCTGTAAATATTAATGATTAACTGACTGACCATATGACACATTTACCTTTTTTTCTAAAACATGCACCTACACCTGTTTTCTTATAACCTTGGTTACAGCCTGAACCAATTAATGTACCTGTGTGAGATTATCATTTGCTCAATGAAGAAATTTTATTCAATCATGTATGTTTAATATTTCATCTTTTCTCACAGACTCTCCTACCTTGGAATCGTAAAAGGCTCTTCATTAACAGCTGCAATTTAGTTGGATTAGTATTTCACAGAATCACCTGGCATTTTGTTAACTATGACTTATTAGGCTAATATCATTCTCTAATAACAGGTTTGCCATAAAAACAAAACCCTGGTGAAATACTTTGAATTTTAAGTAAATTTGTTGAACATGGTAACGCAATTTATGATTATCACACACAAAAGTAAATAGGATGGAGAAAAAATATGAGGCAAGATTGTAGAGTAATAGATGTTTTAAAACTCCATCAACCTATGTCATGTTTCAATAATATAATTAACAATAACTAACCCTTTAAGGTAGGAATTATTATCCTCATTTAAAAATGAAGAAACTTGTGCTCATTAAGGTCAAGCAACCCAGGTATCTCCAGCTTCGATGTCCGTGCTCTTAACTACAGTTCACACTCCCTCTAAAGCAGTCACCTGGGGAAGCTGGTGAAATTACGTTGCCATCACTCAAAATATTGTTCTTACTTGAGTTGCTTTCATAGAACCTTAGGAGAAACACTCCAAATTAAATCCTGTTACTTTATAGCCTCAATTCTCTATTTTAGCCAACTTTTTTCAAACTTTTGGCTATTTCCAAAAATCTAGTCTTACCTATGAAGAATAAAGATCCTACATCAATGGGTAAGAATCTACTCTGAAGTCTGATCCAAAAGATGATGTTAAATACTTTGAATAATGTCAACGGTGTTAAAGCTGATGTACAGTCTCCAAAGGTGGAAACTTTGATGGCAATATACTCGTTAGGAAGTTTACGTTTGATTTGTGGAGTGGATAAATAGTTGGTGTCAATGCCAATGTAAAAGTTGTAGAAACTGTAGGTGGTGGTGAATTCCTTTTGAACACATAGATATTAAGATTCCCTTTGATGAAATATATATTGAGATTAGTTCTTGTGTGAAATCTTTTATGGAATAAATTAAATATTGATTCATATTTAAACAAAACATGCAATTCAGTAATATTGCTCTCCATTTTATCCCATGATTCATTCCACTATGGATCTATTTCTCTGTACTGTTGTCCTCTTCACATTTGTCTATCTTGTCTCCAAAAATTTTATGAGACACTTAGGAATATACCTACCCGAGATCCTGAAGAATTCTCTTTTCAGAATATTTCTGATACATCTCTGTGTAAAAACTAGTTTACACACTGAGTACTAAGAGTGTTTAGAAAAGGAAAGGAACATTATTAAATGAAGTTGTTTTGAATGACTTTATAAAGAATTTGGGACTTAAATTGCACTTAGAGGATTTGAAGGACTAGGAAATTTATGGATTACTGATAAAAGAGTTAACACATAATATAACTGCAATCTATTTACCATGTATATAAAACTGTGTGTGAATTTATAGAGATCTGTCTTTAATTCCTTCCATAAATGCTATCCCCAAACTTCTTTTTTTCTTTTTTTAACATCTTTATTGGAGTATAATTGCTTTACAATGGTGTGTTAGTTTCTGCTTTATAACAAAGTAAATCCACTATACATATACATATATCCCCATACCTCCTCCCTCTTGCGTAGTGAAACTAAATAATATCTAATCTGACGCAATCTTCAAGGCCCAACTTAATTCTCAATTTCTTAGTGAGGTTTCTCCAAACTAAAACAACTCTAATTGTCTTTCATTCCTCTAAATGCCTATAACTTATTGTCTGAAGCTCTCATTTTGACATTTTATTAAACATTATCTTTATAATGTTACTAGCTCTTTTACTATATCTTTAATTTCCTCAAGATAGATTATAAACTTCTAAAGAAAGTTGACCATGTTACATACATTTTGGGTTTCCTACACAGCAGCTATCTCAATAAATACTGGCTGAATAAATAAGAATAGTTAACATGGTTGTTTTCTGACCATACCAAGGATTTTGGTATATCTATTTGAATGTAGGAGTGTGTATGTGTGTGTGTATGTGTTAAAATTTATATTTTCCCAGTGCGTTTTTTAATCAACAATTTAAATGCAGAAAACAAATACAAAAGCTTGACTAATATAATACAACATGTGTAACAACTTATAAACCATCAACTTTACATATACAATGCTAAATATCATTAAATTAATTCCAACATCACTGTATTCCTTTGCACTTCTGGTATAAGTTGGGTTTTTGTGCTTTTTTATGCTTATCTTATCCCCGTAATAAGGTGTAAAGTTACTGAGAACAAAAGTTGGTCTTCAATATATAGATAATTTTTCAAAATACACAAAAGTTTTTCTCCCTTCAAAGTACGCTGAAAGTATTTGACTAGCTTCTGTAATCATGAAGCTTAAATAGGAACTTCTGCTCCCTCCATCAGTGACAAAAGCAACCTGAAATCCAGCCATGCTCTGCTTTTTAAGATAGAGTTTGCTGATTTATCAGTTTGTTTATTTTCACTCTATCTATGCGACCGTCATTTTAAAAGGGACCTGCTGCAGGTCAGTGGTCCCCTTTCTCCTTGAGTTACACCTGCAGTTCTTCAATGGAAATATCAGCTGGAGGAAAACCTGTTACCACTGAGAATTATTCCCCATCATTAACTGAGGAAGCGATGCCTTCCTACAGCTGGAGTGAGACTTCTTCCCAAACATCATGGTGTGCCAAACAGCAGAACTTCCTGAATTGGCTGTTAACATACTTAGTTCTAGTCCTGGCTTTGCCATGAAGCAGTGTGTAACCCTAGGTAAGTCACCTTGCCTCTCTAGTTTCAGTTTAATTTTCTATAAAGTGAGGAGGTTAGATTGGATTGTTTTTGAGGTCCCTTACAGATCTACAACCGTATGAATTTCACAGGTAAAACTGCTCCTTCAGGCAACTGAGGCAGACCTAATAACAAAATGTTTATTTTTAACATGCATAAAAAAATCAGCATTGCTTTCCCTTTTTGAATAGCACAAGTCCTGCACCCCTTTTTTCACATATCCCTTTTTGAAAATGGTGAAGCCTGAAAACTTTCAGGAAAGCAACAGCTTATGCTTTTCCCTCATAAGAATAAAAGAAAAAAAAAAATAATAGTGTAAGAACCCACTCGGAACAGACTGACTACTACTCTAGAATTACCAGGTACATCAGAGAGAGCATAAATCCCCCATTCATATATCTACATGGAAGGATGAAGGTTTAATCTTTGCTTTTGTTACTAAAAATTGGAAATAAGTATTTGAATGGTACAAAACTGTAGGACTTGAAGACTTCAAAGCTTCTTTTAAATACAACTGTAAAATGAATTTTTGTATTTAAAAAGGGTACTTACACTTAGGGCACATGTCACAGCTTGACTGCCAGGGGAAGTTTTGCACCTATGAAAGGTAGCCTCCATCCAAGCTGTCACACAGAATGCCATGTTGTATCCCCATGGAGGGAAAAATCTCCTTTAAGAAAGACGGTATATGGGATTGTAACGCAATTCAAGGTTTTGTTTGGTTTGGTGTGGTTTAGGTTTCTTACTACTCAACTCACCTGTCGATTTGTCATACATGTCTCCATTTCCGGAGTTTGTTTATCTGCATAACGAGCAAGAAGAAAAAAATCATCGGAATCACTTCAGCCGCTGGGAAAACCGAAACAAAGCTGCCTGTTAAAAGCTGTTAATTGCAGTTTACAAAGGAGAAATCCCTTATCTTTGAAAGTTCACTTGCTTGAGTGACTCATTCTTCCTGGGAGGGATTAATGCTTAATTAGAAAAAGATGCTAAACAATCTGATGTGCTTCCTGAAGGAAAACCTTACCTTAGTTTGAAAGATTCTTAACAAGGTAATATGCTAATTATTTAATGAATGATTTGTGCTGAGAACTAGAGCTATGTGTTAAAATAGCAGTGCTTATCGCATCTGGCACAGCTCCCAGAAATCAGTGCACCGACTGTTCTAGGATTTGGTGCCAAGCCTGTTTTTTGTTGTGCTCTGTGCTGGGTTTTGTTTTCCCACCTTTGAGTGTAAACATGTTTGTCAAGGTACACTGTTAGGAGGGAAAGCAGAGAGGATCGGGGTGGGTCAGCCTTGTGGTCAAGGAGGCCAGAGGGGGGCGGGGGAGAGAAGAGAGGAGGAAAAGGCAGCCAGAACGCCATCTTCCTGTTGGAGTGTGACTGCATTCTGCTTACAAATACCTGGAAATAGCAGCTCTCCAACAGAGCTGTGGGGTATGAGGAAGTTAGAAAGAGGAGCATGGACACTTCAGAGGAAGGTAACCAGGCATCCCTGCAAGCCCAACTTCACACTTTGCTTGTCTGTCAGGGGGTGTTCTCCTTCCTGACAATACCCCCAATGTTTTGGTAGGCAGACTCCAGTTCACTTAGTAAGTGAGAGGCATGGGTGGAATGCCAGGTATGTCTACAGAGCAAAGCAGTGCAGGCAGGCTGACGCCAGGAGAGAATAGGCAGGTACCTATTGAGTTACAGGATTTCTACAAATCTAATCCGCATGTAATGTGAGACTTATTACAGAGCTAGCCTCTGCTAGGGCTGTGAAGTCTGAGGATATGAACAGTCTCTGGGGTAATGATCCCAGTTAACCCATTGCAACCCAGCTTCACTTGACCAAAACTAATAGCCTCTTATCCTTGTAATGCTAGTTAAGAGTGATAGTGATTACAAGTTGCTTACTAATTCTATAAAAAATACTCAGAGTAAGTAGGACATTACTGAACTGAAAGAGAGATGTTTAATATGCCTACAAACAGTGAACAATACAACCACAGCAACTAGGGCTATTTTAAGGTACTTTCTATTTAATATGTCTGACACTGGATAGTCTATACATTACTAATGATGGGTATCTATAATTTATGGTGCAGTTTTGCATGTGATAAATTTGTTATGAAAATTTTAAATAGCAAAGTTATTTATTAGTATTTAAAAAGCATCTACTTAAGGGAAGCAGTTTTTTTCCTGCGACATCTTCATTAATTATCATAATAAATTGATGACACACTTATCAAAGGAAGAAAATCAAGATTGCCAACACAAATAAGAAAGAGGTTCAGGTACCAAAATTTCAAATATTCATGATGTATGTCATATACTTTTGTTGATCATCAGCTAACAAGCGTCTTTGGAAAGTGGGTGAGAGAAATGAAAACATTGTTTCTGGACTTAATATATGATCCTAAGAATTCTCTAAAGCAAGCTTGATTGATTAAAAATGATCAGTCTTCCAATAATCCAATAATTACACAAAGATAAAAAAATTAAGACAATAGTTCTTTATCAATGTCATAAAACTCCAACCATAATCCAAATCTCCATATTACAGATCATTCTTAAGACTGATTCACTAATAAATAACATTTAACCTGAGAAATATTCTATGAAGAATGGCTCCAAATTACCTTTATGTTTTTCTTACATGTTGATACCTTCCCCAAAGGCATTTAGGTCCATTACCATATTTAGATGCCTTGAATAATCTGAAACATCTCTTTGTAGAGTTTTATTTATTAACACAGAGGTACCAAAATCAAGGAATTAAGTCTAGATACTGATATGAGAAATAATATTTATAAAAGTGTCTTCTGTGACCCATGTATTCTAATAAGTACTTTAGCTATGTTAATTTATTTATACATTTTTATGATTCCTACTTTTCAGATGAAGAAAATGAGGCTCAGATCAAGCAACCAGTGAGTAACTGGTGCAGAACTTAACCTAGGACTGGTTGACTCAAAGCCTGTTGAGAGTGGAACTAAATGGAGCCCTCCACAAAATAACACTCCCCCAAACAGGACAAAGTCTAAGCATGAAAAGAACATTAGATTTGTTCATTAGAGATCTGGGTTGAAAAATGGCTCTGCTTCTTGCTAATTTCTGAACTGACATAAATTGTAGAGTTTCTATGCACCTCAATCTTCTTGCCTTTAAATAGAGATGGAAAATTATATCATCATGCTTTGGTGAGGATTGAGATAAAACTGATGCCCGTAAGTGTGTAGACGGTGTGTGGTGTCTTGAACCATGTACTGTTCCTATACACATACACTGCGTCATACAAGTGATTCTCTATTTTGAACGTGGGCGGGAGGGGGAAGGATAAAAAACCAGGCCATCCTGCTCCTGGCTGAACTGGCAGAATTTACTTGAAGGAGCTTGCCTCTGAACAATATTGAAAGTTTGCTTTTAAGTTGGTTTGTAACATTAAAGCCAACCCCCATCCTAAATTTGTTCACTCCCCTACTCCACTTGTTTCTTTCAAGCTATTGCCAATTTTATCCCTGTTTAACCTTTGTGCTAGATAAGCAGATGCTATTAAATCTTGGACTACTGAGTAGGCCTCTTGAAAACAGCAGTCAGTCTTTGACAAAAGAATGTTGAGAGATATTCTAAGCAGTTTTTTTTTTAAAGCAAAAAACATTAATTAAAATGAATAAATTGAGGACATTTGTAAAATAGCGTCATTTTGAAGGTGTTCTTAATTCCTAAATTAGTAACATCTTTAATATTTGGTAAAGATAAACATGCTCCAACCTACTGAGTGATTTTACTGGGTGATAGTATTCTATATTAATTGCTGTTTTGACTTTGGTTTTAGTATGGTATGAAACAGTTTTCTTTAGGCCAGACACATATTTGAAATACCAAATATATCTCTTTAATTAGATATATTTCTATATTTTATGGATGTTACATTTAAAATTCCCAAAGAAAATGTGGTTTAGAAGAGTTCATTTCTACAATAAGCAAAGTAGAATAAATGCTTGTAAATTAATTTTTTAAAGAAATGCTACAAAGATTTAAAAGTGAAGAATAAAATACCTTCATAATAAATGGGATCTAAATCTGAATTTCTTAAAATTCAATTTCTTGGTAAATATTCTGTGTGCACTTGAAAAAAATGTGTATTCTATTGTTATTGGGTACACTGTTTTATAAATATTAATTAGATTAAGTTGGTTGGTAGTGTTCTTCAAATTTACCATACCACTTGACTTTCTGTGTACTTGTTCTATCAATTATTCAGAGAGAAAAGTTGAAATCTATTACTATAATTATGGATTTATTTCTTCTTGCAGTTCTATCAGTTTTTACTGCATGTGTTCTGAAGCTCTCTTGTTTAGTAATTATTTGTGATTGTTATGAATTGATCCCCTTTTCATTATGAAATGACTATCTTAACACTGGAAATATTCTTTGGTCTAAAATCTACTTTGTCCTATACTAATATAACCAGTCTAGCTTTCATTTGATTGGTGTGGGCATTGGTATCATTATTTTCCCTCTATTAATCTATTTGTTTCTTTATATGTTAAGTATATTTCTTATAGTCAGCATATAGTTGGGTCTTGATTTTTTAAATTTAATCCAACAATGTCTGCCATTCAATTGTTTTGACCATTTACAGTTAATGTGATTATTAGTATAGTTAGGCTTATATAATTTTTAATATGTCCCATCTTTTCCTTAGTTCCTTTTTTCTCTTTTTCTGGCTTCCTTTAGACTGGGTATCTTGATGATGCCATTTTATCTCCTTTGTTCATTTATTAATTATAACGCTTTGTTAGTTAATTTTGTTAGGCTGTATGGTAAGACAATAACTTATCACTGTCTGTGCCATCAAGTGATATTATCCCACTTCATGTGTAGTATACTTTCATTTCTCCTCTCCCAGCCTTTATGCTCTTACTGTCATACACTGTATTTTTACCTGTATTTTAAACTTCAAAATATCTTATCTTTGTTTAAACAGTCAATTTATACTTTAAAGTCATTTAAATAGTAAGAAAATAGTCATTTTAATAATAAGAAAATATACATATCTGGTTCTAATTTCCAATATTTTTTTGTGTAGATCCACAAAGGGTTTCATCTAGTGTCATTCAGTTATATTTCATTTCGTATCATTTTTCTCCTGCTTGAAGGACTTCCTTGAACATTCTTTGTAGTACAGATTTGCTGGTGATCAATTCTTTCAGCTTTCATATGTCTTTATTTTGCCTTAGTATTTGAAAGATATTTTTGCTGCTGAGTATAGAACTCTAGGTTGACAGATTTTTTTCCAGTACTTCCAAGATGTTGTTCCACTATTTTCTCACTTGAGTTGTTTCTGATGAGGACTCTGCTCTCATTCTTGTGTTTGTTCCTCTGTATGTAATTTTTCCCCCTCTGACTGCTTTTAAGATGTTCTCTGTATCACTGTTTATGAGTACTTTGATTATAAGGTGTAGTTTTCCTTGCACCACCAGGGAAGCCCACACATTGTAGTTTTTATCTCAGAAATTTGATTTGGGTCCTTTTATATCTTCCATAATCTCTACTTAACTTTTTGAACATATAGAATACAGCTAAAATAACTGTTTTAATGTCCTTTTCTGCTAATTACAGCATCTCTGTCAGCTCTGGGTCAGTTTCCATTGGTTGATTATTCTCCTCATCATGGGCCCTGTTTTCCTGATTTTTGCATTTCTGACTATCTTTGATTGAATGCCAGGCATTGTTAGGTGAGGAATATTTTGCATTCCAGTAAATATTCTTGAACTTCGTTTTGGGATGCTTTTACTTGAAATAGTTCAATTATTTTGGGTCTTGTTTTATGATGTTTTTAGGTGAGCTTGGCTCAGTGCCCATTCTAGGGCTAATTATTCTTTACTTCCAAGCAAGATTTTACTAAGTACTCTACCCAATGCCCCTTGAATTATGAGTATTTCCAGCATGGATGGTAGAAATAGTCACTCTCCCAGGCCCCATGTGAGCAGTAGGTACCGTTCCCTTTACTCATTTTAGGTGGTTCTTTCCCATAGCCTCAGGTAGTTTTTCCACATGCATGCCTGCTGAATATTTAGGTGGCTTTCTGTAGATCTCTGAGTTTCTCTTTCTATGTGGTGTTTTCCTCTCCAGTACTTGCCACCTTGGTCTTCCCAGATCCTCTGCTATGTCTCCTCAATTTGGGGAGATCTCCAGACTCCAAATGGGTTTCCCTTTCCTGTGGTACAGCCGAGATACACTCTCAAGGCAGAAAGCTGGGACAGCCATAAGGTTCACCTTACTCCCTGTCTGTTAGAAATTACTATGTTTTGTTGTGTAATGGCCAGTGTCTTAAAAAATCACTGTTTTATTTCATGTTTTGTCTTTTTGTTGTTGTTATTTCAGTCTGGAAGGTAAATCTAGTCACTGTTTCTCCATCTTGGCCAGAAACAGGTAAAATTCAATTTCTGAACAAGACAGAGTAATTTATTGATTCTAGGAACAGGAAATATTCTTGCTAATTACTAGCTAATTCCTTATTGTATAGCTGAGGACATTAATGCACAAGAAATTGAGTATTTTTTATAATATCACACAACTAGTTATAGTATTGTTCTTATGATTTTTTACCATCTTTTAGTACCAAGAATTTATATCTTCTTGTACTTGTTTCCTATAATTTATCTGTGTAGGTCTTAGTCATAGATGAATTTGAAAGGAGTTAAAAATGTCATCTTTTTTCACACCCCCGCCACTCCTTAATTTTCACATAATGAAACTGAGAACCAGAAAGGTTATCATATTGTATGGAAACAAAAGGCTACTGTGGATCTGGGCAAAGAAAGAGAACTAGTTGTTTCCTTCTTCTGAGTCCTGTTCTGCCCCAAGCTGAAAGCAGAACACCAGAGTTCAGCTTTGGGAAATAGACCTATTGGGCTTATTCCAATTTAGTCATAGTTTGAAGACTTAACCAAAACCAAGAAATCTGCCATGTAAAGAGAAATCTTATGAAACCATTTTATCCTAAGGGAGTCAGGAAGTTATAGAGCCAAGGTGGTTTTGCAAAAAACAGAACAATTATCAATGGCATTGCCTAAGGTGATCACTAACTCCCCAAGTAAAGGCTCCTGCTAACCACATGGTTAAGGATAGATGAAAGTTGAACAAGTGAATAAGGAATTTATGGACAATGCTTATGCCCCAAAACTAGTCCTTTTATTGCCCTGCTATTCCCTCAGTTCTTTCTTCTAGAATACCACCTACTAAAAAACCTCAAAGAGACACTGATTTATACTACAGATTAAACCTCTGAGAGACAAACACTGGTGTTACCTCACCCAAGGTATTTATAATTTGAAGGAAGAATCTAGATAATTCTAAGCCAGCATTTCCAAAAGTATATTCCATGATCATTAATAGATGGTCACAAACTTTTTAAAAAAATTTGGGGGTTAAATATTTGGCTTCTCAAAGTTAAGCAGCTCTCTTTATTGTGGGTTTTTCAGTCTTTAAGTCACTGTCAGACATCATGCATCTCTAAGAGAGGAAAGAAAATATTCGGCATTTCCCAAATTTCTTCATAGAACCATTATCTCGACTAGTGTTCTATGAAAAATGTGCTGGGAAAAGTTAACCTAAGAAATAAATGCTATGGTTACATTTTCAGGTGCCATGGTAGTTTGATGAGAAAGTATTTTTGAAGCTAAGAACTATTTTTGATATCCCAAGAGAATGAACAACTTTGATCCTTGTAAAAATTGACCTTATGGATTGGTCAAATTAATATTTTGAACACTATCTTTCTAACAGGCTTTCATGAAAACTCTGCTTGAACAAGAAAAATGAATAGAAAATTTCTATCTATGATGCTTCCCAAGCAGGAACCATTACACCTTAATTACAGAACACTGAAACTGTATTTTGGGGAACAAAGAGGAAAAGCCTTAGATGGGTGGCATAAGGAGGAGGAATTAGGGGTTCAGTTTCATTTCCTTCCAAACTAAGTGCCTAAGGAGCGTTTTATTTCATCAGGAAGTACACTAACAAATGGCCTACTTGACTTTTGCTAATCACTTTATTAATGCTTTAGCCAGATTTTAAAATATGCAGTAGTATGAATATCTGTGGAGAAAAACCTTTATTGTGCATAAATTACAAATTTACTATCTCAATTGCAGTTGAGTTTTAATGTTTCCTTTCCAGAAAAGCCCTAGTGTATATTCTTCAGGGAGCAATTCTGCACTCTTAAGGGAATGAACTGAATGACCTAATGGGTCCTTCCATCTTTAATTTCTGTAATTCAGGAAAGCCTCATAAAACACAAGCTTCCTTTGTGAATTAACTTTTCTCTGAAAGTATTGAAACCACTTTCTTGCACACTTTGGAAGAACTTTAAAATGTTTAACAATATTAGAAATATTTAGTGGACCCATATTGAAAAATATCAGCTAAGTAATACTTAATGGTTCAAGTGTAATTCTTCCGAAACAAGAATTATGGAAGAAATACGGCACATGACTTCTTCACTCCCTTTCAAATTATAGAAAGCCATCTTTTCACAACACCAAGAAAAATAAAGATTTTTTAGAAAGAATCTAAAACAAAAATCAAACTAACAACTAATTATGAACTATCTTTTATGCATAAAGTATGGTGCTAAAGTATCATTGTTAAAAAAAGCAAAGGCATTTACTGAAAACGCAAAAGATGTATTACATCTCCATTTTAAACTATCTAGTAAATGTAAAATAAATAAGAACTTTTATTGAAAAAAGAATGTGTGCTAGAGAGTATGAAAAATTTAGTGGAATATAAGCCATGACTGTTTACCATAAATGTTTGCAGTTTAAAAGGGAAAACAAAACAACCACAATAGGACAATTAGAACATAATGAGTCATGAATTTTAAGCTGTGAGAGTTTTGTTGTCACTACAAAGGTGAGAGTATGCATTAAGAAGAAGAATGAGTTGAGGGGTGATTTGCAACGCCTATCTGTACCTCACAGAACTTTGGGTTAAATATCCATCAAGATTAGAATTTTTTACTCTGGAATTCAATACTTGGAAGGGCTGGGCTTGGAGTTCCATGAACCATAGTATCATCTGAGAAATTGTGTGTGCGTGCCTTTGCGTTAAAGATTTTTATGACATATTCACAGGTATTTGTGACCCTAATATGTTTAAAGAGAATAGGTATTGTCTTTATATGGCTATAATTCTAAACTAGCATAAAAATTCATTTAAATAGCATACATTTTAACATGCAAAATAAAATCTATTTAGATAATATTAATGAATTAGTAGTAGCCCAATTTTGTGACTCAGCTAATGGAAACTTTGAAGTTATTTCCAATTGCATATTATTGACAGTGGTAATAACTTCATTTTTAGCACGTATCTTTCCAAAGTTCAGACATAAAGCTACACCAAATGGACCTTAACTTTTCTATGGGCTTTAGACAAATGTAATATTAGAAAATGACATTTCTAGTTTAAAAAATTATGAAGAGTCCATGAACAAATCAATATATAAACAAAATGTAGTATAGAGATAAAATGAAATATTATTCAGCCATAAAAAGGAATGAAGTTCTGATACATGCTACAGCATGGATGGATCTTGAAAACATTATACTAAGTGAAATAAGCCAGACACAAAAGGACACATATTAAATGATTCCACTTATATGAAATATATCGAATAGACAAATTAGAGGTTACTAAGGGCTAGGGAAAGAGGAGAATGGGAAATTATGGCTTAATAAGTACAGAATTTCTGTTTGGGGTGATGAAAGGGTTTTAGAAATAGTAGTGATAGTTGTACAACATTGTGAATATAATTAATGGTACTGAATTGTACACTTAAAATGGTTAAAATGGCAAATTTTATGTTATGTGTATTCTAAAATAAAAAATGTTTAAAAGTAATAAAGATTTTTCTTGTTTTGCCTTTCATATAAGGATCATTACAACTTAATTATCTCACTTTGATAACCTAGGGGATTGTAAGGTATTTATAAGAGCCCCCCATTCTACAGATAGTGGCACTGAGGGTAACTTACTTTGATTAGTAGCCTATGTTTGGGAAAGATAAGAGGAAATAATGACCATATATGAGCACTGGTGGGAAATGAGATAGAAGACAAACAAGAAAAACACCTTTGACCCATGTCAGCAGTAGATTAAAGCAAACAGTTATAGCATTTTCTGGGACATTGAGCTCTTTGAAAGAAGAAAGAAGAAAAGAAGAAAGAAGAGAAATGATGTGGTTGATGGAGAAGAAAGGGCTCGAGGCTAAGAATCTACATTCTAGTCTTAATTCTGTTATTTTCTACATACAGAAGCTCACATCTCTGGGTTTTCCTTCTCTTACTTAACATAAAAGGGCCAGATGAATTTCATTCTAATTGTAAAATTATGTGGGTAGTTAATTCAAGGCATTGAGATTCAATGACAGATTACTTGCTGAAGCCAAGTTTTAAAAATCAAATTTTGGTCATTTTGATAAAATTTTAATTATTAATTGTTGTCAGTATAGTATAGCTCTTTGGCATTGTCATTTGGATCTAACAAGTTAATTTTTGTGTATAGATACATTTCAGAATTTAAAATGACATGAATTGATGATTTTATTAAGATGCTCTTATAAAATGCTCTATCAACATATTCTTCTAAGAACAGAGTATGGCATTTAAGCTTGGTGACTACTGAATGCAACCAAACTACATCCCATACGTTCAACTCGTATTTTTGACCATATTCCTAATGAATCTGGAAAATAATCACTGATTTTAAAACTCACTGACAATTATTATGGTCTGATACAGTTAAAGACTCCCCTAATGCAGAATCACCAATGTCATATTCTTCTATCTATCTCACAAAAGGATCACAAATATATCTTGAACTTTACAAATAATATTCCCTTTGACTAGATTGTCCATCCTATGTATTTACTATCCCTCATATTCTTTCATATCTACCTCAAAATTCTTTCCCAGAAATTTTTCAAAATTCTCACCAAACCAGACACTTGCAGAAGGTTAAAGCTAGGATGTGTTCCCAGGTTCACTGCCTGAGAGTCCATGAGACTTTTACAAAGCCATGTGGTTTTGAGGTTGAAAGTGGCAATGGCAAGAATAATCCCATTAAAATTCTAAACACAATTTTTAAAATTTGTCTCTTACATATGTATCTTTAACGTGTAAAATTCGATTACCATTTGAAGTGTTTCACCTCTTTCAGATTGGTTGATTTGTTTAGAAGTTGGATTTCCCAACAATATTGCTAAATGAAGGAAATTATGTCTTCTAAGTATTGTTTTGATCCCAGCCTAGTATAGTAGCCCCTAAATCACACAGTAGGTATTAATGTTTGTTGTTCCAACTTTTTTTTCTGCTGTCTTTGTTTTCTTTAGCTTCTTATAGCTACATCTTATTAAGAGACCTCAATGGCTAAGCCAAATCTGATGTACACAAGGTGCATCAGTAAACTCACACCTACTACGGGTTAGGGCTTGACTTTTAGTCCTGTTATTCCAACCCCAGGATCTAGGTTCCCCAACTTCGCTAAATCCACTGTACTGCCAACCAGACTTGGGGTTGAGCATGTCCAAGGGGCCTCTAAGTCATGGCTTAGGGTGGTATTTGGGCTTGGGTGACTCAGCCCCATATTCTGCATTGGTTCACTACTTGAATTTCTCCATCCTCTTCAGAACTGAAGCCTTGCCCTTTTTACTGTGCCTTGGGATTCTTGAACATCACTAGGTCCTGTCAAACTCCCCCATGATGGATTCCATTATTGATATTTTGTGAGGGGCCCTACAATAACATGGACAGATCTTCTACTGAGTAAACTCTAACTTTTTTCCCAAATTATAGTGCTAGGTTATATCTCTCACTACCATGCCCCCCACACACACACCACTGAGCCCTCCTAGAATATATAGCAACTGATGCAGAGTCACTCTTCTCTCAGTGCACAATAAACGAATATAGCTAACAATGTATCTGCAATCATTTAGGTTTCTTTCATAGTGATGTTCTTTTAACGATACAAGAAAATGGTGAATTATTATTCCTGTCAGGACAAAAAAAAGGGTGCAAGATAACTAAGAATTAGACAACTTAGAAATAGATATTTTAAAAGGTAAAAACAATTTTTTAAACAGTTGCTTTAAGTAATCCAGTAACATATCATTTGAAAATATCTCAGTCATCCAGACATATAATGCCATGAGAGGCTCTTTCCATTTAGTAGATACATTGTCATAGAGAAACTACACTTTAGGGATACTATCTGCAAATGTTTCCCAGAAAAAAGATAAAGAAACTATTCATTTTAAAAATAAATATGGCATCTCACTGGTCCTCTATTGAGCCTTACGTTAGCAAATCAACAACTGTGTGAACTTCCAGATTTATCTTAAAAATAGATGCTCAATAGTAATCATCTAGCAAAATGATTTATAAGCATCGAGAGGAGAGAGGAGAAGGGCAGGGGGAATACAGATTCAGCTTGCTATGAATACACTCTGTCATCCCATCCAGCAGTCTGATACAGACTTCATGCTTTAGAGTGCAGAAAAGCACAATCTGGGAAGTCTTCCAAATCCATTTTTATAAGGAGGAAGCACTTGCCAGGATACAGGAAGCACAAACTACAGTCCTGGTCGTTTGTCATGTTACTTCAGCAAGCTTTGCCAGAACTATCCAAGGAGGTTTGAATACTGATGGGTGATGAGAAATTTGAAATTTGAAATTTGAGATATGACCTTAGCCCAATGTCAATGAACTGTTTTTCTCTGGGTGTTAACTGTTCTTCTGTCAAGTATAAAATGAAGGGTTCTTAGGAAAATGAGAGTATTCACAGGTACAAGATCTGACCCTAAGAAATCTAGCACATATGTTGATTTGTTTTAAATTTCTTATTTACTTTCAGCATTGCAGCTGGAATATTAGGTATTATAAGAAGTCTGTTTCTGTGTTTTAGTCTAGTTTCAACCAGGTCTTCACTGACTTTGCAGAGGTATCTTTGATTAAAATTTAAAATAAACAAATCTAATGTGGTTTTACTAGGTATTAGTTTATCTAGTTTATAAAAGAATTATTATTTTACAACAATTTACAAATAACTATTGCAGTATAATTGGGGAACTAATAAAGTCAAAATTATAGGCTTCTTGCCCTCAAAATATACACATCCCTTCTACTTCTTCTTTGAGAAAGAATTTTGATTTCTTTATATAAAACCATTATATAAGCTTATTTGTTTATTTGTGTATTTATTTATTTATTGCCTTGTTCTTAACAGTAAGGCCTAATGTAGAAGTATATGTACATCATAGGGTTAAAAGAGGGTGAAGTCATTATCACTCCTTTGAGTTTAGTGATGTAATTTTTGTCTCTTTGCAAGCCCTATAGTAACTGCAGCTTTTATTCACACAATTGAACAATCAATATTTGTGTGGCCAATGTAATTAGCTTATACTCTTCCCGAAAGAAGTGAAAGGTTTCAGGCAAAACAAATTATGTAATCATTTTTTGTTGATTTTTTTCTAATATCTTGTGGAATTTGGAAATGGCTCCAGAATATTACATTCACAAAACATAGTTTAGGAAAGAGTAAAATCATCTATACTGAATATAAATTAACATAGTATTGAAAAGTCTACATGGCTTAACTAAAGTGTTAAGGGGGTTGAAATTAAAACCAACTGCATCTGCCTGAATTTTATTAATTCTTTTATAAGCTGTTTCTTATTTGATGCTTTCTTCCCATTCAACCTCTTACTGCACCTAGACCACTTCAGACCTACATTACCTCATACACAGACTATTGCAACAGCCTTAGTCTGCTGCCTTAATCCATTTTGCACGATGCTTTCAGAGTAAACTCCCACAGTACCACCAATGTTCTTGTCATGCTCTGACTCAAAAATATTCAGTTACTATACCTATTAATTTGATTCCAGTCTATCTTATCAAATATCTTTGACTAATCTTTTAAAATGAGCCTCTATTTCTACTGGTTTACTCAACTTTATCCCCTGAATGCTTCTCATATTTATTTATATTTACTCACTCTAATGCCCTTGTTTATAGTTGCACTTTCAATAATGCCTCTTACCTTATAAATAAAATAACAATAAAATTAATAATAGTAATAGTCATAACATATACACCTTTAATGACTTAACACAAATGTTTCCTATTTTATGAAGAATTCTATGATCGACTCAACTGGTGAAAGTATTTTCTTCCTCTAACTCCCTTTAAGCATCTAATGCCAATACATTGCTGTGTGCTAATGATAATCTGAATCTCTAATTGTCCTAGAAAAAGTTTAAAGGTATTATTGCTCTTGCACTGTCTCTCAGTATTGCTGCCCCTGAGTTTTAGGATAAATAGAATGAAAAAACAGTTTTTATGGCAGTTGAGGCAGAGAGGGCATGTCAGAGATGTTCTTTCTGAATCTGCAGCTGATCACAGACATGTTGAAATGTGCCCTGACTGCCCCATGGCTGAGAAATTAGGGGTTATTCCTCTGATTCTTATTTTGATACAAACAAATGGAAAGCCAAGAAAATCCTCTAAGGATCTTTTTCAGAACTCCAAGGAATCTATAAAGACATTCAAAAGGACTTAAAGTTAAATCCTTTTATAAGCAACTTACATGAACAGCAAAATTTTACTCTAGCAAATCTCAGGGGAAAATATTAAGCTTAGTCCTTACAAGCAAAAATGGTTTGGTGCTATGGTTGCTTATAGCATGAATTCACTGAGACAAAATAGAGAGGTACAAGTTACTTCATGGTACTTTGAGGTATTTCTCTCAAGTTAATAGTCCTCAATTTAATACAAACTCAAAGGAGGTTATCATGGAGATTTTAATAAAGAAACTATTTGCAAAGATCTGAGGTCTACAGGAAAACCAACAAGAAGTAATGCAGCACCCAGAGGTAGCAATCAGGGAGGCTTACCCACCATTAGCCCTGTAAGTACAAGTGGGGTGGGGGGAGCACGTTAATATAACCTGGCAAGAGCTATAGCTGTAGTTATAACGTAGGAAGGGACGCCTAACAGAAACTGTGCCCTATAGGAGAATAAGATCACTGACAAATTGAGGACAAGCAAGGAAGGAGCTAGAAGAATAACTTCCCTGACATTTCTCTCTTTCCTCCCCTCATCCTGGGCCAGAAGGACCCAAACTGATGAGGGTTATAAAGTTCAACCTTTGGGGCACAGAATAGAGTGGAGAATAGATCTGGAACGACAAGCAGAAAATAGCCAGCACACTCCCAAAAGTCACGTTATATGGGAACCAATTACCTCAGTCATTACATCACATTTGATTAACCACTTCAAGTTGAAAAATCATCATAAGGGGAAATCTATCAGTACTCTCTACACCCTGTTCTCAGATATGGACATCCAAACCCTACATACTCTTTACACTAATTCTTTTTGTAAAGTTTTTCACTCAAAATGCAGACTTCCCAAAGTAAGGATGCAGAATTTTGCTGGATAGGATCACAAAAATTTACCTGTGCATTTCCTTCAGTGAAGTACTCTTTAATACTACAGTCTATATGATTATTAGATTTCACAATTTCACAGATATGCTAACCTACTGCTATATTCTATTATATACAATTAAGAAAATGGATAGAAGAAATTTAATATTTTTCTAGCATTGATTGATCTAGTAGACTTTGATTCTGTGAATTTTGTGGAGCGTGTCTGTCCTTGAGCTCAGTGTAATGAGCTCCATAAAGGCTCCAGGCTTCCATGAAGCTTTTAGCACTTACCATATGCATTTACTCATTCATTATATATTTACTCATGGTCCAGTACATACCAAGCATTCTGCTAACTGCGGGGATGAATGACAGTATCAGAGTAAGGAGGAATGGAGTTTTGACACATCTTTACATATTATGAAGTTTTTAGATATTCAAGTTTCCTTCTCCTGGTTGAGATCCCACTACAGTTTTCTAGTATTGACTTCTAACATTGAGTATGTTCTGGGAATATTTCAGATGCCAGGGATTTAAGCTCACAGAGCTCTCAGTGTATCAAAATAGACTTACAATCCTTACTACAAAATGTACACAGGAGTCAGATCTGAGTCTTGTAAGTTTAGAAAAAGAGCTTGATATCAGACTCTATCCAAATGACAATGGGAAATCATTGACAAGCATTAAGAATGGAAGTAACATAATTACATCTAAGTTTTAGAAAGAGTTCCCAGGTTACAGCAAAGAAAATGGATGGAAAGTAACCAAGAATACACATAATGACATAAGTTACAAACTATTTAATAGTCCAGAGTGAAAAGTGGCAATGGTCTAGATTACACAGGGACAATAGAGATGGACAGAAGTAGACTAATTCTAGAGGCATTCAGAAAGTAGAATTCTTGGGACTTTATGATCAGTTTCATGTGAATAGTGAGAAAGAGGAATCAAGGAAACTCCAATGTTTAAAGCATGGCCAACTGGATATAGAGAGTGTTATTTGCCAGGACAAGGAATAATAAAGATGGATCGTTGCTTTTTGCTTTGAATTTTAATGTTTCTGTTATTCTTTTGTCAGTAGCCATCCATGATTTTTTTAAAAAGGTTTTCTTTGCCTTTTATATCTTCTTGCTTATCCTTATTTTTCAACTTTCCTGTGCCACTTTATTTTTGGTGTGTCTCTCTTAACAACCCATAGCCATTTATACTTCTTAATAAAATCTTATGTTGGCAATTTCATATTAGAGTTTAATCCATTAATATTTATTATGATAACTGACATTTGGCCCATTTTTTATATTAGTTCTGCTGTGTATATTTTATGTGGTTTTTCTCTTTCCTTTTACTCAATTTTCTGTCATCAGCTATAGAATCCAATTTCTTAATTCTTCCTTTTCTCTAACAATTTGGAAGTTACATATATCATTTCCTTTCTATTAAAGATTATCTTTATACCTTATCTTGAACCTGTGTTTTTCTATCAGTATTAAGAATGAAAAAACCATCACCACTACCTCCACTACTTCTGCTCTTTAACACACTGACCCACATGTTTTGTTTTTGTACTGTCTTCTTGAGTTCTAAATCTGGTTGTTTTTTATATCTAGAATATGCAAAATAATTTATTTAGGAAAAGTATGAGAGGCATGCCTTATGAGTCTGCATTGTTCTGAAATATTAATAAATAAATATTACATATATATTCTTAATGGTCCAATTTTTGCCTATAGACATATCACTTATGCATTTTAGTCACATTAAAATGGAGGTGAGGCAAGTATAAGAGACTTTTATGTGAATTCTAAGAAGGTATGCTCTGACACTCTAGGGGATGCAAAACTAAATGTTGATATTAATAAACATATTAGGAACATTTAAACATATGAAATTGAATATGAAAACTACCAGCCACTGTTTTAGTCCAATATTGTTTTACAGTACATTGATTAAGGCATTTATTAATTTTTAAACTCAAAGTTCAACTACATATTGAGTTTTCTGGCAATAGAACCAAAGATGTCAGTTGATTTCTAGTTTATTTTGTTAGTCCCAAAGGTTTTTTGTTTGTTTGTTTGGTTGGTTGGTTTTGGTTGTTTTTAAGGTAGGGAATAAGCCTTATACGGTATTGCAATTGTTTCAAATAGAGAAAGATCAACTCTAAATTCAGCAACTAAGAGATTTGTTTGCATTTTGGATAGATAGTTAAGGGAAAGAGAATAAGATATTTCTTCTTATCTTTCATTGATGACCTACTTGCATTAATTGCAGTTACATGTGCATCTGGGAGTAGGAGTGCTCCATTATTTGCCAACCGCAAAAAGACAATGTTATATAGGAAATTCGTATGAGCCATGGTCTTTTTTTTCCCCAAAGTATCACTCTTTCCCTGCCATTAAATGACCTTTATTAAATTCAGCAACTTCTCTCAGTATGATTAATGATGAAAAAACTCGATTAATGGATGTGTTCCTTTTCAGCATAAATAAGACACACATATCTTTAAATCATTCAATGGATAATTACAGCTTCTGGGAATGAGCCCAAGTTACTTAGCATGCCATATAAGACCCTTCTCAGTCTTGCCCTACATTCTTCCCTCTTCACATTATACTCAAGTTATATTAAAATTCTCTCCATCCCCCAAATCACCAAGGTCTTTTTCTTTTTCCTCCTCCATGACTTTACAATTATAGCTCTCTCCTGTTGGACTGCTTTTGTTCTCTCTCTACCCCTTTCATCTGGACAACTCTGTTTCAAATAATTTAACTTTATTCATTTGAGAATAAAGTTTCAAAACTACCTCCCCCTAAGAATTTGTTCTGATCACCTCAATATCACCAAAAATTAGCAGGCATTCTTATGTCCAACAATAACGAGCTATGCTTTTCTAGTTTATAGCACTTATAACAGCAACTTATAATGATCTGTTTATTTGTCCACCTCCCCCAAAAGACTCCATTTCTTCATAATGGGGATTGTATCTCATTTACCTTTCTTATTTAGCACTGAAAATATTTATCCACTATAATGTTCTACCCCATCCCCCCCCCAAAACCTTAATTGACAACATTTGAAGCAATGTTGATTTTAAGATTCTCTTGAAATTTTGAACATTTGAGTTTTGCTTCATTGTCATTATACTGAAATGAACCTTCATTTTGAAAAGACTACATCATAAAAGTTGATAGAACATCAAGAAATCTCTGTCCTGATTTTGGTAAGGATGGTGTGCAGAGCAAATGTTTTAGGAGATCTGGAACTCTCATTTTCTCTGCCTGTGGTGGAGTTATAAAAAAAAGACTTTGGGAAGATAGAATAGTAAAATACCTCAGCTTTATGATAATAACAAAAATAATAATGATAGCAATAACAAAAATACAGAAGTTCGGGTTGGATGTTGGAATCCTCTGTTGAGTTTTAAAAAATATAGATGGCTTTATTTCCAGACACACTGGAAATTTAGAGTCAGAAATTTAATGCTTGGGGAACTGGTATGTTGTGTTTTCTAAAGTCTCCAAAGGCTGCTCAAACCTACAGATGACTTGAAAACTACCATAATATTATTTCATAGCACTTATAACTTACATGTTGTTTTTCCATATATCTTCCTTTTAATTGTCACAAGAGATAAGTAAAGTATATCCTATAGCCCTAAGAGATAAGTAAAGTATATCCTATTTCATAAACGAATAGGCTGAATTTCAGAGGTAGTTGGCAACATTTAGGGGACTCATAATCAGTTCTGCTTTCAAGCCCCAACCTTCCCTCTAAAATATTAAAGTTAAATATTTCAAATAGCTAAAACCAAAGTGCCTGTCTTACATTTGTTTAATGCTCTGAGATTTATCATTATATTTCTGATAATAGAGAAATTGGAAAACAGTTTACTTCATTTTGGTAAAATGTGAAGATACTCTTCAAATGTTTAAGGACTTAAGATTTTAAATTATGAAATCAAGGATACAACAGTCATTATTTTTATGATAGTCTTTTTTTTAATGGTTCAAAGTCATTATGACCTAGTCATTACTATCAATGAGGGTAATTAAGACTTTTCAAGTAAAACACAAATTTTAAATGGGACCTATTACTTTCATCTCTAAATTTGAAATCATTTACGATTCCTTGTTTCAGTTATTCTAGGAAGAAAAGTAAATGTATGGTATTTTTATTTTTGATTGAGGTGTAATTATAGACAGATTTAAGTTATAATATGTAGATGTAATATATCTTAACTCCATAAACTCATAAATATTATTTCTCATAATAAAGGGCCAGCAGCGTATAATAATTCAAAATTTTACAATGACTGGTGATTAAGATATTATTTCCTAGAAAGAAAAATATTGTATTTATACTAAAGAAAACTAAAAAGTACTTTTGCAATAAGAGCTAATTTCAAAGGACATAGTTGATGTGCTATAACACTGAGCCAAATTTTCCCATTACAGAATGACTCTAAAGAGGATCTCTTTAAAATTCATAGGCTAATCCTTCCTTCAGTGTGTATTTGCCTCTAGGTCAGAAGGATGGAAGAAAGTGTTGGGCATTATTTGTAACGTGTTCCCATCTGATAAAGAAAATCAGAGCAAAATGTATTTTTATATCCAAAGCATCCTTAATTTTCTCAGATTACCTTGCCTGTCTTTTAAAATTCTCATCTTGAGAAATTTTGAGAGTGACATCATTCCTTTACTCCTTAGCTACTCTTTAGAGTAGATATTGTGAATGGGCCATGACAGTCAGTTTGTAGCACTATGAATGAAAGATTTAAGACCTTTAATCTTGAGACTACCACTCGGCGCCAGCAGACAAGCAATATGCTCCTTTACCTGTCCTCCCACTATTCTAAGCTATCTCCTCCAAAAAATATGAATTTACTTGCAGAGTACAGAGATATAAATCTAGGAGCTCTAGATTTAGCTCCAAATCTAAGAGCAACAGATACATATTCTTATTTCACTTAAACATTTTCCAAAGAAAGAAGATACAATATTAAAGTATGATTAAATGATTTTTCATGTGTGAGACAGAGCTTTTGAAACATGGCTTTTAACCTAAATGCAGATGGTTAGGGGGCTACATTTCTTCAAAATATTATTCAAGCAAAGTAACTTGTATGCTCTATTGACACTCCATAATTTCCTTACAATGACAATGGGAAAATGAGCATAATTACAAATTTCAAAATGCTTTTTTCTAGTTTTCCCAAATGGCTGTTCCTTCGTCATTCATTCAATAAACATTCATGCAAAAGACATTGAATACAGTAATACTTAAAATTAGAATATAAAATCCATGATGCAGGTAGGGATTTTTGTTTGCTCTCTTCATTGATTGGTTCCCAGTACCTAAAAGAGCCCCTGTGGCTCTTCATACACACACAACAAATATTTGTTGAAAGAGTGAAAAGTGTAATAACGAATAGCTAAGCATTTTAGATAAGAAGATAAAATAAGAAAAGATCCCAAAACTCCAAAAGCTCACAGTCCTTTCCCACTCAAGTTATCTTCCAAAACTAACCTCCATATCTGTAGGATAACAGGTCAGTCTATGTAACAGGACTATAAAGGAGTGATATTCTGGAATACAACAGTGGTAGAAAGTCTCTTGTCCACTTTAATATCCAGTGTTGTCACTCTATCCAGCGAAAACCTTTCAGTAAATAGTAGCACTGAAAATATTTATTTTGTTTAATCTTTGAAGGTTTACTTTGATAAGGAACATAAAATCCAGTCCCAGTTGGGAAACTAAAACATATTTCCTATGTTGCTTCAGTCAGATTATTAGGGCATTTCCAGGAATCCATTTATAGTTCATTTGTTTTTCCATGTAAGTTTAATTTTTTGTTTTCTTTCAGCTTTTGTTTGTCCAATGAATGATCTACTCAAGAAACTTATTTTCTTACAAATTAAAAAAAGTCTTCATTATAAGAAACTATTTTTTAGAAAACTAGCACACTTTAATACCAATGTATATAGATGAATAAACATATTTGAGGTGTTGTTTATAATTAGCTTACTAGGAAGACTATTAACTCTTTTAGTTACATAGGAAATTACATAGTAATTTACATAGTAAATTTACATAGTAAAATTACTATGTAATTTATTCCAGTGCATCAGATGCCAAAAAGAGCTAATACACCTCAGAGTTCATAACAGCAATTCTGATGTGAAAGATTTAACGTACTATTTACAGAAAGATTATTATTCTCAAGTATTACGTTTCACATACGTGTTAATGTGTAATTTCTCATATGGTGAAATTCACTGGAAAGTTTTGCTAAATTTAGTACTCTTCAAAATCATGTTCTCAGAGAAACACATCTCTGAGGTGTTAAGCTAATAAAACAACATTCCCGCAACCTGTTTGGGTCACTGAATTCTGAAAATGAGAGACTTCCTCACCCAGACTCAAGTAAGGTTCTTCCAATTGGTTCTTAAGAACTTCAGGATGTTCAAAATTAAGCAATAAAATTGCCATTTGATATGTCTGGAAAATTAGAGGAAGACAAAAGAGTACTATTTCATTATTACAGTTGAAATAGCCACTATTTAAATATTAAAGTAATGTTTTACAATCTAAATCAGAGAAGAAAAGAAGTCAGTTTTCTTATGCACTGTTCTTGAAAATTGCATGTTTTTATACATTTGTAGAGTCCACTTTAAAACCAAAGGTACATTTTCAGGGAGGTCAGCTCGGAGCTTTGCGACCACCTAGCGGGGTGGGATAGGGAGGGTGGGAGGGAGTCGCAAGAGGGAGGAGATATGGGGATATATGTATATATATAGCTGATTCACTTTATCATAAGCAGCAACTAACACAACAATGCAAAGCAATTATACTCGAATAAAGATTTAAAACAAAAAAACAGAAAAAAACCCCAAAGGTGCATTTTATTTTCTGTGTACAGGTCACCTGATGCTGTTTATGTTAGCAAGTGTGGATGTATACATTAGCAGTGTATGGACAAACATAATGTGGTTCTTGATTTCTGGAAGAATTCAAGTATAGAGATCCAAAATCCCCTTTTATCCTTCAACATATAGAACCCTCTTGTTTTGCACTGAGGAGTTAATTTAGCTCTTTGCCCATACTGTCTTCAGCCTTTGTCCAGCCTTCCATAGATGTAAGCAAAACTATTTACTTTGTGCTAAGCTTATAATCCTTTGCATCCAAGAATAGTATTGCTGACACAGTCTGCTTACAAACCTCTTTCTGTGTGTGGTACTGTGTCTGATATGACCATATATGAACAGCAGTCCAGATCATCCTGAGGATCCAAATTTTCTACCCTCTGGTCAGCAGACACGTGCCCTTCTTCACCATTCTCCTGGAGAGTTCAGGAATCAAAGGAACACTAGTTTGGGTTTAATGACCAAACATTTGGAATTTTTAAAGAAAGCTAATTGTATCATTTTTTAAGACATTTATTCAGTGTCATGATCAGACTATTACACTTAGCAGTCAACAGTGTGGGTGCAAAATTAAAAAAAAATTTAAAACTACATTAAAACTTTTGTTGGAATGCTTTACACTTTCCACAGAACAGAAACTAAAATAACCTGTATACAATTAGTCACAGGTACAATCCTCGAGTTTTTTCACCTATACACATGTATTGTCTAAAACATGTTTTCTTTGTAGCAGCTAGGCCTGGCCACCACTGTTCTTGGCTGAGTTCACAAATCTGTTGTAACCTGTGGCTCTCCTGCCACTTCTCTGGCTCTCCTCTCCCTGCTAAGCTTTGTTTTCTGGCAGTAATTAAAACCTTCTGACACTGCCATAGCTACTGCTGCTGCTGAAACTGCCAGAGCCACCTTGGTTTCATGGTTTGGCAAGGTATTGGTCTCTACTACCATAGGGGCCAGAACTTCTGCCTCCAAAGTTTCTTCCTTTCATGGGTCCAAAATTTGAAGATGGATTAGTGCAATTGCCAAAGTCATTGTAGCTCCTGCCACCTCCAAAACTGCTTCTGTCATTACTAAATCCATTATAGCCATCCCCACTGCCACCATATCCATCTGTCACCAAAGCCACCTCTGTAAAGTTTCCTCCATGACCAAAGTTGTCATTCCCACCAAAACCACCTCCATGATCACCACCAAAGTTTCCAGAACCATTTCAACCTCTGGCTGGATGAAGCACTAGCCGTCTCTTGCTTAGGGCTTTCCTCATTTCAGCTGTGGCCATTCACGGTATGGTATTTCCAAATGACAGTCTTGTCTATGGAGTCATGGTCATCAAAAGTTACCAGAGCAAAGCCTCTCTCTCTCTCTCTCTTTTTTTTAAAATGAGGTAGGAAAAATCAAGAAAGTCTTTGGCTCTCAAAGTTTTGCTGGTTAGTTCATGACAAAGTTCTTAAAAGAACTGTTGAACATAAAGATAGAATATATTTCTTTTAAATATGTAAAATTTGCCAAACTTAGTGTGATTACAATGACTGCCCATAGTGTCCTCCCAAGATTTTTTAAAAACATAAACACATGTAATCTGTCTGCTGGATTTAAAGTTGGGTGTTTCAACGTGTACGAGTAATTACTTTTCAAAAGTAAATTCTGCAATGGACACAGCATTTTGAAAAAGATATTTGGAAATGTTTCTACTCTTACAGAATTTTATTACTAAAAAAAAGTGTCATCTATTTTTTAATGGTCTTTTCTGTATTTTATTTTATTTTTTTAACTTTTTATTTTACATTGGAGAATAGTTGATTAACAATGTTGTGTTAGTTTCAGGTGTACTGTAAAGTGATTCAGTTATACATACACATGTATCTTTTCTTTTTCAAGTTCTTTTCCCAATTAGGTTGTTACATAATATTGAGCAGAGTTCCCTGTGCTATACAGTAGGTCTTTGTTGTAGCCTCTCTTCTTGCCACTGCCTCAGTTAAGATTTCAATCACTTCAATTTTCTCATACTGTTCAAAAGGATCTCATTTGTTTATTTTTGTTTTTATTTCCACTACTAAAATCTTTTGCACAGCAAAGGAAACCATAAACAAAACGAAAAGACAACCTGTGACTGGAAGAAAATATTTGCAAACAGTGGGAATGACAAAGGATTAATTTCCAAAATATACAAACAGCTCATACAGCTCAATATCAAAAAAACAAACAACCCAATAGAAAAATGGGCAGAAGATGGAAATAGACATTTCTCTAAAGAAGACACACAGATTGCCAACAGGCACATGAAAAAATGCTCAACATCACAAATTATTAGAGAAATGCAAATCAAAACTACAAGAAGGGGCTTCCCTGGTGGCACAGTGGTTGAGAATCTGCCTGCCAATGCAGGGGACACAGATTCGAGCCCTGGTCTGGGAAGATCCCACATGCCGTGGAGCGACTAGGCCCGTGAGCCACAGTTGCTGAGCCTGCGTGTCTGGAGCCTGTGCTCCGCAACAAGAGAGGCTGCGATAGTGAGAGGCCCGCGCACCGCGATGAAGAGTGGCCCCCACTTGCCGCAACTAGAGAAAGCCCTCACACAGAAACGAAGACCCAACACAGCCATAAATAAACAAATAAAATTAAAAAAAAAAAAAAAACTACAAGAAGGTATTACTTCACCCCAAGTCTACAAGTAATAAATATCGTAGAGGGTATGGAGAAAAAGGAACCCTCCTACACTGTTGGTGGGAATGTAAATTGGTACAGCCACTATGGAGAACAGTATAGAAGTTCCTTAAAAAACTAAAAAGAGAACTACCATATGATCCTGCAATCCCATTCCTGGGCATATATCTGGAGAAAACTCTAATTTGAAAAGATACATACACCCCAATGTTCATTGCAGTGCTATTTACAATAGCCAAGACATGGAAGCAACCAAAATGTCCATTGACAGATGAATGGATAAAGAAGATGTGGTATATATACACAATGGAATATTACTCAGCCATAAAAAAGAATGAAATAGTGCCATTTGCAGCAACATGGGTGGACCTAGAGATTATCATGCGAAGCGAAGTAACTCAGATAGAAAAAGACAAATATATGATATTGCTTATATGTGGAATCTAAAAAAAAAAAAAGATACAAATGAACTTATTTACAAAACAAAAACAGACACACAAACATAGAAAACAAACTCATGGTTACCAAAGGGGAAGTAGGGGGGGATAAATTAGGAGTTTGGGATTAACATATACACACTACTATACATAAAATAGATAACCAACAAGCACCTACTGTATAGCACGGGAACTATACCCAATATTTTGTAATAACCTATAAGGGAAAAGAATCTGAAAAAGAATATATATATATATATATATATATATATATCTATATATATATATCTGAATCACTTTGCTGTACACCTGAAATATATATATATATCTGAATCACTTTGCTGTACACCTGAAACTAACACAACATTGTAAATCAACTATACTTCAATGAAAAAATAATAATAATCTCTCAGGTGATGTTCTTTAGCATCTTCTTTAATGCACCAACAAAATCTTTTTCACAGTTAAGTGGGCACCAGGTCTTTGAGAATCTTCTTTTGTGACAGCCCTCTTTGGTTCCATAACTCTTCCACCCACCTTGTGTGACTTTGCATGTGTGACTGCATGCACCTCCTCCACAGTTGCATATGTGACAAACCCCAAGCCTCTGGAGCATTCGGTGTTTGCATCTCTCATTACCAAAAGTCCGTGAGTGTTCCCCATGGCTCAGAAAGGCTCCTCAGACTCTCTTCAGTTGTTTCAAAGCTCAAGCCTCGAATGAAGAGCTCTGCAGCTTTTTTGGCTCTCTGGGAGACTCTGACCTAGAAAGGAGGACAGTTGCGGGGGAGACTTTAAAATGCTTACTTGGTGATGTTCACTGGTAGACAAGGTAACTGTATCATTTCAAATTCAATTTTTAAAAAATTCAATTAAAAAACAATAATTTGATTTGTTCCCTACTCTATTTGAACTTTGGAAAGGTCAACAAACTCTAAGAATTCTTAAGGTATTGTTTTCCCCATCCTGTTTAATTTTTGTTGTTTCCCATTCTTCTGATATGATGAACTCTCCTGAACTGATCTCTACAGCACAAGATTTTATGTCCATGTTTAATGACTGTTCTATAAGACTTCCTTATGTGAAGTCATTTCCATTTGTTGCTACCAATGAAACACATTTATGGACAAAATATGTAACAGCAGTCATAAGTCTCACACAAACTTCCTATTCTCCCCACCTCTGATTATGGGGGCCTACCAGAGCTATTGCAAATTTAGATCTCCTCCAGAAATCTTGGACTCATTAATGTAGCAGATGCTCATAGCAAAGCTTCCCAAAGTACATTACTTGATCTTTCTAAGATGGCCTCTGGGCCTTCCATTGAATGGTGACAAGAGTCTCCATTCTCCAATAGTCAAGTAGACTCTAGCTTCCTTTCCAGCAATATCTGCAACAGTTAGCCATTTAAAAACGCATTATTTTCCTTTTGAAAACTACAGTCCATAATCCTTCCTGTTAATCTAGAAGAGATAGCAGCCATAAATAGGGATCGCACTAAAGGCAGCACATGGAGGAAATTTTGGTGTTCCTAAGAAAGGACTTGCTTCGCTCAGGAATCTGAAGAAAATGCAAATTTAGAAAATTTCATTATCGTCATACTCCAGATTCTTTTCTGCAATGTTTCTACATGTGGTAGTCTTTTCTCCTGCCCTCTAGTTTTCTATGGCTTCACGTGAAATTCTGGTTATTCCTTTGGACTTTTCCCCGATATGGATCCCGATATTCACTTCACCGAAGGTAATTTACATTAAAGTGTGAATTTACAGATTCAATCCTGGTGGAAGGAAATTTGGAATCTCAAAGAGTAAATTCACTTTAGTATCTCAAATATAGATGCAAAGATAGATGTTAGATAACTAGCAGGCTAGCTAAATAGATGGCTAAGATAAACAGATACCTAGATAAAAATCTTCTTGATGCCTCTTGTGCACTCATATTATTTCCTCAAACTAAAGAGACATAGATCACAGGGATCAACAGTGGGTACTCCATTTATGAAAGCTTGCCCATATCTTCCTTGAATAATTCATTATAGTTTAATAAAAGCTGAAGACTAATGTGTCTGCTGATACACAATATAGGCATCATATTGTGAATACTAGATCTTAAAAGACATACTTGTACTAGGTTTTAAGTAAAAATATGATTTAAACATTTTCTCAATAATAGTATGTCTGACCACAGTACAGACTGTTCATTAAACAGGCTTCCATCTTTATGTACATTCTGCATTAAAATTATAACTAGATCAACAAAGAGCATCTTCAAATCTGAACATTCTCTATGATACAATTAATATTTTGTTTTTCTCTTTGGAATACAGCTGGATTTCTTAAGGGCACATTCTCATTGATACTGTAATACATGACATGAAAACATAGTGCTGGTTTCCTTAATTTTTCTAACAGGGTATGACTCTCCTATCATCATCTAAAAATCTCTTATTTAATAGTGGGTGCTATTGCTGATAAGCTACTTGTAATAAATAAGTCAAACAAAAAGGCACAAATTCTGCAGATGGTGGAATAATTCAGTGGGATAATCTGCATAAGCAGATTCAGATTTTTATAGAAAACATTTTAATTTAATGTTGAGCTTTGATCACTAGCTTACTGAACATCCCTAATTTTTTTCATCTAGTTCCCACTTTCTTTTTAATTAAAAATTGTACTGCAATTAGTGATTAATCTTTCTCCAAGTAGCAACATGATTATATTATGCTATGTTATATGGCACAGATTTTCCATTGTTATAATTTTACTCAGATATATAGCTTTATGTCACCTGCTCTCTCAGTGGAATACTGTTCGATGTAAAGGAAAAGCAAACAGTTCAATGTTAGCTTGTATTTTATTCATCTGAAAAGAAAGCACAGGCTTTCTGGTCAGGCATGTAATGAGTTAGAAGTCACCACTTCATTCTAACAACAAGTAAGGAGCTGAACAAACTGAAAAATCAACTCTTTTTAGATCCATCTGAGAACTGAGGTCACAGGACAAACTACTGCCCCCCAAACTGGAGAAACAGACAGGAGGGTACAGAGATTAACCATTCACTAGAGCAGAAATTTCTACAGGAACTGGTGCCAGAGTAGGAAAACCTCAACTGAATTGCTGAATATCTGAGAAAAATCTTCTGCTTCCAGCTGGTGAAGGAAAAAAGAAACCACTTTGAAATACAGCAGAGCATTCTGTTCTTAAGGAGGCCTGCCCTCAGGAGAAACTATTTTACCAAAGTGTTAACTACTGGGGTTTCTTTCAGAGCCCAACCTAACTGGAGGAAGGGAAATACCCAATTCCTGCTCTGTCAAGCCTTTCATGTGGAAGAAGGGAATTACCCAAATTTAGCCCTCTCTAGCTATTCACTCCCATCTAAGGGAGGGGTGGGGAGGGACTGAGAGGCACTGGTGCAGTTCATAGTCCAGGGGCACAGGCTCACTAAAAGACTGAGACCTAATCATGTGACTATAGAATACTTCCTCTCTCCCTACACCTCACCGTCACATTATTAATGGCCTATTTACTGCAGTGCCTTTTATCCAGTACATCATGTCCACCTTTCAACAAAAAATTACAAGACACAATAAAAAGCAATAATACGGTTTGAAGAGACTAAACAAGCATCAGAATCAGAGTCAGATATGATAGGAATGTTGGAATTATCATACTAAGAATTTTTTAAACTATGAATAATAAGCTAAGACCTTTAACGGAAAAAGCAGACAACACTGAAGAACAGATGATAATGTAAGCAAAGAGATGGAAATTCTAAGAAAGAATCAACAAGAAATGCTAGAAATGAAAAATGCAGTAACAGAAATGAAGAATGCCTTTGATGGGCTCATTAGCAGACTAGACATGACTGAGGGAAGAATCTCTGAGCTTGAGGATATAACAATAGAAACTCCCAAAAGCGAAAATCAAAGAGAAAAAACACTGAAATGAACAGGACAGAATATTTAAGAATTGTGGGACAACTACACCAAAAGGCATAACATACATGTAATAGGAATACCAGAAAGAAAGGAACAGAAGTGATATTTGGAGCAGTAATGACTGAGAATTTCCTCAAATTAATCTCAGACAGCAAACCACAGATTTAGGAAGTTCACAGAACACCAAGGAGGAAAAATACCATAAAAACCTACACCTAGGCATATCATATTCAACCTTCAGAAAATGAGAAATAAGCAAAAAATCTTGAAAGAAGACGGAGGGGGAAAAAAAAAAAAAACCACCTCAGAAACTATGCAGGCAAGAAGATAGTGGAGTGAAATATTTAAAGTGTTGAGAGTGAAAAGGCACCAAACTAGACTTCTGTACCCTGTGAAATTATTTTTCAAAAGTGAAGGAGAAATACTTTCTCATACAAACAAAAATTGTGGGAATTTGTTGCCAGTAGATCTGCCTTGTAAGAAATCTTAAAAGAAGTTCCCCAGAGAGAAGGAAAGTGATATAAATCGGAAACTCAGGTCAACAAAAAGAAAGAAAGGGCATCAGGGAAGGAATAAGTAAAGGTAAAACAAAAAGTTTTATTTTCCTTATTCTTATTGATCTAGTAAATAACAATTGGTTCAAAATAATAGCATGAATGAATTAGAGTATATATATGTAATATATACATATATATTACATATATATACTCTATACAGAGTATATATGTGTGTATATATATATATATACACATATATACTCTATATATGGAATATGCTTATGTGTTCTTATATATAGGTAAAATGAATGACAGCCATGATACAAGGGATGGGAGGGAGGAATTAGGAATATTTTGTTATAAGGGACTTCCACTATTCATGAAGCAGTATGATGCTATTAGAAAGTGTGCTTGAATTAGTTGTAAATTAATATTGCAAACTCTAGGGCAACCAATAAAAAAGCAAAAAAAAGAAGTATAATTGATAAGCTAAGAAAGGAAAGAAAATGGAATCCTATAAGATGCTCAGTTAAAATCACAAAAGGCAGAAAAGTTGTGGAACACAAAAATAGGAAAAATGAACAAGGATAATTAAAAGAAAACAGTAACAAATATGGTATATATTAATCCAGCTATATCGATAATAACTTTAAATTCCAATGATCTAAACAGACCAATTAAAGGACAGAGATTGTCAGAATGGACGAAAAAACAAGACCCAACTATACATTGTCTACAAGAAATCCACTTTAAATATAAAGACACATATAGATTAAAAGTAAAGTGATGAAGAAAGATATACCATGCTAACACTAATCAGAAAAAAAAAACCACCACAACAACAAAGTAGGCATATTAATCTCAGACAGAACAGACTTCAGAGCAAGAAAGTTATCAGGGATAAAGAGGAGCTTCACATAATGATAAAGGGGTCAGTACTCCAAGACAATGTAACAATCATTAACGTGTATGCACCTAAGAGCAGAGTGTCAAAATACCTGAGGCAAAACTGATAGAACTGCAAAGGGAAATACACTAATATAGTTGGAGACTTTAACACCCCTCTTTCAAATGGACAGATCCAACAGGCAGAAAATCAGTAAGAACATAGCTGAACTGAGAAGCATCATTTATCAACTGGATGTAATTGGCATCTATAAACTACTTTATCCAACAACAGCAGAGTACAATTTCTTCCCGAGCTCACAAGGAACACTTACTAAGATAGACTTCATTCTGGGCCATAAAACCCACCTTAACAAATCAAAAACAAAATAGCAACCATACAATGTTTGCTCTCAAATCACAATGGAATTAAACTAGACATCCATAACATAAAGATAACTGAAAAATCCCCATATACTTGGAGATTAAACACACACTTCTAAGTAATACATGGGCCAAAGAAGAAATTCCAAGAGAAATTTTAAAATATTTGAACTAAGTGAAAATGAAAATATAATTTCTCAAAATTAGTGGGATGCAGAGAAGCAGTGTTAGAGGGAAATTTATAGTAGCAAATGCATATATTCGAAATGAAGAAAGAGAGATCTAAAATCAATAATCTAAGTTCCTATTTAAGGAAAGTAGAAAAAAAGCAAATTAAATCCAAAGTAAGCAGAGAAAAATAAATTATAAAAATCAGAACAGGGCTTCCCTGGTGGTGCAGTGGTTGAGAATCTGCCTACCAATGCAGGGAACACGGGTTCGAGCCCTGGTCTGGGAAGATCCCACATGCTGTGGAGCAACTAAGCCCGTGTGCCACAACTACTGAGCCTGCGCGTCTGGAGCCTGTGCTCCGCAACAAGAGAGGCCGTGATAGTGAGAGGCCCGCACACCGCGATGAAGAGTGGCCCCCGCTTGCCGCAACTAGAGAAAGCCCTCGCACAGAAACGAAGACCCAACACAGCCAATAAATTAATTAATTAATTTTTAAAAAAAATCAGAACAGAAATCAATGAAATTGAATATAGGAAATCAATAGAGAAAATCAGTAAAACCAAAAGCTAGTTCTTTCAAAGGATCAATTAAATTGACAGGCCTCTATCCAGCCTAAGAAGAGAGAAGACAAAAATTACTAATATCAGAAATGAAAGAGGGGTCATCACTATAGATCTCATGGATATTAAAAAAATAATAAAGGAATACAGTGAATAACTCTATGCCTGCAAATTTGATAACCTAGATGAAATGGACCAAATCCTTGAAAGACAGAATCTGCCAAAACTCACTCAAGAAGAAGCATATAATAAGAATAGGCCTATATTTATAAAAGAAATTGAATCGGTAATTAATAACCTTCCAAAACTGTGAGCACCATGCCCAGATGGGTTCGTTCACTGGTGAATTTTACCAAACATTTAAAGAAGAAATTATGCCAATTCTCTACAATCTCTTCCAGAAGATACAAGCAGAGGGAATACTTCTTAACTCATTCCATGAAGCCAGAATTAGTCTAATACCATAATCAGACAAAGACATTACAAGAAAAGAAAACTACAGAACAAAATCTCTCCTAAACATAGTTGCAGAAACCCTCAGCAAAACTTTAGCAAACTGAATTAAACAATATATAAAAAGAATTATACACTATAACCAAATCTACAACCAAGTGGATTTATCCTACATATGCAAGGCTGGTTCAACAGCATTCATGGATAAGAAGACTCAATATTGTCAAGCTGTCAGTTCTCCCCAACTTGATCTAAAATATTAAATGCAATCTCACTCAAAATCCCAGCAAGTTATTTTGTGGATATCAACAAGCTTATTCTAAAATTATTGGGAAGAGGCAAAAGACCCAGAATAACCAACTCAATATGTAAGGAGAAGACCAAAATCAGAGGATTGGCACTACCCATCTTCAAGAAGAATAACTTTCTTAAGACTTACTATAACGCAGTATATCAAGTACTCAAGACAGTAATCAATTCAGTGTGGTACTGGCAAAAGAATAGGCAAATAGATCAATGGAATGGGAATTCAAAATGGTACAGACATTTTAGAAGACAGTTTGGCAGTTTCTTATGAAATTAAACATACTCTTACCATACCGTCCAGCAGTTGTGCTCTTTGGTATTAATCCTCGTGAATTAAAAGCTTATGTCCACACAAAAAGCTACACAATGATGAGTATAAAAGCGTCATAATTGCCAAAACTTGGAAGCAACCAAGATGTCTTTCAGTAGGTGAATGGATAAACAGACTATCTTGCATCCAGGAAATAGAATGTTATTTAGTACGAAACAGAAATGAACGATCAAGCCGTGAAAAGACTAGAGGAAACTTAAATATAAATTACTAAGTGAAAAGGTACATACTGTATGATTCCAACTATGTGACAGTTTGAGAAGGTAACACTATGAAGACAGTGAAAACATCAGTGGTTGCCAGAGGTTGGCGGTGGGTGGGGCTCTAGGGAGGGATGAATAGGCAGAGCAGGCGGTGGGTGGGGCTGTAGGGAGGGATGAATAGGCAGAGCACAGTGGAGTTTTAGGGCAGTGAACTATTCTATATGATATTACCGTGATGGATCCGTATCATTATACATTTGTCCACAGAATGTACACCAAGAGTGAACCTTAATGTAAGCTATGGACCCTGTAGGCTCAGTGATTGTCACAAATGTACCACTGCGGTCGAGATCAATAGCGGGGCAGTTTGTGTATGTATGGGAACAGGAAGTATACGGTAACTCTCTGTACTTTCCACTCAACTTTGCTATGAACCTAAAACGTCTTTAAAAATTAAAGTTTATTAATTAAAAAAAAAATACATCAAAGTTTTTACAGAGCACACATAATTAGCTGGTTCGTTTCCATAGAAGAAATATGCATGGTGCTCAGAATCTGCTTCTTATACATTTGTTCATTAATTCACTCAACAATTACTATTCTCTTTGGATGACAATCTTCACATACAGTAAGTTGAAACTCCTCTAACTTAACAGAAACAGCTATCACTGAACTCTTTTCCCTCACATTGTTTTTCACAGGAGGCTGATGATAGAGTATCCAAGAATCCCTAGCCTGTGAGATAGATGCTAAGCCAAACAAGGATGACATAAGTGAAATCTCAGGTCTCTGTTGCAGTGACAACCACATTCAAGTCTAGCTCAAATAATAATAGGAAGTGAGACAAGTTTCTGAACAGTAACCTATGGTTCTGGTCCTTTTGTTTTTCATCCTCCTCCTCTACTTGCCTTTAATATGTGCCTATCAATTAGTCACTGTCTTAGTCTCTTGGAGCTGCTGTAACAAATTACCGTGGACTAGGTGACTTGTAAACAACAGAAACTTATTTTTCACAGTTCTGGATGCTGGAAGTCCAAGATCAAGGGGTCAGCACAGTCAGGTTCTGGTGAGGACCCTCTTTCAGGTTGCAGACTGTCAACATCTTGTATCCTCACGTGGCAGAGCCCAGAGAGAGGAAGCAAGCTCTCTTGTGGCTTTTATAAGGACACATCTCACACACAGGGACACCTTACCTAATCCTAATTACCTTCCAAAGGTCCTACCTTCTAGTATCATTATATTGGGGGGTAGAGTTTCAACATATGAATTTCGGGGGACACAAACAGTCCACAACAGTCACCAAAACATAACCATCTTGCTTGTTATTGTTATTGCCCAATTGTGTACTTAAGATTTGGGAAATTTTATTTATATTCTGTTTGTTTTTTGTCTGTTTTTTTTAGCACACAGAGTTTAATAAATTTGTGAAAAGCACAAAATTATTTCATATTCCTATGTGGGAATTGGGAATTAATAGAGAAATATATTGAGGAGGATTCTGAAAATTAGTTTTACATAATAACAAGAAACAGAGAATACATGAAGGGAAGTGAAATCTTACCACTATACCTGGAAGCAGTAAGCCCTGACCTGGACCCACAGAGAGCAGCTACTTATATTTCAAGTGAGAAAGCTGTCTTTTGATCTATGTAGAACGTATATCTTTTGACCTCAATAGGATATGTTTCAGCAGGAAGGTTCAGACACATAGGTGTTCAGATTTGAATAGCAAGTTATTGATCTTCTGCCAGTTTACAGGATAGAACTATGGTTCTCAAGTTTTAATGTGCCTTAGAATAGCCTGGAGGGTTTATTAAAACCAGATTACTGGGTCCCCAGAAGATCTTAATTTAGTAGGTCTAGGGTGGGGTCTTGCTTTCTAGCAAGTTTCCAGGGCATGCTGATGCTGGTCAAGGGACCACATATTGAGAACCGGTGGGGTAGAAGGTACTGCTGATTTAATGTATTTGCATATATCCTCAGAATGTACTAATTTGTTATTTGTATACCAACAGTCCTCCTCTTTCCCACTCTATATAAATAGCTCTTTAGGTGTGAATTAGTTTTGTTAAATGGGTTTGTCCTATAAGCGCAGTAACTTTTGTACAAAACAAACAAACAAAAATACCAGAGGAGGCCTGAATTTGAAGTAAGGAAATTTGAGTCTCAGCTTTTTCACTTTTCTGTCCTCAGTGGCTTGGGACGATCATTTACTATCAGAGGCTCACTTTCTTTCTCTATAAAATGGGGTTGATATCCATCTCCCAAATTTATGAGTGTTAAATGGGATGAGGCATGTGCAAGTGTCCTGAAAACAGCAAAGCACTCTACAAAGGTAACAGTTTATTATTATTGATCTTATTATTGATTTCAGAATGACTCCCCACCTCCAAAGCTCCTGGTAAAGAAAAGACTCATCATAGTGGGTGAGTTTTGTCGACTGACCATAGTAAGCAGTCAATTAAGTATTTGTAGACTGATGGATAAAGTGAGACAGACTCAGTTCCTTGAAAGACATCTTGCAATATATAGATAGATTAACTGAGAGAACTCTACTTTTCATTTGTAATAGCAAACGAAGGGAAATTAATTGAATACAACTGAATAAGTATTTATTAAGTACCTGCTCTGTATCAAATGCCACGATTAATCATCCCCTGTTAATATTTTAAGTTATTTCAAGTAGCAAACACCAAATGAATTACCCATTTGAGACCCAATTGCATTTTGAAAACAGTCCCAGCAAAATGAGAATTTAGCCTACATAACTCTGCTTCGAATTTATTCAGTATGAATTATCATACATTGTACTAGTGAAGTTAAATATCGAATTCTAAATTGGTGATCTAAACAAAGAATGTTAAGTGAAAACTTAAAATAAAATTACAGAGCAACACAAATCTAGCAATACAAATGTGTATCATCTCATCTGTATATACTTTTAAAATCCATTGTACATGGATGGCATATATGGAGTAATGAAAAACAGGTATTTTATATATATATATATATATATATATATATATATAAAAGTTAATAGAGGTTATTTTTGAGGGGAATAATAAAGGGGAAATTTAACATTGTACTTTGTAAATTTCTGCATTGTTTATATGTTATGAAAATATTCATATATATAGAAATTTTGTACTGAAAACAATTAGAAAGTAAATAATTTAAAGAAATATATATCGTCAGTACACTTCCAGGGACTCCTGCTTGGAAAGCAGTATTCTCCCACATGATGAGCTTCTATTCCTCTTCCAAAATATTGACCTGTGAACAAATCATAAGGCTTCCTGACCTGGCTAACACAGAATCCCAATCCAGTTCCTTTAACTGGTAATTCCTTCAGGACCAGTTCACATGGTTCCCATGCTCTGTGTCAAAATGTACCACCGCTGAGCCCTGGGCTGCCCTTCAAGCGGTCAGTGGGAGTGATGTCTAATCAAGAACAACTTTCCCTGCAGGTTTCTTTCCTCTCATTTACTTCCCACTGATTCTCAGAGAGGTGATTCCGCAGGAAAACTAGAGCTGCTGTTTAATCAGTTCCCTTGATTTCCTTCTGAAATCCATAGGAAGATAGTGTTGTTGCAATAACTCTGTCTCTGGGGCGGCTTTAGAAACTTCTGGCATTTTGCTGACAAGCCGTGTCTGAGCCGGCTCCGCGCTAGGCACTAGATCTGCGTAGAGAAGAGAAGCGAAACAGAAAACGTGGTCGGCACTCTGTCCCCACGCCGCCTAGAACACAAAGCCAGGAGGAAGGCAACTGGATCCCTTTTTTTTTTTTTTGTAGAAAAGGTAAATTAAAAGTTTTGAGGATTAATGAACCTAGCTCTGAAATGTAAGTTATAATGTAAAAATTTTTTTAAAATGCCCAAAGTTTCTAAAGCCACCCTAGTGACAGGATGTTATCACCCAGAGAAGACGTAAGTAGAGTCTGCTTCCTAAGGTGAGGCTCTCCCCGGCCTCAGGGCTGCCTCAGTTAATGATCACATTCCACTGTCACGGTTTGTCTGAATGTCTGTCTCCATTCTAGGCCACAAACTGTTCGAAGGCAGAAATCCAGCTCTTTATGCCAGTTTTGCAGTGATGACTGTATCACCCAGACTTCATAGATATATTGAATAAATGAATGAGAATCTTTTTTGCTTTTTTTGAAAAGTGAATTCCTAAAACAATCTAATACTGAAATGTGTTCAAAGTTCTTTTAGAACGATCTTAGATGCTACTACATCAGGTCCTATATTTTTCAGTTGCCATTATTTAGAATTCTATATATTCTATTCTCACAATCTCATTCATTCTTTTCTTTTAAATGGAACCCTAATACATCTTTTCTTTTCATTTTTTCTAGATGATTTCCAAACTCACCTTCTTACTCTTAAGCTGAGCTTCTTAATTGTGAATGTGGTAAAACTTCTTGGTCCCTTTATTTTGTTCCTACTTTATGTTAAAACAAAATAAAATGAAACTGAAGAAACCTTGTCAAGGTGACTGTTGAGAATGGAACTCTGAAAGAAGATTGCTGCCAACAGATTTTTTTCTGAGCTAGAGAAAATCACTATGATTTTGTTTGTCTTTGTGTGACTCCTTTGCTACACACTGATTGTCACTGTGGCAAGTAATAGAAGGGAAGGGAGAAATCATTTTAGCACAAGCCTGGCAGCATGATTTGGGATGCAGAGGAATTCCAGATCTGCCCACCACCACAGGAGTAACCAGACTGCTAGGGAGAGACCAGGAGAGAGCAATCGAGGGCCATTCCAGGCAAGAAATTAGGCCTAATAAGCAAATGCCAGATGAAAGTCCAGTTAATTCAGAATGGAATCTGGGGCAAGAAGAGAGTAAAGGAATTAAAATTATAGAGAATTATAATGCCGCACCGAGCCAAATTTACAGTCTTAATAAAACCTAAATCACACCTCCTCGTGCCATTCTCTCTTGACAACCCCAAAGTGATGTGGGTTCTTTTTCTGAACTCTTCTAGTTTTCAGGAAATGCAACTCCCATCAGATAGCCAGCAAGTACTACTTTGTGTTCAGGTTACTTATCTTGAGCCTGTGTTTTTCTATCAGTATTAAGAACGAAAGAGAATCCGGCCATCACCACTACCTTCCCTACGTCTGCTCTTTAACACACGGACCCACGTGTTTTTTCTATACTGTCTTCTCGAGTTCTAACTAAAATATGCAAAATTATTTAGGAAAAGTATGAGAGGCATGCCTTATGTCTGTATTGTTCTGAAATATGAATAAATATTACATAATGTACTCTTAATTGTCCAATTTTTGCCCTATAGACATATTGTCTATGTATTTTAGTCACATTAAAATGGAGGTGAGGCAAGTGTAAGAGGCTTTTTTTTTTTTTTTTTGTAAGAGGCTTTTATGTGAAATCTAAGAAGGTATGCTCTGACACTCTAAAGGATGCAAAACTAAATTTTGATATGAATATGATATGTGATCTCTTCTGCTGGGTTATAAATTGCTTTTTAAAAATGTCTACACTGATCATCTCTTATATAATAAATATAAAATTATTGTGATAATAGTTATCATGGTATGATTGAATGATAATCCCAAAGCCTTCAAATGAATAATACTGTTAGGCCATCTCAAATCAAGTTCAAAAGATAAAGCCTTCATTCCCTGGTACCTTGCACACCCTACAAAACTGATAAGAAGTAACACATGTCATTGGTACATGGAAGGTGTTCATAATAAATATGTTGTCGACCAGCCCCAGACACTCTCATATCACTATTTTAATTCCTTCACACTCTTAATACTACCTGAAATTATTATGTTCTCTTTTTGACTGTCTTTTCCCCCTGCTAAACTGTAAGCTCTGTATGTGCAAAGAGCATCTCTGTCTTCCTCACTGCCAAATCTTCAAGACCCAGAAAAGCAGCACTTAGTAGGTGCTCAATAAATATCTATTAAATTGAAAAAGTGTTGTTGATTCTGACCACTCAATATAAAGTTCTACAATACCATGGTCTTGACAGAGCTTATGAAATTAAGACCTTGGTAGAAGAAATTAGGCAAGGGCCTGATTGACACAGAAAGATATTAAAAGATGTAAAAGTATTAATAAATAAGCCATAGACCTGTATAGAAAAACCAGAAATACTTTCAGGAAGAGGCGAATACAACTTCTCAAAGACCAACATGAAGATTTCAGCTCACTATTTACCAGTCTATGTGGAATTGTCCTAAGTTTCATGGCTTCTGCTGTGTTTTATGCCTACCCACATGGATGTTCAAAATTATCTTTACAGTTAGGTTATATAGTTAGCCCTCCATATCCATAGGTTTCACACCTTTGGATTCAAAGAACCGCAGATCAAAAATATTAAGAAAAAAAAAACCCCAGAAGTTTCCAAAAAGCAAAACTTGAATTTGCCATGTGCCAGCAATTATTTACATAGCATGTACATTGTATTAGGTATTATAAGTAATCTAGAGATGATTTAAAGTATACAAGAGGGTGTGAACAGGTTATATGCAAATACTACATCAGGGACTTAAGCATCTGCTGATTTTGATATCCGAGGGGGTCCTGGAACCAGTCTCTGGAGGATACTGAGGGATGACTGTATACTTAATTCCACCAGTCACACAAGTACTCATAAGAGAGTTTTAGCAATCTGTCTTGCCTTTTGAAGTCTGTCCTTCCATGTTATCTCCTTGACTAATACACATTATAGGAGAAACTCACAAAGGACAATACACACACACACTGTTCGCTACTGCACATCAAGGGTAAAAGTGTAAATCAGTGCAGCCACACTAGAGATCAATATGGGACCATCTAGTATAGATGGAGAAAGTCATGTCCTAAGTCTACTGAGGACACCAACCTGTGCATGAGAAGACATACACAAGAAAGATCTTTGCAGCTTTGTCAATAAAAGCAGAAAATTAAAAATAAGCTCAAGTTTCATTGCCTTGGAAATGGACAGATACATTGTGATACAGTCACACAAGGGACTATTTCACATCGGTCAAAACAAATTAATTACAGATGTATCTGTTAACATGGATAAATTGAAAAAACATAGTAAACAATAAGTTAGGTGTAACATGCTTTACAAAAAGTAGGAAGTCTAGTCTACCAATTTCTTGGAAGAGAAAAATCCTGCAATGAACCAGCCTGCCATTTATCAAATGGGGATTTGCTCAAAGGTACATATTCCTATGAGAAAAAAAAAAAACAAAAAACTCTCAGGTACTTCTAGTCTCACTAACTGCCTCGTCTGACCCAAGTACCCATGTTTTTGGCCAAGGAAAAGAAAATTAGATACCCTTTTATTGGAGGATTTCTCTTCCTTAAGTAACCTAGAAAGCAAGGGAAGAACAGAGAGAAAGGGGCAGAGAGAGTGAAAGAGAAACAGTGAAAGGCGGAGAGATTAAGGAAATAAATGTCTCCGACTAGAGTCAAGTCCATCACTGAGAAAATGTTAATAATCATTTTCATTAAAGAAAACACAGAAGCTTTGAACCTACAGATGCTGTTAACTAAAATCACAGTTAATTGTTCAGCTCTCCACTTCCCTCTGCTTATCCTGAAGGAGCACTAAAAGATATGAACTAATTCTGATGAGTTGGTTAACTACCTTTAGTGCTCATGTTAATTGACTATTTAGATGTGACACTTTATTTGAAAAGGGAAAGAAAACCTCTTTTTGGAACAAAGGTGTGTTTCTCAGGATTTTCAATGTTTTTAAAATAAATACATAGAGTTTGAATAATTTAAGACCTTCCGTGTCAGTCTTTGAAAAACTTAAAAGCATAGGTAAAAATATTTGTGGCTAGCTTGCACACAGTTTCCTCTTAAGTGGGATTATTAATTATTGAACTTGTCTGTACCGGATTTGTTATTTTGAGTTGTTTTGACTCACTTTTGTAGCCATGTTCTCTGTGGTGATGTTCAGTTCTCTTTAAACTCTATTTTATAATCACCTAGCTTCCATTTCATGAAGTTCAGATTTATCCGAAGCAATTTAAAGGACATTTGCACATCATTTGCTTATCACAAAGTAACAGATGTGATGGGAAAGGTGATGAGGGGTAGGCAGGGCAATTGACTCTTTTTAAATTTCATATTTCAAATGGAAGTTGGCGCACTTAATTTCTGCATTGAAACAAAGGTGTGTACTTGTAATATCACCGTGACATTTATGCCTGGAAATGACAAGGTAACAAGACAAATGGCTCCTCCAAACAGAAGTCCTCATTTTAGAAAATCAGAGGCGTTTAGAAGTCAATCTCTTAGTCCAGCTCCCATGGAATGGGACCTCTTGGACAGATGATATTCTGGATTGTTTGAAACTGTGATGTATGGCCAATTTTTCCTTGTAGAAACAGCTGATTCCATTACTCGAAAAGTCTTATTGCCCTGAAAGTCTTACGTATATCAAGCTCCAATCTGCTTCCCTGTAATTTACACCACTGGTTCTCTCTCTGCACTTGGAAACAACCTAGTTCAAAATGCCTACTTCTAAGGGCTCGATGGCCCACAAAAAAATTCATGACCACTTTCTTTTCTTTCTCTAATCTTCCCTGCTTTGGGGTATTTATGGTTAACTTTTGTCAACAACTCCTCCTGGGACACAATACGCAAAGCCTCTATTACTCTGATTGCCCACACAACAGATCTCTTTTGTCTCACCTTCAGGATAGCAGGGAAAATTCCTAAATTGTAGCATCAGAGAGAGATCTTGTTTGAGATCTTAGCTTCACTGCATTTTAGCTATGTCACTGCATAGGATAATGTCGCCCACTCTAGCCCTCCTTTATTGAACTTCCTCTTCCAATTACCAGCAACTGCATCATCCATCCCCAACCCCCCAACCTCCCCCAACCCCAGGTGTTCAGAAGCTGGCTTTGTCTGCTGGCACAGAGTTAAATGTACCTCGAAATGTACATCCCCCCAGAATGAGCCTCCACAAAGGACTGCTCAGTGAGGGAGTATGAAGACCTGAGTTCCCCAGCTTCAGATCTGGGTCACCTCCAGGCTAACTCACACTCCAGAGCTCACCAGTGCTAATAAGCTAAAGAAAGACACACTCTGAGACTTCGCCAAGTTTCTTCCTTACTCTGCTTCCTTCTCTTCCCGGCCCTGCTTCTCCCACTTTCTTAATAAACAACTTGCCCCAGAATTCTTCTCTCTGGTTCTGCTCCAGGGAGAACTGGATGAAGATGAGAAATTATTGTGATCATTAAACCTCATTTTCCATAACTATAATTGGGATCAAAATTGCACCTATTTCTAGAATTAATGTAGGATCAAATGAGAAGAAAACAAATAGCATGACACTGTTTCTGGCATGATGTAAATGCTCACCGAAACGTAACTATTATTATCAGATTCTCTGGACCCAAAGTTGAAAGCAACCACTTAAGAGGCAGAAAGTTCAGGATACTGGGGAAGCCTCATTTCCACTCATAAAGCCTAAGAATGCTGGCTTTCCTTGAGAGGGGACAACACTGATGCCTGCCATGGAATTAGAGCCCACTGCCGAGAGGCTGCAGCACTTGTGCATGGCGCCCAGGAACCGCTCAGAGGCCTTTTCTGCGTTCCTTTCTCTCGGCAGCGAGACAGTAAGGCTGGATTGCCGGCAGTATTATTTTGCTGTCCTCTCTGAAGCAGCCAGAGGAGAAGGATGTTCCCAATATGAAACAGAGCAAGTCAAAGTCTACAATGCTTGTCCCAAATATTCATTTGCACTCCTAGGGATTAAATGTGGTATAAATCTATATGCCCCAAAAGTAGAGGGAAACAGAGGCTTTCTGGTCTTTGGATCATTTGGACCGCATAGTTGAGAGTCATAACATTGTGCAACCAATTATGAGATGAGATTGATATTCAAGGGTTGCACTCACCCAGCTGCAGAGCTTGGTCAGGCTTATATGCGCAGCTGAAGGCAACTGAGCAACGGTTTTAATTAATTGGCAATTTTGAGCCTCTCATGCTAAAAGCTACCTTAATGATAAAACACGAAATGATATGGGAAGGCAATACAATTTGAAACATGTAGCCTGAAACAACTGCTAGATTACCAACTCTGAGCTTTTAAGCAGCAACCCATCTTTCTTTCTTTTTTTTTTTTTATAAATTTATTTATTAATTTATTTTTGGCTGTGTTTGGTCTTCATTGCTGCACGCGGGCTTTCTCTAGTTGTGGTGAGCGGGGGCTACTCTTCGTTGCAGTGCGTGGGCTTCTCATTGCAGTGGCTTCTTTCGTTGTGGAGCACAGGCTCTATGTGCGCAGCCTTCAGTCGTTGCGGTGCGCAGACTTCAGTAGTTGCGGCACGTGGGCTCAGTAGTTGTGGCGCACGGGCTCAGTTGCTCCACAGCATGTGGGATCTTCCCGGACCAGGGATCGAACCCATGTCCCCTGCATTGGCAGGCGGATTCTCAACCACTGCGCCACCAGGAAAGCCCCGACAGCAGCCCATCTTTCACTCAGTGGTTATATGTTAAATATTCTCTAGTTATAAAAATCTTACACACATGGAAATCAACTTAGAATTATGAGTTTAATAAGTGCTTTCTGGCTCCTGAAGAAAGTTTAATTGGACTCTAACATTGTTTGCTCTTCAGTAAAAGGTACAACTATTCTATTTATTTGCATAACATACCTACTGTGATTGCTAAAATGGACACAGTGCTTTATGATTTATAAAGTCCTATTATACATTATTATCTCATTTAACCCTCAAATCAAAGATAGAGAAAAGTTATTATTACCATCAACCCAATGTTAAAGAAAAAGAAAATAAAGTCCTAAATGTTTTAAATCCATCAGGGATTATAAAGTAAGTGGTGATGTGGACCCACTGACTCAGATCTTCTCGTTCCAAATTGCATTGTCAGCTCACCTCACATCGACCTATCTCATAAGCTAGTTGATTTATCCAACCCAGAACAAGAGATTCTATTTTATCATGAGCAAAACATTAAGAGAAATTAACTCATTTCATAATTTCAGTCCAGTTCAATTACTACTCAATGCTAAAAAAATAAATCTTTCCTTCAGCCTTGATCCAAGTGGAACCCAGCTTCCACCTTACTTCTCCTATCAGACATTAAGGGGTGGAGTCACATCAGTATGATACTCACATTCTTGATAAGCAAAGCTTCCTTATTTTTTGGTAATATGTTTCCTAAATAAATGAATGAGTTTGCTTGGGAGTGTACAAGTTACACGAGAATTATCATACATGAACATTGCTTGGGAAGAGCTTACTGAACTGAACTTAGAAAAAAGATACATATGAAAATAATCGCAGGTGGGAGGGAGGGAGATGCAAGAGGGAGGAGATATGGGGATATATGTGTATGTATAACTGATTCACTTTGTTATAAAGCAGAAACTAACACACCATTGTAAAGCAATTATACTCCAATAAAGATGTTAAAAAAAAAAATAAGAGCAAGTAAGCGTGAAACTAAGTAATGCTAGAGACACGTTTTGTGAGGTTCAATCAGCAGAGAGCTACACTGCTAGAGAGGATGCAGGGAAACTATAGCTGACGCTGTCTGTGCTCTGTTGATCTCCATCACGTTACCCGTCTTGCACTCAGGGCTCCACGTGCTTCCATTCCCAGCAGCCAGCACCCAGGTGTCTTTGTCAGAAGGAAGCTGGAAATGCCTGTGAATTTTGACCCCTCCCCTTAACCAGGCACAACCCTTAATCACAGCCTGTGGGGACCCTGACACCTGTGTCGTGGATGAGACAGTTTGGAGGTGTTATGACACTGTCCCCAGAGCTCCCCTGTGAGGCTGAGCCCAAGTGACCCCCATGGGACTTCACTCCTATGGCACCCTTACTTGGCCCCTTCTCATCCTGGCCCAACTTCCTCTTCTGCTGCCTACTTTTTCATGGACCTTGCTAATAAATCACTTTCACACAAATCCTCTTTTCTGGGTTTACCTTTGGGGAACTCAGTCTAAGACAGAGAAGTTGGAAACTTACATAGGCCTTAAATATTATGCTTCAGATTTGAGTGGCCTTTTGAAAGGGAGAGAGGATGTGTGAGCAAAGGCATGGGTGGGGTTCTGTATTGTTTATGTAGATATGGGGGGAGGGGGTGGGGGAAGGCTTCCTGACAGCTAACTATGAGTTTTGTAAGCTGGGGACATAATTTGGGGTAAGTAGGACAATAGGGCAGAACCAGATAGGGTAAGTCCTGAAGGAAAAACAACAGAAATTTGAACTCGATGTGATAGAGACTAGGAAGCTGTGTTGAGTTCCTAACTAGAAGAACACAAGGAAAGCAGGCTTTTCTACTTGCAATTTTAAAACCATAGTTACAGACCCCCTGTCTCTATAGATGCCATGTGAAGAAAAGGGTCTCTGGTCAAATAAAGTTTGGAAATACTTTATACATTTAGCCCATTGATGATTACCAAAGGACCATAAGCCTATGAAAGCTGGGGTCAAGGGTTAGTTTGGGATTTGTGGGGTTTTTTTAAATCACTAACCTTTCCCAGATTGAGGACTATACTGCCTTTAGTGTGCATGCTATTCAAAGCGTGGCCCACCTGCTGGTAAGGAATCCTCTGTGCTTTATCAAGCATTTCCTAAGCACATCTGCCCCCCACCCCGCCCCGAACACTGTGGGGAAGTGATTTTCATTAACATAGTATAGAACGGGTCTTCCTGTAAACATACTTTAGGAAATCCCATTTTAGGAAGCTCAGTGAGAGGAGTAGAGACTGGACGGAGGCCAAGAGCTCTGGTAAAGAAGAGACTGGACTGGTGGCTAGAGAAATGTAAAGGAAAGTGAGAATTGGAGATCATCTAAAAAAGTCATTGTTTATCAATGGAGAGGTGGGAAGATGAAAAGACCCCGAATTCTCCAGCCTTCCCCACAGTGGAGTGAGTACCATAAGTGAGGCAGTTCAGTAGCGCCACTCTGGTGGCCGATATCTAACAGAAAACAGGAATTTGGACAGCATCTGGAAGTGGAAATTTTTTTAATTAAAATTGAATGATTCAGTCCAACGGGCTATATTACCTAGCACCATTTTAGCAATAATTAAAAGGTTGTTTTATTGAATTTAAACATTAAAACCTGATGAAATAAAATTATTTTTAAAATATTGTCTGTAGTTTCTGTCTACACTCACATAACATAAGGACGAGCAGTTTTGATATCGTTTTCTGGGTAGACTGAGCAGGGTTGTTTCAAATTTAATGGGCATATGAAACATCTGGAGATCCAGTTAAAATGCAGATTTCAACGTAGTAGGTCTGGGTGGAGCCTGAGATTTTACATTTCCACCATGCGCCCAGGTGATGCGTGGTTGATGGTCCAAGGACCACACTCTGAGCAGCAAGAGGGTCAAAGATAAGGTCCAGGGGACAAAATAAATGCAGAGACTCTAAATTGAAACTACAATAGAAATTATTTTTACTCTGTCAGATGTTTATTGTATTCTGTCTGTGTTATAGTTGTTCATTTACTTTATCAATTTATTATGATGATTTTATTGCAAGCTGAGCATATGAGAGAAAAAGAAATGATAGGGGGGAAAGATGTGGGTAAAGGAAATTTAAATGAGATATAAAAACCCTATGGAAGCTCTAGTGAAGACTCACGGTGTGCTTTCAGAATGAGTGTTTGGTATACCCGGGAGGTCCCCATGCCTAATTTACAAGTTTTACAGGGAAAGGGAATGTTTAATCAAGATACATTGTTTAACCTTTTTTTCATTCTGAGTTCTTCTTTTAACTCTTAATTTTTTACATGCTGTGAGCTGAGAAATATGAATAAGATTTCCTCTTAATAGCAATGTTATACAAGGCCAACTACACCAGTTTTAAACAGAATCTTTCTTCTCTATTATATTTTGTTTTTTCAGTAAACTTCATTCTCTAAGGAAGTTTCCAAGAGTATTTCCTTCATTTTCATATGTCAGTACCTTCTTAATTCTAAAAGCATAAGCCAACATCTAAGAAATAAGAGAAAGCATCCTTATGATCATTTATATTCAGGACACAGTGGCAAAAGAGAAATAGTGGTTTTCATACATATCTTCGTTACTTTGTGGAAACAAAAGCAAGTGGATTTAAATAATAAGCCTTTGAAATCCTGGTGGTTCCTGAAATAGAAATGATGAAAACATAAGCTCTACCCTTTTGTTTTTCTAAGATGGTCCTATTGACCATATCTGACTATTTTAACCCAGAGGTCCACTGTAAAATTAATAAGGGAGTAATAAATATAATTGTTCTTTTTAAAAGTCTCATGTTGCTACAGGATGTTATATATAAAATAAGTTCTCATTTTACTTTTAAAATATGACTATACCTTTATTATATATGCAATGTATTTTTCAGAAGATTTATAGGTAAACTTTCTATTATGTTATTACCCAGCCGTGGCTTCCTCTATGGATTAAAGAATTAAAATGTTAATGGGAAATTCATGGCTCAGGAACTAGAAAGCTTCCTTTTTCCTCTGAATGACTGAGTATATATTTGGCTCTTTCCAATATCATGACTCAGAAAATTCATTAGATTTACATTAACAAAGTGAGCAGTATACATTAATTTTCTCAGTCTAGAAAACAGGTAAGAAAACTAACAACTCCTGAGTGTCTCCAACGTCCCACTTAGTCATATCATAAAACAACTGGAACGCAGGTCTCTACTTCAAGGGATAGAAAATTATAGACTCTCTCTAAATGATCAGAGTAAAATCACTATAAAAAAATTCTAGTTCAAGAAATACAGTTGGTGACAAGTAATGACTGTGTTCCTCACATGAAACTTGAGAATTGATTAGAGATCCAAGATACTGAAAAGAAGTCTACATAGGATGAGGGTCTACCAGATCATCCTCCTAAGACTAGACCTTTGTCAGTAGATCTGTAAATTTGGGGTTAACTGAAGCCTTATTTCCCTGCCAGAGACTACTGTATTTTATGCTTGCATTTCTTAAACCCAAAGGCAAATGAAGGAGCCTTCGCTAGAGGGTAGCTTTAAAACTTGCCTTGAGTTTGCAAACCCCTTTACTCATAAACACTTTATGTTAGAGCAACTCCATCTTTAAGAATTGAGTTAATAAAGGAAATAATACCTATAGAAGAATTTTCAAGTAGAGAAAGTTAGCCAGCCATTACGAAAATGAGTGGAAAATGGGAATCAGAGTACCTGAATAAAAATATAACAGATAAAGCAAATAAAAGAATGAGAATTTTAAAACTGTGTCTGGAATTGTATGAGTCAAAAATCTTATGGCTAAAGAATTAATTTACACATATTTCTGTTGCTTCCCATTGGGGAATCATTACTCTAACTAAACAAAAGTCTTTTTTTTTTTTAAACATCTTTATTGGAGTATAATTGCTTTACAATGGTGTATTAGTTTCTGCCCTATAACAAAATGAATCAGCTATACATATACATATATCCCCATATCTCCTCCCTCTTGCGTCTCCCTCCCACCCTCCCTATCCCACCCCTCTAGGTGGTCACAAAGCACTGAGCTGATCTACCTGTGCTATGCAGCTGCTTCCCACTACCTATCTATTTTACATTTGGTAGTGTATAAATGTCCATGCCACTCTCTCACTTTGTCCCAGTTTACCCTTCCCCCTCCCTGTGTCCTCAAGTCAATTCTCTACGTTTGCATCTTTATTCCTGTCCTGCCCCTAGGTTCTTCAGAATCTTTTTTGTTTTTTTTTTTTTTACATTCCATATATATGTGTTAGCATACGGTAGTTTTTTTCTCTTTCTGACTTACTTCACTCTGTATGACAGACCCTAGGTCCATCCACCTCACTACAAATAACTCAGCTTCATTTTATTTCATGGCTGAGTAATATTCCATTGTGTATATGTGCCACATCTTCTTTATCCATTCATCTGTCGATGGACACTTAAGTTGCTTCCATGACCTGGTTATTGTAAATAGTGCTCAGTGAACATTGTGGTACATGTCTCTTTTTGAATTATGGTTTTCTCAGGGTATATGCCCAGTAGTGAGATTGCTGGGTCATATGGTAGTTCTATTTTTAGTTTTTTTTTTTTTTTTAAGGAACCTCCATACTGTTCTCCATAGTGGCTGTAACAATTTACATTCCCACCAACAGTGCAAGAGGGTTCCCTTTTCTCCACACCCTCTCCAGCATTTATTGTTTCTAGATTTTTTGATGATGGCCATTCTGACCGGTGTGAGATGATACCTCATTGTAGTTTTGATTTGCATTTCTCTAATGATTAGTGATGTTGAGCATCTTTTCATGTGTTTGCTGGCAATATGTATATCTTTTTGGAGAAATGTCTATTTAGGTCTTCTGCCCATTTTTGGATTGGGTTGTTTGGTTTTTTGATATTGAGCTGCATGAGCTGCTTGTAAATTTTGGAGATTAATCCTTTATCAGCTGCTTCATTTGCAAATACTTTCTCCCATTCTGAGGGTTGTCTTTTCATCTTGTTTATGGTTTCCTTTGCTGTGCAAAAGTATTTAAGTTTCATTAGGTCCAATTTGTTTATTTTTGTTTTTATTTCCATTCCTCTAGGAGGTGGGTCAAAAAGGATCTTGCTGTGATTTATGTCATACACTGTTCTGCCTGTTTTCCTCTAAGAGTTTTGTAGTGTCTGGCCTTACATTTAGGTCTTTAATCTATTTTGAGTTTATTTTTGTGTATGGTTTTAGGGAATGTTCTAATTTCATTCTTTTACGGGTCGCTGTCCAGTTTTCCCAGCACCACATATTGAAGAGGCTGTCTTTTCTCCATTGTATATTCTTGCCTCCTTTATCAAAGATAAGGTGACCATATGTGTGTGGGTTAATCTCTGGGCTTTCTATCTTGTTCCATTTAACTATATTTCTGTTTTTGTGCCAGTACCATACTGTCGTGATTACTGTAGCTTTGTAGTATAGTCTGAAGTCCTGGAGCCTGATTCCTCCAGCTCTGTTTTTCTTTCTCAAGATTGCTCTGGCTATTCAGTCTTTTGTGTTTCCATATAAATTGTGAAAGTTTTTGTGCTAGTTCTGTGAGAAATGCCACTGGTAGTTTGATAGAGATTTCATTGAATCTGTAGATTGCTTTGGGTAGTATAGTCATTTTCACAATGTTGATTCTTCCAATCCAAGAACATGGTATATCTCTCCATCTGTTTGTATCATCTTTAACTTCTTTCATCAGTGTCTTATAGTTTTCTGCATACAGGTCTTTTCTCTCCTTAGGTAGGTTTATTCCTAGGTATTTTATTCTTTTTGTTGCAATGGTAAATGGGAGTGTTTCCTTAATTTCTCTTTCAGATTTTCCATCATTAGTGTATAGGAATGCAAGAGATTTCTGTGCATTAATTTTGTATCCTGCTACTTTACCAAATTCATTGATTAGTCCTAGTAGTTTTCTGGTAGCATCTTTAGGATTCTCTATGTATAGTATCATGTCATCTGCAAACAGTGATAGTTTTACTTCTTCTTTTCCGATTTGGATTCCTTTTATTTCTTTTTCTTCTCCGATTGCTGTGGCTAAAACTTCCAAAACTATGTTGAATAACAGTGGTGACAGCGGGCAACCTTGTCTTATTCCTGATCTTAGTGGAAATGGTTTCAGTTTTTCACCATTGAGAACAATGTTGGCTGTGGGTTTGTCATATATGGTCTTTATTGTGTTGAGGTAACTTCCCTCTATGCCTACTTTCTGGAGAGTTCTTGTCATAAATGGGTGTTGAATTTTGTCAAAAGATTTTCTGCATCTATGTAAATTATCATATGGATTTTATCCTTTAATTTTTTAATATGGTGTATCACACTGATTGATTTGCATATATTGAAGAATCCTTGCATTCCTGGGATAAACCTCACTTGATCATGGTGTATGATCCTTTTAATGTTGTGCTGGATTCTGTTTGTTAGTATTTTGTTGAGGATTTTTGTATCTATGTTTATCAGTGATACTGACCTGTAGTTTTCTTTTTTTGTGACATCTTTGTCTGGTATCAGGGTGATGGTGGCCTCATAGAATGAGTTTGGGAGTGTTCCTCCCTCTGCTATATTTTGGAAGAGTTTGAGAAGGATAGGTGTTAGCTCTTCTCTAAATGTTTGCTAGAATTCGCCTGTGAAGCCATCTGGTCCTGAGCTTTTGTTTGTTGGAAGGTTTTTAATCACAGTCTCAATTTCAGCGCTTGTGGTTGGTCTGTTTATATTTTCTATTTCTTCCTGGTTCAGTCTGAGAAGGTTGTACTTTTTAAGAATTTGTCCATTTCTTCCAGGTTGTCCATTTTATTGGCATAGAGTTGCTTGTAGTAATCTCTCATGATCCTTTGTATTTCTGCAGTGTCAGTTGTTACTTCTACTTTTTCAGTTCTATTTCTATTGATTTGAGTCTTCTCCCCTTTTTTCTTGATGAGTCTGGCTAATGGTTTATCAATTTTATTTATCTTCTCAAAGAACCAGCTTTTAGTTTTATTGATTTTTGCTATCATTTCCTTCATTTCTTTTTCATTTATTTATGATCTGATCTTTATGATTTCTTTCCTTCTGCTAACTTTGGGGTTTTTTTGTTCTTCTTTCTCTAATTGCTTTAGGTGTAAGGTTAGGTTGTTTATTTGAGATGTTTCTTGTTTCTTGAGGTAGGATAGTATTGCTATAAAGTTCCCTCTTAGAACTGCTTTTGCTGCATCCCATAGGTTTTGGGCTGTCGTGTTTTCATTGTCATTTGTTTCTAGGTATTTTTTGATTTCCTCTTTGATTTCTTCAGTGATCTTTTGGTTATTTAGTAGCATATTATTTAGCCTCCATGTGTTTGTATTTTTCCCAATTTTTTTCCTGTAATTGATATCTAGTCTCATAGTGTTGTGGTTGGAAAAGATACTTGATACAATTTCAATTTTCTTAAATTTACCAAGGCTTGATTTTTGACCCAAGATATGATCTATCCTGGAGAATGTTCCATGAGCACTTGAGAGGAAAGTGTATTCTGTTGTTTTGGGATGGAATGTCCAATAAATATCAATTAAGTCCATCTTGTTTAATGTAACATTTAAAGCTGTGTTTCCTTATTTAGTTTCATTTTGGTTGATCTGTCCATTGGTGGAAGTGTGGTGTTAACGTCCCCTACTATTATTGTGTTACTGTCAATTTCCCCTTATATGGCTGTTAGCATTTGCCTTATGTGTTGAGGTGCTCCTATGTTGGGTGCATACATATTTAGAATTGTTATATCTTCTTCTTGGATTGATCCCTTGATCTTTATGTAGTGTCCTTCTTTGTCTCTTGTAATAGTCTTTAGTGTAAAGTCTATTTTGTCTGATATGAGAATTGTTACTCCAGCTTTCTTTTAATTTCTATTTGCATGGAATATCGTTTTCCATCCCCTCACTTTCAGTCTGTATGTGTCCCTATGTCTGAAGTGGGTCTCTTGTAGACAGCATATATATGGGTCTTGTTTTTGTATCCATTCAGCCAGTCTATGTCTTTTGTTTGGAGTATTTAATCCATTTACATTTTAGGTAATTATCGATATGTATGTTCCTATCACGGAGAGTCTGTCAGAGAGGCAGGAGGCAACTGGAACTCACCCTGCTAGTGTTGGAGGGTCTCCTGCAGAGTTGGGGGGTGGCTGTGGTTCACCACGGGGCAAGGACACTGGCAGCAGAATTTCTTGGAAGTACTCCTTGGTGTGAGCCCTCCCACAGTCCACCATTAGCTCTCCCAAAGAGCTAAACAAATGTGTTTAGGAAAACTTTTTCTGGAAAAATCACATCACACTACTGTGCTTCAGTCTTGAGCACTCATAGTTCTGTTTTGTCTGGTTTATTGGCAAATTTGCACTGAAATCGTTAAATTATTTTTAGATTTTATCAGAAACTATGCCTCCCAAAATGAGTTCAAAATTTTCCATAATGTATTGTTTAGTTCAGCTGTAGATAAAGCAGGAAGAAAATATTTGTAGGTATGTTAGATTTTTTTCTTTTCACAATTAGAATTTTAAATTTCTTTCAGCTGTCTCAATCTGTGAATTATTCTTGTTCTGTGTAAACATGACCTTATCATCTACTAAATTGCTTTTTTTGGGGTCTCATTTTTGTTGCTAAAGTTACCTCTACTTTGTTTTAGATACAACTTTTCAAACAGTAAAAATTTGCCTTATGAAAGACAATATTTTACAGCAATTTCAGAAAATACATTGAGAATTTCAATGTACACACCAAAAGAAAAAGCACAATGTTCATAATTATTAAATATGTTTAGGAAAAAATTGCTGAAATAATAATACATGTGAGTGTCACCAATGTCCTATAGTAGATCCTGAGAGGCACCTGATACCTATAATCTCATTTAATCCTCATCACAACACCATGAGATTGATTCTATTGTTATTATCTCATGTTACCAATGAATTTTTTAAATTTTTAGTTCATTTTTGAGAAAATATTTTTCTATAAAAATTATATACTCTCCTTATATAAAAAGAAAATCAAGCAATTCATAAAAGTGTAAAAAAGAGAGCAAAATATCTCCAAAATTTCACCATGCAAGAAGAAAAATGTTATTAGTGTTTGCTGAAAAATATTCCAGACATGTCTTTTTGTGTGTATAAATACAGAGGGTATTGCTATGTATTTGACCACATAGATTGACAGATGATTGATCATAGATAGATGAATAGATAAATAGATTAATATTTAGAGTGAAGATAAATAACAGATAGATAGAAATCCAGCTAATAGTTTGAAAAAGAATGTATTTTTCTTTCTTATCTTTCCCTGTACATAATCAACCAAAGGAACCTGTGTATGACAGATGTGGTGAGATTAAAATGTCTAAAGAAATGCAAGGAAAAAGGAACAGTTACTATTCAGAGCCTGATATTCAAAACAAGATTTTAAGAAGACATTAGGCTTGAAAGTCACACATCATGAAAGGGAAGGAGAGTATTTTATATATTCCTTTATCTTCCCTTTAGTATATTAAGAGCCAGTCTTCAAAAAGTAACCCATAGAGTTTTAAAAATATGATTTCCATAGAGGAAGAAGTCCTAGGTGATCTCCATCTTGCCAACTCCAGGGGTCAATTCTCAATCATCCTCTAACACAAGGGTAAATGACGTTTAACTACTTAACAAGTTTGTAACCATAATTATATTACATGTACAGAGTTCTTTTTTAATTTCTTAGAAATTGTTCTTATTTTTATTATCATGTATATTTTTCCCCATATTTTTCCATAACCTTGTTGGCTTTTAAAGTTTCTGTGTTTATATTATTAAGACAGGTATTATTACTTACTTTTCTTACTAGTTACTGAAGTACCCAGTGCTAATCATAACCCAAATGATAATGTTTATTGCTTGATAATAATGCTTTGGGTCAACTGAGAACTTTTATACTTTTCAAAACCTTTATAAATGTTTTTTCTTGAAAAGTTTTGACTACTAATATAATAAATAAAAAAGTTAAGTTCTCATCTAATAGAAAAAAAATTGAGCCATAAATTTGAGTGAGTTTCCTCAGGTCATACAGCTAATAGCCAGCTGGTAGCTAAGAACAATTTAGATCAGTTCTCCAAATTCCCAGCCCAGTCTTACTTTCATTAAACATCCCTTTGAAATTATCTCTAGACAAATTTCTTCTCTTTAGGATTAAGGTAAAAAATCGCAAGCAATTGCTGCCTGACAAGAAGATCTATTAGAGTGGGTCTATTCCTTCCATTGTCTAGGTTAGCTCAGCAGCAAACACACAGAATGAATGTGTCTGATCAGCATATCCAAACTAGATTCTGAACCACTTGTGCCTGTTCCTCGTTGTAATCTTTTTCTTTGGTAAACCGTGCTTATTCTTTCATTTTCTTCTGTCCAGGCCCCAACACTGACACAGTGATCTGACCTGGAAATACAAGGACATTTCCTGGTTTCTGTGGCTTTGGGATGTCTGTCTCTGCCAAGCTGGTCATTGCTGTCATAATTTTGTCCAGTCCAGTAACAAAAATTGGACATCAAAAAAAAAAATCAAGGTAATTGCATATTTTTAAATGAGTAAGGGAGCCCCTTTAAAAACATTGCTTCTAGGCCAAGGATTAAAATGCAAAACAGTGATTATATACTGAAGATTAGATACGAAGAAATAGTTCAGGAGTCCATAAGCCCACATTTCACCAGATATGGACTCACTTCATACTTAAAACAAGGATGTTATTCCTACAGTTTCTGTTCATTCACTTTGCCTATAAAATTTAAAGAAAAAATAGGAAAATGGAAAAAGTTCATAATATTAAATTAAAAAATCCAGACTAAAAAGATCAAAAATACATAAAGTGAAAACATCTTAGAGCATCTCAGAGCTTAAGGTCAAAGCACTTCAAATCTGATTTATAGATACTGCCTATAGCTGAACATTTGTATTCTCATGTGTAATAGAACTAATCACACACTAAGAAACAGAACCAATGGAAAACAACATATGAATTCAGAGTCTCAAAGAAAAACTGACAGACTTTTTCTCATAACAAAATAAAATACTTGAAATATTCCCTGCCCAACAAATGACTATGAAACAATGGAGGAGACTGAAAGCACAAAGAGTCAAACAAATAAGAAATGAAAAAAACCGTTATAACTGTAAAGTGTGCTCCTTCATTATTGTAGCACATTACAAACTTTCAAGCAGTGCTCAGCCTGGTTTTATATAAGCCATTCTTGATCCTGCCTCATGTTTTGTTGCATTTGAAAAAGGCTCTTCTACTTCAAACCTCTAAATATCAGACTGAGGAAGCCTGACTTAAGAGCACTTATGAAGAGCATTTCACGCCCATTTATTACATTTAAACCGCCTTGAAATCATTGGAGTGTCTCAGCTAGGTTTCCCTTGAACTTATTACCTTACAAAGGTACACAGAGGTCTTTCCCAGAGGCAGTATCTTTTTCAAAAGTACCATCTCATATCAGCTTATTAACTAAGATGGCCACTTCAATTGGTTGGCAGCTTAAGGGGAATAGAGGTCTCAAGTATACTGAAAAGTTTTTGATGACTTAATAATAGTATGATATGGTTTTTGTAGTGTTTTGTTTTTTCAACCTTCCTCTTGGTCTTCCATTCTCAGGATCTAAGAAGGCTTTAGCCTAATGTCTAAAACGCTCCAGTAGTATTCAGATTTCATTTTGTGAAAACTAGTGGAAGAAAGAAGCTAGCCTCTCATGGAGTGATAATGGGCAACTGCTCATCCACTCCAAGTTCTTCAGTTGTGGGATATGGTAGCATTTAGCACCTTCACTCCGATTTTACTCATACCACTCAAAATAATGGGACATTTTCACTTTTATCACCACTCTAAAAACTTTAGAGGCCACATTATCACTTAAAATTTTTGGCTTAATTGATAGCATGAAGCTTAGATTTTTCTCTGAATTTTTACACTTTCCTATTGCTCCATGACTTAAGACATCCAAAAGTCAGCTGTTCAGGCACTCTTACAGCAAAAACTATTTTTATAACAAAAGCATCAACACATTTCTACATGTCAGAAAAGTCAAAGCTAGAAGTGATTGTTTATACCAAGCCCAGTTTTATGTGGATAAGGAAGCAGAGGCAGATCATTCTGATATTTCTAGTCTTCACATTTTTTTGAATTACAGTTCAGTGTTTCCAGCAGCCTACTGGTCACAAAATACAGTTTCCCTGCAGCCCCTCAACCTCAGTAGGTAAAAGATGAACCTCATCTTTCCCCACAGAAGTTCCTCAGGGTCCAGCAAGGAAAACAAAAATCACACTAGGTATTTCCACAGAAAGAATTTAATATAATGGGTTAAATAGATGTCAAATGGCAAAACAGAGATTATAAGCAGCTTCTTGGGAAAAACCAAGGGAAGAGGGTTGAACTGAGCTCAGTTCACAGAACTTAGGATTTTGTAGGGGGAAGCCCATGAACTCAGATCTGTGAGGAGGGGTGCTGCCCCACTAGCACTGGTATACCGGGAGTCGGTTCAGCGGTGAGCAGAGAAGGGCACTCTCTGAGAAGGGGGCACGTTCAGGCTGCTCCTGGTATCTCTGAGGAGTCATGATGAAGCTGGTTCTTGGAATGCCACAAAACAGCTGGAGATTGAAACCAACTGCCGGAGTGGCTGCCGGAGTGAAGGGATTTCACTGGGGAGATACTGACAGTGATAGCAAGTACATAGGAAGGCTCAAATCCTATCTATCTATCTCCCCAACTCTTGTCTCCCAGTTTCCTTCCAGTTTTCCCACTGGCAAAACCTAGCAGGCAGGCAGCAGGCAAAATAAAAATGGTGTTTTCAGGGTTATAGTCGCAGCCTCACAAATCAGAAGATATAAAGGTGGACTTTGATCTGAGAGATTATAGCTCTTCTCATCTTCTACACAGCTGTCATCTCTACTCATCCTTCAAGTCTTGGGGAAGAGATCCTTCCTTGACCTCAGAGATAGGGCTCTCGTAATTTCCTCCTTCTCTTGTTCTCATGTATTTGGATTAGGGGCAAAGGACATAATCATGAGAATCACACACACACAGAGACACACAAAAGGAGAGATGGCCAATAAACTTAGGAAAAAGGTGTTCAACCTCAGCATTACTCAGAATCAAATAAACACCTAATAAAGTAAGAGATACTTTTCACCTATCAGACTGCAAAAAAATAAATGGATAAAATAATGCCATCTGTGATCAAGGATTAGTAAAAAGTAGTTGCTACAATGTAAACTGGTGGTTTATCATACTATTGCAGCAATTTGTTCTCTGAAATTCCCTACAAGAATATACAGCTTTAAAGCTTCATCATAGTAGAGGTGCTTAGCAAAGATGTTGCTGAGTTACAGAAAAAGGCAGCTACGGGATCCTCCTGAGGTCACAGGATGAATGCAGGTGACATGAGAATCCCAGGTTCTTGGATTTCATTCTAGAAGTCTCGGCACCACACCACTCCAGTGAATGTTCCTGCTCTTTTTATGTATATAAATCTCTCTGTAAAGAGATTTAAGTATTTTATTAGTTTTTTTGAATATAGAAATGTATAAAGAACAAAACCAAAAAACCCTATAATTTTACCATCTAGATCATCTCAGTTGACATTTAAAAATAAGTAATATATGTGCATACTTAGAAAAAAATAAAGCTGTTCAGGGAAGTTCAAAAAAAGAACATGAAAACCTTCCTCTCTCTACTCCAATCCCTTTAACAAAAAGATTTTTGATTACGATTTTAAAGATTTCAAATGTTAGAAAAGCTTACGCTAGGTATAAAGATATAGTTGTTCTGTTCTAGTTCAAGCTTTTCATTTTCAGTCTACATTACATTCACTTGTATTCCTGGACACTATACATCCTCTAAAACCATCATGTTAATATGGCACCATGATATGGTAACATGATAAAATTGGGTAGGCCTTCAATAATATACAGTGTAATTCTCTCATTATGGAGATGAAGAGAGTTTAGAGATGGAGAGAGTGTGTGTAACTAGTAACTAGCCTAAGCCCAAAGTCAATAACTAATAGAGTCACTAATACAATTCAAATTTTCCATCTTTAATGAGTATCTTACACTCAAATTCAAGAATCAAGAATCAAATATAGAGGAATTAAAAATGTATGTCTTAATGACAGATCATCTATTATTATTTTGCTTCTATAGAGAGCATATTTTTGATAAAAGATAGTACTTCCTAATATTTGTGCAGTACTAATGTTAGAACTATTCAGGCAAAAAAAAAAAAAAAAAAAATCCACATTTCACCAGCTGTTTCACATGAGTCTGACAACTGTTTTTAAAACACTGCTAACCTTTAAGCTTGTATCCTAACATAACTTGTGTTTGTGTACCTCATTACAAATAGAAACGGGAATATTCTCTAAATATTAGACTCAACGAGAATTTCCTTAGCAATATCCTGGCCTCACACGCCCCAAGACTGTTAATGAAAGGAGGTAACAGTTCTTTTATATTAGCAATATTTTATCTGAGATGCAAATGCTCTGTTCTTCAGATTTCTTTGCCATTGTCAAAGGTATCATTATCTTGACAGAGCGAGAAACTTGAGGGATGGTGTTGCAGGAGGGAAAAAGACAACACAATGTTTGAGCAAAGTTTTAGGAATACTAAGTAGAAAATAAATGCAAAAACTCCCTAAAATGCATGTGTGTTTATGGAAGGAAGGAATTAGAATTAATTACTAAAATAAACACAACCAGAGAAATTAATACATTCAGTCTGTGTTCTTTGGGGTTAATATTCTGATGAAGGAACAGAGGATTTATTAGGCATTTCATAAAAGAAAAAATGCAGGTGATCCATTAAAATAGAAGATTACCTCATAATCAGATTTGAAAAATGGATAATAATGATAATATCCAATGTGATCAAAAGTGGGAAAATGGAGTCTTCCATACACTGTTGCTAGGGGTGCAAATTGGTCCAATTTTCTGGAAGGCAATTTGGCTTGTCTTTTAACATTTTAAACGTGCATGCCCTTTGATCCATCGAGTCCAATATTAGAATCTATCCCAAGGAATTAATTGAAAAATGCACCAAAAAACCTAAGTGAAATGATGTTTATGGCATAGCTTATAACAACAAACAGCTGGGTAATGTCCTATATGTCTGTCAATACAATATTGGTCATTTATTTAATGAATATATGACCATTAAAAAGAATGAGGGAGACCCATTTACACTGACACAGAAAGATGTTAATGATATACAATTAATAAAAAAGAAAGAAAAATAGGGAATAGGCTACCAAAAATATGTTTAGAATGCTGTGTGTGTGTGTGTGTGTGTGTGTGTGTATACAGATATACACTTAGTTTGACATGGAATACTTTTATGTACTTCTTTATACACTTTTGTATTGTTAAATTATTTTACAACGAGCTTTTATTATGTTTATAATCAGCAAAGATAATAAAGATATTCTAATTTTGGAGGAATAAAAGAACATGCACATAACTGTTCATTTTTTTTAATTGGGTCGTGGGGAGTCATTTAGTCAAGTTCCATAAAACACTGAGGTGTTTTGTTTTCCTCTTTTTATTCTATATAATGTTAGCATTAAATTTTGCAAGTTGTTTTTGACATGATGTAGGCACAATAAGAATGCCTTGATTATGTAACTCAGGAGCTCTGATTCAGTATTAATATTTTGCCTTCATTTGTTAAGCTGTAATACATGCTACAGTGATGTAGGGTGAAGTTATTTCCTAGTAATAACAGATAATATTAATGGAAACTTACCACATGACAGGTACTGGTCTAAATGCTTTAACTGTATCAACTCACTTAATCCTCATTATAACACTGAATAGTAGGTGCTAATGTTATCTTTCTTTTGCATATGAATTATCTGAGGTATCAAAAGTTTAACTAATTGGCCCAATATTGCAGTGCTAGTAAGTAGCAGAATCTAGTAAAGAAGTCCGACCTCTGAGCCCAACGCCAGTGCTTTTCTTTTGAGAAGACTTGAGATCCCTCGCTTGATTTATGCTTTCAGTAGAGGGGAAAAAAGTTACATGCGTAAAGCTATTTTCTGGAAATTATATAAATTAAGAGGCTTCTGAGAATCTTCTCTTTTATCCATATGTAGCTAAAAACCAGCATGAGAGTTAAATGCCGCATATTTAGAATAAATCAAGCCCTACAGCCGAGGAGAAATCCTGAAGAAACAAACTTCTGCGATGAGGATGCAGTGTATTGATTGATACATGCGCTGTAATGCAACGTGGAGGACGGAGGCGGAGGACGGCGAGACTCACACTCTGTGCGGGGGAGGGGGGAGGTGCTGTTGAGGGGACAATGTTAAAAAAACAAACGAAGAGGATTTGTTTGACAGGAGGAATGAAGGCTGTAGGAAGGTGGCAATAAGTTCTTGAAAGACTGATATTATTTATAAGTTTTATTGTTCTGTGGCAAATATAAAAAAACACAAACTCATAGAAATCTTAGAAAGTACAGAACATCATAACAACGACAATAAAGTCACCACATGTGGAAATCATCACATTGGAGGATGTTACCAGCTGGGTACAATTTTAACAGGCAGTGATCAGAGTGGAGACAATTTGGGGAGAACAAAGGCAGAAAGATGGGAAAGACGACTATATTCATGTGTTATTTAAATAACTGGAACAGAAAGAAGTGGAAGGTAAATCTGAAAGAGTAGAGGATTTGATCATAGAAGACTTTAAACGTGAGGGTGAGGGTGAGCAGTGGGGAGCTACTGAAGGTTTTAGTGCAAAGGAAGGATATTTGAAGCCCAGCTTAGAAAGATTAACCTGATGGTAGCATCAGGAAAAACTGGAGAAGGGAATGATGGAAGTTGAGAGCACTTAATAGTTTATTACTGGGGGGAAGTCATGTATGTAATCCTAAACCAAAGAGAAAATAATAAATAGAAAAGGGACACATAATTGCAGGGATAATAAAATCCTGCACATCTTGCTTAAAATTACAATATCTCTTTGTGTGCTGTTTTTATCATCTTTCATTCTATTTTTCTTGTTTTGTAAGAGCCGTAATGTTGCAGGATTGTAGACCATCATTTTTGACAATTCTGTAAGAGTGGATAGCCTCTTAATAAGTAAGTTGTTCTATCTTTGGAACAGAATACACAAGGCAATTAAGAATGAGTTCTTCACAAACTAAGAGGCTATGTTACAAAAAGATCAAGTTTTTACAAAAATTTGAACAAAGGCCCTGAAAAATATAATTTTTGCCAAAAATAAATGTGTCATAAGGATTTATCTAATGTGAATCTTTTTCTTGACTTCAGTTGTTGCATTAATAACAGTTTATATAATATTTCCTATAAATTATATGACTTAGAAATGATAGACAATTCAGCAAGTCGTTTATATTTAAACTTAAGGGGAAAATGATGTTATGATGACAAAAGTTTAGTACCATCTCTACATACATTTAATAAATTGCCTTGGTTTGCTTTGCATTTTTAGATATTGTCTGTTATTTTTTTTCCATAACTAGTGTTAAATGGTGTTATAATTCCTGCTGAAGATGAAAGAAACATTTAAGAGCAGTTAGAAGAGTTATTTGTGTAGGCACTCTGGCTTCTTTTCCCAGATCTGACCTAGGAAATATGTGACCTCATGCTTCATTTTTCTAATTCCTGATGTAGAAATTGAAGAAATTGTAGAAGCTGAAGAAGTCAGAGAAATTGAAAAATTGAAGTCCCCATCTGTATGTGTGTTTATATATACACTCTAGGCATTCCTTAAATGTATACACAGTATAAACATATGTAGAAAAAGTTTTCCACTAAATTTTGCAGGACATATTTGCAGTGAACCACTGTAGGCATGCTTCCAGATCCCCTTGCATTCCTTAAACCACTGCCTTCTGCTGCCTTAGCCAATGACTGATCAATGAGGGAGGAGGAAAGCCCAGCTTCCTTGCCTAAGTGGGGACAACTCTGATGCCCAAAGTTACCCTTCATGGGATTTTGCCTGACATGGCACCCTTCTTAGCTTCTTCTCTCTCCTTCCCTGTCCTGCATTCCATAGCTCCTTATCACTCTCTCCTGGGAGCACTTAATAGTCTCCTGTACATGAGTTCACTTCTCAGAGTCTAATTCTGGGCAACCCAACCTAAGACACTACAACCTAAACAACAAAAGTGAGCTAGTGTAAAGTTTACTGAAAACACATTGTCATCTTCTTTTAGAAAACCAGGCCATGGATATGATAACAGCAACAAGGTGACCGTACAAATACATGAAAAATCATGGATTTAGTAAGAGCTTCTAAATGTGCTTTTCCAAAAATATTACCATGTCAGACTTAAAAGGAGAAAACATTCAATGTGATTCATCCTAATCATAACTAATAGCTGCCATCTATTGAATTCTTACCTATGATGATCACCGTTTAGCATCTGTACATATCTTATGCCATTTAGTCTTCATAACAATTCTATGATGGAGGTATTTTAAGAATGCCAAGATTTGTCTGGTTCTGGTTATGTTATGGAGGTGCCCATTAAGGAGGTCATCAACAACTTGCTTGACCAGCTAGTACAGGAAAGATAACAATAAACAATTATGCAAGTTCTGAGTCCAGACAGGGCTATTATGCTCTATACCCGAGGCTCACACATAACTACTTAGATTGTTTAGATGAGAACTCTGGCCAACCATTTTTCCGTGGTGGTCATTGCTGACTCCTGAAGTCTGATCAACTTATTAGATTCCTATTACAGAAGGCAATCATGAAGCACATTCAGTTGTAATGTTGTATCTTTTATCTGTAACAACTGTGAGAAAAATCAAGAATGTCCACACAAGTATGGCACAAGGAGCTGGAGTCATTTCGCTCTTTGTGGTCAGACACAACAACATATAATTCATATCAGTCTTTGACACTGAAAGCAGCATAACTCAAGGGGAGGGCATTGTATGTGTCTGGCCTTGCAAAATAAAAATCCCATCTTCACATCCTGGGAGCTCTTCCTTTAACCCTATGGAAGCAAATGCTTTTCATCCATGGAATAGTTCTACACCTGGTGTACCACCTTGAGGATTTTCTGTTGCACCTTAACAATTACTTGGGTGAAGGGACTCCATTTAAGAATGGATGCCATATAGCACAGGGAGATCAGCTCTGTGCTTTGTGACCACCTAGAGGGGTGGGATAGGGAGGGTGGGAGGGAGATGCAAGAGGGAGGAGATATGGGGATATATGAGAACAGATGCTATAACTGAATCACTTTGCTGTACAGCAGAAATTAACACAACATTGTAAGTCAACTATATGTCAATAAAAAATAAATAAATAGCAAATGATCTATAAAAAAAATGGATGCTAAAGTTGAGTGAAGGAATGAATTGTTGAAGACAGGAAAGCTGAATTTTATTTCTGTACCAGTTGATTACTTTGGAATCAGAAGTAATTGATTCCCAATTGTCTCTGTAAACATGGAAAGTAATTGGATGCCATCATGGGTTGAATTATGTCCCCCCAAAAGATGTTGAGGTCCTAACCTCTTGTATTTGTAAATGTGACCTTATTTGGAAATAGGGTCTTTGTAGAGGATTGAGTTAATTATTCATGGTATACCTATTCAGAAAGTTTGCAATTCCCATTATTATTGTTTAGTAAGTCACTAGCCCAGTATTTAAGGCCCTCTATATTCCTGACTCTATGTACTATTTTCAACTTCATTTTTTAATAATATCACATATAAATCATCCATAGTCTAGTCAAGTTGATGTCCTCAGAGTTCATTACACACACTGAGAAAATCCCCAACTTTCTGACTCTGTTTCTACCTTTTGGTGTGTTAAAAATGCCCTCTATTCTCTTCATTTTTCCAGGCCCTATCTTTACTTCAAGTTACAATTTACCTCTCAGGATTCCCATAAGAATTTTCCAGAATGCACTGGAGTGGGTAATGGTCTGATACTTTGAAATCCTATGCCACTCATTGCTTTGTATTATTTGATTCTCAATCTATCTAAATATGTTTTAAGTATGACTTTTTTGTGTATATCTTGTCTCTCTAACAAGCCTCAAGGTTATCTCTTCGTAGTCTTACTATATAAATAATTATTATCCAATAAACATCAATTGACAGTAGTGACACTGACAGTAATTGTCAATTTTTCAAGAAAATTACCTGAAATTTAGAGATACCTATAAGAAAAGGGTAATCTCGCTATAGCTATCTCACAAGGCAAATGAATCAGTGTATTATCCGAATGTCCCAGATTGAGACAGATTAAATGGCTTCCCTAAAATTAATTATCCCCAGTGTTCAAGGTAAGATGGTCAAGAAAGAGGCAGAACCTGAATACAAACTCAGTTCTTCTAACTCCAAGCCCAAGACTTAGTTACTCATCTAGCATTTAAAAAATATGAATGGGGGTTTAAAATGAAGGAGACAAAAATAAAGATGAAGTCACTACCCTCAAAACATTTAAGATGTTTTGGGGATAACAAACATTTAATACCATACATCTGCCTCCAGTGTACCACCCAGTTTCCCTGACATAGAGAGGTTTTATTAATTACAATATTTATTAGAGAATATATAGAAAGGTATTACGTATTTTGTCTTTCTGTAGCATGTGGCCCTGAATGCATAGTCAAATTTTATTGAGGAACGAACATGGAACTACTGAAGAGAACAAAAGATTTGGTCAATTCCTAGGTGAGGACTTACAAGACCTGCTTAATATACGAGAACACAATTCATTTGATCCGTGGTGTAGGACGAATAGTGCTAAAAATGTAATTTGATGAATTACTTTCTGAAAAAATCTTTAATTCAAAACTTGCTAGCACTTGTACAAGAGTCTTTATGAGCATATAATATATATCAGAGTGAGAGAGAGCAAGAGAAGCACCTTGTAACCCCAGCCAAGATTTTCCACCCTTTCAAGAACTCAGATATAGCTTGTCAATGGGAAAGAACAATTATTGTTCTTGTACAAATATGGTGCATGTAAGCAGGTAAGTACTTAATAGGTGCCATATTTTCCTACATGCCTGCTTTCCAAACATATAGATCAGCATAAGAGAAAATGTGCAAGAATACATCAGGTTTAAAAAGTGCTTCACATACCCAAATCTACTTCTTTTCTTGGTTCTTAGTGCATTTTCCAGTCTAGGTTAACTTAATCTCCTCAGCACTGGAAAATTCAGTAGGTGAGTATCAGAGTGGCAGTTAAAGTATGGACTGCAGTTTTGTTGCTGACAATAGTAACAGTGTATTCCGACAAACTATATGTCTCATTCTCTACAAATGAAGGAATTGAACAGTACATGAATCTTTTTAAAGATCGCCAATTTATTTACTAGTGGGGAAAATCTCCTACTGCTTCTGCACACACCATCCCCTCCCATCAGTGAGAATCAAATCACGTTTTTTATATGCAGGGTTTGTAAACTTGGGTTAACAAACCTGCCAGGAGACATGAGGGAGTCCCAGTAATCGAGACTGAGAGAATATTAGCTGATCAAACATCAGCTCCTTCCCTTAACTACTTTTCATGATTCCTACCCTCATCACTATGCTTTTTGAGATGATCACTGAATTCTCACCAAACTCATTAAACACATCTATGGTTTTTTTCTCACTTTATGCACTATACACTTATAAGAAAGTCCACAAATCTAGCAAAAATATTTTAATATAACTTATATGGTTTTGCTTGGGTATATGATGAACAAGATGCCATTGTGTGTGTGTGTGTGTGTGTGTGTGTGTCTGTGTGTGTGTATGTGTGTCTAATTTTTATCAGGCCTCTCCCTTCTCTCTTTAGGTTCATCTTTTTGAAACTGTCTTATTTCAGCATTAATTTTTTAAATATGTAATTTTTAAAAATTTCACACTTTTATCTTGTGCTTTTCACTAATGATATGGGAAAGGAATTTTTTAAAAAGCTAGCTACACCAAAAAGCATGAAGATTGAGCAAGCCGTAATAGATATAGATATCCTATAGTCAATAGAACTGCTATATGAAACTGTTTCCATTCCTTTACATTTACAGAAAGTTCAAGAAAACTTCTTTTTCATTACCAATTTTAAGCTGCAAACAAGCAGATTAAAAAAGGCAGGGAGACCATTACTGTCCGAGAGAATTCATGTTTTTCATGTAGGGGTGAAATAAGAACTATATCCTGAGCTTTCTTGGAAAGAAGCCACTTATCTTCCACAGAGGTCTGGTGGGGTTTCCTGAGCTTTTTCCTGGCAATAGTCAACTGTTGTCTATGGGACCATGCCAAGACGCCATGGGGTTGAGGGACTTTCATTTGGACGGATGGCCTGTCTGGCCCTCTCTTTGGTGCTGGCTGTTTCCAAGGCACTTGCTTCTCCAGGCTTTGTTTTAGTAAGCCAGGCTGGAAAAAGGCCACTCTGCATGGTCCTTCATGGATTAACAACCCCAAATGATTTCTTGGCTTTGTTACCTCGACCTGAACCACCTCCCTACAAAGCTTTCCTAAATTGCTGCAGCCTCTCAGCACCTAAATTCTATCTTTCCCTTGGCACACAGCACATTTTGTATGGCTTTGGAATTCAGCTTGTGTGTGGTTTGGTTTCTACTGGGTTTGTAAGCCATATTTGAGTGAGCACTTGCAGATTGCTTTATACCTATAGCACCTAGTATGTAGTAAGTCCTCAAAAACTATTTTTTGATAATAGTATTTTCCTGTCGTCTTCTCAGGAAGCAAAACATATAATTTTTATATTATAAGATTCTGTCATATTCAGAAAATATTTGAGATCATAGGTCTAGGTGTGTGGCCCACAATCTACATTATATTTATCTTTCCCTTCCTTTTTAACAATTGCACAAAACTTCTGATCCTTCCCTGTTTCCCTCTGCCTCTTTCTCAGATACTAGCACACACACACAAACTGTAAAAATGTACAACAAACTTCCCACACACATGCTCATCTTTCAATAGGATTCTGTGAGTACAGGTTAAGAGCATAGAATCTGAAACTAAACTGATCATTCCTATACCAGCTCCCACAATTAGTATCTATGTGACAGTGAGCAATTTTGTTAGTATCTCTCTGCCTCAGTTTCCGCATCTATAAAATGGGGTTGATAATAAAAACTAACCTCATAGTTTGTTGAGTTAATCATGTAAAACTTCTAAAAGAATTTCTGGCTTCTAATGAGTTGTATCTTGATATTGTCCACTATTATTATTTTGGAGTATCTTAGATAAGATGTTACTTCTCCCTCTCTGGATCACCATATCAGATCTGATTTCCCAAATGTTCAATCTCAACTCATTGAAGAAGTGGCAGCGATAGTAGAGGCAAGAATCTAAATAAAAAAGCTAGGTGTTCTTCCTCTTGATGGAGGGGGTCCAAATCACCAACATTTAGTTATTTAATAGAAAAGATGCTAGTCATGAAAGAGCAAATGATTTAAATAAATAAGTTTATTTGGACCGCAGAGAGGTTTATAAATCCTTTGTACAATTTGGATTTTATATGGCTTTGCACAATCACTTCTCTTGAAAGTTTGTGTTTGGAACAGCTTATCTGAAGAGCTGAGATTGGATACATAAAAATATTAGTGAGTCACAGTAGGAAAAGGTCCAAGGAAAAAGATAACCAATTTTTAGGTGCAATAGTTTGGTGCTAAAATGATGCTTTCTGTTGCTTCATCTTTGTACTATTTCTTGGTTTCCCCCATGAAAAGCTTGCTAGTGGATGAAATAGCAGATCATCAAATGCTCAGTATTTAACATGGTTTTGAAAGGACCTAAAGGAATGGCTGAAAGTGAGGTGGAAGACTTGAAGATCATAGCAAATGAGGCTTTAGGGTTTAGCTTCAATGCAGGCACATCTTTGGCAGTGATAACTCTGCCTCACTTGAAGGTTCCCCAAATTATGCCTATCAATGGGGATTTGTATCTTGTACTGTGGAATAAACCCAGAAGCATGACTCCCGAGGTTATCTAATAATTGACACCTGTTCTAATTCTGCAGACGGTGTCACATTGTTCTTGGAAAACTGAAGTTGATGCGGTGAACTTGGCCCAGGTGAGAATGTCTGCAGTATTTGTCCCAGCAAGGATGTATACTGGACTTCTCCAGCTTTATGTGTATAATGGTCAGTCTGGAAGTAAAAGGTTATGTTTATAGGAGACCTCACTTAGAAGTCATTCCAGTTATTTATGGCTAAATAACAAACCATTCCAAAATTTTGTGGTTTAAAGCACCAACAAGGACTCATTTTGCTCATGAATTTACAAGTAGGCAGGAGTCGGCAGGGTGGCTTGTCTTTTCTCTGTGAGCATCAGTGGAAGTGGCTTGACTAGGACTGGAGGATCCATTTCTCATATGGCTGGAAAGTTACAGTTGGCTGGCAGCTGGGAACTTAGAGCTGTAGGCTGGGAATTTTCTTCATATAGTACTACTGGAAGCTGAGTTCTAAGAATGAGTGTTTCAAGATGCCTGGTCAGAGAAGGTACAAGGCTTCTTATGATCTTGACTTGGAAGACCCTATCATATTATATTAGTAATTAAGAAAGTCATTAAGACAAGTCCACATTCAAAGGGAGGGGAATTAGACTCTATTTTTAATCTACTGACAAAGTTATCATTCTCAAATTTCTACTTATCAGTGAGGCTATTGATGATCTCTCTACTATATATACTCATGGTGTTGATTTCTTTCTGTTTGTTTTAGACAAGAAAATCTTGTTTGATATCCCAAGAAGTCTTTCTGGTCTTTTTTTTTTTTTTTTTTTGATCTTTTTGTCTGTCTTCCTCCCATGGACATTCGACAATAACACCATCTGCATGTTTCCACATATATCTCTATCTTTTAATTGGTGTATTGAGACTACTGACATTTAAAGTGATTATTGATATAATTGAATGAATACCTACCATATTTATCAGTGTTTTTTACTTGCCCTTGTTCCTCATTTTTATTTTTGTTTTCCACACCTTTTCTGCCTTTTGTGTTTTTAATTGGGCATTTTATAATTCATTTTCTCTCTTTTCTGGGCATATCAATTATGTTTCTTTTAAAATATTTTTCAGTGGTTGCCCTAGAGGTTGCCATATGCATTTACCATTAATCCAAGTCTACTTTCAAACATGACACCACTTCATGGGTAGTGCAAGTGCCTTAAAATAACAAAATATTTCTAAGTCTTCACTTCATTGCTGTTATTCATTTTACTTATGCATAAGCATACAAAAGCATATATACATGCTTATATATCCTATGTTCTGTGACATCAATCAAGAATAAGGAAAATAAAAGATTTTTGTTTTACCTTCACTCATGCCTTCTTTGATGCCCTTCCCTTCTTTTTGTATATCTGAGTTCCTGACATAATTTTCTTTCTCTTCTGAAGAACTTCTTTTTAACATTTCTTGCAAGGCAGATCTACTGGCAACAAATTCCCTCAATTTTTGATTGTTTGAGAAAGTTCTTATTTCTCCTTCACTTTTGAAGGATAATTTCACGAGGTACAAAATTCTATGTAGGTGTTCTTTTTCTCCCAACACTTTAAACATTTCACTCTATTCTCTTTTTGCTTGTATTGTTTCTTCAGATGTAATTCTTATCTTTGCTCCTCTGTAGATATTTTTCCCCTCTGGCTTCTTTCAAGATTTTTTCATCTTTGATTTTCTGAAATCTGAAGGTGACATGCCTTGGGGTGTATTTTTTTTTTAGCCCTTATTCTGCTTGGTATTCTCTGAGCTTCCTGGGTCTATGGTTTGGTGTCTGGCATTAATTTGAGGAAATTCTCAGTTATTATGCCTTCAAATATTACTTCTGTTCCTTTCTCTCTTTCTTTTCCTGATACTCCATTACACATATATTATGCCTTTTGCAGTAGTCTCACAGTTCTTGGATATTCTGTTATTTTTTTCAGTCTTTTTTCTCTTTGATTTTCAGTTTGGGGAGTTTCTACTGTCATATCCCCAAACTCAGAGATTCTTTTGTCAGCCTTGTCCAATCTACTAAGGAGTTCATCAAAGGTATTCTTCATTTCTGTTACAGTATTTATGATTTTTAGCACTTCTTTTTGATTCTTTCTTAGAATGTCTACCTCTTCACTTACATTATCCATCTATTCTTGCATGTTGTCTACTTTTTCCATTAATAAGCTAAAGCCCTTAGCTTATTCACCATAGTTTAAAAACATTTTAGTATGATAATTCCAACATTCCTGTCATACCTGACTCTGATTCTGATGCTTGTTTAGTCTTTTCAAACTGTGTTATTGCTTTTTATTGTGTCTTATAATTTTTTGTTGAAAGATGGACACAATACACTGGATAAAAGAAACAATGGTAAATAGGTCCTTACTAATGTGTGGTAAGGTGTAGGGGGAGGAGAAGTATTCTCTGGTACTATGATCGGTCTCAGTGTTTTGGTGAGCCTGGACCCTGGACTGTGAACTTTGCCAGAGATTCTCAGGTTTTCCCTTCTTTAGTTGGGACAATATAACTAGAGGGGACTGCAGTTGGTTATTTTCCTTCCCCAAGTTAACTTAGGCTCTGATAAAACCTCATCAGGTTAGACTTTGGTAAAATACTTTCTCCTGAGGGCAGCCATTATTAAGAACAAAATCCTCTGGTGTACGGTAGTTCTATTTTTAGTTTTTTAAGGAACATCCATACTGTTCTCCACAGTGGCTGTATCAATTTACATTCCCATACGTGGAATCTAGAAAAATAGTACAGATGAACCTACTTTCAGGGCAGGAATAGAGACGCAGATGTAGAGAATGGATGTCTGGACACAGGGGGGAAGGGGAGGATGGGATGAATTGGGAGATTAGGTTTGACATAAATACACTACCATGTGTAAAATAGATAGCTAGTGGGAACCTGCTGTATAGCACAGGGAGCTCAGCTCGGTGCTCTGTGATGACTAGATGGGTGGAATGGGAGGGAAGGGCTACAAGGGAGGGGATATCCGTATACATATAGCTGATTCACTTCATTGTACAGTAGAAACTAACACAACGTTGTAAAGCAATTATTCTTCAATAAAAAAATTTTTTAAAAAAGAACAAAGTGCTCTGGTGTATTTCAAAGTGGCTCTCTTTCCCCTCCCTGTGCCAGAACATGAGAGGAGTTTTCTCTGTTATTCAATGTGAGGACGTGGTAGAACCCTGGAGATAAAACTCACTGAAGTGCGGGGCCTCCTATGACTGGGTCCCACTGGAGTTCTTAACCCTCAGACTTGTCCACCCTAAGTCTCCAGTCCAATGGAGGTTTCTGCTCAGGGATTTCTGCTCAGGTAAGTTGTGATTCCCTGTGTTCACCTGTTGACCTCTCTCCAATTTGGGGGGCAGTAGTTAGCTCTGTGACCTCCTTCTCTGAACTGTTGATTTTTCAGTTTGTTCAGCTTTTTGCTTGTTGTTAGGATGGAGTGGCCTCTTCCAAACTCCTTACATGCTGATGGGAAACCACAAGTCCCAATTCATTACCTCTTTAATGGTTAATATCTGAATTTCAAGAAAAGAATTAGACACTTAGATATTTTGCTGGCAATAGCTATCAAAATAGAAATTTTAAGTAAATTATGATTTTGAATTATATTAGTTTAATAAATGTTTGAAGAACATATTGAGGGGAGTTTGGAAAATATTTCCACTCTGTGCTGTCTACTCCATACCAGCATGTACAGTTTGAACGTGAGGTAAGATAAGGGGAAAGAAGGAAAGAAGAAGCAACAACAAAAACAATGAACAGAGGGGAGAGATATCCACCAGACACTTGCTACTGGGGGGAAATTCATATTCTCTTATTCTTATGACTGAATATATGAGTATATCATAAAAGTAGACATTCAATTAGAAGAGAAATAAAATAAAGCAAATTGTGACTTCTGTACTGACTAATGCTGGCTAATGACTAATGACTAACCTTCATTTCTTTTATTTCATAAAACTAATGTCTGAGTCTTTTCTCATAATTTTCATGTATATGAAAAAAGTACTATTGATGCCTTAATTCTAACGTGGAGAATAGTCACATGGGTACTTGTACTTCTAACCACTGGGAAAGGAGTGTGTTATCTTCCAGGGCAAAACTGTCTTATTGTTGCAGTCATTGTGGCTGGTATTGAATCCTTGGGAGCAGGCAGCATGTGGCACAGCTTGACCTTTCAGATCAGGAAGATTAAGAACATTCTATTTTCCACCCAGTCAATGCAAGGCCCATGGTTAATGATTACTTAGAGCATAAATCCCACAGCTGATTTGCTGTCATTTGGAAATGATCAGAGCCCATGTCCAGCAAAATCTGGCAGTGACATTTTTGGCAAGCTCTTTCAATAACAGATGCTTTCAGAAACGAGAGAGAGCAAGCCAGGATTGGGGGTGGGGGCTTGGGTGGGGTCTGAGGGGGTGAAAGGAAGCAGCATATATTTTACGTAAAATTTACTTTGCTTATAGTTCGACCATGTACCCTCATTCTTTCAAAATGATGGGTTGATAGTGGAGACTTGGAGTGTAGTCATACGTTACATGTCACTACTAGGATGGAAGAGCATTGTCTGCTTTCTTACTCCGAAATAATTTCAACCACCTCAGGCAATAACTTTTTCTTAATATTCATCAGGATACTTTTTTAGGTCACTAAAAGGGGAAATCTGCAATGCGCACCTTTATTAAAATAGAGAAGAGGATATAGAGGAGTAGAATTAAGGTGAAGAGTCATAAGAATAAGAGAATATGAATTTCCCCCCAGTAGCAAGTGTCTAGTGGATATCTCATCCCTCTGTTCATTGTTTTTGTTGTTGCTTCTTCTTTCTTTCCCCTTGTCTCACCTCACATTCAAACTGTACATGCTGGTATGGAGTAGATAGCACTGTGTGTCTACTGGATAAAGGGCCTAGGCTGAGCTGGGGTAGACTAAGGTTTCTAGTCTGTGAGGTTTTCTTGATGGCTTTCATCAAAGCCTGGCAACCTATGTCACCCTACATTTGAGATGTGTTCCAAAAACACAATGCATGCAACTAGATAGCTGATCAAAATTGTAAGGGAGCCAGAGTTAGCTTTTGATTCTGCTCATATTTCTTTTTCTGAACTGTTGCTTTGCTGACTTTCAGGCACACAGATTCCAAGAGTGGCCAATCTATAGCTGTCCAGATCCACCAACTCCACCTAAGGCTACTCTTAACCAAGTGCTTCATACTTGAAAACTAAATCTCTGGTGTTCATCCAACTCCCTTTCGATCTGTATTCTTATTATTCTCTGAGCTCTGCTAATATCAAGACTGTATTTATTTGGATCTATGATTATATTCATAGACATCAAGTTATGAATGACTGACAGGCAACTCTTTCTGAAGTATCCACATGTAAAACAAGTGCTTATTAGAATAAATTATTCTTGAATAATAAGATGAGTATATTGGAAGATGAAGAAAGAGTACACTTATAAGACATTTGATAATTTTTCTCCCTCTCTTGTTATATGTACAAGTTAAACAGCTGTATTAAAATGACCTTAAAATATAAAGATAGATAATGTAAGACTGATATAGAAATACTGCCTTCATTGACATGTAGCTCCCATCAGATCCAAGTCAGCTGCTCAATTTGTTGCCATCTCCCAGTAAGTGGGAAGAGAAGGGAAAATACATATTGTTTCTACTCCCATTCCATTGATCAGCACATAGTCACAGGACCTCACAAAATTTCAAAGAAGCCTGGGAAACATACTCTCTTGCTAAGAAAAGATATTCTTAGACAAAACTACCATGCTTTAAAGAATGTGACCATTACATTATCAAAGAAAAGGAGAGTGGTCAGTGTTAGATAAATACAAGCACTACAGCATTTGGTCCAGAAGACAGTGCCATTAGGTAGATTTGATGTTGGTTAAACTATATTACCCAGAGAGTTTTGAGTCCTATATTGATTGCAATCTGACATGGTTATTTCTTGAGGCAAGCCAAGAAAAGCTTCACTTGGGCGTTACCCCATGTACCACAAAAACAAAGATAGAGAATGTGTTCTCATCAACTTTGAAGATGACGTAAATGTGGGTAGGGAAACTAGTTCACAAGAGGACAGAATCCAAATTCCATAAAATCTGGGCAGATTGAAATAATGAGCTGAAATTTAAAAGATGGGAATTAATAAATATTAAATGGAAAGTGGCTTTAAGCTCAAAACAACTATACAAATATGGAATGACTTGGCAGTTCATGTACTAAGGATATGAGTTTCCTTAAGCATAATCCAATAAACATTAGTACTGAGGCATAGCTGCCCAAGAAGTAAATACATCTTTTAAAAGGCAAGTAATGATTCTACTGAAGTCTGCATCAAATTGAACACATCTTTATCATTGTCATTAAGATAAATGCCACATTTGAAGGGGGCTTCAACAACATAGAGCACATATATAAAAGGACAATTATTTCATATCTCGAATGATTGAAAGAACTACGAATATTTTGGAGAAGACAAGGTTTATGAGAGACAATGAATGATGACAATCTTCAAGTATTTGAAGAACAAAATATGTAATCCTTTAGCACCAAACTGGAACATTTGGGTTATACAAAGATAGATTTTCAATTCAGTATAGGAAAGTTATTTCCAATAGTAAAACTTTAAAAAATGGTATATCTTTGAGGTGAGCAATGTTTCTAATCTGTATTCTTTCATAACTTCCAAACTTTCTTCCAACTCAGAGATTCTATAATACCATTATGTATTTTTGAGCAAAGTGATTCCTTCAATTCTGCATATGCATGGATATACAGGCATATATACAAACATGCACACAAACAGTCCATTAGACATAGGATAAATGGCACTCATATTGGTTCCCTGCTAGGGTGCACTACATAACTACTACCTCCACCAATCTTTTACCTTTGCTGTGACTTTCCCTTCTATAAGGGGTTAATTAAAACATAACCATGGTTGCTGGTGTAGTATCAAGGAATAGATAGTATGCAGCTTTGAAAACTAAAGAAACTACTGCAAGTAATTAGAAAGCCAGAATGCATTCTTCCACTCCAGTTTCAAGATTGTAGATGTGATCACATGGTTCTTACTTTATCATTGGGGTGTAGTGGTATAAGCATTCTAAACCTAACATCACATGACTTGAGTTTGAGTCATTGACCTTGGATATCTTTAGTCCCATGAATTTTGTCAAATCACTTAGTCTCTCTTCTCCTTGATTTCTTCATGTTTAAATGAGAATAATGACTGTCTTACAGTATTATCCTAAATGTCAAATGAAATAACCATGAAAAAACTTCTGTAAATTCTATACCAGTAACATACTATTAATACTTTTCCTGGACCACTGAAATGTTTTCAAAGACTAAATTTTTTCTTATTCTGAATTTCTTATTTATCCTGTGGATTATCTGTATCCTCTTTTCAATTTCAGTCTGGCTTTTCCCTGCCACCTGTCACACATCTGGACCATTTTTTCCATTCCCATGTTTGTTCCCTCATCCACTCCCATCAATTACTGATTTCTCAAATTAAAATTCATTTTTAACATTAGATGAAGAAAAAGAACACGGGGGAAAAAGTGGCTGTAAAATAGCATATAAGCAGAAAGCCAGATATAACTGCTCTTTAAGTTAATGGAAGCATTGAACAAACTCAAAGAGCAGCAAGTTAGCTAGAGCTCAAAACCTAGAAGGGTTTGTAGGATTCCAAAGATCATAAACTACTTAGTATCTAGAAAAACCAACAATTTGCCAGTAAGGAAGCCATCGGTCACTACAATGCCCCACACACCCTTCCTCATATTTTGTTGCCTCTTCGCCTACCCTGGCTCCAGTAGCTTTTGTGCCTGACATCAGATAATCACTTTCATCTTCTGGGGCATGTCTGTGAGTGTGTGTCTTCTCCCAGGGACAGAAGCAGATGGAAAAGTGGAAATCTGAAGTGAAAAGGGCTGGATATTCATTTCTCACAAGTGGCAGCAGGGGCCATTGTAGCGACTAGGGTGCCCATGCCAAGAGGCAGTAAGAGTCCATCAAAAAGACATGAACGAAGGTGTAAGTGTTACCTCTGTAGGAAGTGGAAACTGTTCCTGGCAGATGCAGAAGGAAAATCAAGGAGAAAGATGTTCATCCTATCCTACCTGAGGTACAAGCTTAGCCAGCTAGAATCAAATGTCTAAAGTGCATTAATGGCGGCTATCAATGACCTTGCTAGGCTGCTATGGAGAACACGAGTTCACTGGAAGAACTAATGAGCATTCTAGGTATCTTCTTTTTCAAATGAGAATTAGGGTAGTACAATTTACAATTTAAATTACTGGCCTAGCAGAACAGCACTTTAAAAAGGGACTCTTCTTACATACAGATGGCCAGTAGGCACATGAAAAGATGCTCAACATCGCTAATTATTAGAGAAATGCAAATCAAAACTACAATGAGGTATCACCTCACACCAGTAAGAATGACCATCATCAAAATTCTACAAATAATACATGCTGGAGAGGGTGTGGAGAAAAGGGAACACTCCTACACTGTTGGTGGGAATGTAAATTGATACAGCCACTGTGGAGAACAGTAAGGAGGTTCCTTAAAAAACTAAAAATAGAACTACCATATGATCCAGCAATTCTATGCCTGGGCATATATTCGGAAAAGACAAAAACTAATTTGAAAAGATACATGCACCCCAATGTTTATAGCAGCACTCTTTACAATAGCCAAGATATGGAAGCAACCTAAGTATCCATCAACAGATAAATGGATAAAGAAGATGTGGTTCATATATACAATAGAATATTACTCAGCCATTAAAAAAAAGAAATAATGCCATTTGCAGCAACATGGATAGACTTAGAGATTACCATATTAAGTGAAGTTAAGTCAGACAGAGAAAGACAAATATCGTATGATATCACTTATATGTGGAATCTAAAAAAATAATACAAGTGACCTTATTTACAAAACAGAAACATATTCACAGACATAGAAAGCAAATTTATGGTTACCAAAGCGGAAAGGGGAGGAGGAATAAATTAGGAGTATGGGATTAACAGATACATACCACTATATAAAGTAGATAGACAACAAGGATTTACTGTATAGCACAGGGAACTATATTCAATATCTTGTAATAACTCATAATGGAAAAAAATTTGAAAAAGAATATATATATATATGTAACTAAATCACTTTGCTGTACCCCTGAAACTAACACAATATTGTAAATCAACTATACTTCAATAAAATAAATAAGTAAATATAAAACAGACTCTTCTTCCATAAGTAATCTAAAAATTTCTCTATGATTTAGAAAGGACAATTGAAAACTGATGTCCAAAGCTGGTTACATGAAAGCACTGTCTCAGTCTTCTTTAGGTCAGGTGAAGCTTTGGGGCTTAGAGCTCATTATGAATGTAAAATTTTGTATGAAAGTGACCAACCCTATATATCAGCATATTCTTCATCTAGGATACAAGGAGGGTCACAGTCCTCTAATTGAAAATGACAATTTTCAGAATGTGAATGCATAAATGGAGATTGGCAAAGAAAAGTGATACTTGAAGTATTCTTTAAGCTTCAGGTTTTTGTTATTAATCCCAAAAGTCATAGTTGAAACATTAATAAAATTTATATTCATTGAACCAGAAAGGAAATTCTGGGGTTATATTACACATTTCAGCTATATGTGCAACATTTTATAATACTTCTCAGAACTTCAGAAATATCTTAAGCCTCCCCCCACCGACTCCTGTAGTCAAAGTTAATTATTCATACCTCTGTGTTCCTATGATGTCTTGTACATATGTTAATTATAGCACTAACCACATTGAACTTAACCACATAAAATTTAAGCATGTTGTTTTTCCATGTTAAGTAGTGCTACAGACTGCATATAAGGGAATTCCATTTCTTGAATGTGATCCACAGTCTCATATCACTTTCATCATTTATTCATTGCTCAGTGAATTGTGCCAAACATTATTCCGGGCACTAGGTATGGCTCATGGGAGGTATTTGAGGAGTAAACATAAAAACATATCTTTAGAATTCAAAAAGATACATACTATTTTAAGAAAGCAATCTTTATTTTCTGAAAATCAGAAAGACCTCACAGAGAAAGTAGCATCTGAGATGAGTTGGGAGGAAAGATAAGATTTTGCAGGTAGAGGTTTCAAGGAGAGTGTGGAAGCATCACAGGCACATGGCAATGCAATTATACCATCTCATTTTACCCATTAGCCTTTGAGTTTCTCAGAGCCAGAGACAGTGTTTTACTCATTGTGTTAGCTTGCTAGGGCTACCATAACAAGGTACTACAAACTGGGTGCTTAAAAACCAAAGAAATTTATTGTCTCACAGTTATGGAGACTAGGAGTGCAAAACTGAGGTTTTGGCAAGGGCATGTTTTCTGTGGAGTGTCTGGAGGAGGCTCCTTTCTTGCTTCTTCCAACTTCTGGTACCACATGCATTCCTTGGCCTGTGGCAACATAACTCCAATCTCTGCACATGACCATTCTCTCCCTGTAGACAACGTGATGTCTCTACACTATCTTCCTTCTCTGTATGACTTTGTGTCTTCACGTGGCATTCTACTCTTTCTGTGTCTGTGCCAAGATTCCCCTATTCTTCTAAGGCCATCATTTATATTGGATTAGGGCCCACCCTAATGACATCATCTTAACTTGATGACAGTTGCAAAGACCCTATTTCCAAATAAATTCACATTCACAGGTACCCAAGATTAAGACTTCAACGTATCTTTTTTGGGGACACAGTTCAACCCTTAACACTCAAATTTACAACCCAAATATCTATCAATGAAATCTACCAAATTCTAGGCACCTGGTACATGCTGGCTAAATAAAATGTTCTTACATCCTACTGAAATCCTTACACTGTCATTTAAAATTATATAGTTTACTATTGATTCAGGAAAACTGAGAAATTAATGATTACAATTATATGAAAATATTCAACCTACTTAAAAGTTGTATTGTCACTCTTAGCCATGTCTTTCTCTAGTTAAACTATTCAAACACTTTTCCATATAAATCCTATTTTCTAGCTCTTCAATCGTCTTTGTTACCCCTCTGTATCCTAAAATTGAACTTTTAGTTTATCCTTTCAGAAATATATTTTGGGCTACTTCAGACCCTCAAAAGATTTAATATGCAATATCATTTTTCCTAAATACTTGTTCCCTTTCCTTTGTAACATATTTTTCCATGTAGTTAACATGAAGACATCGAATGCTTTATAATAACTTTGGGGTTTGAATTTAATAATTTTTCATGAGGAATGATCAAAAATATGGCCAGAGAATTCATCTATGAACTTGATGACTTTTTTATACTTTAAAATGAGAAGAAGTCACATCGAAGACCATTGAAGTTGAATTGGCATGTTTCCCCTAACCTCCCAAGACAACTTTTCAGTTGCGTTTGATTAAACTCTGTCACAGTGCTGTCTCTCAGTTCAGGGCTCTTTGCTACCTATGGGCCTTATTTTACATCAGGAGCAGCTGAATTTCACACCTATATTTGCCACCCTTCTGGATCCTTCCTCCTGAGCTTATTAACACCATCCAGCAGCTACCTTGAAGATATACTGCCAGGAAAAATAAATGTTTTCTGCAAGGAGCAAAAAAGTTTTCTACTCGCATATGTCAGCACTTCAGATCAGGCCTATTGCCGAAAACTAATAGCATTTAAACAATAGTTTATTCAGGTGAGAGTTACGAAAATGCTCCTCTTCTGAGATGATTCACCAGATCTTATTATTCAGGAAAATTGGTTGATTTTGCATCAAAAAACTGAACACATTGAAAATGAAGCTAGAGATCTGATTCTTAGTGCAAGTTTCACACATAACTTGCTCCTTAACAACGAATTTTCACGTGACCTTTCAGCATCTCCATTTTCTCATGTGTAAAATTAAGAGAATACCATCCTTTTACCTACTGATTATGAGGATAAAGAGAAATCACATGCAGAGTCTATCTAAAATTATAAGGCACTGAGCATATTTCAGATATTAATATTCCAACTTAGAATTATAAAAACGCTAAAATCTATAAATCAAGAAAAGTGACAAAAGAGCATCATTGCTGATTAAAGGTTATTCACCATTCTGTGTCTGAATTTTGGGAAATTATCTATTTATGTTTTCTTTGTGTGTGGACTTTCAACCCAGAATATAATATGAAAATTTCATGTTATTATTGCCTTACATTTTTTTCTGACATAGCTTACAATACTTTGGAGGAGAAAACTATAGAGTATATAGTATATACACCATATACTATATACTTTGGAGGAGAAAACTATATACTCAACTTTAAGTTGAGAAAACTCAACTTTTGGTGAGTTGAGTTCAATGTCATAGAAAGTCACATATCCAAGATCCTGGGCTGAGGGGTAATAAACTTATTACAGCACTCACTCCTGGCTTGAGACGGTTGTCATCTAGAAATAAAAGTGTAATCTTGCATATAGAATTCAAACAAGTGGAACCAGCCATGATTGTAATAAGGAAAAGTAAAAATGGCTGTAACACTGAATCTTGTTTTAGTACCAAATTATCAATAAAGCTGATGAAGGTCACCTGATTTGAGTAAATATTCTGACACAGTTTTGACAGACAAGCGTAGATCAAATACAAGACTCAACAAAAGTATGAACAGTGAGACTGTGCATAATTTTTATTTTATTGATATTTCCTAAATATTCTCCATATTTCCTAATATTCCTTCTCCATATTTCCTAATTTTGTTATGATGTACAATATTTACCTGTGAAATTTAAATAAATAAGTTAATTAATTGATTAATCACCACCCAAACTTTAAGGCCAAACATTAACATCATCTCCTTCACGAAGCCTTTAGCAACTCCTTAATCAACAATAATAGCATTCTTGTTTGAATTATAACTATTTGATAATATTTTATTTTTCTTACAAACTCAAAAAATTGCTTCCACAAATTCAGTTCAATGAATGTCCAGGGTCTGTATTAGGTTTATATTTGTATGCCCCTGTGTGCCTAGCACAGTGCCTTGTAATAAATATTTATTGAATTTGTTGAATTGAGATGGTCATGATGACAAAATATGATAAATCATTGGCATCAACTACAACCATTTGATTACAGAATGAGAAAACTAACATATAAAGTGTGAGAGGTTTTTAAAAAGCATTTGAAAATACACTTTGAAAGAGGTATTAAAATGAATGAACAGCCAGTAGGAGCTTTTGGGTAGAGGAATGATGTGCTCTATGCATGAATTCAGCTCCAGATAAATATACTTAACTGTCTGACAGAAAATGTCACCATAAGATATTAGAACTCAGAGAGAAGACAGAGATTCAAACTATCGAGAAATCAATGTGATGAGTATTCTTGAAAAGGTTACGACTTTCAAAAAGCTATTTGAAATTTTTATTAGCAATAGTATTCTGGAGGGAGAAATGTGATTGTGTGATATTCTGAGGTGATAAGTTGTCTTATCTGGGACCCGTGAGGCCAAAGGAAGAGTTAGTAGGAAAAATGCACCTGATATACGTCCTTAAACTTTGTGCGGTTTGTTCTGGCATTTGAATACACATTAAAATATATGTCTATGAACAGAAGGTCTTTGTTATTCAGTGATAACCTTGCTGCTTCCTCAACTAGCCCACGAGATATAAAGAGGGTTATTTTCTGGAATAAAGGTCACTCTTCTGTTCATGCTTCATCACACAGATTACTGACGATTAGTGTTCTCCATTCTCTGGCATGGGACACAGATCCCCCCCTTTCAACACTGTAAAGTAATTCTGGCCATAGAAGACACAAAACACTTAGGTCGTATTGTTTAGCTCAATATGCTGCCTTTGGTTTGTAAGCGATACACAAGGCGACACCCTGCTCAGATCCTCCTTCAATAAAGAACTTGTAGTCTGAGCTACTTAGAATGCTGTCAGCAAATAGCCTTCACCTATCTGCCCCTTTATGCATTGCTTCAGCTGCAGAAAGCCACCTTGGCCAAGTTCACACCCTTCAGAGCGGGGGCCATATTATCTGATAGATTGAAGCAAGACTATAAAGGCCAGCCTATTTCAGCCTAACTCAGGGCAACTGTGATGAGTCATTTTAGCTCCAGAGCTCCCAGTGGGGTCAGCTGAAGTTGTTGTTGGGCCTGCTTTGCACTTCAACTTCTCCCTTGGCCCAATCTTCTTCTTTTGCTTTTGTTCTGCAGGTATTGATTCCAAGGGCACTCCTTAATATATATCTTGCATACTAAATTTCATGTCAAGTTTGGCTTTGGAAAAACCAATCTAAAATAGGGTGAAACAGACAAACTTGGAAGTTGACTTTTTTTAATTGATTAATAACCCAAACAAGGACTCAAAGAAAATAATAATAACAGAATACTAGAGAGCCTTCTAGGCAGTATGAATAGTTTATAGGAATGTCTTCAGCAGACAGAGCATGGCATGGATGAAGCTAGAAAAGGTAAGCTTCATAGAAGAAAGAGTGTCACAAAATTAAGCTGAAGAAAGAGGTGGCGAAGTCTATGGCTGACTGTAGCTGACCCTGGCAGTAGGAAGGTGTGACCATATCATTGGGAACATTGAAAGATGGCAAGAGAAAGGTGGATTTTATTTGCTAAGCAATGAGAAGTTAGTGAGTTTTTAAAATAGGAGATGAGAATTTTGTTTTAGGAAACTCTGAAGGAGTCAGCGTGGAAGATGGATTTTGGCAGGGGGGAGGGGAGTTGGAGAAGCAGAGGATGACATTAGGAAGCTGTTCCACCTATCCCATTATAATGAAAGTCAGAATGAAGAATAAAAAACTGTGTGCATATGTGTGTGTGTGAAGAGGGAGAGAGAGAGAGGGAGGAATCTCAGAAATAATCCACAAGAAGAAATGGCAGACCAATATTAAAAACATGAATGAATCTCTTGTCAAAAAAAAAAAAAGAAGAAATGGCAGGAAAAATATATTATAAGAGGCTTATTATATGTGAATTAAATTGAGAAGCAGTCCTTCCAAAACTTTTTCTAGATGTCAAAGATCATTTCACGAATACTGTCTATTGAACATCAAAATCTACTCAATTTTGTACTAGGTACTTTTAGATATGTTTCGTTATTTTCAGTCTCATACTCCTGTAATATAGAATTTCTCTTTCTGGTTTTCAAACAAAGAACCTATTTTAAAAGATCAAAATCTAGAATTCTGAATTTAGAAAGGTCAGAGAGCCTTCCAATGTCACCTAGCTAAGAAATATCAGAACTGAAATTTTAACACAGGCCCATTTCAACTGTCAGTTCTCTCAATCACTACAATACCACATATCTAAAATATGAAAGTTTCAATATTAAAAGAGTTTCCTTCTTTATTAAGTAGTGTGGGGCAAGCAATTTCAAATCTTCCATCCATGATCACTTCCTGCTGCCAACATATTTTTGAAGTAGTCTAACCCTAAGCCATTATGTCACATGGAAATCCAAAAGTAATAAATGGTCTAAAACTAAACCTACAAGGCAAATACAAGTTCCCTCTACTCCTATTGGCACAATCTATTAACAGATGCTGTGTATACTTTTGTAAACTCATATTTTCTTAGTAGGTGTAGACGTTCTTTATCCTCTACTTAGCAGTTTGATTCTTCAGAGATTCACTGCTCTCTTCACTTGGAAGTTTTAGTGCCACTGAAGAAAATACTATTCACAAAATGTTTTGTGTTATTTTCTCTGGTGTTCAGTCCGGAGTTCAGTGGAAAAGCAACTTTGCAGCAGGTCAATGATGAAAATAGAAAATAGAAAACATGCATTTGGGAAACTGGAACTGACTTTGGGCCAGTAATAGAGCTGCCTAACAGTTGTAATAAAGACTTACTAGAAAGAACATACAGAGAAGTATTCATATTACATTCTTATTTGCATTACATGTCCTCAATTATGTCTAGAAAGAGCTACGAAGGCATATCTTGTAATATTACCTAATTCAGAAGGATAGTGCTATGTAGACAATGGAGTAATTTTTTGAGTGAAGATAAACCTATTCAAGCTTGTTGGCCAGTTGTGTCCCAACAGCCCTATTCAGGACACCCTTAAATATCTGTATTATTCTTATAATCTGACCATTTACTTAAGGTTATAAAAGGAACCTCTTCACAAATTTCTTAAACACAACTGATTGCATATTTAAGTATTCCATATATTTCATTATTGCAGAAGAGGTTAGTGAAGAACCTAGAAACTCTTGGGCACATTATAAAAGGATACTATCAAAAACTGGGTGGGGCCTTTAGGGTCAACATGGATTCATAACAAGGCTTCTTGCTCACCTCCCATGGAAATGCAGCTGCATTGTCAGGTTATAATATGGATCTTAGCACATCCACCTTCTTTCAATCCCTTAACTACCCCTCCCCTCCTAAATCAATTCAAGGCCACAGACAGAACTCCTATTTCAAGACAACATTCCATGCAAATAATTTATTGATATGCTGCAGGAAAGAACAAATAGTGGAAGATTGACACTATAGAGAGTTATGGAACTGTGTCCATTCCTGTATTATGGTCAGGTCACCTTCAAATAAAGTGCTACCAATTGTTGAGAATAAAAATATCATGTTTATCTGTAGAGCTTAACATTCTGAAGAAATGTCATCATGATGACAGGTCAATTGCATGGAATAATCATTTCAAGTAGAAAATCAAGAGGGTTAGCAATAAACTGTATTTTTTAAAACACACATACAGTATATCCTCACACACAAGAAAAATGAGATTCCCCAAGGGAGCATTAGATTCATGTTTGGGTTTCTGGAGATCATGGGATGTATATATATTTTACGGGAGTTGATATCAATGGACAATATCTATACAATATCAGTGTCATTTGGATAACTAGTGTATGCTCATTAGGTACTTTCAGAAGTCTTTAAATTTGTCCTTTGATGATAACATGATAGAAACATAGCTGATTCCTCCTTCTCACTGAGCTTTTGCCTTTAATATCACTACTTTGGAAGGCCTTCCTTGACCACCCAATCAAAAGTAACCCTTTTCCTCTAACACATTACTCTGCTTTTTTATTGTCCATTAATATATCATTGTTTGATATCTTCTTATATATTTAGGTAATTATTTTATTTCTTTCCCAACTAGAATTTAAGCTCTCTGAAAGTAGAACCCACTTTGGTTTTGTTCACCACTGTGTCCTTAATACTTGGTACATAATAGGATCTTCATGTGAATGTATAGAAAACACATTTTTAAATTACTCCAGGCCTAATGATATTTCAACTAACATTTATTAAGGGAATATATTGTGCCTGACTCTTAGCTATAACAATAATTACAACCTTTAATCTTCAGAACAACCTTGTGAAGTGAGCATTAATTCCACCTTCCATAGATGAGAAACCCAAGGTTCGGAATTCTTTTCTTTTTACTCCAATGCCCCACATGGTACGTTTCCACACAGTCTATCACATGATCATGCACTCTTATTTCGGCTTCTAGTTTTTTGCTATCTATAGGTATTACCAACTATATCTTAAGCTCCTTAACAGTAGGGATATTGTCTTCTATTGATTTTGTCTTCACGTTAGTATTCATCATGGTGGTGGGCACATAGTTGTAGTTGACAAATGGAAAGGTTAAAGTGGTTATGTAAAAAAGATGGAAAATACATCCCCATAACTGGAGCAGAATGTGATCCTTTGTAGAGGTCATGGAATCTCCCCTCATATTCTTCAGGGAATAGATTCCTGGCTAGGAACTCAAGATCAACTGACATATCTGGTCTGACTCAAAGCTAATAATGGGCATCATGCAATTCTCTTTTTTGGGATTCCTTGGCAGGGAGAAAAGCATGTACAGTTGTACAAGACTCCCACCTCTATATTTCTATGTTTATAGATTAAGAAACTGAGGCACAGAGGCTGAGTAACTTGTTGAAGGCCATACAATTAGTTAGTGGCTGATAGAGAATTGTGGCAGAAGATGCTGTAATTGAAATTGCAACACTTGAAAAATCAAGCTCTGAGCCAGTTCTGAATGCATTCTCTACCTTCAGAATAAATTTAGAAAATGTGTGTCCTATGATGCAGGAGACTTCTTCCCATTGGAACTTGGTTTATATGTCTTTTTTTTAGAGTGCTTAGTTTAAAGTGTCTTAAAGCCATAGCTTTTAAACTATATTAAATAAAAATAAGGAGCAAATGCTACATATATTTTAAAAATTTATGATAATAGTATCTTTGTCACAAATAGGCATTTTTGAATAGTCAAAATTCTTAGCACTGAATTTTTTCTAAATAAATTTTAAATTAATAAAGGAGTTCAAAGTATTGATAGATCTTTTGCTATCTACTCATACCTCTGTTATATTACTTTACAGTTCCTATCTGTGAAATTTCCTTTTATTAATTAACTAAGAAAACATGATGAGTTAGACATGCTATTTCATGTACTTTGGGCAAGCTTCAAAAGTGAGATAATTGAATACAGTTATTGTTTCCAGTTGTATAGTCCTAGAACATAGAGACGTTAAAAAATGCTAGAGATAAATAAAATAGGTGTTGGAATTTGAATAATACTGTCATTTAAGATTTTTAACAATACTGTAGACTAATTATTTCAGGTGATTCTACTGTCTTATACAGCCATGATATATTCCATTTACATTATAACTGATATAAGATATGTATAAACTATTGAAAATATATTTTATCTCCATGAAGTTGTTATAAATTAGATATAATTATGCATTTCTACTGGATTAGGATTTCTACCCAGGAGAAATTTCCTTCTTTCTAGCTTTCTTAAAATAGAGCTCTAGATAGCCAGAGGAAATAAACTGGAGGAAATGAAGTCATTGAATTATCTAGTTTAATAAAGATACTTTCACCAAACACCACCTTTTTAATAGATAATTTCTTCCTAGTTCATTATCCATTACTGATATTTGCAGTTTAATTTTCTTTTTTCTCTCTACTAAAAGAATTTTTTCAATTTCAGAGGTGATTATTAAAAGATTTCACTGTATTTTTTTCCAAAGAATGTTGAATGTATTAGTAAAATGTGAAAGACTTGATTCAAAGGAGTGAAATGGATTCTCTTGGCACAAAAACATGGTACTTGTATACAAATTGTTCATTTGAATAACAAAACCTGTAAATATAGGCTGGGTAACATATTTGCACACGAACCAAAATATAACCTAAAACCATATTATCATACTTTAACAGCTTCGTTATAGAATTCGCTTTTAAATTAGCTATAAAATATCACATTTAAAATTTTTGTATGTAGAAAAATGTATGTATTTGTAATCATGAGGCCATATTAAATAGAGATCTCACTTGGAAAAGCAAATTAAGCAAAATCCATTATTTATTTTAATACTGAAAGAACAGTAAAATCTGGCAAAGGAATAAGCTGTCAAGTATGTAACTCATTTTAAATTACTACCAGGTTTCCCTTTGTTTACATGACAATGGTACTTGCTCTCTGCAATAATGCAAAACAGTTTTCCCATTTTCAGAATTCTTGAGACTTAAATTCCAGAATTGCCATGTGCCCTATCACTCAACTAAATCTACATTTTCCAGTTTACAAATAAAAGGAATGAAGTGTGCTGTTAAAATCCATATTTTAAGAGCAGATTCTTTTAGAATAATATTCTCGTGTATGTTTCTAAGTGCTTAGCATGTGCTTAAAATGTATATATTAGAAGTAGATTATTTTCTTTATACATCAAGCACAACACATTCATTGAGTTAGGAAAGCAACATGTGCCATTCATCATTTGGATCTGATGAATTATTAAATCTTATCAATTTGTCCAGTATTCAACTCCTCTAGGAATATAGGTCTGCCTCATTTCAGAGACACGCTTTTAATGTATTGATTTTCTATCCAGAAAATTATATCATTTGGTGTTAAAGAGAAGAGACTTTTATTTCAGAAAAACATAATTTTTAGCTTTGAAATTACCAGAGGAGGCTTTGTCCAGTTTACAAAGGGACATTAACAGGAGTGTTGATATAGATAAACACTTAGATCAATTGATCAAGCTACTATTTGTAATATAAAGTGGATGATCCCAGATTTGGGATTTGGAATCCTCTTAGAATAATGTATGCACAGCTTTCAATTAATATCACATTATTTTGTATCTTCTGATTGCTCATTATATTGTATATACTCAGATTGCTCCCAAGAAACTTAACAGGAGCAAGTCTTGCCTTTCTCATGGACCCCAAGCCCACCAAACCAAGGAATCCATTTTTTCACCTCCAAGTGTCTAATCCCATGCTCTAAACACAGTAGGGAATAAATTCTTGTTAACTAGGGTAAATCTATATTATAGACATCTGACATTGCTAAGATATTCTGAATTCATTCAGAGTTGAAGGATTTTCAAGAAATCTTTCCATTCAATATGTCTGTAGAAATCTGACATTTAGGTTTCCAACAACTATGGATAGATATGGTCATCTGAACTTGGTCTTTATATAGTTTAGAAGGTGACAACATTCATTTAACTATTTTTGAAAGAGTAAGTTGTAAATGATGCCAATTCAACAAAAATTGATGGAGTGCAGGCTATGTGTCAGTACAGTGCTGGGATATAAAAGTAGCTTACAGTGTAATGGTGGGAACACGGTACCAAAATCAAATTATTTCAATATAGTATGGTGTCTCAGCCAAGTTTTGTCTAAAAATCATGGATGATTTTTGGATGAAGGCCTGAATATTAGCAATTTGTATGGGAACATGATCCCAGGTAGCAGAAATACAGGATGGAGGGAGTAATAATCCTGGGATCATCTGAGGAACCTTATGAAATGCATTCCAGAACTGTCAGCCCCAAGGGTTGAAAGGGAGAAGCATTTATCTATCATCTCCAGTCACACATCAGTTAAGGGTGTTTCCACTGCATTAATTTCAGGAGAATTTAGGTTGCCTGTGCATAAGAGCTGCCACATTCCCATAGTCATTCCATGCTAAGACGTAGAGAAGCCTGGGGCAGTAAATGTCCTGACCAGTTGCACCTAATCCAAGCCAGCCAAAGAATACTCGGGTTCTGTCATTGCTGCTGGAACACAGGCTGAACTATAAGGTAGAGCCTAGAGAATACTGAAGTGCCCAATTCATATGGTAAATGCTAATATCAAGGGTGATGTAGAAGCAAAGAGAAGGAGCCTTTTAATCCAACTTGGGCTTTAGGGAAGACTTCTGAGATAATATTACACCCAGATGAAGCAAAATATAAATGTAAGAAGATGATATTGATGCCCAGAATGGAAATCAAAAGAAACCTAATTAAAATTTGATATTTGGGAAGTTTGTCAAAAAGTTTTAAAACACTTGGTCAAATAAGATCATAGGTCACTGTGAGACAATACTTATCCCTTAACCAAAGTTACAAAAGATCTCAAAAGCAAATACAAGTCACTTAAAGGCAAAGAAACTCACACAATCTGTTGTCAATCTGTTGTCAAAAGCAGCATATCAAGAATACTTTGGAGGGAGAAATCAAATCCAGTCTGTTCTAGCCCATTCCTAACAAAATCCATTTACCCAACTAAATTCAATCCAATCTTAGAAAATCCTGATCATGCATAACTCTTTTCAGTATATTTCATTCTTCACACTTTTTACTAAAAACACATATCTTACCTTTCTTAAAACTTTTTTTCACATTGAGTTACTTTTCTTGTTGACAAATTTGTAACAGATAGAATAAGGTCTTATTTGACCTCTAATAAACCTAGATACAACACAAGTATTATACTTGACATTGATGACTCTAACATGTCTACATTAATCAAACCAACAAGCTTAAGCCACTTTCAATACCGGTTATCAGTTTAGTACTGAATATTTCCAGATGACATGAACCTGAAATTCATTCTGGTCAGATTGGTTTTTATTTCTGATTATTTATATAAGAGCTTAAGTTTTTAAAAGCCAATTAAGTAGAGCTCTTTTACGAATTAATTTTTGGCAATACCATGCACCTACAACACACATATAGATACATATGAACACACAAACAAACACAGAGACCTCATACTTCCCATTCCAAAATTTCAGCCCTGAGTCTGGTACAATATAAAAGCCATCAGTTACAAGGGGTTCGATTCAAATTGGGCTTCTAGCAGATGGAACAAATCAAGGTCACCTACCTAGATGGCTAAACCCTTTTTACTAGTGTTTACAGAAAAGACACTTAAAATTTCTATTTATCCTTGACAAGTCAAGTTCTGAATTACTTTACCCTCTTTTTAAAATTTAAAAGTCCGGGGCTTCCCTGGTGGCGCAGTGGTTGAGAGTCTGCCTGCCGATGCAGGGGACACAGGTTCGAGCCCTGGTCTGGGAAGATCCCACGTGCCGCGGAGCAGCTGGGCCTGTGAGCCACAACTACTGAGCCTGCGCGTCTGGAGCCTGTGCTCTGCAACGAGAGGCCGCGACAGTGAGAGGCCCGCGCACCGCGATGAAGAGTGGCCCCCACTTGCCGCAACTGGAGAAAGCCCTTGCACAGAAATGAAGACCCAACACAGCCATAAATAAATAAATAAATAAATAAATTTATTAAAAAAAAAAAAAAATTAAAAGTTCAACACCACCTCCTTCACTCGAGTTCTAAGTTGCCCAGAACACAGGATATTGGATCCTGAAGGTTATAGTAAACCCAAAACTGGGGAGAGGGGAAGGGATGGTGGGAGGCCCTGGAGGTTAGATAAGATTGTGTGCTGTACTGTAGGTGGGACAGCCACAGCATGGCACAGAGAGGCACATTCATTAGAATCAGAAGAATCTGAGATATCTGGCTGGTTGTGTTGGGGGGAAATCACAAAATGTTGGGGAGTTTCTTAGGAAGGACCTCTTCATTGGGTCCTGTTAGAAACAACATCTGTCCACACCAAGCTCACAAACAACAAGGTAGAACAGCCAACCAAATAGGGGACTACAAGACTACAATCTTGCCTTCCTTTGTCTCCAACAGTTAAGGAGGTAATTCAAGGAAGAGGGGTGAGTGTGTGTGTGCAGGTGTGCATGAGAGAAAGAACACAAGCAAACTAGCACTCTCACCCCTTCACTTGAATTAGCCTGTGCAAGGCATGGGGGTGGGGTGGGCGGGTGGAGTGAATCAATTATGAAGTTAAAGTTTTAAAACAAACAGTACTGAGTCTTAAGAACTTAAGTGAGACTGTTTGAATAAACAGAGGTCAATGAAAAACTGTAGAATTGGACTAAAATGGCCCATTAAGGGAACCCATTACATTCCCAGAAAAGGAGGATCTACTAGAGCACAGCTTGCATCAGTTATTAAAACATAAACTCATGTTATATCCCAATAACTCCTTAATAAACTGGTTATAAAGCTATTATTTATTGAGTCCTTAGTATGTGATCAACACCTACTAATGCCTTCACACTCATAATTTCATCTAAAGATAGGAATTACTTTTGAATTCATTTCATGAATAAGGTAACTGAGGTTTGGAGAGATTCAGTAACTTTTCAAAGAATCCAGAGTAGAGTCAAGATTTAAAAAATCAATCTGTGTGCCTGACTCCAAAATACACACTCTTGACTACTATGTTACAATGTCACTCTGGAAAGGACATTGCAAGCAAACAGAAGAGGGTGAGCAAGGCGGAGTGGTTTGAAACAATAAGATTTATATGTGGAGTTCTATGATATTTGGTATCAGTAAAGTATTAAAAGTGAGGTGGAGAATAAAAAGAGATAAAAGCATGGAGGCCGGGTCAGGGGGTGGAAACAAGTTCATGGAGACCCTTTTGTGCACACGACCTGGCCAACTGTAGACAGGAGGCAACGGGAAAATTCGGGAGGGTTCTTTAGGCAAGGGAGTAACGTAGTGAGATCTGAGATTTCTGCCAAGGTTAACCTCTCCCATATCTATTCATGTTGCTTTAACCAAATACTGTACTCTCAGTCTTTGCCTACCAATCTTAAAATTCATTTTGGTAGCAAGGAAAACCAAGCAAGAGACAACAGAAGGTTGCGGTTCACAGCCACGACCACTGTTAGAAAAAACATCTTAAAGAACATCGTTACAGTGTCCATATTCAAGAATTAAGAGTGAGACCGTTCCATTGTCAACCCTTAATTCAAAATGTTACAATTCATTTTTTTTTTAGAATCACTTTCCACATAAAATTGGAATAACTAGTTCTTTAAAGATCTTTGTAATTTAGCAGCCTTTGAAATTTGACTATGGCATTTATTTTTTACAGGGAAAGGTTGCTCGTGAGGTAATTTTAATGCTTATGCCTAGAATTTCATGTGACTAATTTGAAGGTCATACTTCTTAGCTGTTATGAATAATTTTTCTATGGCTCTTTTGACATTGTAAAATGAAATATAATCTTATAACACTTTAAAATTCCTTTAACCTGAAGATTTTATTTCATACCATGGGCAGTTTCACATCTTGAAGGTGTGAAATTTCAAGCCCAATTCTTAGAAGAAAATTAGCAAATATTGTGAAATTGATTATGTTGGTTATCCAACATGAATAGCATGTAAACTCTCTGAAGTATCATATAAAGCAAAGACTACTAAATTCAAGTCTTTGGAAAAAAAGCCAAAATGCAATCATCTGTGAATCTTAATCAGAATCCTTAAAGAAGGCATATTTAATAGTAAGAAATAAACCTCAAAGGATACATACTTAATTACAAAAAATAAAACAGTCTTATGTTTAGTATTCATATATAATTCAATACAATTTCAAGTTGCTAAAAATACCTTATCATATTTTCTAGTGTTTTGAGGTATAGAGTTAAAAAAATAGAGACAAACAGATATGAAAGGAGCCTCTCATCTAAATACATAGAGATATTTGTAATTTTCTAGGCACCACAAAATGCATGGCATTCTGGCTGCGGCATTCAAATCAGAAAGTAATATCTTTTAGATGACATGTTAAATCGAAGTTTTCCAGAGATTAAAGATTACATGGTAAAGCTGGTAAAGAAAAGGGGTTATAAATCCAGAATCCTGAAAAACGTCTTCAAAACTCTTCTTATCCCCTCCCTAAAAGAAAGGCCTCAATCTAATGTTAACTGGCAAAAAGATTTTCTGTTCAAAAAAAACTGACAAGAGATTATTGGATATTTAGTATTGTAACACATCTATAATCTGCAATTTATGGAATGCCACAGTTTCATGGTTACGATAAAGCTCAATTTTGTTTCTTTTCATGGCATACTGAATGGACATGGATTTGTTTTACCCCATAGAATCTGGAAATTTGCAATATGACAGTAAAATATTAAAGAATACTGATTAAAAGAGAATGCTAGGCAACTGATTTGAAGTTGCAGGACTCTTTTGGAAGAATCTTCTTAAAGGAATCATTTTCTTCTTTTACCTTACAAAACAAGGTCAAAATCATAAGCATGGTTTATGCTCAAGCAATATTAAAAAAAAAAAAAAAACTTTAGACAATAAAATATTTAGAATTCACAGTCAATTTTTTTTTTTCATTTAGTACCACTGGTTTAGCTAAATGCATTTTAGGAAAGAGGTAATAAAAATAATAATAATTATAACCTAGAAAAATTAATTCTGATATAATAAGGAAGTCTGTGCTATTAGTAATTTTAGTAATGATTATTTATGCTAAAAGAGATTTGTTTTTGAATCAGTGAAAATAGTGAATGAATTATTATAAAATATTTGTCTCAGGTCTTTCCATTTTTAGCAAAAGGTGGATCAGTACAGATCTCCTAAAATTCTGAATGAACTATTTTTTAAAAGTTTGTTGGAAGGTATTCCTTGAGGTGGTAGGTGGAAAATTAGGAATGTCCTCCAAAACCAGAAGCAATGAAAAAGCTCAAATTCAAAGGGGTAAGTCAGTTTTGGAACATCTTGTGGGGGCATGTGATGATCCCTAGTGTCTCTGAACTTTATTTTTAATAGGCACCATAGTGGTCAGAAGACAAAGCCAGGACTCATGAATGGAGAGATTAAAACAGAGACTTCTGCACAAAACCAGAATTCCCAAAAGCAATACCTTCCCTGGGAAAACTAGGAAAAAACCTGCCTCACAGAGGGAACTGGAGGGAAGTCTTGTTTGTCTGATCTTGGCTCTAAGTGGAAGAAAAATAGTGAAAATTCTTCCCAGAAAATGCCTACTAACAAAGCCTTCATTTAGGCCTGATTCCAGAATTCTTATATCCTCAGAATCTGAAAACTCTGAGCCCCAAATTAAGATGACAGTAGTCCTGTGTCAGCAGTGCCCATCAAGTGCATGGAGGAAGCACGTGCAAATGCTTTCTGGGAAGATATAATATCAATCCTGGGGACTGCCCTGGCGGTCCAGTGGTGAAGACTCTGAGCTTCCAACGCAGGGGGTGCGGGTTCAATCCCTGGTCAGGGAACTACGATCCCACTTGCCGCACGGTGAGCCCAAAAAGATTAAAAACAAACAAAAAATATATATATATATGTATATCAATCCTGGCATCAAGGAATTCTCACAGATAAAACTCCAAAGAACACAAATTCAGAAGGAAAAGTTGCAGAACAAATGAGAGAACATCAACAGATACAGCAACTGCAGAAATAGTCCCACAAAAACTGTAGATATAATGATCAGAAACAGAGTGTGAAAGAAATGCTTGATATCTTTAAAGAAATTAAAGTGAGAGAATCAAAAGTCTGACTAAAGAACAAGAGATTATAACAAAAAAAGTCAGGGTGGATTAGAAAAGAATCACAGAAAATAATCATAAATAGGACTACTAGAAAGAAAAAAATACAGTAATTTAAAAATATAAGAGACAAGTTAGTCAGCAGATTAAACATGGTTGACAACAATTAGTGAAGTGGAAGAAACATATTAGGAAATAACCCAGAAAACAGCACAGATAAGCAAAGAAATATATATATGTATATATATTTAACATATCCATCCTGCAGATACAAGAAGATAGTCTAAAATTTAAAATGCTTTGCTAGTCTGCTAATTTACAACCTTAGTAAAGATTAAAGTCAGTTCACGAAGCTAGTTTTTAATATTAACATGAATATACTGTATTTTTCATTGTTAAAAGTGAATGATACCTTGAGTAAATAATGGTCAAAGAAAATCCATCTTTTGTGAATAATATTAAACCATGGATCTGAGAAACTCGATGAATCCAAATCAGAATAAATAGACAAACACAAAATAGAAAGCTTACAACCAGAAAAATAAAAGTGAATGCTACCTAAAATACAGTATGAATAACAATAATTAGTCTACAAAGATTCCATTTCCTGTAAAATCAATTTTATGTAAAATTAATTTCATGTAAACTTAATAGAAACTGTACATTTTGAACATATCTTACATTATACATTATATTTAAGAGAAATTTTAAGAGACTAAATTCATTTTTTTAAATTTCCAGATATTTTGAAATCTATTTAAATAAAGGCAGAGTAGTAACAATCAAATTTAGTCAATTTCATATTCAAAATGTATGTACCAGTATAAATTCTATGTGCTAATATATTCATTTTGTTCTTCAGTCCTAAAGTAATTTTAAAATTGAGGATCTACTCTACATGATATAGAAAATATTATTTTTAGAAAATTATAATTAAACTGTAAATCACTCAACACTATGCAAATTATATTTTTATATAAAAGAAAGACCTGATCAATAAATATGACTAGTCCTCAATTAGTCAACGCATATATATTAGGCTATTGTGTACCCAGTATGAGATATACTCTGTGGAGGACACAGGCAAGTAGGGATTTGTATTTAATTGAAAAGACAAGAGTGCACACTTTTTCTTTTAGAAATTAGAGAAAACACACCGTAAATGATAGAGTGCATGTAAAAAAACCAAAAATCAAAGATGCAATGTGAGTACAGTTGGCCCTCCATACCTAGGGTTTCGTATCCTCAGATTCAATCCACAGTGGATCAAGAATATTTGGAAAAAAAATTCCAGAAATTTCCCAAAGCAAAACTTGAATTTGTCACACCTCTGACAACTATTAACATAGCAATTATATTGTATGAAGTATTATAAGTAAACTAGAGATGATTTAAGTATCCGGGAGAAGGTGCATAGGTTAGAGGCAAACACTATGCCATTTTATACAAGGGACTTGTGCGCACACTGGTAAATTTTGATAACCATGGGGGTCCTGGAGCCAATCCTACCTGCAGATACTGAAGGATTATGGTACTCACCTGTTTCAATAAACTATTACAATGTTATCATATATAATAGATTCAAAATTATTTGAACTAGGTTTAAATATTCAAATTAATGGTTTTAAATTTATTCACTACCTTAAATTCTTTGCAAATACTCACACATTCATATTCTTTCTTCCTCTCCCTCTCCCTCTCTCTGTCTCTCTCTCTCTCCCTCCCTTTCTCTCTATTCTATATAGACAAATTTAATCGTGGTTATTTTTTTAAAGTATAGTGTAAATGTCTTAAATGCTGTTTACTAATATTTTAACCAAATTTTCATCTTAAATGGATTTGCTCATGTATATTCAATCTAAAAAGTCTCATCTAGATAATAATATTACTGAAGTACATATACAGTATCATATAAATTGTATAAAAACTCATGAAAGTTTAGCAAAATATTTACACTGTAAAGTTACAGGCAGTTTAAATTCACATAATAGTATTGCCATATATTTTGTATACATTTAAAACTGTTATTTTAGGAGTTTTGGTATTAAAAATAAAACAAAACATAAATGTTGCATTAGGATCTTAAATTAATGTTAAAAGTAACTATTTGAGATCAATAAATAACGCTAAATAAAAACATCCTGTTTTAGCTTACTGGTTGACATACATTTGTTAGATAAATAAATGACTGATCAAAAAGATCTATTGGCAAAAAGTCAAGATAAATTCCTATGAAACTAAGAATTACAATTTTATTTTTACTTCAGAAAAATGTAGTAATTGCTTTCAAAACTGGTTTACACTACTAGCTACTATTTAAAATTGATGTTCCCCTGTATTTACTTTGCTACAATTTACTGTTATGGATGACAAAATTAACCTCCCAATAACGGTTCAAATTCATGAAAAAATAGAGTGTTTTTTTATCTCTGTTTTGATTATTTATTTGTTATAGCAATAATAAGTGTGTATATTAGATCAGTGTTCTGAGCCCTATAGTCTTTAAGAAAAAGTGAACACTTTTTTTAAAACACAGGTCATAAAGAACAATAGTGATGTACATTAAATATACTGTCACATACATCACTTTCTTAAATCCTTCATTCAATCCTGGCAGAGACCACAATTAATTTAGAGCTTCTCATTTATTTCCTATCAAACATTTAGCTATAGTATAATAAAAGAATAGCAAAACCCAACATTTTTTAAAAGGTTCCACTTGCTTGAAGTGTAGATGCTGCAGCCAAAATTGAAAATGACTGTATTTTCCTATAAACTAGTTGACCTGTTTATTCCAGAAATGGTCACCATTCAGCCACACTAACCATGACAAATCAACACCTTGAGGATTTATTGAATGTACCAGTGTATGTTCAGTAAATGTTCATATGTATGGCTTTACATAGACTCTTTGAATACTACAAATTATCAACTACAGATATTTTTTAAGTAAAACTTTTTCTTGGGTAGGAATAATAGTAAATGACAAATCATAAGTTAAAATTCTTTCCCAATTCTGAGAACTGTAGGCAGAAAAGGAAGGAAAGTATAGAGTGGCTAAAATTAACATAGCTTATTTGAATGTAAAGATTAATTTGAAAACACTTCAAGTTCAGAATACTGTGGTACCTCTCAAAAATGGGGATGGAGTGTATATTTAAGTGTGAGACAAGACAGGTGGGGAACTTTAGTCCTACCAGTGATGGACTTGCACATCCACAGAACTGGTCCTCAGAACAGAATTAGTGCCTGGGGAACAAAAAGGAGAAAGTCAGGGTGATGGAGAAAAAAAAAAAATTTACATATGTAGCTAACTAGACTCCTTGATGAACAGAAAGAAAATCTCTTGAAAATAAGGCTTAATTTATAGTGTTTATAAGTGAAGTTATGAGGAAATAGTAAATAGTACTTTTCTAGTTTCTAGAAACGGATAAATAGTAAACGACAACAAGTATCTTGCTTGTTTTATAATATCTTTAGCACAAACTAAAGTGAAACAACTGTAATGGAGGGTAGGAAAAAACCAACAAAGTTTTCTTAAAGTTTTCAGACCAAATGCCAACATTAAAACACAATATTAAGTACATATAAAGGAAGGAAGTTTGGCTCAGACAGGCTGGCAAATATAATATTTAAGTGAAAAAAAGCACCAAAATGCTGCCTTCTCTATTAAAACCCCAAAGAATTTTCATTTAAACTTAGAGTTTTAAGTAAAACATTACACATTAATTATCCAGTCTCCAAGGACATGCAAAATAACGTCTTTTTGCAGGAAGTTGGTTCAGCATTGACTAGTTGCCAGCTGTCAGACTAAGGAACTTTTAAAGAGAATTGAATGCAGAGGTTTAAAAAGGTAGAGGAATTAAGATAATATATACATGTATAAATAATTGGTATAGCTCTTGTTATAATTCTCTGTGAAACTATACTTTTAAAATGAAGAGAAGCATATTGCTATTGGGAAAGTTTTCATTTACATCTTTTAAAGATAAGAAATAATATTATCATTCTACATAAATTGTCACTTTTTTGTTTTAAGAAAAATAACTTTAATCAAAAAAAATTCACGTTTAAAGATTTATGTCCTTACAATCCACAAATCTTTTAAAATTTATTTCCAAATGTTTATTTGTTCAAATAAATAAATGATGAATCTGTAAATTAAATACACAAATGGTGAATAATGGTATCTAAATGAATTAATAGGAATTTCTTATATGCAAAATATGTCATTAATATATATTATCTTCAAAGTTTACATGTATATAATACAAGTAATTGAACTTAAAACACAGGAAATCATCATGCCTAAGAGTCTGATGTGGAGTATAAGCCAGTCATTCAATAAATGAGAAACTTTAATCAAAAGCTCCAGACCAAACACCATTAACTGTAGTAAAGCTTCCTTTGGGAGAGTTTCATATTGCCTGAAATTTTCGCTCCTAGGAAACTAAGGGAGTTGTTGTAATCTACCTCCATCTTCCAATGGTGTTTTGCATATTGCCATGTGCACAGAGTTTCAAAATATGAATATTTACATGTAAGTGGAAAACTATATTCAAATTAAACATTTAAGAATAAGAAAATTTATTCTGTTTTTAGACTTGGTATTGCCATTCCCCACCCTCATTCTGCTTTTCTTCCTATAACCAGCCATTTTAAAATGCTTGAGGCATAACCCTTTGTTTAAATGCATTCTTTTTTTAAAAAATAAATTTATTTATTTTATTTATTTTATTTTTGGCTGTGTTGGGTCTTCATTGCTGCAAGCCTGCTTTCTCTAGTTGCAGCAAGAGGGCTTCTCATTGCGGTGGCTTCTCTTGTTGTGGAGCACGGGCTCTAGGCGCGCGGGCTTCAGTAGTTGTGGCACACGGGCTTAGTTGCTCCACGGCATGTGGGATCTTCCAGGACCAGGGCTCGAACCCGTGTCCCCGGCATTAGCAGGTGGATTCTTAACCACTGCGCCACCAGGGAAACCCTAAATGCATTCTTATAAGATGTGTATTGTGGTTTTGTGCTCATGTATTTTAAATTTATAAACATATTTTGCTCCAGAGTTCCTTCTGCTTCTTACTTTGTTTTAATGCAACATAATATTTTTAAGATCTATATATTTTCTGTGTTACATTTAGACTGAGGGAGCCAGCTCCTAAGATGGCCCCCAATGATTCACACTTCTTGGTAATAATGTGCATGTGTGATTGCCTCCTGTGTTGAATCAGAGCTGGCTCTGTGTGACCAATAGGATGCGGTAGATAAGAAGCTGGGTGACTTCTGCTGCTAGGCCATAAAAAGCAATATGGCTTCTGCCTGACTCTTTCTCTCTTAGGACTCATGGCCCAGGAATCAAGTGGGGGAGGAAACCCAGGCCAAAGGGAGAGGCCACATTTAGACATTCCAGTCAACAGACCCAGCCAAGGTCGTAACCAAGAACCAACTTCAAATGTCAAAAATGTGAGTCAGTTTTCAGATAATTCCAGTCTCTCCTCTTTGTGTAGCTCCAGCTGAGGCCAAATGGAATGAGATGTGTTGTCCACATTAAATTTCAGGCCTGTAAGTATGTGAGTTTGGGAGTTCTGGGAAGTAAGTGCCAAACAGAGATCAGATGTGCAAGAAATTTGTTGTGAAAAATGCTTGTGAAGGACAAAGTGGGGTGGCGGGGGGAGCAGAAAGAAAGAAGAGCCTTCAGACTGTGATGCAAGTATGACAGTTTTGAAAAGAGGGAAGGAAGAAAGGAGAGTTGGTTAAAAAGAATTTCAGGCTACACTGCATTTCCAAACAAATCTTGACTAGGCTGATGGGGACTCCCCAGGCAAAAGTTGCCCGTAAAGGAGTCCCGGATCAGGCAAAAATGACTTTGCTCTAGTTCCTTCACCATGCTCAGTCACTGGCTGGGAGAAACCCTGGGAGAAGAGGGCCATGGCATGAACACCATAGCAGATTTGATGACATAGTAACTGGAGACTGTCAATGACCTATGTTCCATGAAGGTTCTTTTCACAGCTGCCACTGCCTATTCCATTCAGTGCACAGATCCACTTACCTATGAATCTTTGGGTAGCAGCCCCTCATACCTTCCAAGGACTTCTCCTTAAAAAGTTTTATTTCATCGGCTCTGATGGTGCTACACGCCAGTGATTTTCTCTGGCTACCCCCCAGTCTCCTTGGCTGATTCATCTTTCTTTTTATAACCTTTTAAATAAGGGGTCTCCTCAGGAACTGGCCATAGGTCCTCCTCCTAGAAGATGAAAATGAGTGGGAAAAACGACTGCCCTCATCAGTGCAGCTCAGCTGCTCTCAGGATCACAACTGGTATTATGTCCCACCTCCACTGTCATTACATCTATTCATCTCCAACCTCTGCAGGTCTTGGTGACTGTATATATATAAAGGGAGTCAAAGAGAGAGAATTATTATAAGGAACTGGTTCATGTGATAATGGAGGCTGAAAAGTCCCAAGTTCTGTAACTGACAAGCTGGAGACCTGGGAGAGCTGATACATAACTCCAGTCTGAGTCTGAAGCCCTGAGAACCAGTAGAGGCTCAAGACCTACAAAGAGCTGATTTTTCAGTTTTAGTCCAAAGGCTGAAAAAGACCAATATCTCAGGTGCAGCAGTCAGGGAGGAGGAGTTCCATCCTATTGGAGGCAGGGTCAGCCTTTTTGTTACATTTAAGCCTTTAACTGATTGGCGGAGGGCCACCCACATTAGGGAGGGCAATCTACTTTACGCAGCTTACCAATTCAAATGTTAATCTCATCCAGAAATGCCCTTACAGACATGCCTAGAATAATGCTTGATCAAATATTTGGGTGGCACGGTCTAGCAGACACATAAAATTAACCACCACAGTGACTAACCTGGTGGTACGACCCAGACCTTCTTTCCTGTGGGAGCTGAGCTCTAGGTAATTGCATCATTCTCCAGCCAAGTCTGCTGTGCCTGTCCATTCATAGTTTCAGCTAGAAAATATAGTACCTCAAGGTGCCAAAGTGGATGATTCGTCATATCAAGATCACCAGCAACAGGAATCAGTTTGTCTACACGATATTAAATTTATTTTAAAAATCTTGTACCAATATGTGTGGTCTTCTTTTTTGTCTATTGTTTAGCACCAGTTAAATGAATTCCTTGCTCATAAATTCTTTGCTATTTGAAGCTAACAGTTCTTCAACGTTCTCATTATTTACTTCAATAAGTCTAATCTTTGCAAGCTCTAAGATTTTTTGCTTTGCATCGATCATTTCCGTAAGCTTTGGAAAAGAGCAATGAACTGTGAGACGAGTGTCTTCCATACTTTTTCCTTGTAGGTTGTGTTACAATTTGTCAAAGCCTGATTGATAAGTTTTAAGGAACTCCTTGATGTCAAGACTATTCCATAAATCCTTTAATGGAGGACTGTCACACCAGATACTACACATAATATTTGAGAGGCAAAAAAGACCACTTAGGGCTTCCCTGGTGGCGCAGTGGTTGAGAATCTGCCTGTCAATGCAGGGGACACGGGTTCGAGCCCTGGTCTGGGAAGATCCCACATGCCGCGGAGCAACTAGGCCCGTGAGCCACAACTACTGAGCCTGTGCGTCTGGAGCCTGTACTCCACAAGAAGAGAGACCACAATAGTGAGAGGTCCACGCACCGCAATGAAGAGTGGCCCCCACTTGCCACAACTAGAGAAAGCCCTCATACAGAAACGAAGACCCAACACAGCCAAAAATAAATAAATAAAAATAAATTTAAAAAAAAGAAAAAAGACCACTTAAATAGAATCTTCCTAATCAATAACACTACAGTACAACAGGCCAAAAAAAAAAGACTACTCAGATAGGATGTTCCTAATCAATAACAATAGAGGAATGTCTGGGAACATTATTATCAAAAGAGACTTGTTTGCAAGATTTCCCTTCTTCATGTATTCCATTATGAATAACCATGAAGATAACACTTCCTATAATCATTAAATATCTGCTTTGCAAAGCATTCTTCAACAGTCTCTAAAGGGCCATGCGGTTTGCGGAATGATAAACCAACAACTTGTAGCTTAACAAATTCCACCTAAAAGCAACATTAGCCTATCTTTGGATGCTTCAAGTGCATGGTACTGTTTCCTCCTAGAAATTTGAAATAAACCTACATGATGACAGTCATCTCCAGTGATATCTAGTTTCATCAATATTGAAAATGTGCTCTGTTTATCAATAGTTTTCTGCCATATAATGGGGAGAATCACTACTGTTTCAGTATTAGCAGCTTCATGTATGACCTTCAAGTTACATAAGGTAAGGTCTTGTGACTATCTCTCCTTTCCATCTCCTTTTTCTTCAGGTCTTTGAAGATGTTCAGTTCTTTCTGCTGTATCAGCATGGTTCTTAATGACACTCCACAATGACTGAGGTTATCAATACACAGCACGTGGTTATTTCTCCAGTTTTTTAATACCAACCACACTTTTCATATTTTTTTTTCTCGTTTTACTTTCTCACATGTAGAAAATCATTGTACGCTTGGTAAGTGAAGACAAGTGCATTACCAGATTTTGTCTTTTATAAGCTCTCCTCTCTCAATTCAATTCTCAATTCAATTTAATGCTTACAATTTTTCTTCCAATGGATGGGTTTTTCTGGACTTTAGGCTCACCTAATTTTTTAAAAGACATTTTTACTTAATGTAAAGAAGACAATAGATAATGCACAGTACTTTTAGACAAAAATGATATTAGGAGAAAAGCTTAAACTGAAACACAATCTATATACATCCTCTCATTCAAACTCTTAAAGCAATTTAGATGTTTTTACTGGCACATCAAACTATGTTTTCAATAATGAATGTGGCAAAATTTTTGCAAGTATTTATAGTGAATATATGGTTAAGATTTCAGATAACTAGAGACACAGAATATTTGCAATATTATATGACTCACTGATGACTCACCCACATGAGAAGAGAACATGTTCTTATTTGGACCTATAAACAAGTATGAGCGGGATATGGCTGTCAAGAGCATTTGAATTTCTTGAGGGTGTCGGTACAACAATGCTTTCAAACCCAGAAAGAAAATACTATTTACATTTAAAACTATGAGACCACTGGGAAAAAGGAAGATTGATCTGAAAAATAAGAAGACTAAATGAGTGTTCTGTCATAAAAGCAAACATAAGAGAGATTACATATTGAATTATGCCAAAAGTTTGAGAATATATCAAGTTTTTTTTCACATGGAAAGTGGGGATGGCCCTAAATCATCCTAGATTTGTATTATCGATTTAATTATCATTCCAAGTAATATTTACACTTTTGATGTACCTTAGAAAATAGTAAGATAAATTAAATAGTTGTATTTTGTTAGTAAAGGACATTTTAATATAACACATCAAATAGTAGCTCTGGAAGAATGCCAAAGAGGGGGCAAAAAATGGTTGTCTTTGCATTCTTGTTTTTACTTGTTTTGGTCTCAAGTCTATGCTACCTAATAAGAATGCACCACCACCTTGTGGAAATTCCTTCAAACTACAGACACATCATCCCAAGATCCAGATGGATCCAAGAAACAGACTACCAGATCAACATATTTCATTTTTATTTAATTTAGTTTTACTATTGTTTCTATGTAGCTCACAACCAAATCTTAGTCTCTCAACCCAGCCTCTCCAGCTTTAGTCCTGTCTTTACAACTGTTTGGTTCACTTTCCCACCTGATGCTTTGCTGGCACTTAAAATACCATAACTTCCAAACGAAATTCTTCATAATCGTTCTAGTTCTAGTTAAATGAATGGACACTCATACGGTAGTGTTAAGTCACCCAGGTTAAAAATGTTGGCCTTCTTTGACTTATTCTGCCCTGAAAATCCACTCCACCTTAAAATTAATCGCCAAGTTCTGTTAGTTCTCACTCCTAAATGTCTTTCCCATTTTTTCTCTTCTTTTTATCTCTACTGACAAAATCCTAGATTATGCCTTCAAATATGCATACCTAAGCCATTATAACAGTCTTATATCTATGCTTCTAGCGTCTCCTCTTCCCCCACTGCCACTACTGATGCTGTATCTCTCTCCTGTGTTAATCAGTTTATTTACTTGGTTTACTTAGGCATTACAGCCTCCAATACACTTTTTTTTTTTTAATTAATTTTTGGCTGTGTCAGGTCTTCATTGCTGCACGGGCTTTCTCTAGTTGCGGCGAGCAGGGGCTATTCTTTGCTGCGGTGCATGGGCTCCTCATTGTGGTGGCTTCTCTTGTTGCGGAGCAATGGCTCTAGGCACACGGGCTTCAGCAGTTGCGGCACTCGGGCTCAGCAGCTGTGGCGCATGGGCCCAGCCGCTCTGCGGCATGTGGGATCCTCCCGGATCAGGGCTCGAACCCGTGTCCCCCGCACCGGCGGGTAGACTTTTCTAACCACTGTGCCACCACGGAAGTCCCCGGTCTCCAATACTCTTATCAGTGTCTACATGTTCCCTGACTTCTCCCCCACCAGTGTGCTGAATATCTGATGTTCTAACCATAATCTCTACTCCAACCATAATCTCTACTCACTATGTCCCAAATGTGCTCTAGTGCTTTCCTACCTCTGCTACTATGCTCACACTCTCTCTGCCATGCCCTCCCACCACATCTGGAAGTCAGAATTCTTGTGAATGTTTGAAAACATTTTCACAGCGACGTTTAGCAAACGTGAAGACTTTTGACAGAAAAACTGTTTACTCACTCTGAAAAGATATTCCAGTCTGATGTTAAAGGGATACACATGGAGTAATGGCTATTCACTTGACAAGCTAGGTAGCTAAATCCATATTGGTAATGAGTGGCATTAAAAAAGCTGACATAAGGAAGAAGGGAATGTCTCCTATCATATCTTTTTTTTTTTTATTTTGTAATAACTTTATTTTTATTTTTTTATTTTTTTTCACATAGTAAACATTTTTAAAGCAAAACATGTAGTCATTATAAAATAAAATTGAGCTTTTTCAGGTCCCTGAACTGTAACACTTTTTTTGTGTGTGTGTGTTATTTTCTGCTTTATAACAACGTGAATCAGCTACACATATACACACGTTCCCATATCTCCTCCCCCCGCATCTCCCTCCCTCCCACCCTCCCCATCCCACCCCCCCGGGCGGTCACAAAGCACCGAGTTGATCTCCCTGTGCTATGCGGCTGCTTCCCACTAGCTATCTATTTTACATTTGGTAGTGTATATATGTCCATGACACTCTCTCACCCTGTCACATCTCACCCTTCCCCTTCCCCATATCCTCAAGTCCATTCTTTAGTAGGTCTGTGTCTTTATTCCCATCTTGCCACTAGGTTCTTCATGACATTTTTTTTTTTCCTTAGATTCCATATATATGTGTTAGCATACTGTATTTGTTTTTCTCTTTCTGACTTACTTCACTCTGTATGACAGACTCTAACTCCATCCACCTCATTACAAATACCTCCATTTCATTTCTTTTTATGGCTGAGTAATATTCCATTGTATATATGTGCCACATCTTCTTTATCCATTCATCTGATGATGGACATTTAGGTTGCTTCCATGTCCTGGCTATTGTAAATAGAGCTGCAATGAACATTTTGGTACATGACTCTTTTTGAATTATGGTTTTCTCAGGGTATATGCCCAGTAGTGGGATTGCTGGGTCGTATGGTAGTTCTATTTTTAGTTTTTTAAGGAACCTCCATACTGTTCTCCATAGTGGCTGTATCAATTTACATTCCCACCAACAGTGCAAGAGGGTTCCCTTTTCTCCACAGCCTCTCCAGCATTTATTGTTTGTAGATATTTTGATGTCCTATCATATCTTAATTTTGATTCACTAAAGTTGCTATGTGGCTTTTATTCCTTTTGTATAAAATTCTGAACAATTATTTAACTTAGAGTTTAGCAGGCATTTTGATCTTTCAGTTTTATTTGCTAGCCCAAATCTCTTTACTGACTAACCTTGCATTTTAATCAAATGAATTTTATGCTTTTCAAAAGAATAATGCAGGGCTTCCCTGGTGGCACAGTGGTTGAGAATCTGCCTGCCAATGCAGGGGACACGGGCCCTGGTCTGGGAAGATCCCACATGCCACGGAGCGACTAGGCCCGTGAGCCACGACTACTGAGCCTGCGCGTCTGGAGCCTGTGCTCTGCAACAAGAGAGGCCGCGATAGTGAGAGGCCCGCGCACCGTGATGAAGAGTGGCCCTCGCTTGCCGCAACTAGAGAAAGCCCTCGCACAGAAACGAAGACCTAACACAACCATAAATAAATAAATTAATTAATTAAAAAAAGAAAAAAAGAATAATGCATATAACTTTAGTTTTCAACAGATAACTTTTTTGTACTTGACAATACAGTTTAGGGTGAGTTGATGATAGAGGTACTGGCCATAGGGTGGTAGCTCTGGCTAGTAACTAGAACTGGATATATGTTTAGAATCAGATCAGATAAGAATTGCAACAGTGGTTTTTCAAGAGATTTGGTGGGGTTGGAAGGAAGCAAAAAAGATCACCTTTTAAGTAAGATGTACTAGAGACAGATCAGAGGAGCAGTATTCAAAAGATTATTAAACAGAGGAGACAGTCTTTGGTCAAGTTTTTAAGCAGCACCAGGGAGAGCTCCCTGCATGTGTTAGCCTCCACTGGGAGGAAACTACTGGTCTGTTCTTTTACTGCTGGCAGCTGGGAACTTTCCAGATGGACTTGATTCCCAAAGGTAGTCTATCTGGCAGCATAAGTCTCAGTCCTGTTTAGTCCGATCCCAGTCCTCAGTGGATGAGGCTGCATACTCATATAGCTAAAAATTTTTGGGATACATAATCCAGGTCAATTGGGAGTTCAAGCTACAGGATGAATTTTGGTGGAAAGAGATTCTCCTAAAGTCTCAAGGTCTTCTTGGTTAAAGTTTTCTTTCTCCATCATATAATCATCCTTGAGAAATGGGCTGAAAAAAAGTCACCTTCCCCAAGAGTATACCTCCCCTGACCCCACGTCCCAGGGCAGCGCACAGCCCTGGTTGATACAGTGTTATAAAAGCCAAACTCTCTTTTCCCAATTCTGGGCAACTCTGAAAGGCCATTAAAGCTTCAAGGCCTTCATGGGGTCACCTGAAGTGTTGCTGGGACTATACCATAGCCCAGCTTCTTATTCATCCCAATTCTGCTTCTTTCCCTTCTCCCAGAAGTGTTGATCATGAGAACAACCACCATGGAAAAAACATTAAACAACCAGATTGATAGAACAATTCAGCCAGTTGACATCAATCCCAGTCTGCCATTAACCACCACAGTGCTGATACAATGGACACATAAATGGAGTAGCCAGAGTAGCAGGGATGGTAGCTAAGCAATGGCTAAACAACATGAATCCTCACTTGCTAAAGCTGTTACAGCAGAATCCCAACCTGCTAGAGACAGAGACCAATACGGAGCACCTAATAGGGCACAGCTCTTTGAGGAAACCAATTGCCCATTTGATGGCAAGTTTATTATATTTGATCCCTTCTACTATGGGAAGGGACAGTGACACACGTGGTTGGTAACTGACATGTATTCCAAGTGTGAGTGTGACTTTATTGTCCACAGAGTTTTAACTAGCACCACCATTCAAGGACTTACGCAATGTTTGATACACTGATACATCATCCTTTATAACTTTTCATTAGCGCTATGGGCCCACTTTACAGCAAAGGGGGTGTGATAGTGAGCACATGACCATGAAGTCCACCGGTCCTGTCACATACCATGCCCACAGTAGTTGATGGCCTCATAGAGAATGCAATGGCCTACTAAAAACACAGCTGAGCTGCCAGCTGGAAGATGATACCCTGCAAGGATGACGGGTGTTATCTTCCTGGACACAGTGTACATGCTAAATCAATGACTACTGTAGAGTGCAATGATCCCAGTAGACAGAGAATACGGGTCTGGGAACCAAAGATGGAAGCAGGAGTGGCCCTGCCTACCATCATTCTCAGCGACCCACTTGGAAACTTTATGCTTCCCAACTCTGCAACTCTGTCACCAGGGAAAACAGAAAGAGTCTCACTGAACACTAAGCTACAGCTGCAGGGGTAAGAGCTCCTTTCTCTGAAGGAGAACTTGATAGGTTGCCTAAGCACTCTGAACAACTTTTGCCAAGGTACTCAGCAAGCAAAAAGAGAAATTGCCATTCTGGCAGAAGTAATTAACCCAGACCACGAAGAGGAGGTAGGGATGCTGTTACACAATGGGGATAGGAATGAATGAATATATTTGGCATCCACGTTGTCAAATGAGATGTGCATGAGACCAGAGCAGCAGCCTCAAAAGAGCATGGTAAGAGGACCTTGTACCCCTCAGATCAGGGTCTTGCCACCCCACCAGATAAGCCATCTAGACCAGCAGAGTTGCCAAGGATGAGGCAAATCTAGAATAGAAAATAGAGGAAGGAGATGCTGAGTATCAGTTGCAGCCTTTAGACAAGCTGCAGCACCAGAGGCTGGAGATCAACCACTAAACCTTCTCTTATTTGTTTTGCTGAGGAAAAGAGGCCCATCAGAGCCCTGAAGGAGTTGCTCTCGACCTCCTCTAAAGCAAGTGGAGGCAAATAGCTCAAGGGTTGGACTGTGAGAGATGCTGTGCTGTCCTATTCAAATCCTCTTTTCAGGACTGAAGAAATGATTCTTCAGCTGCTGGGAAGTTTGTTGAAGGTTTTCAGATCTGTTCTCAGCCCCTCACAGAATTACCATAAGCTTCAGAGAGCCAGACAGCTGTCTTGCCTCTCAGAGGAGCCCCCATCCAATGACTAGTAAATATGAGGTTATAAAGGCTAGGCTCCCTCACCTTAACTTGGGACAACCTTGAAGGACCATCCCAGCTTCAGCCATGAGGTTGGCTGAGACCTTTGTTGCATTTGCATCACAGCCCAAATTCTCCTTCTACTTAATCCCGTTGCCTTCTTTTTTCAAAAAACACCCTAGTCAACTTCCTGCATACTAATCTTCCATTTCAAAGTCTGCTTCCCAGGGGACTTAATCTGATATCTACAACAGTAAGTGAGTTAGGTACTTCTGAAAATTATATAAACTTTTGTTAATGGCTAAAACAGATATAACCTTCATGGTCTGTGAAAGAAATACCCATTATATTGTGTGTACTAAGTTATATCATCGATGTGTTCAATTTATGGAAAAGTATAAATTCTCTGGAGTTATTCTGATTTTTATCCAGTAGGAATGTAGATATGTACATTTCAAAACATCCTTAAATGTTAGGAAGATACCTTAATACTGAAGAGAACTAAAGTTATAAATCCTTAATGTCCATATCCCATAATCATAGCCAAAGATTACATCATATATATAAATTAATTTTCAACCACAATATCCCAGGTTTTAGTTTCAGGAGGATCATTACTCAAGTAGAGTAAACTCTACTCTATTATCCGTCATGAGCAAGAAAAGGAATGTGTTGATTAATTATTTTCTTTTTAATGGAGATTGCATACGTACTATGTTTGAATTACCAATTTTCAAATAATGCAACACATCAATATACATTTAAGATCCAGGTGACTAAAAATAATCTAACACTTTTTTTTACAATGCAAAAGTCATTTTAGGATCTTGTTACATCACACGTTTATCAATATAGACATTGTCATTTAGACTTGCAGGAACAACTACTAATGGAGACTTCTGCTGTTGGGTCACAGAATAATTATTATACTGTTGTAACACAGTTTGAACTACATGTTCTAGTTGCAAAGACCACTGGAGACCATCATGCTATATCTTAACTGTACCCCACAGTTGAAAAGGAATAGATGAAGTGTTTGTTTAGCTTTCAAGTCAGAAACTAGTTGGTCAGTATGTACAACATAAGAATAACTGGGGGAAAAATGTGAACAGTAGTAGTAAGCTAATGCAAAAATATGATAGGCCAGGGTTGAATAACATGTGTATCTATCCCCTCAGCTCCATGGAAATCATTGGCGACGTGAAGCTCCTTCATTAGCATCTTTGCTCATGAAAGAAGACAAGGTTGCTCTGATACATTTCCTCTGAACAACTACAACTCATTTTATGAATACATCTGACATGTACTCAGTATCATTTCAGTGCTTACACTACCTTGTTGTCAAGGAAACAGCCATCAGGATCACTTAGGATGTAGTGAAAAGAAACCTGTAAAAGAAGAGAAGTATATTGTATGTTGCAGTGGAAAGAGTTTCCTTCTCTGAAGGAGAACTTGATAGGTTTCCAATGTTAATGAATAGAACCCAAACTCACTGTAAAACATGAAATCTGAGCATGACAGAAAAGATGTTATGAACAATGCTTGCTGATGGCAGAAAATTAACAAGGGTGAACTGGCCTTACATTTACAGAGAGATTTAGTATATAATATACTCATTATATCCAACATAAGGTATGCTATGTCCACATTTGAAAATTAATAAACTGCTTGAACTTAGTAAGTTAGTCATTGTTTTTAAATTAGTTACTGTAAACAAGTACATAAGCAGTTGACGAAATGAAACTAAGTTATTTCAAGTTATAAATTCACTTGCTTGGGGGATGTGTTTTTGTTAAAGTCACTACATTGAAATGATTAAGAGCTCAGCTTCTAAGTCAAATATCCTTGTAATCAAATTGCAGCTAACTTCCAAAGGGAGAAAAAAAGATGGCACCTTCAGAAGGGTTTAAATAAAAATCATTGAATGGAGGAATTATTTGCAGAGGTGGGGGAAAGTTGAAGGGAACAACAAGGGATGCTGAAGAACTCAGGGACTTGCAGAAATGGGAAGCCATTGCTACTCCCAGGAACTCAAGAAACAGTATTACCAGAATTTGGTGAAACACCAACAGGAGCTACGACTGTATGGGAAACAGACTCTCCACAGCTAGGCAGGAAGGGAGCAGGGTGGCAGTAGGGTAGGGAAAAATAACACCACTTCTTCCCTCTTCTTTCACTTTTAAGACTCCTGCTGAGATCTCCCTTGTGTTGAAGGCTCCCAGAAGCCAGGAGAAAAGGAAGCCTGGATGATGCAGTTTGAATAGTTTTGCCTCCCAGAGCAGGGGAGAGGAGAACAGAAAATTGACCTAGGGAAGCAAATGGAAAATGGTAGCCAACATATCCACTTGTTGGTTATATTACCTGAGACATATTACTTCTGTCTCTGTTTCATCATCTCTCAAATCCAGCTAATAATAGTATCTTCTTCATAGGAATATTGTGGAAATAATATATGAAAATAGCTAGAAAATCATAACTACTCAATAAAACTTAGCTATTATTTTTTTCCAAGTCAGTTTTTTTAAAATAAAAATTGTCAAAGTAATTCAGGCTATGAGATGTGGAGAGGATAACTTGGGAAGCTGAAAATTTGGAAGAGATTCAAAACATAAAGGCCTAAACATATACAGCAGTGTTAACACTAAATGGAACATTACTTTAACATTTTTTTTTTGCATTCCTCCAAAAAACACTTTTCAGATTATGCAAAGCAATTCTTTCTTAGTTGTACAATGTGTAAACAAAGTCTCTAGTTTTAATCTCCCAAGAGCAGAGGCATCAAATTCTTTCACATTCATAGCTAGTTGGGGGTCTGTGATCTGAACACAGAAAAATGGCTCCCCAAAGATGCCCAGGTCCTAATTCTTAGAACCTGTGAATATGTTACCTTATACTGCACAGGAACTTTACAGCTAGGATTAAGTTAAGGATCTTAAAATGAAGAGATTATCCCGGATTACCCAAGTGGACCCAAAGTAACCACAGGGTTCCTGAGGAGAGGAAGGCAAGAGGGTCAGAGTAACAGAAAGCAACGTAATGACAGAAGCAGAGGTTTGAGTGACTTGAGGAAGGGGTGACGAATCAAAGAATGCATGTAGTCTCTAGAAGCTGGAAAAGGCAAAGAAACGGATTATCCTCTAGAGCCTCCAGAGGAATGCAGCCCTGTAGACACCTTGTGTTTAGAACTTTAGCTGTAGAACTATAAGGTAATACACCTGTGTAATTTTAAGGCACTAAGTTTGTGGTCATTTGCTACAGCAGAAATAAGAAACTAAACAGGGTCTCTGCTAATTGTTGCTTTCTGACATCCCAGATCCATTTTCCACCCTTTCCTGTTTGGGTCTGTGCCATAGGAGGCTAATCTTTGGCTTCTAGCTGAGATCAGTGAATGGAGGCACGGGCAGGAATGGGGAAGGCGAAGAGAGACGCTGGAGTATTTATCCCTGCCCCGCCCACAGATCACTGCATTTTTGGCCTTTGATGGTGTCTCCCTACAGCCCCCATTCATAATAGGTATCCTGACTTCCACAGCTTCAGGACCCTAGGCCTAGGGCAGGTCACACCCCACGGTGGCTAGTCCCAAATGCTTCACTACCCCTGTTGGTTCCCTTAACCCTGCCCATACTTCCCTAAATCCTTAATAATTCTCCGGTTAAGCCCTTTGAGTGTGCCATTTCTTTGCTGCTGGTAAACTGTCTGATTCAATACAGAATATCTTTTTCATACTATTCATTTAAGACTCAATTAGTTGAGTCTTACATTTTCCTTGAGGTGCTCTGGAAGAATACCAAGCATAAGAAAGTTCAAGACAGTGTAATCGTCTACCAGTAATTAAAATTATAATTTGTTCATCTTTTGAATTGAGTTATAACATGTCTGTCCCCACTTTAGAAAAACTGAATCCTCCTTCACTTAAAAAGCCCACAAAAAGTGTTACCAAACATACCTTTAGAGAGTAAATACTTTCAAGTGTTTTAGGCACTTTAAACTATTTAACAAAGGCACAAAGAAGAGCGGAGAGAAATGCTTTTCATGAAGTAATACAGTTCATTGCAATACTGAAGGTCAATCAGATAGACATAACAGATCATTACAGGAATAAATAAATGGTAACTAGAATTTAAGGATTTAATTTTTAAAATGTATGTGCCCATCAAGAGCACATTTATTTTGTTTATAATCTATCAAAACTATTATTTAACATGGTTGCTTTTAGAAACTATATAAATGAAATGTCAAATATCTGGATTGATCAAAAATATTTAGTCAATCTTCAGGAGATTTGCTATAATATGGAAAATAAGTATCCAAAATGACTGATATCTGAAATGCATTTGTCACTTTATGTCTAGATTATTAAATGTGTGTATATATATATATATATATATATATATATATATATATATATATACACTTAATAATGTATATATATACTTAATAATATATGTATAATTAATATATATTATATATATATATACACTTAATAATTATATATACTCTTAATTAATACACTTAATTACACCTAAGTGAGAGTTGGTCAAAGTTGCCAGAAGAAGAAACTTTCTTCTCTACATGCTTAAATCACAAACATTCACACTTTATTGAATTAGACAAATTAGGTAAAGAAATAAGATAGCATAATTTAAAGAACCCTCCACCAGTCCCCTCAAATTGGTCAAATAACTGTATTTCAAAGAAATCATGAAATCCTCTCTCCTTTTGGAAAATATCAAGTCCTACAAGATTAATTTGTGCTGTACAGGCAGATGATGAAAGATTCTGGGAAATAAAGCCAAAGTGGGCTTGAGATTTCTCACATCAATTAAAATTGTTTTCAGTTACCATTTTGCTACAGAGTCTACCCCAACTCAACTCTTTCCACATTGTTCACAGATGAATGTCACAAAGGAGAACAGAGAACTGAGGATGACTGCAGACACATTAGTGCTCTTGGAAATGCCACAGAGTCTTACATATAGAGACACGATAGTGTCAGTTTTACAGTCTCACTGAAACAAGGATACAAGAACAGGCTTCACTCTCTAGATATTGCATACTATAAAAAAAAAAAAGCCTCAAATCAAAGGGTTGTGAAAATACAAAATTAACTAAATACACACACTAAGATTATAATTTTAGCACTTGCATTTAACTATAAAATAGGCTCCTGTCGGGCTTCCCTGGTGGCGCAGTGGTTGAGAATCTGCCTACCAATGCAGGGGACACGGGTTCGAGCCCTGGTCTGGGAAGATCCCACATGCCGCAGAGCAGCTGGGCCCGTGAGCCACAATTACTGAGCCTGAGCATCTGGAGCCTGTGCTCCGCAACAGGAGAGGCCGCGACAGTGAGAGGCCCTGCGCACTGCGATGAAGAGTGGCCCCCGCTTGCCGCAACTAGAGAAAGCCCTCGCACAGAAACAAAGACCCAACACAGCCATAAATAAATAAAAATTAAAAAAAAAAAAATAGGCTCCTGTCTCTACAGGCTTATTCAGAGCAGAAAAGATTCATACATACATTGTCTGCACTAATTACTTGTTTGAACTACCCTAAGCTGCCTTCATTAGAGTCACTGGTACTCGTTAGTAAAACATAACGTGCTTGAAGTGTACAAGTATGGATGAATGCGTGCCCTTCCAAGTTCAATTTAACATTTTTACATAATATTGTAATAAATAATTTGTACTTTACAAGAGAACTAAAAATAGGACTTTAATTAATATATATGATAATTTGTCTTTGGTATGAGGTATCAGTGCCTCTTTAACTTGATGTGTACTATATTGTAATATACATGGAATCTACATTATAGTAGTGTAATATATTACACATTACATCATGGATAGTACTTATAAAATCTATGCACAACATTCATAAATATGTGCTTATATTAGTATTTTTGCATGTTGTATATATATATAATATTCCTCTGGCATCTCTAAGAAAACAACAAAGCTATATATTTCTACATGGCTAGAAAAATTATAATCATCAGCAATCTACCAACTAGCAATTATGTCTTTAGTGTATTTCCCATTCTAAAGTCTTTTGCCACTTGAACAGGAACATACATCTACAATGTCCTTCCTAATGCTACTACTATATACCATCAATGATAATAACTATAGTACTAATAATGATAGTTATACTGCCTTAACTACAATGCCTATAGAACCAAACTGCTTTCTATTTACAAATTATTTTCACATCCATTACCTTATTTTGTTTACATCAACCTTGTGATATTCAAATATAATCTTTAATGATAGAGGTATGCATTGCAGGGGGTAGGAAAGAAAAATTAGATCATATCTCATTTATCTCTTGCAAGTAAGGGTTACACTTTACGTTCCCTGTGAATAGACTTTCATGCATGAGTGCCTTTATGAAATCTTAAGCAGATACCTTCAAAATGGGTTTTCTGGGTTGGTGCTTGAAAACCAACCAAACATCAGCTGATATGCGGCTGCCTCAACCCATCGGGCGCATCAGTTGAGAGCAATGAGGGTATCTGACCGGCCACATGAAAACAGGGAACAAATCTAGAATGCACAAGCCAGGGCTGAGAGAACAGGACCTACTGCATGATAGTCCAGATCACAATGTTGGGCGCTAGAGCTCAGTCAGGATCAGTGTGGGTATCCAAACAACATCCACAGAGTTCAGAGTTTGGCAGGATGGCTCCTTAGGCATGCAGACCACAGTACTATAAGAAGTGGAAGGTCAGGGAGCCTGATTCCTCCAGCTCCATTTTTCTTTCTCAGGATTGCTTTGGGTATTTGGGGTCTTTCACGTTTCCATACTTACAATAGTGAAGACATGGAAGCAACCTAAATGTCCATCAACAGAGGAATGGATAAAAAAGATGTGGTACATATATAGAATGGAGTATTAGCTGTAAAAAAAAGAATGAAGTAATGCCATTTGCAGCAACATGGATGGAGCTAGAGTTTATCATACTAAGTGAAGTAAGTCAGATAAAGACAAATATCATATGATATTGCTTATATGTGGAATCTAAAAAAATGATACAAATGATATTTACAAAACAAAAACAGACTCACAGACTTCAAAAACAAACTTCTGGTTACCAAAGGGCAACTGTGGGGTGGGGGAGGCATAAATTAGGAGTTTGGGATTAACATATACACACTACTATATATAAAATAGATAATCAATGGGGACCTACTGGATAACACAGGGAACTCTACTTAATATTCTGTAATGACCTATATGAGAAGGGAATATGAGGAAGAATGGATATGTATATATGTATTGTGTGGGCCACAAAGTGCCTTCGGTTTTTTAGTAAAAATAAAAGACACATTTTTCATTTTCACCAAGAACTTTATTTAACAACGTATTCACCCTTTTGTTCCACTACTTCTGCCATTTTTCAGGCAACTTCATAATTCCATCTTCCCAAAACTTATCTTTTTGAGCAAAGAACTGTTCCAGGTGCCTTTTACTGTCTTCCAGGGGATTGAAAATTTTTCCATTAAGAGAATTTTGTAAAGACCTAAATAAATGGAAATCCGAAGGTGCAATATCTGGTGAATACAGCGAATGAATCAGAACTTCCCAGCCAAGCTGTAACAGTTTTTGCCTAGTCATCAAAGAAACATGCGGTCTTGCGTTATCCTGATGGAAGATTATGCGTATTCTGTTGACTAATTCCGGGCGCTTTTCGTTGAGTGCCACTTTCAATTGGTCTAATTGGGAGCAGTACTTGTTGGAATTAATCGTTTGGTTCAACGGAAGGAGCTCATAATACGGGACTCCCTTCCAAGCCCACCATATACACAACATCACCTTCTTTGGATGAAGACTGGCCTTTGGTGTGGTTGGTGGTGGTTCATTTCACTTGCCCCACAAGCTCCTCCATTCCACATTATTACAGTATCCACTTTTCATCGCCCATCACAATTTGTTTTAAAAACGGAACGTTTTCATTACATTTCAGTAGAGAATCGCATGTGGAAATATGGTCAGGAAGGTTTTTTTTCACTTTACTTACGTGGAACCCAAACATCAAAGCGATTCACATAACCAAGCTGGTGCAAATGATTTTCAACGCTTGATTTGGATATTTTGAGTATGTCGGCTATCTCTCGCGTGGTTTAGTGTTGATTGCTCTCAATTATTGTTTCGATTTGATTGCTATCAACTTCAACTGGTCTACCCGATTGTGGAGCATCGTCCAATGAGAAATCTCCAACACGAAACTTCTTAAACAACTTTTGACACGTTTGACCAGTCACAGCACCTTCTCCATACACTGCACAAATCTTTTTGTGCGTTTCAGTTGTGTTTTTACCTGTCTTGAAATAATAAAGCATAATATACCGAAAACATTGCTTTTTTTCTTCCATCTTCAATATTAAAATGGTTACACAAAAATTCACCAATTTTGATGTCTTTTTTAAAATTCACATTGATATGACAGCTGTCACATACAATCTAACAAAATTGTTTCGAATGAAGTTAAAGACAACTAAGTGATACTAGAGCCATCTTATGGAAAAAAACAAACAAAACTTTTGGCCCACCCAATATGACTGAATCACTTTGCTGTATGCCTGAAATTAACACAACATTGTAAATCAACTATACTCCAATATAAAATAAAAATTAAATTTAAAAAAAAAGAAGTGGAAGGTGTGCTAAAAATCAACTTGCTTCATCATTCTGCCTTCTCAAGAGACCACAGAGCCTACTCCCTTTTCCTTTGATTCACCGGGTAACCTGGATATGAAGTGGCATATGAAGTAGATAGAACACCTGGCGGGAACAAGGACCAGGAAACTGAATAATGAACTGGGTGTCTTTTGGCTGCTAAACTGATCTATGGTAATTGCTTACTCACCTCTAGCAGAGACTTGATGTAAACACATGTTCTATGGCACCTTTCCAGGAGTTTTGGAAAGGAAAGAAGGTACAGTATTGTGCTTATATTACACCTTTTCAACAACTTTAAATAGATTTGTGGAAGATTTCATCCTTTGAATACTGAAATTCAATCTAAACACTCAGAGATAACTTTCATTTTCTAACTTTTTCCCCCAAGAAATTACAAGTCATCCTAAGTAATTTAGACAAGCAACCCACAGTCCCTTTCAGATAACTCTGTAACTACTTTGTAGACAAGGCTTACAACACTTACTTGAAAGACCAGGAATGTGAAAAATACACATGACTCCAGTTGGAACTTCAGAATGAACTTCAAAGGGCTCTCTTTCTCTAACAGAAAAATGAGAAACCAGGCTGGTTGGCTCTGGTAGAATCTCACTTACCCCAACTTTAGAGAGAAAAATCATTAGAGCCCAGATCTATTTTGGACCAAGGATATTTCGATTACTAGACAAGAATGCTATAAACGCTAGAGAGAATTGAACTGTTCTTCATTTGGTTTCAGTTGGAAGTATTTATTTGCCCACCCAAAAAGTTTCCCAAAATATAGCTTATTGAGATTATTAAAAAAGATAAATATTTAGAAGGACACAACATACTCAGCATATTTTTAGAAAATGTTGTTGATATTAGCAGCAGCAGTTGGTTGTTTATACAACTGTGAAACAAAGACCAATCAAGATAAATCCTACAAGTTCTAACTAGTATACTGATTCAGGATGTGATAGTTAGTAATACTTTCTCTTAACAAAGTATATATAAATTATATATTATAAACATGTCTATAGATACCTTTAGAGTAATGCTTTCTCTTAAAAAGTATATATATGAGACATATATAAAACATGTATTTCATATATGTTTGTAGGTGTGGTGTGTGTGTATCCCACCAACATAGGATATTTTCAGACAATATTGAAATGTCTCAAAGTCTAGAATTATCAACTACATTATGATCCTACATATATAATTATGCATGTGATGGATAGTTTATAAGTGTTCTATCTCCAAATCAATGCAATATATTACCTCATTTGTATCTTTTTTTTTCTCTCAGTAGATAGATTCTCTGGGAGAATGAGAAAAGCAGTTCCTGACATCTGTGAACTTAGTCTGACACAGCTGGGGCTCAGTATTGCTAGGAGCTGGCCTGGCCCTCACACCTAAGGCTCAGTGTTCTCCTGTTTGACCCACCAAAACAGTCTCACAGATATCAACATGAAGCGAGGTTTCTCTGTGACTCTAAAGACCAAGACCACTTCATAATTTTGTCTACTCACAAGACAAAAGCCAAGTCACTGTACAAACCACAGAAATATCAAATATCTCCTGGCTCACTTAAGTGAGCGCTGCTTCTTTAGCAATGACAGCTTTATTTTCCTTCTGGTCTTCCCTCCTTCTAGAAAAGATTGTTAAGATACCCAATCACCAAATTATCCCCACTTTCTGATAGCATCCAATCCAGAGTGTGCAAACCCCCATTGCTTTGAACCCTCCCCCCAAATCACCCAACTAAAGTACAAATCCTCAATTCTTTCTAATACCCTTTTATCAAGACACTCCCAAGTTCTCCATGGTGTGCAGTCTCTCTTGCAGCAATGAACAATAAACCCGACTTGTTCTACTACAAGTGAATTCCTGGTGGTCTTTGGATGGAAGGCATTAACAGACATAAAAATCCTACAACAATATTATGCATCACATGATTAATTTTTTAATAAATATAGATGTGTTATATATGTATAAAATATAATTAAACGTTTTATTATATATGTAATACATGCATATGGGAGTGTGTGTCTGTAAATGCACAGAAAAATGACTGTGACTAACAGCCTCTACTCTTAGGGAATGAAGAGGTATTGGGGTGTTTGAAAGAGGGTTTTCGCTTTTGACTTTTTTTTAAAATTTACAAACATATGTTTTTGTATTAATTTTGAAATTACTTTTTTTTACTCAGTTATTTCTTTATATATTTTCCCTTACATTTCCAGAGATTGTAACAGTTAGGAATTGTACTTGGTTGTAAGTATCAGAGATGTGTCTGTCTATGGTGAAAGAAATGAGGGGTTTATCCTCTGAATGTAAAGGAAGCCCATGGGCAGAATTCTAAGACAGCCTCCAAGATTCTCAGCCTCCTGCTATACGTGCCTTTTGACTGTGGACAGGACCTGTGAATATTATGGGATGTCACTCCAGTGATTAGGTTACAGTATGTGGCAAAGGCAAAAGGACTTTGCAGATGTAATTAAGGTCCCAAATCAGTTGATTTTTGAGTTAATCTCAAGGGAGAGTTCATCTCCCTTCATCAGGTGAAAGCCCTTAAAAGAAGGACTCTTCTTCTAAAAGAAGCCCTTCCTGAAGAGAGAGATTCTTCTGCTGGCCTCGAGGAAGCTAACAGACATGTTGTGAACTATGGAGATGGCTACATGGTGAAGTCCTGAACTAGATGTTGAGAGTAGTCCCTGGCCGACAGCTAGCATGAAAATGGAAACCTCAGTCCTACAACTGCGAGGATATGAATTCTGCCAACAACCTGAGTGAGCTTGGAAGCAGATTCTTCCCTCAGTCAAGCCTCCTGATGAGAATGCAGCCTGGCTGAAACCTTGACTGCAACCTTGCGAGACCTTGAGGAAAGGACCCTAAGTGGGTCCTTTGCTCAAGGACCTAGGCCATGCCCAGACTCACGACCCAAGGAAATTGTGAGATAATAAACAGGTGTTGTTTTAAGCTGATAAATTTGTGGTCATTTTTTATGCAGCAATAGATATCTAGCACAACATTTCAGAGATGGTATCATGGCTCTAGAAAATAATCAGAGATCCAGGAAACTCTTCCACCTGCTCACTGTGCCTGGCTTCTTCCTCATGGTCATCCCAAAGATACAATATGGCTGCTGGAGCTCCAGCCACAATGCCCAAGTTCCAATCAAAGAGAAGAGGGGAAATAAGAGCAAGAGAGATGCATGCTAGTTGTCTGCTACCCTTTAAATAGTTTTCCCACAAGACCCACACATATACCTCCACTTACACCTTGCTGGCCACTCCTACCTACAAGAGAGGTTAGGAAATAGAGTGATTTAGCTGGGAATATATCCAACAGGCAAACAAACAAACACCAAACAGGATTCTATTAGCAAGGAAGAAGCGGGGTGGGAGAGGAATGGATATTGTGAGCAAACAGCAGTCTCTTCCACAGAGAGAAAAGGAAAAAAAAATTGTTCTGGCAACAGCCTTTCAAATGTTCTTTTTTTCTGCCACAAAAGTTTTCTGGGAGGGTGAGCAAAATAGATGAAGGGTGTCACAAGGTGCAAACTTCCAGTCTTAAAATAAATGTCTTGGGGATATAAAGTACAGCATGGTGACTACAGTCAATAATACTGTATTGCATATTTTGTAACTTTGAACGGTGATGGGAGAAACTAGTATGAAGAAAGGTTTCTAGGCAATACTAGTGTTCTTGATCTTGCTCCATCTCCTCTGCCCTCAAGTGCCTCATACCCTTCTCTGACTTTAAGGGAGGTATGTGTTCACCCATGTGGTACAAGTCCTGCCCTGTGGAGAGACCCACAAATATAAGCTACAGGCAAAGAAACTAGCTGATCCCTTCCCTCGTGAGTGATGTTTAAACCCCAAATCCAAAACATGGAGACATAAATCTTACATTTAAGCACTGCCACATTAAATCATTTCTCTTTCCCCTTCTTTCCACCCCACAGAAGGGCCTGTGTGTGTCTGAGTGATTAAAGATAGAACCAATGTGATTACTTGAAGATCAGAAATAGAGGTCAGCTCACAGCAACTTAAGTTGACAAGGAAGAAGTGAGCTGGGGATGTGCTAGAGACCCATCCACAGGGACAAAAAGAGGGACGTGGCAGCCTGTCTAGAAAGCCATGGGCTGCAGCCAGGAGTTGAAGGCAGTGCCTGAAGCGTGTGAAGAGCTCAGACATAAATCAGGCTGACTTTAGGACCTGCTGGGTGACAGAACCAAGTGTCCAAGAATACTGTTCATGGGAGCCACACACTGACATCTGGAGGAGTTCAGCCGAAGGCAGCAACGTTCATCTGGCTGGGAGACCATTAGATAATTCACCAAAGATCTGTAGATAGCCAATGGTTTATAATAATGGACTGGATGTGGACTCTCTGTTAAGACTTTCTGATAGTGATGGAAAGACGTATGCCTAAACAAAGTAGAAAGTGATGTATCATAAAAAATTATCAACAAAGTGCTAAAAATGATAGAATTAATTTGACATTGGGGAAAGCAGGATATTTGAGAAACCTTCTTGAAAGCATATCTTGGGATCCTCCCTAATAGTGATAGTACAAGAGGAAGGGAAAGTGCTTAAAATTATAGAATTAGGCAATAGAAAATTCAGATTGGTGTACCTGATCAACTGCTGACAAAGCTCCAATCAGGGCAATGGCTGAGGTTAAGTTCCTTTTCTCCTCAAGCACCTTATTTCATCATGTACAATGCTGTGCATTTGTCCTTTCCCCTATCACCTCATTGTAAAAAGGATATAGGAATGATAATAATAAAGAATGGGGCAACACAATACTTCAAGCTTCTTTCTTGAGGTTGATTTTTTAAGAGATTTATTGAAGTATAATTGATGAACAATAAACTGCACATATTTAAAGTATATAATTTGGTAAGCTTTGATATACACCAGTGAAACTATCACCACCATCAAGATAATGAAACTCCAAAAGTTTCCTTAAAGGTCCTTTGTAATCCCTCCCTGCCTCCCCTCCATTACCTGTCCCATCCCCAAGCCCCTACTTCTCCAATTTCTGTCACTATACATTAGTTTGTATTTCCTAGAATTTTATATAAATGGATTCATACAGTGTGTCCATTTGTTGGTTTTACTTCTTTCACTCAGCATATGTATTTTGACTTTCATCCATGTAATAGCATGTATCAATAGTTCATTCCTTTTCATTGCTGAGTTGTATTCCATTGTATATCACTCATTTTTAGATCCACCATCTTTGTTTCCCTTTTGACATCTTCCTTCCTCTTTTCTTATTGTCAACCTGCTTATTATAGAAACTTTCATAATAAGACAAAAGGGTAAAGGAACAGGGAAAAAAATCACCTACAGAAAGCTTTGATATTTGAAATAAAAACCAACAGACAAAACTAAACAAAAACCTCTGAAGACTAAAAAGCCGTTTATGAATGTCAAAGAAGTAAATCCTTACAAGAGTTATTCGGTGTCCCTTGATAGATACTGGGGGAGGGTTGTGGTGCTATTTCAGTCTTGGTAGCCTTGCCTAGAGCTAACGTTTAGAGCTACCTGTTCAGTCCTTCAAAGGCCGTTATGTAAATGTTTTACTTACACAAAGGATGTCTTAATGAGGAGAGGTTATGAAATGAGGCAACATGCTAAATCTAGTAAGATAAGGGATATACATGAAAAGTCTTGAAGATCCACAGGCTAATAGCAACCAATAATCTTTATAAATCCGTGTTACTCCCCAAAGTGAATGGCATGAGCGCTGAGAGGGAATGCAATTTTGATTACCATGTGTTATCAGAAGTATTTCTACTGTTAAACTACAAATAATTTTTCTTTTTTTTTTTGAACATTAAAAATCCTTGTGTCTTCCATCTGCCATGGGATAAGCTCAGCAGCTGCTTCTTTTAGCCTAGCAAAGATCAACCTGACCTTGACCAATCAGCTTGTACTTTGAAGAGTGTACTTTGTGAAACATGTGAGTAGAGAAGTATTCATGCTTGGCAGAATTTGCTGTCTCTTCTGCTCAGTATTTTACCATGATTAATCCCCATCCATCTCTCTTCACTGCTGCTGCCACTGCCGAAGATGACGCTGTCAGTCTCATATTTCTTCTCTATAGCAGACGCCTTTCAAATGTTGTTGGATTCTGGCTGGGTATGACATTTTATGGGGCACTGCTGCCTCCAATCAGGCTTTTATGGGCTTGTTGGTTTGTGCACATGTGCAGACATTCTGACCCCATGACCTCCGGAATAGATTCTGAGAACAACTGTATCTGACCATTCCAACATTTTGGACATCCCAACTCCTCCCAAGGGCAGGGGTGCGAAGAGTGTTCCCTTGTGGTTTGGGCTTACGTTCTTCTCACATCAGAAGAACTAGTCTAGGAGAATGTGAAGCCAGGTCAGAAATGCTAACAGAGCAACGATTTTGCTGGCAGCCCTTCAAGTTCCCTGGCACGAATTTGAACACAGGGTAGTTTTTTCACAACATCTTTCTGTTCTTATTATGGTTTAAGTGAGCAGTTCCAAATATGTGAATCACACTTTCTGGTATAATCCAATCTGTAGAAAGGGCAATGACTGACAAAAACTCTGGAAAACTTTGAAGCCATTTCATAAAATTCCTTCTCAGATCTAGTCCTTTCTCCTTTCTGAGGCCTGAATCTTGTTGTTAAATGAAAATAGTTACATTAAAAAAATGTAGGAATCCCTTCTGTGGTATTTCTAGTAATTTTAGTTTGTATTTTCTGTGCTGATTCAGTTTAACAATAGTGAGTTTACTTTTGGTAAGCATTCTAGCATAAGACATTTAAAGATGCAGTACAACTTTTTAAAATGATTGCCAAATAGTCTATAAAAAATCTCCCCCCTTCAATCAGAGTTTTAAAGTATAAATGCCAGATTAAAATAATTATAAAGTCTATTTTTTCCCAAATTCCATCTACTGCTAGTAAAGATCTGGGTGCCAGATGAACTGGGTCATCAAGGCCTGTTCCTTTCTTTTGTTCCTCTTGACATTTACTCCACTTTTTCCTTTTCCTCAATAAGCTTTCTCTTACCCTTCTCAAAATTGAATACTTTTCTCTTCTTAGTCTAACATCTATTTTCGTCCTCTCTTTTGATGGCTGATAAAGTCATGTACACTCAATTCTTTCTCCACCACCATATTCAAAGAAGTGATGTTCGACCCACTTACCTTTTCTTCCACTTTGAGAGCTGTACTCATGTTTCCTCCTCACTACTGGCATAATTCAAAACAATATACTTGCCCTGGCACAGCATATCCAAAATCATGTCAGCAGATCTGCAATGACTTGGGTACAGGATTATGGAGAGGCACATCATGTGATGTTTGGGACAGCTAAATCAACATCTCAGGATTGGAAGAAACACACCATCAAGACCTAAAAAGATACGACTTCTATTTTGTCAAAAACAATAGGAGATTCCAAAGCCAATGAAACTTATCCAGCACTTCTCGTCACTATCCCCAATGGTTTGTGCAGCTCATAAAAAGGAGAGTGAATAATAAATTGTAACACTGAGCCAAGAAGACAAAATAGCACATTGTACCACATTCTGAAGTAAGACATAATTTGAGTCCTGATATTCAAGTGAAAGTCAGCAGGATGCTAGTTATAGGTAATAATATAATATCTGATTTAGCATTACAGTTGATGCAGTGATCTTCCTAGGCTATTACATATATCTAGTGAGTGTGGGGAGGATTCTTAAAAATGACAAAGCATTAATTTAACTACATTCAAGTGAGAGCACACATGATATAACAGTTCAATGTTTTTATAACTAGACTGAACACTCTGATAGCAGAGTGCATAGCTACATATTTGTTACTCATATGAATCTTATTACTATATTTTGATAATAGACCCTAAGTAGACATTACAGAAAGTAATACTTGTTCTTTCACTATATGAATGTCTTGTAAATTATGAGATGGTAAAACTATCTAGTTATATTAATATATTAATATTTACATTTAAATAAAGAAGAGCACAATACTGTCAAACCACAAAAGTTAATTGTAGTCATTCCTTAAGCATTATCTAGGACTTATTCATATTTTAATTCTTGTTGATATGATATGATTGGAAATTTCAGAATAGTAAGTGGTAAAATACATATTTTAAATGCACAACTGAAATAAAATGAGACTGTGCAAAACAGAAGGGTATTTCTTTATAGAATTAACCTGTAGCAAACTAGTTATGGACCATGATGTTTGATGGGATTTTGGTCTATGAAGTTTCAGATTTTGTTCTTATTACAAAGCACCCTGAATATTATTTTGAAGACTGCTAATTATTTTCTTGGAAGGAGGGTGTTATGTGTACTCTGAAACAGCATTTCAAACATTTCTTTCTGGAATTATATTAAAATATTAAATAATGTTATCATTAGCACATAATTATACATAATTATACATAAAACATATGCTATATACTTTTAATGTTCTTCATATGTCTGTGAGGTATATACAATCCACACACAAGGTCAGTTAAAATAGACCTGTCCTACCATTGTTACCTTTTTGCCTTAATTTTTTTTCATTTTTGGATTGAATTTTGTACAATGGAGGCATTCCGGATACAAGTCAACAACAGAGAACTGAGAAAACGCAACAAGGTAATTGTTACCTCTTGCCTGATGAACTCTTAAATCAACAAAGGAGTCCGCTTCTCCAGCTAATCAACGCATGTGGGTCCCCCGCCTGACAGAAGAGCACAGAAGTGAATCTACGCTGCGGGGTTTCTCTCGTTTTCCAATTCAAACATTTGCCACACAAAGTGAATAAAATAAACCTGGAAAAAAATGCCAACGAATACTTGGGGCTATCTATATTTTGGTGGTGATATTAAGAATTAAACTACCCACTCCAATGTTCTGTATCAATAACTATACCATCCTTTCCGGACGCTGCCACCAAGGCAAATGCAGAGGGAATGTCGTCCTTACATTTTCTGGAATGTAGGCGCTCAGATCAAGTTGAGCCTCTGGCAGCTGGCATAAAGAGATGATCTGACAAAGGGTTTGAAGCAATTAAAATGCTACCTTGATTCTTTCATTTCCACAAGTGTATTCATCTGGGGGGAAGCCCGGGGGATTGGGGTATGGACAGAGAAGGGGGCAACCTAACACTGAAAGTTTTACCTTCCCAAAGGGTTAGTCTCTGAGCCTGCAGTCGGGGGTTGTGCTTTCTTCTCCACTCTTGGGGTCTAGCAGGTTGGAGGGTCTCCCAGCAGGCAGCCCCCAGGTGGCAGGCAGAGACCCCTGCTCTTTTATAGTGTTCGGCACCGCGGGCAGGAGACCTGATTCACTTTTACTTTCGAGTCCCCACCCGGGCCCACCAGTGCGCGACAGAGACAGGCCATCCGGGGCTCTGGTCCCAAAGGTGCGTGACAAGCAGATTCACACTAAGGAACTGAGTGGCCTGTCTCGGGGGGCCGCGCTCGCCAACCGGGACGGAAAGAGGTCTGCGGGACGTTGGTTTTTTCCCAAGTCTAGCAAGAATTAGGGCCGGGGGTGTAGATCCAGTTCGATGTTTCCACTTCTTTCAATGGGAAGATGAAATTGAAAAATGCCCTTAAGCGCAGAACACGGGGCGCGGGGACGGGGTGGGGGGATTCCAGCACAGGGGTTGGCAAGTTGGAAATCCGGAAGGGAGGAGGCCGAGAGACGGAGATGGGGGGGGTGGGTGTCTCTTTGTTTCGCGCTCCTCTTATCCTTGGACTCGGGGCAGGCTAAATTTCTAGCGACCTTTGGTGCTTGAACGCGGGCGAGTGGGGTTCTAGGAAACACCAGAAACGTGATCACAAAGCTCTAAGCCCTACAGAGAACAGTCAGACAGGGTTTCCTGGGCCCTCGATGAGAGGCTACCAGGGGTAGAGCGGTCGACCTCGCGCCGCGCGGCTGCACCAGGGGGAAGGGATGGCGTTCTTGACCCCTTCCGGGAGGCAAGTGATTAACTCGGTTGAGTTGATCAAATGACGTTCTTTCTGAAAGGGGTCGTCTCCTGGGCCCCTTTCTCAGCTGGTATTTAGCAGGTAGAGGGGCAAAGCAAATTCTCCCCTCAGCCTGAAGTCTCAAAGAATTAATGATTTTTCTTAACACCCTGGATCTGGAGGCGTAGAGAATTCTATAAATGTACACGCCCCCGGAGCTCATCCTCCCATTCACCTTGGCGGAGTCGAATGAGACGGCGACCTTTAAGATTGTCCCTAAAATCATACCTTCTGAACTGACCAGCCATTTACTGGGGTTTGGAGATTTTCCTCCAGCCCCGAAACCACCTTCTCTTCTACGCTCACAATCTGCCGGTAGATGCCACCAATGATTGCCTCCCCCCCCACCCCCCCCTTAAAAATCAGCCTCCACCCACGCTCCTCTCAGATACAGTAAACGGCCCCGGCACACTTTAGCCACCAGTTTTATTCGTAGAAAGTAGCTATAACTCTTGACATCACCTCTGCAACCCACCCGAGGACTCCAGCCGAGGACACCTTACTGAGACTGTTTTTTTCGAGCGCTGAATTCTGAGACCTGAGGGAAGGTTATTTGAGGCATAGTGGTAGATTTCCGGGCTTCCAATTCCCTCCCCCGCTTGGCCGGTAATTTTCTGCTGCTGTTCCTCCTCCTCCTCCTCTTGACCTCCAGCAAGGTACCTTCGCCTCCCTTCCCCCCACTCGTTCCCAGTAAACCTCCATCGCGCGCTGGAAATCAATCCTTTGGCGCTAAATTCAGAGCTGCCGGTTTTACAGGATTGCAGTGGGGCAAAGGGTGTCACTTCTTTCAGAAAGACTGTCATTTGATCAACTACACTTGAGTTAACTTGCTCCGGGTTTCCCGAGAGCTCGGGTGGGCCCGTGGGTGTTTTGCTAGATTCGGTGCAGATGTGGTAGCTTTCAGCTGAACTGCCCAGGACCTGGGAGATAAGCTTTTTCGCCCCTCAGGACTCCAATTACCCCCGCGAGAATCCGATGCATTTAATGAAGGCTTTGCCAGAGGTAGGGTTCAGTGCGTCCTTGGGTCAGAACCTCTTAGCCCATTGCACTCACTGACTCCAACCTGGGGTCCACGCAGACCTCTGGTCCAGTTAAAAATTGTCTGTTCCTAGTCACATGGGGTTTCAAAAAGAAAAAAAAAAAAACTTTAAAAAGGAAGAAAAGGGTTTCACCTGACATGGCCAGCGCTTTTGTGAAATCATAAATGTTTCTAAAAGCACAATTTTAAAGGGAGGGTGCAAATTTCTGTCCTCGCTTGGTCGAAGTCCTACCGGCAGTGAGATGCGGAACCTCGCATTCTCAAGACTGATCTGAGGTTTGCGGCTTCGCCGCTTCCGGGAGCGTGGGATTCTATCTTGACTGGGAACCGAGCAGCAGACCGCACATGAACGCTGCCTCCCTGGCTGCCGTCCGCCAGTAGAGAATAGCAGAACCGCTGGTGACAGACACAGCGGTTACCTGAATTCAGGCTAAGAAGCTCTGCATGCAGAAGAAAATTCTTGCTAATTCACCCAGATTGTTTTAACTGGTTAATAAAGCAATTGACACTCAACAAAACTACAATCACAGCAGGAGTCCCTGGCAATAAAATAAGAATGACAACTAAAGGTTTGTTGTTGTTAACAACTGCCTTTATTATTATCGTTGCTTAGAATTATTGAAAAAAAAAGTAAAAGGAGAGAAAAAAAGACAATCATTTCATACCCAGTGGTAAATAAAGAATATCCCTTCCATTTTTTTTCTCTGAAATTAGAGTGCAGATTCTCTTGATTCATCCTCATTAAGCCACCACCAGCAACTGGAAGAGAGGAAAATTAGTTCTAAACATCCACACCCGGTTCTGGGTGGAATATAAATGGTTAATCGTGACTCCCTTTATACGGCTGTAATTTTATCTGACCCTTGGATGTGATTTAAGATATTGATGGTTTGTATAGCCTTATTCTTATTCCTATCTTACGTAGGATAAGTAAAAACAAAAAGTGTGAATGGGATAAATATACATATATTCCATACCTATCTTCTGAGGTGAATAAAATATGTCCATGTTTCATTTTGACCCCCAAGTTGTGTACTTGCGGATATCAGAAAATATAAATCCTTCAGTTATATATATATTTTTATATCGGAACACCTTACTCGTGGAGATTGGCATTCCAATCGTTATTCTCAAGCCTGATTCTGATGTGGGCTAAACTGAGCATCACCTCCCTGGGAATAAGTTCCCAAACAAATCCATAGTTCAGGAAAAGCTGATTAAAGCTGCCTCTCCTTCCCAATCTTGGTTAGTTGGGGAGGAAAAAGTTTTCCCCCTTACCGTACATAATTTCCCAAAGAACCTACTTAAAATCCACTTATATCTGCCAGAAGTTGTTGGGAAATAAATAAATCCTAAATATGTAATGCTACTTGTCAATTGCAATTAAAGCCTATTTAGATATTTGAAACGTAGCTTGGGAACATGATATTTGTTTAGGAATCTGTATTTGGCATTGTATGATGTGGAGTGTTTAAATTTTAATCAAAGCAGAGAAAGAAAGCAACAACACACAAAGCGCAGCTGTAAGAGCCCACCAGGCATTTTAGGTGGAAAAGCTGCATTTTGGAAGGTGTGTACAAGCCCATGTGGGTGGATGCCACAGACTCAAGTGGAACTTACTAAATCTTAGCATCCCTTTTATATTCAAAGACACTAAAATATATTTGGGATGGCCAGGAGGTAATGGGAACTATACTTAATAAGAACTCATATTCTTCTTTTTTCTCTCACCAGTAAAGGAGCTGACAACGGGATTCATACAACTGCTGTTTTTAAGGATAGATTTTTTGACCTAACAGAATATACAAAGGTCAAAATTGAATCCATTTTTGACAAGAGGGTCTAATCCCCCCTTTGAACACAAGAGGTCGCTCCTGTGATCAAATACGGGGGGGGGGAAATATTGCTAATCACAGTTTGATGTATTCTATAAAAACATTACAAATTTTTTTTACAGATATATTTGATGCGTTAAATGTGTGTATAGAAATCATTTAAACAAACGGGAATAATCTGTGATCGCACTTGAACTTCAAGGTGAAGTGAAACAGTAATGCCTGCTATCCTAACTGTGATTTTAATGCAAAATGTATTAGCAACAGACACACAGAACTCCAGAGTACATCCATCATGGAACAACATAATTGGGTTCCCTCAAATTTCTCCCTTTGACAGAAGGTATCTTCTGCATGATCTTTACCTCTAACAGCTTAGAAACGTCTTAAGAAAATACTTGTTTACAGTAACTGTGGGCTGAAAAAAGGAAAACATCTTGTCTTCACCATTATGATAAAATTGCCTATTACTAACGGTTTACCTCCAAGCCACATGCCAGTTTTTCTATTTGGACTTGCTATCATCAGCAGCAATAATTCTTTAGAATAGCTTATGAATTTAGGGAGTTAAAATACCACACTGTGTGCGTGGCTGGTTTGAAGGAGGACGGATAGTGAGGGTGCTTTCTGGATCTCAAATATAAGTCATCAGGCTTCTGGCAGCTTCCGTTGTTTAATTCCATGTTATAAAGGTGGCATGATGGAATATGATTGGTTAAAATTGTCTATTTACTTCCTGGAGATATAGTACCTTTTTTAAAAGAAAACCTAGAGTCACCTTGCTTATCTGTACAGGAAACATACCCGTATGCTGGGAACATTTGCTTCGTGTTGTCATTACCAGCATCAGTTTTACAAAAGCAGCCTGACAAAAGGCTCCACGCATATAATACCAGCGAGACTAGAAACTATGACCAAAAAACACCCCGCCCCCCCAATCTGGTAAATGTATCAACCTACCTCTAACTTTCGATTTCACACACGCACTCTGATATAACTTATTGATACAATAAAAACAGAAGGGATGAGATCCAGTTAGAAATTTTCCTTGAGAGAAAACAAAACAAAACAAATGCATGTTCTTGGCAAAGCCCCAGCCAGATCAGGAGGAAATTCAGCATCTTAGTTTCTCTCTGCGCTCTGGAGAAGCATATCCCTGTAAACCGAGCCACTGAGACCGGCCGAGGGCTCACGGCTGTTATCAAGGGCTAGATCTGGCGAATGATACAAAGAAAGGAGTTTCCTAACACACCAGGTTTTCTCAAGGCAACAAGACACCGAAATTAAACCTACTACTGCGTGCGTTTGCGGGCCTTTTTAGATAAAATTGGCAGTCACATTAGATAAGGGATAGCTATTTAGGAGCTTTTGGAGGAGTGCGGTGGGGGGAGTCTTCGTGGCCTTCCTGTGACTGTTTTGGGGAGATGGTTAAGATATGACGGGAACATGTAAGAAATTATTGAAAAGAGTTATTTACCGGCGAGTTGCAGCCAACATTCTTCTCTCTCCAGGTTGTTTCCCGAGAGAAAATGATTAGATAAACACACCCAGTGAAGTGAAATAGGTATTTCGCTGTTCTTCTGTTAGACCTCTCCCTAACTCACGCCCTTAGACTGACGCATTTTTAAAATCTCTAGAGAGACGTGGAGACTTGTCCTTACAATTATCAAACACCACCAGCTAACTGCACACGTTTGCTTAAAAACAAAGGGCAGGAAACCAGCAGAGAGAGGAACTGGACAGGCTATAATCGCTTTGCAAACTTTAAACTACTGGCCGATCACTTTGCACTTAGGCTTCGGGTTAGTGCACTTCCTAATTCTAAACTGCAAAGCAGACCTCGCGGGTCGGAAGGAGAGAGTAGTCCGCGGAGTCAGCTTGGTTTTACCTGTGCGCTTCCAACCTGATTTTCCGCTTAGGCAAGAAGCGCCCCTTTCCCCCCGCCCCACGTTTCTGGAGATCTGAGGTCAGGGGTAACGGGGTAGTGGGGTAGCAGCAGCGAACAATTCCTCTGGGTCTATTCATCCCAGGACCAGTTCGTCTTCCCCTAGGCAGCTCCCAGCGCGCTATGCGCAGCCGGTTCGGGAACTCACCCGCCCCGGCAGCAAAGCCCGGCCAGGCCCGGAGCTGTGCGCCAAAGCGCGAAACCAAACGAGGCAAACGGCCTGTTCCAAGTCGCCCCTCTTCCTAAAACCCGGGAAGGACCTCGTCATCAGGAAGACCTACCCACCAGCCACTCGCCACCGGCGGCGGAAAAGTGAGCACAGCGCGCAACACGGCCAGCCGGACTGCGGGGACCCCAGGAGCGCAGGGCGGAGGAGCAGCGCGACAGGAGGCGAGGGCGCTGGCGACACGGCAGAGAAGGAGCAAGGGAGGGGGCAGGAGAAGGAGGAGGAGAAGGAAGCCAAAAGCCAGAGCGGCCGGGCCGCCCGAGCATCGGGGGAGAGCGGCCTGAGCCCCGAGCAACTCGCCTCGGGAGCCCTAATCCTCTCCCGCGGGCTCGCTGAGCGATCAGTGGCGCACGGCACCAGCGAGGCTGAAATATGATAATCAGAACAGCTGCGCCGCGCGCCCCGCAGCCAATGGGCGAGGCGCTCGCCTGACGTCCCCGCGCGCTGCGTCAGACCAATGGCGATGGAGCTGAGTTGGAGCAGAGAAGTTTGAGTAAGAGATAAGGAAGAGAGGTGCCCGATCCGCGCCGAGTCCGCCGCCGCCGCAGCGCCTCCGCTCCGCCAGCTCCGCCGGCTTAAATTGGACTCCCCGATCCGCGAGGGCGCGGCGCAGCCGGGCAGCGGCTCTCTCAGCCTTGGCAACCCTAGGGGCCACTGTTTCCCACTTAGCCACAGCTCCAGCATCCTCTCTGTGGGCTGTTCACCAACTGTACAACCACCATTTCACTGTGGACATTACTCCCTGTTACAGATATGGGAGACATGGGAGATCCACCAAAAAGTAAGAGGCGATTTTACCTTGTGGGGCTCGGTGTGCTGTTCTTGTGCGGGGGTCTCTCTCAGGCAAGAGTGCCAAGGGCTCTTCGGAGTTCGAGTCATTGCTTGGAGAGAGAGAGAGAGAGAGAGAAGGTGGCTTTTTCTTGTTGCCGCCACGCCTGCATGCTTGCTGTCGGTTCTGATCTTCGGGAAACTGATCGTACCTTGTGTTTGAATTCTCCTGCGTGCCCTCCAAAACCCTAGCCTTCTGGTGCTAAGCGGTGGTTTCCTCCTCGGGAATCCTGAGCTCTCCGAGAAGGTTATTCTGTTGCAAAGGTCTGCCTGCAAGTACAATACCCGGAGATGTGAATTAGCATTAGACTTGCAAAAGAGAACGAGTGACAACTGTATTGATGTCTGCTCTTGCTAACAATTTCCAGTCCTATGTGCTATTTAAGAGCGTGCTTCATGGAAAATATAGACATCCCTGCGTTCACTTAACGCTTCTAGTCAAAACCTTTTCTTTGACTTGACTTATCCATAATCTTTCCCAATGATTATGGCAAAGAGGGAGGAGGGAGGAAAAAGAAATACAAAATGAACGGGTTTGATTGCGTGCTAAGCTTACAAATGTAGACTATTCAAATCTACATTTTACATATATTCCACCTCCTTTTAAAAATGAGTCAGGGTTTTGATGGCACACTCCAATTACCATCCCAAAGTGCAATACTCTTTAAAAAAAAAAAAAAAAAAAAAAACTCCCAGAGTACGCCCTATAAGAGAACGACACTAAAAGTGTGTTTATCTCTGTAGGAAGTAAACGGTTAGTCAATCATGTATTTATTTTCATTTCAGAAAAACGTCTGATTTCCCTATGTGTTGGTTGCGGCAATCAAATTCACGATCAGTATATTCTGAGGGTTTCTCCGGATTTGGAATGGCATGCGGCATGTTTGAAATGTGCGGAGTGTAATCAGTATTTGGACGAGAGCTGTACGTGCTTTGTTAGAGATGGGAAAACCTACTGTAAAAGAGATTATATCAGGTACGCCATTTATACTGCTTCCTTAATTTTGTGAGATTTCCCTCTCTCTTCCCATTCGTTATTATTTTGTGTGGCTTTGTCCTTTGGTGAAATTTGCCTTAATGGATTCCAGCGTGCAAAAGTTACCCTTGTAAGTGTAATATGTAAATTAACCTATGCTGTTCATTTTACTTTTTAGAGGGAAAAAAAACCCCGCGAAACTCGATAGTAGTTCCCATAAATTATGTGGCATTGAAGCTTGTATAATTGCTCTTGGAATTTGTGATGCTCACATTATTTTCCTCTGTTACCCTCCCCCTTCCAAAACAAACAAAAAATTCAAGATGGAAAAGTTGGGGTTTCTAAACTTAAAAAAAAAAAGGTTGGTTAGTGTTTATTGTATCATGCAATGTTTTTTCTTTTTTTATTTATTTTAATTAAGTATTTTATTAGTAACTTCCAGATTCTTCGGAGATGTCAATGCAATAGGTGAAATAGTTTGACCTAAGCATATTTAGAGATGTACTTTGAAAGAGCAAATAGAGATATTGCCCTTTTACTTTTAGGGTAAGGACTCCTGCCTGGAAAATTTAAAAACCAACACAAATATTCTCTGTAAAAAAGACCGGAAATTTAATCTTTTTAAATATTAACCCTTTGGTGACATCTGACTGTCTTCTTTCTTATCTTATCTGAGCTGATGAATTAGACAGAGCAGATCAAATTGCCCATCATCTGTCTACGAACAATTGGTATATTTAGATAATTGAACAGCTTCCTTTCTCACATTAAAATCTGGTAACTGATAAAATGAGCGAATTGCCCTTACTGTCAAGAATAAAACCACATAAGGAACTTTCTGAATTTTTTTCTTTCAATTTATTCTGCGTCTAAACTTCATGCTTTGCCAATCTCAAATTTTCTGACTTGTGTATACATATGTCAGAAACTTCATTTTCTGCCTTAGGAAGGAAGTAGAATTTCCAAAGAAAATATTATTGTTTTAAGAACAAAACAAAAGAGATAACACCTTCGTTATTATGTCGAATAATATCAAAATATTATATTTAAAAATAAGTTCTCCAGTGGCTGTTAACAAGTAATTAGCTCTGTAAGTCATAGAGTTTATCGAGCTTAGAACTTAACTTAAAGTTTAGCTGTGACTTAAGTATGCAGTTACAATATTTTCCTGCTCACATAGTGTGCAGTGTTTTTTCTTATTTTAAAACCATGAAGTGGAGACTGTAATTTTAATAAAGCTGAACAGTGCAGAAAAAAAAAAGTTTATTAATACTTTGATGGTGGGGGAGGAGAACAGGAGGAAAGAGGGGAAGTGGGGAGCTAGAGGAAGGGGGAGGGATTTTCCAAATTGTTTGGTCACAGGCAAGGTAAAGTCCTCATCCTATGAAGTGGAAGATCTCACATAGAGTAGGCGGAGGGAGGGAAAACTTTTCAATCTACCTTCTAACCTCTGACAAATGAGCCATTTTCAATTGTTTACTTGATTGGTTTGTGACCTGGAGATTCTGGAGAGGGAGAGCTCACTTCTCAACCCCAGCAGTAGCTTTACTCTTGTGGAGATAGTGTTTTGCTCAATTGTATTCAGACCTGCTTGTGCCTAATTCTGGCTAAACGTTAGTGGAAGGAACCAATCTCTTTTACATTTTCTTCTCCACTCTTTCAACTGTGTGTGTGTGTGTGCCCGTGCAAGTGTGTGTGTCCCTTTGAAATCCTGTAGTTGTAAAAGCAGAACAGAGAGACCGTTTAGATTTCCGAATGCCTTTCCCCCCTTGGGGGAGCGAGGCTCCCCCTCTTACCCCCTTTGTGTAGGTCTTTTCCTCTCCTCCATTCTCTCTGTTTGTAGGAACGCTCCTGCTTTGGTTATTAGTGATAACGCGGAGAGGGGGCCAGGGCAGAGCCTCTAGATGAAACCTAAAAGGATTGTCTCTTGGTAAAGAAAGATCATCAGTGAGGAAGACCTTAGGAGTGGGTCTTTTCATTTTTCTGTCCGGTCAAGGTTCTCAAACAAACTGAAATAAAGGTAGATGCTTCAGCAACTTGAAAAAGATGGAGGGAACCAAAGCAGATTTTTAAAATAATAAGAAAAGGAGGAAGGGAGAGGAAACTTTCTGTTAACATTGCTGCCTGAGGAAAAGATCTTTAGCTGGGGAAAAGTGCAGTGGGCTTGTGCAGAAAGGGCTCTGGAAACCCTCAGAGGTTTCATTTTGTTCTTCTGCCTGTGCATTTGTGTGTTTTCAAACCGAGTGGGGTGACAATCTCATTCCATAACCTCATTTTCTTTTGAAAGGAGGATTTGGGTTGCAGTTTTAGAGACGTTTCTAGCAGCAGAAATTGGGGGATAGGGAGGCGAAAATTTGGGGCCAGTGACTCCCGGAGTCCCCCTGGACCCCTTCCTGCCAAGAGCGGCAAGGCCCACCCTGGACTGGTCGCAGAGCAGCGGCCCAGGCTTCCAACACGTCAAACATTTTTCGTTAGTTTGGACTGGGCGTTTTCAACTAAGAGGTACGGATCGAGACACAGAAGCTCATAGGAAAGGGAAATGGAGCGGGAAACGAGAGAAATCTAATCATTTCCACCCTCCCATTCCCAGATTGTCTGCGAATGCTGATTTCAGTGTCTCAGGGAGTTGTGGCCGAGGTTGCCAGCGACCTTGGGTCGGGGGCAGCGCCCGCCTGAAGTGACCCCCTCTCTCTGTGCTTCCCTCCCGCCCCGGGCCCGGCTCCCGCGCAGGTTGTACGGGATCAAATGCGCCAAGTGCAGCATCGGCTTCAGCAAGAACGACTTCGTGATGCGCGCCCGCTCCAAGGTGTACCACATCGAGTGTTTCCGCTGCGTGGCCTGCAGCCGCCAGCTCATCCCCGGGGACGAGTTCGCGCTGCGGGAGGACGGACTCTTCTGCCGCGCGGATCACGACGTGGTGGAGAGGGCCAGCCTGGGCGCCGGCGACCCGCTCAGCCCCCTGCACCCGGCGCGGCCGCTGCAAATGGCAGGTACTCCTGGGCGCGGAGGGAGGCCCTCCTCGGGGAGGCAGGCGCCAGGCGAGGCCAGCGTCACCCCTGCCAGCGCGCCAGCGGCCGCAGCAACCCTGGGACCCTTGCGGCAATTGCTGCGGTCGGAAACGGAGGGTTCTGGGTGCGGTTTGCACCGCGCTTCACTCTTTCGCAGCAAGGTTCAATGCCCTCACTGTCTCCCTTGACTCCCCCCAGCACAGCTACACGTCTGTGTGTCTAGATGTGGGTGCCCGTGAATGTACACCGCTTGGGCACACGTGTATGCACACGCCCAAACAGTACTTCCAGTTCCCCTTGGCCTCCAAAACGCGGCTTACTGAAAACGGGCTTCAGCTCCCCGCCAGGTATTCTGCCCGCCGCTGCCTAATTAAAGGGGTGGAGCTCTGGGCCCCTGGAGCTTCCTCCTTTAACCCAATGAAGGAAGCTTAGGTGGCCTCAAGTTATTCAGCCTCTCAATTCCTTTTCCCTTGCAAACTGCCCCCCACTCCAAAATATTTTAAAATTTTATTTGTATCCCTTTGTGAGAGAGTGGGCCTGAAAAGATACAGTTTTAATAATTGCAAGCCTTTGCACAGAGCCGTAATTTAAAACTGTCAACAAGCTTATCTGCAGTAATTGCCTTTTAAAAGGGAGCCTCCCTCTTTAAACCGTTCATTCTACTTGATTTGGTGAGAATTTCATCTTCGGGCCTGTTGCTGTGACACTAAATTGACCCCATAGGTGTTGACCTGACCCCCGGGGGTCCTGGAAAGTGCAGGATTTGTAACAAACAGATCTGAGGGCCTTTGCCCCAGGAAGGAGAGTAGAAATAGAGCAAGGCTGGCCAGGAGGGGGGGCCACAGGTAAGAAGGCAGACAATGTTTCCAAACCTGCTTTCCGGTCTTGATAAATCTGCCCTGTGCATTTTTAAAGTGTCAATTCGCCCTGAGTTCTGGCTGTGAGAAAACTACAACTCTTCCTCCTCTGCTCTCTGGCAGCTCTAAGAATCCCGTCCTGGGGGATTTGTGACTTAGCTTGCAGGGGGGCAAAGCCAGAGGTGGCAACTTCTGTTAGGTGCAACCTGTGCTCTGCTGTGGGAAGCACAGAAGAGGCCGAAGTATTGGGAGGGAGTCAGGAGCCAGAACACTCCCCAGCTGTCTTTTCTCTAGAGGCCGGGCAGCTCTAAAGAGTTTCGGTTTTCCTTTTCTTGGGATCAGATCACATCAGGAACGTCCAGGTAGATTTAGTAGATCCAGGTAGACTAAGAAAGATCAAAGGCTGGAGAGATGGCCGAAATCCCGAATTTCTTTATCCCCTTGATACAACTGTACCCTGGGGACTGAAGTTCAAGCTCTCTGTCAGAATTCTCCTCAGCCTTTGCGCTGCAGACATCCCGCTGGGGTAGTGTCTCTGGCTGTCACTGGGGTGTTCTGCGTTTCCTTCCCTAGTACCGCCTGTGAGTTGGGGGTGGGGGGGGGGTGGACTCGGTGTAACCTGGGCCCAGTCCGGGTACTAGAAGAGGCGAGGAGGGAGGAGAAAAAGGCAGAACGATGCCGCCCCTGCTGTGAGCAGGGGGACAGGCCCTGAGACGTGCGCCCCTTTGCTGACTCCCTGTTGACACGAGCAGGGGCGGAGGCTGCTTTCCGGGCCCGGATTACTGAGCATTGACCTCTGAGATTAGAGAGCGAGATTTTATTCTCCCTTTCGCGCCCCTTACCCCCACCTCTGCCGCCCCTGCTTTGTCTGTCGAGGCTGCAGAGAGCTGCCCATTGTCCGGGAGCGGCGCGGGCGGGCAGCCCGGCCCGCTCACTGCACCCCTTGCCCCGCAGCCGAGCCCATCTCCGCCCGGCAGCCGGCCCTGCGGCCCCACGTCCACAAGCAGCCAGAGAAGACCACCCGCGTGCGGACTGTGCTGAACGAGAAGCAGCTGCACACCTTGCGGACCTGCTACGCCGCCAACCCCCGGCCCGACGCGCTCATGAAGGAGCAACTGGTGGAGATGACCGGCCTCAGTCCCCGCGTGATCCGGGTCTGGTTTCAGAACAAGCGGTGCAAGGACAAGAAGCGGAGCATCATGATGAAGCAGCTCCAGCAGCAGCAGCCCAATGACAAAACTGTGAGTGGCCCTGGGGCCCGGGCAGGGGACGAGAGGGCGAAGCCGAGGAGGCGTGCGTGCCGGCTGCCCAGGTGGGCCGGCGCCGTTTCCCTCCGGCTCCGGAGCAGGACCCGGCACTGGCGGCCCCTCCCCCTCACCCCTGCCCCGGGGAGAGGCCCCCCACCAGTGCCCGGCCCAGCGGCCACACCGCGGCCCGCGCTGCTCCGGGAGGCCCCAGCCCCCGGGGGGTGGGCTCGTGCCCTTCAGCCTCGCCCCATCCCGGATCCGGAAGGGCCGTCGCCCCCTCCGTGGGCAGTGAGGCCTGGCGCTGGTTTTGCCAAAGTTCCGGTCATCAGTTCCTCAGGCAGCCGAGAGGAGGAAGGGACCACTCCTTGGCTTCCTTTTTAATCCAGGGTCACCCCGGCGTCCCCGGTGCGCAGCCTGCAGCAGAGCCCCCAGGCGGGCGAAGTGCCCCAAGGTGACCCGTGAAAACAGGGCACCCTCTGCTCCAGGTCAAGCCCAGGTCTCCAGAGATGTCAGGCCCCTGGCACTATTACCCACTACCATCCCTGGCCCAGAGCGGAACCCAACTGGCAGGCCTCCTGGTTAAGTTAAACTAAAGAGTTTCTTTCTTGCCCCCCGACAACCTGCTTTTTTTTTTTTTTTTTTTTTTGCTTTTTACTGCTTAGGCCCTATTTTTAAATGCCATAAAACCTGCTGTCATTAAATTTGGCAGACTCGCCAAGCCTGGGCCAGGGCACTTTCTAAGTTGGTTAGTGCATAATAGCACAATAGCGGCCAGACCCAAATGCTTGGGAGTCGGGGTTGGCTCCCGGAGAATTGCCTGCAGAAAATCTACCCCCAAATCTGACTAACAAACTGCCCAGAAAACCACCATGTCTAGAGGCTGAAGGGAGGCCTATCCTGCCTCAGCTTTCCACTGAGATGCTATGGCCTGGAAAGGCAGACGGGCGGAATTGGGATGAACAGTGAATTTAAGGGGAAAGAAGAAAGTTGAGACAGAATTTCGCTTAATAAGATCCAAGCCGACCTAATAGTCCAGCCCACAGAAACAGAAGAACAAAACGTAATAACACAAAACTGAACCCTGGCTAATATCCATACGCGTAGCAGATTAACTGAGTCAATAAAGGCCACTATATAGATAAGATAATGCCAGGGTATATTTGCTTAGCCTGCACAGACAATGGAGGGAGGGAGTTTGCTCATTAACATGTTGGGTTTGGGGGGGACCTATTCACAGAATATCCAGGGGATGACAGGAACTCCCATGGTGGCTGCCAGTCCAGAGAGACACGACGGTGGCTTACAGGCAAACCCAGTGGAGGTGCAAAGTTACCAGCCGCCTTGGAAAGTACTGAGTGACTTCGCCTTGCAGAGTGACATAGATCAGCCGGCTTTTCAGCAACTGGTAAGTGTCAGCTCCCAGAGTGGGGAGGCTGAATCTCCAAAGAAAGGAGATTCTGGTTAAACTGTCACACAAGGGAAGAGTCTGGGGGGGTTAGCGAGGAGGGTGCTGCCTGTCCCCAGGGTTGGGGAGAGACGAAGGGGGTGTGTTGGAGAGAGGAGGCAAGCACGCAAGGAAAACAAACCTCTTGTGAGTCTTTTCTGTGAGAGTTCATAGTTTGACCATATAGGTTGAATTTTCTATCAATCAGGCCTGTTCTGAGGGATTAACTTCAAGGTGCCTAACTAAATACACACGCGTGGGAAGGTATCCTGGGTTGCAGAATCATACATCTTCGACTTGTAGCGTCAGAAGGGACATTAGAGATCACCTTGGCATTTTGATCAGCAGCCAGTAAATTAACTCCCTTCTCAGCTCCTAGAGCATGGTATAGTTAAGGACCTAAATCAAGGTGATTGTAATAATAATCAATGTTGTAATACATAATCAATGTTATTATCAATGGTCAGCAGGCACCTATCGTGCACTATTCAAATATATCAATAAAGAGTTCAGTTATTCAAAGATATGATTGATACTTTTTGTGACTATATCTCTTTCTGGGACTATATCTTAATCTAAAATGTAGGACTGCTTAAACATTTTTTTTAGTGTATAAGTTCAAATATCATACACAGTCACATACTGTGGGGCATGTATAGCAAAAGGAACCTGAGTTCTACCAATCAGAGAGATAATAATGTGAAAACCGGTTTTAGTGTTAATATGTTCTACACATCCAGAGAAGAGAAAACTCAACTCACCTTTCACCTGGGTGAAGATAACTAAGATTATTAAGTATATATCTTTTGTGAGATGATATATGTACACATACGGTTTTTTTTCTTAAGTAATAAACAGCCCTGTAGGATCTTGTTCTATAAAACAAGATCCATCCGAAAAACTTGTTCCTTTCTTTGAAAATAAAGCTTGAATTGAGGTTAACTTTCTACCCGCACATTTACCTGGAGGGCATTTTCTTTCTTTGTGGCAACAGTTGGGTAATGGGCCACAGGCAGTGGTTAAAAGGGCTTGGCCCAGGTGTCTGTTTGCAAGTGGGCCGGTCTAGAGGAGGCAAATTTGAGAAGTCCCTTGGCCTCACAGTGGGAAAGTTCACTAAGATAGCAAGGAAGGTAGACCCTGGAATTAGGAAAAAGAACTTATTTTTACTGTCAGGCTAATCTTACCAGTTATTTGGATCATAGAAGGCAGGTAAGGGGAGGGTTCAGGGCAGCCAAGTGTTTGCACCTCCTGAAACTTTAGTGTCAGCTGAGAGCAGTGGAAGGGAAGCCGAGGATGGGGAGGTGTTGGGAGCAGAGTGGAGAAGAAGGTTTACAACAGCAACACAATACTTTCGGCTTAAGAGAAGGAGCCAGATATTTATAATGTGGATGACATTATAATATATGGGTCTCCTCTCGGAAGGAAGAGCCTGATTGAAAGAGAGAAAGAGGCCAAAAGGCAGCAGGACCAACAACAAGGAAGAAAGGCCACGCTGTGGACCCTCTGAGGAGTTAATCATTGTTCTGTGGAGCCTCCTCTGAATCTCCCGTCACACGATCTGAGCGGCGTGTTATGGATTTTCCAACTCAAGAAGAGAGGCTTTGATGCCTAGAGACTGAGAACTCGCCTGCTCCCAGGGCAACACGTAGCCGGCAGGATAATTTTATTTCGAGCATGCATGGTAGAGTTGCGATGCCATTTTACAGTGGGAAACACATTTGTTCTTAAATAATTTAATGCAACATAATGTTGGGAATTCAGTTTCAGTTAAAACAGAGATCTCTTGGAAGATGGGAAAGCGAGAGGATTTCTTCCCAAGTTCTTTTCCTTGTAGGCTTTCTTTAAGCCTGTTAAAATTCAATTATATATGCGGATATCTCTATCTATATATCTGTCTCTGCACACAGACACACACACACACACAGAGGACAAGTTTATAATCCTTTTGTGAATACGATCACAGCCTCCTTTATTCATTTCTTAACCTTCTATGCAGGTCAATTTTTCAGAAGGAGGACCGGGCTCTAATTCCACTGGCAGTGAAGTAGCGTCGATGTCCTCTCAGCTCCCAGATACACCTAACAGCATGGTAGCCAGTCCCATTGAGGCATGAGGAACATTCATTCAGACGTATTTTTTTCCCTGTTGGAGAAAGTGGGAAATTATAATGTTGAACTCCGAAACAAAAGTATTTAACGACCCAGTCAATAAAAACTGAATCAAGAAATGAATGCTCCATGAAACGCACGAAGTCTGTTTTAATGACAAGGTGATATGGTAGCAACACTGTGAAGACAATCATGGGATTTTACTAGAATTAAAACAACAAACAAAACCCAAACCCAACATAATGCTATCCAATGACCTTAGGAGTACTGAAAAAAAAAAAAAGACGTTTTTAAAACGTAGAGGATTTATATTCAAGGATCTCAAAAAAAGCATTTTCGTTTCACTGCACATCTAGAGAAAAGCAGAAATAGAGATTTTCTAGTCCATCTTTTTCTGAATGGTGCTGTTTCTATATTGGTCATTGCCTTGCCACACAGGAGCTCCAGCAAATGAGCAGGAAGAGAAACTGGCCTCTTTGGCTGAAAGAGTCCTTTCAGGAAGGTGGAGCTGCGTTGGTTTGCAATGTTTTTAGTTGACTTTAACAAGGGGTTAATTGAAATCCTGGGTCTCTAGCATGTCCTGTAGCTGATTTCTTTTTTCCTTTTGCCCCTCCCCATCTTTTTTTTTTTTGAGATCCATCCTCTATCAAGAAGTCTGAAGCGACTTTAAAGGTTTTTGAATTCAGATTTAAAAACCAACTTATAAAGCATTGCAACAAGGTTACCTCTATTTTGCCACAAGCGTCTCGGGATTGTGTTTGACTTGTGTCTGTCCAAGAACTTTTCCCCCAAAGATGTGTATAGTTATTGGTTAAAATGACTGTTTTCGCTCTCTCTGGAAATAAAGAGGAAAAAAAGGAAACTTTTTTTTTTGTTTGCTCTTGCATTGCAAAAATTATAAAGTAATTTATTATTTATTGTCGGAAGACTTGCCACTTTTCATGTCATTTGACATTATTTTTTGTTTGCTGAAGTAAAAAAAAAGATAAAGGTTGTACCGTGGTCTTTGAATTATATGTCTAATTCTATGTGTTTTGTCTTTTTTCTTAAATATTATGTGAAATCAAAGCGCCATATGTAGAATTATATCTTCAGGACTATTTCACCAATAAATGTTTGGCATAGATAAATAAATAAACACAATGATCCAGGGTCCCTCTTTTATATGTTTACAAGTTAAGTCATTAAAATGTCTGAAATTAAGGACTGCATGTGAATCGGGGTAAACTGACATATAATAGGTATGATATTTTATTGCAGATAGTTAAGGTTGAAATTGCAAGTTTGCATTTCAATAGTTGGATCAAAACTGGTTGGAAGCCTTTAGCTCTCAGCTGTGATAATGTTACTGGTTTTTTGAAAATGAGATGCTTTCCTCTGTCCTGTTTCCCACCTTTCTTTCCTCCTGTCTCTTTTCTTGCCCTACCCTCCATCCCACCCCACCCCACCCCGCCCAAAATAGGAAGAGGGTCCTGCTTAAAATGGATTTTGATCCTGAGTCACTATTTTTATCTTCTTAGAGTGCTTTATACCAAAGTCTTCTGCTTAGGGTCGTTGAAATGACCCATATTTCAAGTATAAGCTCTCGCTAAAAGAGAGGCTTTCTGCCTAGCCAGTGAAGTATGACCATTATTTACCAGTGGCGGCTGTCAGCCGTTTGAGAAATGCTGCTTTATTTGCGCAGGAAGACCAGACGGAGAGAGGGGAGTTTTCTCACCAGTTCCCAGACCAGTCAGTGGGTGTCTTTTCTTGCCTTTCCTTCCCCACCGTCTCCAACTTGTTTCCTACCCCCCCTCCCCTTCTCTCTTTCTCCCTTAACTCCGACCCCCAAAACCTTACGAGGGTGATTGGTTAGGGCGGAGGGGCGCGGCGGGGACTAGATGGGGAACCGCCTTCTAGGGGCAGGGGTCCGGGTTGCGTGCGGTCGGAGTTTCGTGGACGTGCGCTCTTAACACCTTGCCCGCTGGCATTTAGCAGCGGCTCCTGGGCCAGAGCCAGAACCCAGGGAAGGAGAAATGGTCCTGTTCGAAATCAGGCTCCTCGGTTCGTTTGTGGGTGTAGAGTTAGGATTTGGGGCTCCATCCTGTCTCCTCTCCTCCCCTCCCCCCTCCCCCCATGATACTTTGGCTCTCTACAAACTGAATGCATTTGTACGCGCGAGTGTAATGCCTTTTTAAACATCTGACAACTCGTAATAAATACGAAAGCTAACGTACCCTAATGGTGTGTCTCGTGGCGTGCGCCCCTTAGGACCCCTGACGGCGAGCGGGGCGGAGGCCGGGCTGGAGCCCCGGGAGCCCCGCGTCTCCCCAGCTCTCAAGTCGCTTTCACCCTCTCCAAACCTGCCGCAAGTCGGGAAACGAGCCTCAATTAGGCTTTTGTTTGGCTTTGTCCTACATAAGGGGTTAATTACAGGCTCTAACGTGGTGGGGGCAGAGAGAAAACAAACTTTGCATTGAAAATGTTACAGTGCATTAGACATGCCCGTTGATTACTTTGATTGTTGTGTCTAATTCTTGACAGAGGGGTAATAATTTGGCCGGCAGTAATAATGGCTTGTAGTCATCTGTTGAGAAAAACAGGAGTTAGGTCTTATCTCACACGGATCTTCTCCAAGAAAGGCCTTTTTTCTTCTTCTCCTTCTTCTTCTTCTTTTTTTTCTTTTCTGTCCCATCTCTCTCCTCTAATCTCTTGCACCAGACTTGACTTTTCTAGATTCCCATTCACTGTTTCTATTCGCCTGTCTTTGATTTTCCTTTTTGCTCACCGTCATACCTGAGACGACTAACTAATAAGTGCAAGGATGGCAGGTACAACATGAATATTGGTGTCAGGAGTGCAGAGTTACTGATAGCCCAAGCCCTGGTTTGAAAACCATTAAGTTCCCTTTCCCAACCATAGCCTTTAGTTGACACTTTTGAAAACATTAGGACTTGGAAAAAAACTTTATTTAGGGTTTGAATGCAATAGAGGTACTTGAGTGAGGCACACATCTGTGTGAGGGTTTTTCATGCTGACATTTATTTCTGAGATTAGGTTTGTGTGTGGGGAGATAATGTTTTACATATATAGATGTCAGTCTGTTCTGAAGTCCACAGCTCGAATTTAAGTGCAGTAATTTGGGAGGGAAGTGTTGAATGATTTGGTTTCACTTGCTAGATTCAAGATATATGTTGCCTGATGGCTGAGAATGGATTGATGGGTCGATAGCATTCCAGTTCTTGTGTTATTCATATGAAAGGTGTGTTCCCTTCTAGACTCCTGAGCATGTGCTCTACGATGTGTAGCTGAAAAGTCTTCTTGTTTGCAAAGCATCTTTTGCACATAACTCTCCTTTTCCCTGCACACCTCTGGAGACCAAATTTCGAGTGGTGCTCTTCTAATGAAATTCCTCCTGTTTGCCATTATCTTTGATCCTCCCTCCCCTCATTACTCTGAATTCTTCCTTCTGGACATTATGACTCATTTCCTCCAGCTTCTGCAAGCTAAAATTTAATGCAACCAAAAACATCCAGGACGCTCTCCTTAAATCAGGGAATCTATATCAACATGTATACTCCTAAAAAGACAGGATTTTTTTCTCCCTATTGTTCAGAGCAATAACCCTCTGTATCAGTTTACTGTCTCTGTCTTTTCCTTTCATCAAATGGACCTGGCTTTTCTTACCATTAAAAAAAAAAAAAAAAAAAAGTCCTTTCTAAGTTAGAATCATATTTGAAGAGATTTTTTTTTTTTCTTCATTGAAATAACATTTCTGGTTATTTGAGATTCTGTGTGGGTGTGTCTACCCACTTCCCAATTCACAACTTTTTTGGAATTCAAGATTAAATAGATGATTTTGTGTTGCTCTGCGGCTCTTCACCCTGATCAAGTTGTTAAACCTGTCTATTGACCCCCTTTTTGGTCTATCTTATCCTTTTGGCTAAAAGCCAGAAAGACACAATGTGCTTTTGAGGTACCTCAAAGTACTTGGCATTTTTCTAGCACCTTGAATTTTTAAGCCATAAGATCGATCTCATTGAAATATCTCTTATAAGCCCCATGTGGATTTACTTAGCCTTTTCCTTTTTCTTAAAAAAGAAGAAAGAGGAAAAAAAAGTAAAAACTAGGTCCATACCACCAGAAGAGCTAAGTTTGGATGGAACCCAGCCAGTTTGAGTTTAATCTCCCCTCTAATACAAGTAAACTAAGCAGAAAGTACTTGTTTTCTTATCTGTAAAGTTCAGTTTAGTCAACTTTTGTAAAGGAGATTTATAATCCAAATTATGCTTGGGTTCTATTCATTAAGGGCTGTTTACTTCCTCGCTGCTAATCAACAATTAAAGATTATGTCACAACAAGGCAAGTCAAATTTTCTTTGGGGGCTCTGGGAGAAAGGGGGAGGGGATTATTTTTGTGCCTTTATTTTAAAAGTGTTACTTTCAAAAAATGGCTGCAAATCTTGAATTCTCATTAATTATTTAAAATAAAAACAATTAACTTGTACAGTGTGAGCGGGTATTTTTAAACTAAAGTGTAAGTAGTTAATTCAGGGCGCTGGCAGCCGATTCTGTTTACTGATCTTTTCTGATTGTTGTTTTCTTGATAACCGAGCAAGCCACTGAATGGCTGGTTGAGCCCAGGCGCCACAAACATAAACTTCACAGCTTACAATGTCCCAAGTCGTGATGGAGGATCTCTCCACACCTCCCGGAGACTTCTGAAGTGTAGACAGAGAAGTTGGTTCACAGGGAGCGAAGGAGGGGGAGGGGCAGGAGGGAAGGCTGCTGAGTGTTTGCTGTGAGCATTGTGACTATCACATCCTTTAATTTTTATGGCGCTTAAGCTGTTGGCTCCGAGAAGCCAGTTTCTATGCCTTGGAGAAGCCAGCCTCTCCCGGAGCCGCACTTCAGAGTACTTCATTCTTTTTAGTTTTTTAACATTTATTTTGCAAATCTTCCTGCTTAATTATGCCTCTGAAAAAGCGCTCAGCAATGATAAGCAAAGCGTTCTAAAAAGAAAACCATTTTTTTCTCCAAAAGAGGACGCCTAAGATTAGGGGGGAAAGTTGGGGGTAAGATTGCTTTTCACCAGATGGGAAGAAAGGCACCTTGACCTGAGCTTTACGAGAGCCCTACGGGGAGATTCCGCTCAGCCCTCTCCACGCCTAGGACCCTCTTTCCCTTCCACTGAGCAAAAGTTCGTGCTCATTTCAGGGTGATGTTATTTGTGGATTTGATTGGGTTGGCAACTTATTTTTCCGGTCTTCCTAGTGGTCTCCCCTCTAAAGCGTTTCCCATGTCCAGTGGGCAGGGCAGAGCCGGGCTGCACTCGGGTTTGGGGTGGGTGGGTGCTAGGAATGGGGGACCCGACACCGGTCTAACCAGCCCCATGACTCCCGCAGGCAAGTCAGCCCTTGATCCCTTAAAGCAGGCACAATCGTGGTCCGGGAGAGGAAAAAAGGGTGTTGCTGGGCCCTTCTCTTTCAGGGGTTGATCAGGTTGGCAGATCTGGAGGGCTAATCCAAACAAGGCGCTTGACTTGTGAGGTCGCGAGTCTAGACAGAGCTGGTGGCTCGGCGGCTCCTTATCTTTCCCTGGAATCAGCCGAAGAGGCGCTCCCCGGCCCACTGCGCTCGGCTCGCCCCGGCCGGAGCCACAGCGCGGCGCAGACGGCACAACAAACACGGCACCTGAGGCTTTACAGCTCGCTTTATTGTTTAATGGGGAGGGCCGCAAAGCAGTCATTTGTTTTCTCGGCCCCGAGCCGGGCCGTTCTGCGTGGCGGCGGGCCTCGGACACCGGGTGGGACGCGCGCCAGCCCAGCCGTCCGCTCGGTCCCCGCGGGCCACCGCGCGCGGCCATCCGGTCCCGTGCCGCCCCCGCGCAGCCCCTGGGCAGGGCTCGCCGGAGACCCCAGCGCGGCGCGCATCTTTATCCGCGCCTCGGAGGCCGAGCGGGTGGCGGGCTGTAGGAGAAAGCTCAGCGCGAGGTGTCCTAGACTAATCCAGTATCTCCTCTTGCTGCCTGGAAATGACAGGTCTGCGCTATACCACTTACGGTCTGCGGGGTCAGTGGGCTCTGACTCAAGGGCAATCAATAAAAACATTTAGTTCAGTAATAAGCTTCTCCCCCCCTTCGCCCCCCACCGTGTACCGAGAAAGATGCGTCACCATCTTAGAGTGTCCCTGAGCGGCGGAGCGCCCTTTCTTTCCCAGCAAGCACAAGAAGTGGCGTCACTTTCTTGTGTTTTCGTGACCAGTTCACTGGGCAAACCGTGGAAGCCTGCCTTGATCCTCCAGCTGGCTTCCACCACAGAGAGGCTGGCATTACCATCCACTTGGGAGCGAGGGGACCATTGGGACAGAGCTTGCAGTGCCCTTTTTGGAATGACGAATAACCCAGCTTGGGGATTTATAACCAAGGATTTTGTGGCTTGCCTTTCAAATTAATTGAGTAGCATTCAGTTAATTATAATTTTGGTCCTTCCCTGTGGGGTTTTTCTCTTGTTTCAAAAAGAAGGGAGAGTTTCTAGTTACATCTTGTTACTATTCTTCTAGTTTGCAAACAATGTATGTGTGTATGTGTGTGTGTCTTTGGCTGCCTCTGTTTGAAAACTAACCATCAGTGGAGGTCAGAAAATTTGGTTATTTGCTTCATGTGATGGTAATACAGACAACAGCATCTCCCAGCTTTGGAGGTATACGAATTCACATCATGTTCTTCCTTGCCTGGTCCCAGTCTCACAAACGTGTCAAATGAAAAAAGACAAAACCCAAGTTTCGTGAAATCAAAGAATTTCTGTAGGGAGCTTAAAATTTCTTTTTTTCTTTCTCCAGAAAATAATCCTTAACTGTAACTCAGGCATTGACTTTCCTTTTTCTCATGGGTAAGAGTTGCTGTTTATTTTGACCTGTCACAAATACAATGTGTTGTTTGAAACTTGTTAAACTTAGCAGGTATATGGAGATAATACTAGACAGGCCACTGAATATGATAAGGTAAAATATGGTGGGAATGAACTTTTAGGGGCTATGAAGGATTTTACTTTTTCCCAATAGCTTTTTAATTAATTTCTTCAAAATGTTACATCTATTTTTTTCCACAGTTATGTAATATCATACTGTAAATAGTTGTTCAGAGCACAGTAAAGACATGACTGGCAAAATGCTACTTGTGCAGATTCTGGTCTGCAGTTATTTTGATAATTTAGATTACTTATAGTCTCAATTAGTTTTAAATAAGTTTTCTTTACCATTAATAAAAAAATGCCCACACTTAATTAGGATCATGTTTTGCCTTAAAATTTTCAATAATTACTTATTAGATCAAATATTACTTTGTTTTTATTATATACAGGAGGTTTACTTTAAAAATAAGTTTAGCAAAGGAAAAAGAATAGCTGACTTCGGGGGAGAAGTAGCAGGAAATAGAAAAAAAAGGAGTTTTATTTGGGAAGAGAGCATATATACTTTGAAACAGTATATTTTAAGCAATAAATGGGAAAGTGCTTGTGGGCTAAATAATTAAAATCTCATTTTAAACTCACCGACTATAAATTATAGTTATTTAAAATTTTGTCCAAGAGTCTTTGTTGTGGGATATACGTTCTCAAGAAGAAATACTTGAAGTAAAAATAGCCTGGCAACCTAAATAACATTTAAGATTTAATTCATGAAACAAAATGAGTGATTTTATTTGTAAAATACAGTAATTTTCTTCTACTAACAATGAATGCTGATGTCTAAAATGATGAAGTGCGGAAAATACATTATTGTCAGTTTCTGGAGAATGAAACTGATTATCAGTTTCTGGAGAATAAAAATGCTGAATAAATTCTGAAATCATTTACTTTCTTCAGTAATGTATGGAAATATTTTAGAGATCACTACTTAGAATTTCATTTTTGTATCAAAGTACATTTCGTATTTTTAAGACTATGCTATATCCTTGAAGTCTTTACAGCTTCACAGATACTAGTCACTGTGGCATTTTATGCATGGCCAAATTTCTCCCTGTTTACCAGAATTTGAACACTTGGATGAAGGATTGTATATCACCAATAGAAATTCACCTTTTAGTTCTATCATCCCATCAATGGATTCATAAGTCTCATTAATGTTAATGTGTCATTTGCAAAACAGGGCTTGGAGGTATTTCACCCAGCAATGTCTTTATAGCAAGTATGTCAAGGCCAAAATGACCTAAGAACTAATTTCAGTCACACCTAGGCCTAGATAATATATTAGTCTCACAGGTGAAAATCAGCATATGAAGTGGTAGGATTAGAATTGACTTTAAAAACAAATGCATTAATTTTTTTTAAAAAGGTCTAAAAATATTTTCCCTCACCTTTTAGAATTTTAGGAGTAATCCTTATTAGTTAACTGATTGTTCAGAAATATTCCTGCCAGGCCAGGCAAATAATACAGCTTCTCTACCATTGAGATCTAGGACCAAAGCTGGTGATAAACTGCTTACTCACCATATAGGACCTTGTTTCTAATGAATCATCTACCGGAATTGAGTAATGCTTTGTTTATTTGTTTTCATTTTGTAGTGGTGATGGACTCTATGAAATCATTCTTGTGGATAAATGTGTGCATTTGTAACCTGTATTATGGCAACCTTTGGCCATGGCATAGAGTTTTCTTGAGGGCCGGGCTAAGTGGCTGGTATTAGAATTGAATCTGTAACATTACAGAACTGAGTGATGGTCCAAGAATATAAATGATGAATGTTGTTCATCATGAATGTTGTTTTGGTTATTCAAGGTAAAATCTTCTAGAACCACTATATAGACTAAGAATATTTTAAATCGTCTTTATAGGGAATATCAGGGAAGGAGGCAGTTTCTCCTAAAGCAAGAGACGAATAGTGGTTGTTTCTGCCATGACATGACACTTTTCTATCTGTAAAGCACTTTACAGTCATTAGTTATGCATGAGAGCCGCCCTGAGCCCGTTTTCCTAATGACCTCTCTACCTGTTTCTCAGCACAATTCTCAATTCCCTTGTCTTTGTCACAGCTTACCCTTCCCCCTCCCCATATCCTCAAGTCCATTCTCTAGTAGGCCTGTGACAAAGTGAGAGAATGGCATGGACATATATACACTACCAAACGTAAAATAGATAGCTAGTGGGAAGCAACCACATAGCACAGGGAGATCAGCTCGGTGCTTTGTGACCACCTAGAGGGGTGGGATAGGGAGGGTGGGAGGGAGGGAGATGCAAGAGGGAAGAGATATGGGAACATATGTATATGTATAACTGATTCACTTTGTTATAAAGCAGAAACTAACACACCATTGTTAAGCAATTATACTCAATAAAGATGTTAAAAAAAATAAATTAAAAAATAAATTAAAAAAAATTCCCTTGTCTTTCCCTCATATGTGTAAGAGCAGAACATCAAAGAAACAATACTTTGTCCTTGATGGCTTCAGTGAGGACTACATTAGATCAGAGAATGGAAACCATTTTATAAACATCTTCAATGAGGTCCACTCTCCTTACTTCCAGGAATTGAGGGGAGATGCTGAATGGTGCAGTGGGTGTGTGAAATTGACTAGCAAAACTGTAATTTATCTCCTTAAATAAGTGACTCTCAAACTTTTTGATTCAGGACCCCTTTAAACTCTTCAGAATTATTGAGGATCTCAAAAAGTTTTGGTTTATGGAAGTTATATTTGTCAGTGTTTACTATATAAATTTTAAATGATGATTTTGAAATATTTATTATTTATTTAAAATAATGTGCTATATGATCACATAAATTACTTTTTAATGAAAAATAAGTATAGATTACAAAGCAAAAATCTAGTAAGAGGAGTGATATAGTTTTCTTTTTTAAAATTTTTTAATTTTTTTAACTTTTTATTTTATATTGGAGTATAGCTGATTAACAATGTTGTGGTAGTTTCAGGTGCACAACAAAGCGACTCAGCCGTACATATCCATGTATCCTTTCTCCCCCAGACTCCCCTCCCATCGAGGCTGCCACATAACACTGAGCAGAGCTCCCTGTGCTATACAGTGGGTCCTTGTTGGATATCCATTTTAAATATAGTGGTGTGTACATGTCAATCCCAAACTCCCTAACTATCCTGTCCCCCCACCCTTCCTCCCTGGTAAACATAAGTTCTGTTCTCTAAGAAGAGAGTGGTATAGTTTTCTATTTTTGCAAATCTTTTAGATATCTGGCTTAATAGAAGACAGCTTAATTCTCATATCTGCTTCCTCATTCAAACTGTGGTCATATCACACATCCTGTAGCCTCTGGAAAAGTCCATGTCCTCTCATGAGAGAATGAAAGTAATAGGGTAAAAAATGTCTTAGCATTACCATGAAAGGAGTTTTGACCTCATAGACCCCCTGAAAAGGTTTCAGAGACACCTCCTCAGAGGTCCCCAGATCACATAGTGAGAATCTTTGCCTTAAAAATGGGCTGTTACAAAAGGATTATAGAGAAACTATTGTTTGAGGGAATTTAATTGCTTAGGTTAATGTTCTAGGGATAACAGGTTTGTTTTTAAGGCAAATTCTCATTGCAGTTTTATTTTGTGACTTTCCAATTCTGTCATCAAACACTGATCTGAAAGTCACCTATATCCAGGGCCTTGAAGAAAAAAAAATATTGTGATGTTACATAACTGAAAATTTAAGACTCCTTTCTAAAAAATCTTGAGGAGAAACAGATCCATGAATGTGGACTAGCGTATGTGATATGAGCTGAACTCAATTTTATTTTTTTATCTCTTAGAATCTTTTTCTCCTTTACCCTAGTAAAGTTGGAGGGTGATGAGCATTGAAATCCATAACGAGTAATTCTGACTTGACATATGTGGGAATTGCTAGCTGCAGCATTCTGAGACAGCAAATTAAAAATGACAGTTATAATTTGGAAAAGTCATTTGGATTTTGGAATGAGATAAGCTTGTGAGATGAAAGACTAAAGGCTAGAAAAACAACAAGTCAAGGATCATAGTGGTTCAGGCAAGGGAAGAACTTTTTTAGATTTGGCAGGAAGAGAATGGAAGGAGTTGGTCTGAAAAATATTCTGAGAAATTGACTGATGTGGAGGAGAATGGCTGAGTTGTCTCATCAGAATCTGTTTTTCCCTTTTTTCATAAGCTATTGTATAATAGGCTTATATCCCAGATTCCCTTACAGGTGTGTGGGGGGTGTACATGATCACATCCTTGCCAATGGAATCTAAGCAGAAATAATGTAGGTTATTGTGGGCTTGGGGATGTGCTTCATTCATGTTCTCTTTTTCCTTTTAACTGGCTGGAACCCAGGAAAGTCCAGCGTTAATAGGACAGATGAGGAAAGTGCCCTACGGGTATGGTGGATTAACATGGTGGAAATAACTAATGTTCTAAATAATTTCAGGGAATGGAGCTGCCCAGCTGCCCAGTGGAGCCTGAAACAGTTCAAACTATAAGTGTGAAGTAATATTTTTTATCTTCGTTAAGCCACTGAAGTATTGTTAGGTCTATTTATTGCATCAGCCTAGCCTTCGGCTGGTAATTAGCCTTATTATCCTAATACAACAGGATATAGACTAGAGCATTGAGGTAGTAAGAAATCAAGGATGATTCTAAGGTTCTGAATCTGGATGACAGATTCTGAATGAATCATGCATTTATTTACTTAATCACTCACTCATTCATTAACCCATTCTTATATTTATCTTGTGGTTACTTCATGCTATGTACTATTTTATGTGTTGGCTATATAGCAGTAAACATGAAGCTTTCATGAAGCTTATATTTTTGTTATGCATTCAGATGACGTACAATAAATGCACATTACAGTGAAAGCAATAACAAATGCTATGAAGAAAAATCAAGCAGATTTAAAAAAAGGGGGACAGAATTTGAAGTAGAGTGATCAAGTACAGCTTCTCAGAAGAAGTGACTTTTGAAGACATGGTGAGCACTTGAAAAAGTGAAAATGAGATAATGTATGTACTGTATCAATTCTATATTGAAACTGTATATTTGAGTTTTAACATGTCCTTGATGTACGGAAAGAAATGGATCAATGTTAGAGAGGTATCTGTAAATTATTAACTTACACAACTTAGGGAAAACAAAAGAATCTCTGTAGAATTAAAAAAAAGGCAGGAAGACACAAGGAAAACAGTAATTCATCAAAGATATGTTTGGAAGAAAAGTGACTGGAAAGGTATAAGGAGAAAAGAAAGACAAAGAAATGTGAGAAATAAGTGAAGAGATCAGGGTGATGATGAAGAAAAATAAATGACAATAGAAATGTCTCAGGAACTAAAGCCAGAAGCCTTCAAAGGGGCAGGTATGAAAAGCTGTGCCCCATACATCAGAAAGATCAAGGAAGATAAGGACAGAGAAAATGCCTTTGAACTTGGCTGAATTGAGATCATTGGATACCATAAAGAGGCAAAGATGGAAGCCAGATTTAGGAGGGGAATTAAGGGGGAAATATTTTAAATATAGTTCATCTAACTCTTCACCATTGTTATTGGACATTTATTGAGTGCAGTGATTCTATAGAGTGCTGTTCTGATAACCAAAGTATTCGCTGAATCCAGTTACCAGGTTTGTGAAGAATGACGGAAGTACCAGAGTCTGGTACTTCTATTTTAGAAGGGCTCTGGGGGACAGAATTACCTAAAATGCTTTTAATCCCTTTGGCCGTCTGGCTTTGCTGAGTTCAGGAAGACTCAAGTATCCACAATCTAAGCAGACAAACCAATTAGATGTTAAAATCCCAGAGGCTAGAACTAAGCTGTCAAAAGAAAGTGAGTATGGAGAGGTCATTATCCAGTAATTATAAGAACCTAGGCAAAAACCTAAAAGAAAAAAGTCCTATTGGCATGTTGTAAAACTGTGAGAGGTTAGCAATTTGCTTAGTTTTGTTGACGGTAGGTTAGTGTATGTGATGTTTCAACAGAAAGTAATATTCCTTGGGCTCTATATTATCGTACTATTAAAAACTCAACTGAAAACACTATTGGAAAGAGCAACAGGTTTGAAAACCACATGAAGTAAGGGAAAAAAAAATCAGTTGGGCCTTAGAAACTTAAGTGGCAAGAAGCAAAGTCCTCATATATTTTGTATTGTGACTCATCATCTAGCTGATGCTTTGCCAGTCTGAAAACACTGGGGAATCAGATGGTATATCGTTTTGCATCACAGAGGTGTCCATGGGATGAGAAAACCAGTAATAATATCTGCTACAACTTGCCTCTCATGGAATGGATGCCTACCAAGAATTCATAGTTTCTCTTAGTTTTACTTTGCTCTATGAGAAATGCTGGGTTCTATAGGTACCAATATAGATGTGCCTATAATGTAGGCCCTTTAGAGGGAAAAGTAAAGACTAAATCTAGTAACATAAAAACACACTAGGTTAGTTATTATTTGTAGTTAAAATAATTTGAAAAGATTAATTATCCCCTATCCAATACTTTGAAAAGATTAATTATCTCCCTTATTTGTGTACACAAGAAGGTAAAACATAAAATCTTTGGTAGAGGTAGGAATGAATGGAGGAAGAAGAGAAAGCCTTACTTGATTTTGAGGGCCAACATAAAGGAAATGGGAAACACTCATCTGATAGCTAAACGCGCTAGGTGTAGTATGGACAAGTGTGTAAAGACAGAACAAAAGACTTCAGTAAGTATCGTTGAATTACTCAGTTTTGAAAATGTTTAGTCTTGGTGAGTTCTTTAATACTATTTTCACCTAAAATGATAGAGATTCCATCTTTTTCCCCCGAAGCTCTAATTTTGAGATTATGTTAAAGTGCATCAAACGATAAAATGAAGACACCTCCATAATTGTAAAGGTTTTATTTATTCTATTCCTTGTAGAATCCAGAATTGGCATATAAAATACTTTCCAATATAATCTTTGACTTTTTTTCTGAATGAAATATCATCTGTGTTCATGTGATAAACTTTCCAAAATGCACATCATGTGGAAAGTATATTAATGGTGGAAATGTAATTTACCTCTTATAGCTAGATTAATTTCATATCACCTGATATTAATTGTCTTTTTTCAAAGACAATGTCTTGATTGTTTCTCTTTGTGGAAAAAAATGCCACAGCAATCCAAACTACATTTGTTTTCAGAAAAGTGGCTTTCTGAAATCAATTGATTAGAGAAAAATCATTTCTCTTCAAAATGATGATGATAAATCTATTTTTATACTTGAGAGTTAATGAGGATCATTTTCTTCCCCACTGACCACTACTCAGAATGGCAGCCTGCATCAGTCAGTATTGCTTAGCAAGAATGTATAAGCAACATAGCCTAGAAAGTTGTAGCGTTAAAATAAAGGTCTTGATTTTGTAAGGCATGCTGCAGTAAACTATCTCAGAAAGAAACATGCCAGGATAAATTCACAACAGTTGGACGCTCTATAAGAGTCCCCAAACCTCTTGGCGTTGAACTCATTAGTTCTATAGCAAGCTGTGCATAAGCCACATAGGTGGCTAGATGACATAGGCAGTGAATGAGAACTTTTGTGACACATCCTCCTAAGTTTAGGAACGTTCTAACTGTGCCTAGAGGCCTTATCCTCAATGGATCAAGCCTTCCATTCTGATCTGTAGCCATTGAGCTCTAGCACATATTCTTAAATGCAACATGAATGCATATGGAGTACGGGAAAGACAGGGAGCCTTTTGAGTCATTAACACAATTGAAGTTCGCTGTTAGTAAAATAATCATATTTTTGAACAGCCAGTCAGTATTGGGAACAAAGTGTGAGGCAGGTGAGCAAATGGCCCTTCCTTCTTTTTTCCCCCCCTTCTTCTTCTTGTCACTAAAATGATACTTTATGGGCATTAGGCTTTCCAAACTCTCCTACTACAGTTATTATTTAATGGTTGTCCTCTGTGTACCAGGCACCCGGCTAGGTGCTAGTTTCATATTGTTTCTCTTTGTCATCCATAAACATGTAAGATAAGTTCATTCCATTTTGCAGAAGAGAAAAGTAACCTCCAGTCAAGAAAACTTGCCCAAGGTTTCAGAATTTGTGGAACTAGACATAATGATATTTAAATTAATTGCACAGGTAATTTGCATAACAAAACAATTTAGGTGTGCTCATTCACAAAGAGGTTTTTATTGTTGACCTGCAATGAGGGAAAACCTAAACATTTTTAAACGTTGCTTTTTGACATCATGAATAATTTTTTCCTTGAAAAGCAAACCCTCCACGTCTTCAAAAAATAATACTGTTTAGGCACAACAAAGTATTTATGGTTATTATTGAACGCCAAGTCCAGCTATATAGGTCACTTTCGGCTTCTGGAATATACCATGTTTGTTTGCTTTTGTTTTTGTCCTCTTTTTGTTTTCCCCCACCTGGCCCTCTACAGGAATTATTTCTTATAATGCACCATACATCTGCTAATCCTAGCTCATCCCTCAGTTTCCCGGTTCAGATGTCAGTTCCTCAAGAAGCCGAAGTCATATGCCCCAGCTATGAGCTCCCATCACAGACTGCACTTGCCTGCTTGCCTGTTTCTATCTCCCACTTGCCTGTAAGCCTCCAGAGGGTCTATTTTCTTCAGCTCTGTATCTCCAGAACCAGCCCAATACAGAGCAGGTACTCAAGTATTTATTTACTGTATGTGTATATTAAAGTATGAGTGAGTATCAGACCTGCCAAGGTCAGATGAGAATTGCACCGCTTTATTAGGGGCAAGGGAGGAATGGAAAAGAGGGCTATTTCAGAATTATGACTGGACCTTAATAAAATAATGATGAGAGAGACAGAGATTGAGAGAGGTGCAATTTAGTGGTTAAAGACAGAGTCAGGCAGTAGTCTTGGATATGAACACTTGATGTTTGACCTTGGACATGTTACTTAGCTCCTCTGAACTTGTTTCCACATGTTTAGGAATGGCTTGTTGGACTAGTTTGAAGTGTGCCTACTATGTAGGATTATTATTATATTATGAAGGGTGTAAGAAAAGTATTCTCGTGAATGGATTTACTTGGTTCTTTGCATCTTTTTCTTTGTTCCCTATTGAGATGGATACTGAGTCTTTATGTTTTTTCTTGTTTTTATATTTTTACACTTGTTTTCCTTTCTGTGGCTACAGTTTCCTTCATGAGAATGCTTGTATATATATACTTCTGTGGCTTCCTTCAACTGAGGAGAATTAAAGGGATTTTAGCAAATGATTAAAAGATAATTTTTAAAAATCATACCACCCTACCTAGCACAACCCATTTCTTTTTTACATATAACTTCCCACAAGCACAGATTCTCATACAGTTATGATTATAATGTGTATGTATTCTTTTATGCCCTTTCTGCTTAATATCCCATAATAAGTATTATGTGCACTTTCAGAATCAAAAACATCTTGAGAAAATGGCTTTGTTAACATCAGTGGTTCCTTAAGCCTTTCTCACTGGTTACCATTGCACAGTCCATTTAACGTTATTGTGTATGCTTAATAATTTCATCACATTTCTTGTGGCATAGATTCCTAACCTTTTAATTATGGCAAAATATTCAAAAGGTTAATGAAACAACCCCCAGAGGAGCTTCTGGTACAATACAGTAGCACAGGCTTATTTTCCTTGGCTTAGAACTGATTGTGTGAAAGAACAGTGTGCACCTCTGGAAAGGCTAGCAATTCTGCCATCAGATAAATGATTGCGTCTTCAGTGGGCTGGCTCCCTTTATTTGAGCTACTAGTTGTGGAGCTGGGAAACAGAAGCCTGCACAGAGAGTGAAGGCCCAG